>NC_056501.1:5887701-5938717 GCF_014905685.2 Nematolebias whitei | reverse complement strand
AAAAAAAAAAAAAAAAGTGCGCAAAATAAAACAAATTACCATAAATGCTAGAAAAGCCGTGCTGCCTAAAATGAATAAGACGTGTGGGGATCGTCGTGCTCTGTAAAATAAATTACCATAAATTGTAGAAAAGCTGCACCATCTAAATAAATGATCATAAATACAAGAAAACACGTTGGGATAAAACACAAACCAAGTATCAGCCTATCTGGGTCCAGATAACTTGTTTTGGGTCTGGATCTGGACCTCGGTCCACCATTTATGGACCGCTCCAGCTTTCGAAGTATTACTTGTGACCCATTTCAACGCCTCCGTCCATCCACCGAGCCCAATTCTTTTGTGTTTTCACACCCCCGCTCCCTCCCTCCACTCCGAGGGTTTAACCTCGGGTCAGCACCAACTTCTTAATCAGGTCTGCACATGACCGGTCCTTTCAATCCCCACATACCAGGAGGGAAGCACTCCCTGATACAGTAAATTACGATAAAGAGCTCGCGACCCAAATATCGAGCGACCACATCCCGGTATGAAGGCTGGGGGCCCTCGACACATCAATGGGCAGATTTGGGTGACGGGTTGGGCTGGGCGGGGAGGGGCTGTAAAGCACTTCTCCAGAAAATCCGCACTTCAAAAGAACAAGGACAAGACGCAAAAAGGAGGAGGAGTGTGTGGGATGAAGTCCTGCAAAGTCTGCCAGGCTGATCTGATGTGGCACCAAGAAGAAAAAAGAAAAATGTTTGTATTCTTGAAATTCTTTGAAGCTCAGATCAACGTTTCTGTTGGATTGTCATCCTGATGTCTATAAACTAAAATGTATGGGCTGGGATCTTCCTTGTAGCAGCTGTGGCTGAGTGGTTAGAGCAGGCGTCCTCCAATGCAAGAGTTGGGAGTTCAATTCCACCAGCTGTCACATGCTGAAGTGTCCCTGGGCAAGACACTGAATCCCTCATTGCCTCCGATGTGTGTCCCATCGATGAATGAATGTGATAAAGTACTGATTATTCTTTGTAGAGATCTAGTAGAGTGCTGTATGAATGGATAACTGAGGCACAGATTGTGTTGTAAAGCACTTGGAGTATCTTGATAAGATAGAAAGGTGCAGTCCATTTACCATTTAAGATTTTCCATTTACCGTTCCTGCTGTCAGCGCCGACTCTCCGTCGAGTTTGTGTCGTGGATCATTCACTAAACGTCGGAACGACGGCGCAGAAGCCACGACAAAAGGGGAGCAGCAGCGATTTCCTGGGTTAGACGAAAGGTCAAAAAGTGCAGAAAAGGTCGTAGAGGGTGTGGATTAAAAATGCCGGCTCCTTTCAGTTCCCTTTTCGGCTTGTATTAAAGGCCTGGCATTCTTTGACTGAATGCATATCGCTCGCTGAGTTTTAGACGAAGATCATTTAATGTTGAGAAGTGATATTTTGCTAACAGATGAGCAGGTTTGAAGCAGTACACCAATGTTCCCTGTCACTGAGGGATTTTTTTTAACCTTTATTTATACAGCTAGTCTCATTGAGTCATGAGGACCCATTTTCACGAGAGATCTGTTTGGGCGCAGACGGTGGGATTTAAGGGCCCAGAGTGTGGCAAATGAGGGCGGAGGCAGGTGTGGGTGTTTCACCTTTCCCACCCACATTTTGATGTTGTCAGTCCAGGAAGTCGAACCGGCGACCTTCTGATCACAGGCCCACCTTCTCTAACCTCTGCGCTACCACTCCCCACATTGATTTGAACGGTGAATGTTTGTAGTTTTGGAGAGAAGTGTTTTTCTGGGCTGGACATGAACAGGGAATGAAGTAAACCTAAAGGTTTTTGGCTCAAGACATTCAAGTGAGGGTACAACAAAGATTCCGTGTGATCTGTTAGTGCTTGGAGCACCTGGTAGGGATCACCCTCAGCTACTACCACAAAAAAAAACTTTATCTCATTATCTGTAAAATGGACTGAATTTTAGTGTAAGCGGTGGCCATCTTGTGGCGGGGCGCTCAGTTCTGTTGACAGGGCGGGGTGCCCTCCTTGTATAATGGTAGGGGAAACATTGTGATGCACACCAATGATTACTTGTAACTTTATTTCTGGTTCATGAGATATTTTGCTAAAACACATGCTAATAGTGGTGATTACATCATAGCAGTGACAGTAATGGCTGTAATTATAAGAAAATAGTTATAAATGTTGAGTTCAAGTGCTGCTCTGAAGCTCTTACTGTTGTTTTAACAAGTTCATGTCAGCCGAAGCATCCAGGGCAGCCATCAGAGAGCCGAAACAGTCTGGGTTTGGGGTTATCGGGCTGGTCTTATCAGGGCCTCCTTTTGAAGTGAGCTCTGGCTCTGTTTCTGTCCAGATAAACACTGAATGTGGGTCGGGTCCGGGCAGACGTCCAGGATGTGTGAAGGATGGGATCATTTCTGGTGGAGCTGGTTTGAGAAACCAAATGTAAAGAAACCGACCATCGGATGAAAACTCATCAAACCCTGAAATGAGTTTCCTTTCAGTTTCACTTTATTGTTTTAGCCTCTTATAATTCATCTCATTCCCAGGCAGATTAATCCCCAACATTCCACATGAATTAAAAATCAGGTTGAATTCAAAGGATTAGAGAAAAACAACATGAATTAAATGCTATTGTTTTGGGAGTTTTTTTCAGCCTTTTCTTTTTTTTTATCCAGTGAGTTTTCATTTTGAGGCGAAGACCGGTCAGTATTGTTTTTGTTTGTGTCTCTGTTCATTAATTTGAACTTTTAGCAAAATGTCTCATCAATCTCTGCAGAAACCTATCAAAATAATCACTGATTGCACCTCAACGTGCAAGGGAAGAATTTTATCCACCACCAGTAGTGGTGGAGCCAGGGGATGGCCAGTGGTGACTTTGGACCCCATAGATTATTCTTCGGCCCCCTCATCATTTGAGAAAACTAAACTTTAAAGCAATATAAAAACTAGAAAAGTTTCCTCAATTGATTGAAATGGCTTGTTTACGTATGGTGGTGGCCATCTTGTAATTTGACGTGGCAACTCAATTTCTGATGGTGACCTTTCTTAAGCCTAGATACAGCCACACACAAAAATATTTTTCAAGTTATTCAGCTCACAAGACGAGCCAATGGATAGAGTGTATTTCCAATTCTGCCTCTTCGCTCCGTGAACTCAGTTTTGCTGATATTGACCGAAAACTTGATGTGGTAGTAGCTGAGAATCATTCCCAATACATACTCTGAGTGCCAACTGATCTTTGTTTCCAACTCTGGTGGGTGACGTGCATCCCTTCAAGGAACTCTAGCCTCATTGAGGGACACGTATATAAAGTATCATCGACACCGACACGATTTTATGGTGAAAAAGTGTCTCAAAATGGACGCCTAGCCCCACTCCAGAGGAGCGGTGGTGAGCCTCTCGGTTTTTGTCCGGGACCCAACGGAGAAGTGCTCTCCAGCAAATGAAGATGACAAACAACCTCAGCGCTGAGAGGCGATGGGACTCCAAAGGAGCGGGTCAGGGGTCGGAGAATGAAACGGCAACACCTCTGCAGCCACTTGACAGCGTGAAAAAGGAGCCGGGGTGTTTGGGAGAGGGTGGGAGCAGCACTTGAGTCCAGAATGGAGGACACAAGCCTCCCAGCAGCAGCAGTCAGAGGCAAGGGGACACAGGGGCTACTGTTCCCATTCAGGGCTTTGTTTCCCCGGTGCTCTCTTGTTTTTCCTCAGCAAACCGTGGGGCACAATGAAGGCGGCGTGCTCCCCTCCCCTAGCGTAAAGGGGTTGTCAATACTGGACCTATCGGGTCCTGAAAGGCCGAATCACACTTCCCATGAAAATCAAGTCAATGACCTGCTTCTGGCTTTCCTCCTCGCAAACTGGGTGACAGCTATAATTTCAATAAGCGAAAAGGGGACGAAGGAAAGGAGTTCTCTCACATGTTGCTGAGGATACTTTGCCTCGGACCCGGCATCCTCATAAAAAATGCATTAATTCCTTCGCTGTGAGCTCACCGTAAATGATTCAATTGTGGCCGATTCGACATAGTTCCCCAAACTTCCCCGAGCGCCGTAAAACAAAGGGAGAAAAACCACGACGCTGGGAATGCTGGGACAATTTTTTTGAAGCAAACATTTAACTTCAGTCTTCTGACCCGATCGAGTGGAAGAGAAGACGGGCTTTGTCCACCTTGGCCCATCCGAAAAACTGCAAATAGAAGCAGCGAAGATAGAGAAATGAAAAGGTTTCGCCAAGCTTTTGTCACGCCTTGAGGACTTGCTCAGTCAATTGCTGTCAGATCAAGAAGACTTGGAGAGAAACGGCCATGGTTGCCTTAAATAAAATAAAAAAAAGAAAAACGCTTTCTCTTTCAGCCAAGTCGGCAGAGTCTCCATAGACAGAATTAAACAGTTGCTTTTAAAGGATTTGCATTTAAAAGATTGCCTGAATGCAGGTCGTTTCTCTGTGGCCATAGAAACACTGGAAAAGGTGGAAAATTCAGTCTGCTGAACTCCCAACGACTTTATTAAAGTGTCGCTAATCACACGTCAAAAAGACAAGGTTTTAGTGTTTGGGCTGCCTTGCAAAGAGCCGAAAAGAAGGAAACAAATCATTTAATGACCTGTTAAGAGCATTACTTTAGATTTCTCATTTCGTAACGCAGAACGATGCATTGCTCGACCGGAAAAGATCGATTTGTGCAACGTTCAAAGAATCTGACGAAACACTCTGTATCCGATAAGTTTTGAGATTCCTCAAAGAGGCTGCTTCACTGTTAAAAGTACGTTTGTGGCTAATATGTTTGCTGCTGTAACCAGAAGGCAATTAAGAACGGACTAAAGAAGCCACGAACAGTGCAAATTTCTTGAAACAATTAATTTCTAAATAAATTGCAGATGATTTGAAATCATTCTGGCACACATTTCCTCTCAGAAAAAGCCAAATTCCTGAGCAGAAAATTGCCACCATTACAGCGTAATGGGATAACAACCCGGAGAATAATCCCTCGCTGACAATGGTGAGGTCTGAAAAGACTCCTCTGAGCCCCGTTTGGTGTCTGCCACATTTCACGGCCACCAACCGGCGATGTAATCTCCACTCAATGGAGACCCGGAGAGACGGCCCTCCACGAGGTTCCCGTCAAACCCCTCCACCCATCCATCCACTGATTTATCTGCCTCCTATAGAAGAACCACATTTCTATTCAACGTAAACGCTGCAAAGAAGTTTCTTCATTATTGGAAAGAATAAAATCTCGACACAACAGGAAAGGATCCAGAGGAAGGAGGGGGGGTTGCCGGTGAATGAATTAGCACCAGTGCTGAAACAAATAAAAGGCTCTGATCTTCTAGGTTGCTCCTCATCATAAACAGCCTAAATGAATCATCCCGGGACTTCTGCAGAGTTAATTTCAGCGCAAGAATTAATTAGAGCCGAGGCAAATTGATGTATGCAAAGCAGCAGGAAAACAACACCAACAATGGGGGGGCGGGGGGTGCAGTCATTGCAGGGGGCTAATTTGTGTCATAATGACACAGATTTGATTTTATGAGCTGAGCAGGATTAATTAGAGGAGAATAATTGAGGATGAAAGTTCTGAAATGTGATTTTCTTTTTTGTTTTATACTTTGGGAGCAAATCCAGATCAAGAAAGAGCAGAAAGAACAAAACTATTTGGATCTTGGTGCCGGGAACTAAACATGTCAGCTTCCAAACCACAAAAATAACTACGGTAGACAGTTGTGACCCTGACTTTCATTGGCTGAATTTTAAAAACAACGCTAAAATGTTGATTAAACTTCTTTACCAGCCTTTTTTTACTCCATATTTTTAAATCACGTCTGATCCGTCGTGGACCATAGGAACCACACCTGGACTTTAGGAATTACACCTGGACCAATGGAACCACACCTGTTTTATAGGAACTACACCTGGACCATATGAACGTGAGTATTTATCCTTATTGTTAGAACGTGGATAAAGAAAAGAATCAAACCATAAATGTTAATCCTTCATGATCACATTTAAATGATGAACCGTTTAGATAAGAAGTGATTAAAAACAAACGACCCCAAACAGCACCATGTCTGAGCAGCATCCATTTGGATCAGGGTGCTGGGGGCTGACGGGACGTCTGACGGTGAGGAAATCAAACGGGCCCATATGAGCGCAGCTGGCGTCCCTCCAGCCTCGGGCCAACACGGCTCCCTCACCGTCACTCGTGTGAACTCGGGGGTCGAGCGTAACGCCTGCGAGTGGAGCTCAGGTTTCAAACAAATGAAACGTTACACCCGACGGTCTGTAACTGATTGATTTTCATGTACAGGGAGGAATTCCCACAGAGCTAAGTTAGGTCAAAAGAAATGACCACAATCTAAATTCAGATTTAAACCCTCTGTGTGGAAACGTTACGGCGTTAAGATGATTCAACGATTCGCATGATGGCTTCTTAAACAAAAAGTTATTTTTTTTAATATAAAACTGTTGCCAAGGGACGTGATGGTGCAACGGTTAGAACTGTCTCCACACAGTTTAAAGGTTTTTTGTTCGCCTCCTGCCCTTTCTATGTGGACTTTCCATGTTCTCTCCGTGCATGTGTCGATTTTCTTTAAGTACTTTTTTCCCCACAAACCAAAAACATGCATGTTAGGTTTAATTGTTATTGCTTAATTGTTCCTAGGTGTGAAAGATAATGTTTGTCTGGTTTGTCTCCACGTGTCCCTCCTATGGACTGGAGACCTGTCCAAGGTGTCCCCTGCCTCAAGCACACTGACTGATGGGGGAGAGGAACCAGTTCCCGGTGATACGAAACAGAAAAAAGCAGGTAAACACGACTGATGATAGAAAACAGTTTAACCTTCATTAATCCACTCGTGTCTTAGTGATTTAACATGCGCTCATTTCAAATGTTGTGTGTTAAATTTTTTTATTTAATATTTTTGTTTAATATTATTTTGGTGTATTTCATTAATACATAGTCTCAAAGACAACTGAAAGAAAAGATGCCATTTTACAGCCTGTAAAGGTTTGGACCACTTCATGATGAATAATAACCTGAAAACACAATTTTTTAATATTTAAGACAAACTAGAGCTTCAGTAAAACATCAGAAACCACAGATTATTTTGATTTTCTGTCCTGAATGTAAAATTGTCAATTTAACTTAGAATAAACATGAAGAAACAGAGAATCGAGAGTTCAACGGAACCGTTGTAAAGTGGTTTTAGTTACAGTTTGTTCTTTCTCATGTCCTCTTTAATGATCTTGAGCTTGCAGGATTAACGTCAGGTTGTTTTGTAAATTGCATGAGGAACAGACTCTCCCTTATAATATAATAAACCATTACAATCTGTTTGAAGTTTGATTTTGTTGGTTTGTCTGGTCAGTTTTTCCTGTTGGATCTTTTACTTCCTCGTATATTCAGATTATTTATTGGTGCGTTTCTGTGTTTTGTATTTCTGCCCGTGTCCTCTGGTGGTTTTGTTCCTTGGTTCTCCTGAGCGTCTTCGTCTTGTCTCGTCTCACACACACCTGTTTGCCATCTGTAATCAGCACCTGTTCTCATGTGTCCATCATCCTTCTCAGAGAAAAACTGGTTTCTCTTCTGGGACACGTCGCCCGTTCAGTCCTTCATTTTTTTGCTCATTTACTGAATCATTTTGGAGTTAAACCGACACACTCGGGTCCTCAAACATCACGCATAAAGCTGATGTTTATTTGGCCTCCAGACTCCATAAATACCAACCTGATGGCATCCCTGACCCACAGAGACCCCCTGTCACAACACACAGGACTCTGAGATCTATTTTTACCCTCCTGCCCTGTCCTGTACCCCAGGACGGTCTGAATCCTGGTCAGTTATTGTTGTGGCAAAAAAAGAAACTTGACGTCAAACTGGCCAGAAACTTATCGAATGGTGTTCAAAATGTGCTGATGTTGTGTGATTTAACACAAATCAGAATATAACTTGATAAAATGTAACTAAAAATAACCTTAAAGTGCCTGAACTTGGTCAAAGTTCAGTTATTTCATCAACAGTGAAGGTTTGAAGGTCATTTTAGCAGCGAGCATGATTCATAAATGAGAAAATGTTTAGCTTTTGTGTGTTTGAATCGTTGCTTAACCCACCGAGGCCTCGCGGGTCCTTTTGATCCTTTTCTTTGCAAAATCCATGCAACATCTTTCTCATATCGACGGTTAATGTGCCCTTAAATTTAAAAAGGTGCCAGTAAACTTTGTGAATAGCTGCCGATGACGACGTGTCTTTGTTCACCTGCAGAAACAGCTGAAGTGGCTAAAAATAGGACAACAATGACGACATCACTAAAAGAGATGTTTGGAATGAAGAAGTCTGATAATTAGTTGTTTCTGGACGTTTTCATGCTCAGGTTTGAGTACGCAGATAAACGTTATCGGCTGTTTAAATGCTTGATCCTCTGAGTTTATTTATTCTTGACAGCCATTTTATTTATTCTGTTTTCATCTTTTATTCCCAAATAAACGTCTCTGAGAGTCAACGCTTGTCCGGTTCCACCATATTTGTGTCAATACACTGACTAAAACCGGCCTAATGCAGCTGAACCTGCCCGGGAGCCGAGCTTCCACCTGGTTCTTGGTGGATTCTGTTTTCGATGACTGCATACACACATTTCAGGATTGCACATTAATACTTCTGGAAAACCACTAGAATAACCTCTTTAAAAATGCATTGTTTGTTTTAGTTCAGGCTCGTTTGATTTTATACTTCACAACGAGCACCTTTAATCCACTAAAAGTTAGACGATCCTGATCCTATGAGACGGAGTCTTTAAGTCCTGCTTCGGTACTGAGGTCTCATAAGCGCGACTGAAAGTCTCGGTTGAATGAAAAAGGCTTGAATGAGCACGGCGCTCAGTTTTACAGCCCGGCCTGCAGCGAGGCATGATGGGAAGTAATAACCACATCATTACGGCCGGGGCCTCGGCCTTGTCACACGTCAGAGACACAAAGAGAGCACACAGAGTTCACGCCGGAGCTGCCAGTCCACGGCGCTGCAGGGCGCCGTCACATTAACACACACACTCATCACGGGCCGGATGAAACACACCGTCTCCAAACGCATCTCTGCTCAGACCCAAGAACAAGAGGCCGCGCTGCTTCTGCCAAGTCGGGTCAGAGTTTACGCAGATCCTTCAGAAGGGTCTGGAGAGCGTTGCCGTTCCCCATCGGATCACTCACTCGTCACCAAATAGCTGCATCAAGTGGCGCTCTGCGGGATCATGTGCAAATCTGCAGGAGGAGGGATTAGCGCCGAGGCAGCTGGCGTGTCTAAAGTCTGCAGGCGTTTGGGGGTGAGATGCAAACACACACAAAGTATGCAAAGACGCATGCCAACTGTGCACCACACCTCCAGAAAGGGTCCTTTGGATGGATTAAGCTCTTAAAAACACAGAGTGATCCAAAGCACCAAGCTGGAGCTACAAAAAACAAAGTCTGTTTCCTGCAGGAATTATGATTCAGGACTTCAGTATGCCACAGAAGACACTGAAGTTCAAACGACATGACAGAATTAATCTGAATAATGCAGCCGAGGCGCAGGAACGTGATCGTGGTTTATTTGTCAGACAGATACCAACACGAAGCCGAACAAACAGAACCTCATGAGGCTCGGAGAGGAGTTGGGCCGCGAACAAAGAAAGAACTCGTAAACCTTTTCAGACTGTGGTCAGTTCAGTCAAAAACTGCAGAACAAAGGATCGGTCTTCAGAGAAAATGTTCAATAATCCATGTATTCAGAGGTTTTACTGGGAACTTCAACTAAACGTAGCGTGGTTCTTACAAAGACACAACTTTCTGAAAAATGAAAAAACAAACAGGGATGTTTCGTTAAGTTTTCAGCCGTGGAGGAAAAGTAACTAAAATGTACCATTATCAGCTGACTGGAAGTTTTGAACTGTCCAATTCCTGCCTGAGAGATGACATTGTGATCTGTGGTGAGAACAGGAAATAGGTGGAAGAGAACTTGGAGAGGTGGAGGTATGCAACAATACGTATGGAACAGTGAAGCTACAAGAAGCAGAGGTAACAAAGGTGCAGGACTTCAACTACTTGGGGTCCATTGCCCAGATAAGTGGACAACAAGGTGAAGAAGAGAGTCCGGGCAGGATGGAATGGACGGAGAAAAGTTTCAGGAGTGATTTGTGACAAAAGGGTGTCAGCAAAGGTCAAAGGAAAAGTTTACAAGACAGTGGTGAGACCAGCTATGTTGTATGGTCTAGAGACAGAGACATGGACAAAATGACAGGAGACAGAACTGGAAGTGGCAAAAATGAAGACGTTGAGGTTCTCCTTAGGAGTGACAAGGCTGGAGAAGATGAGATCATCAGAGGTACAGCACAAGTTGAACAACTGGAAGATAAAGATAGCGAGACCAGACTGAGATGGTTTGGACATGTCCAGAGTAGGGACAGTGGCTTGAACATGTCCAGAGGAGGGACAGTGGTTTGAACATGTCCAGAAGAAGGACAGTGCCTCACTGTCACTGGTGCCCATGTCCAGCTCTCACTGTGTGAGAGGCGGGGGACACTCTGAACAGGTCTCAAGTCCATCACAGGGACACATAGAGACAAACAAGACAAACAACCATTTACTTTCTCTCTCACCTAGGGACAATTTAGTTACCAATAAGCTTAACATGCATGTCTGTGGGAGGAAACCGGAGTACCAAGAGAAAAACCACACATGCACGATGAGAACAACTCAAGAAGCAAACTCCACCCAGAAAGGCCCCAGGCTGGGATTTGAACCGGGGTGGCCTGCTCACTGAGAGGCGGCAGCTCTACCAACTACGCCACCGTGCTGCCCTTCTTTAAATCTACAAAACACATCTGGACCAGAGAGTCGAATCCCCATGACTGCCTTAGCAACCCTGCAAGAATAAAGATCTGGTCCACGACCTAGACGAAAGTCACCCTGCCCTCCTGGATCCGAGGTTCAGTCAGCCGGAGCCTCTCCTCCAACACCCTGGAGTAAAGTTTCCATATAAATGTAGCAAATTAATGATTTCTTTAGTTGCTTTAACTCTTTTAGCCTGTAAAATAATAAAAACTGATGTGAGGCCATGATGTTGTCCTCTTATTTCATTCCCCCGTTAGCATCTGCAGAACAGTAAGTGGAGTTTGGAGAGCTGAACACCCCCCCCGGAAGAAAAGCAGACACAGTTCTGTAATATCTGCTCACCCCTCCATGTAAGAACTCAATGTCCTGGGAGGGAGACTCCATTATGACCTGTCTGTCGGCAGCCGGCCGGCCAAGTTTAGACATTTTTGGATGATTCATTTTTCAGCAGGCTGTTTTATTTGATTTTTTTTTTTCTTCTGTTTTTCATTTTGGTGTCAGAGCCAGAGACGTCAAGCAGGATAACTGTGGAGAAATGAGCTGAGGGTGCCAAGATTTGGTAAACTGTTGCAAAAAAAAGTACACAGGAAGAGTAGTGTTTAGGGGTAAAGACACGTAAAATGGAGAGACAGGTATTCACACAAGAACTCTGGCAATGAAATCAAAATAGCTCCATGTTTGGGAAAAAAAATCCCATAAATTTAGCTCTGAGGACAGCTCTTTGGTAAATTACACCCCAACATCCTCACACAACAGAGCCTGCTGAAATACGGCTACGTTTTCTTTTTGTTTAGGAAAATCGGAACTTTCACTTTTTGCCCTTAAATTCCAGACTTCACTTTGTTACATCAGCTTTGTGCGACAAAGCCTTTAGTGGGGGAAGTTCAGGTACCTCCATCACATTCAAGAGCCTGAGTCACGTTGACTCGACCTCGTCGCTGCCCAGAACCCTTCAGCTGCTTTCAATTAAACTGTCCCAACTGGGGGGTGCAGCGTGGTTAGCTGTTTCCAGCCAGGACTTCTTGTAGCTCTCTGACAGCAGATAAGTTGCTCAAAATTTGCGTAAACAAAAATTTTTGAGAGCCAGCTTTTTCTAGCTGCCACGCAGAAGCTGAGCAAAGAGGAAAAACGGTAAACTCTGCAACCGGTGTACGTCCCTGACACTCGACTGTCCAAGAGGCTGCAGGTTTACAGCTTTTTAAACACAGAGCAGCAGCGTCGGCGCGGCCTCCAACCCAACAATCTGCCTGCTGGAGACAATAACCGTGCAAACTGAGGCTCGTTGTCTGCAGCCATTGTCTCTACGACCACAAAACTCTACTCCTGAGGCGCTCCACTCTCTGCAAACAACCACAGCCTTTCAGAGACGCCATCCCCAGGACCATAAAATCTACGACTGATTGACCGAGCGATGGACATGCTTTCTTTGGGCTTGTAAGGGACTCCAGGGACAGACGTCCACGTTGCACAGAAACACCTGATGAGGGACACCTGTTAGTTCTGTAAAACATCAAAGTGCTCATCTAAAATATCATCTTCTTTCAGCTGTTCCCTCTTCAGGGGTCTCCACAGCAAGTCGTCCTCCTCCATCTCACTCTGTCCTCTGTCCTCACTCCAACTACCTCCATGTCCTCTTTAACTGCATCCATAGATCTCCTCTGTCTTTTTCTTGGCAGCTGCATTCCTAACATCCTTCTACCAATATACCCACTGTCCCTCCTCTGGACATGTCCAAACCACTGTCCCTCCTCTGGACATGTCCAAACCAATCTCACCACTGTCTTGTAAACTTTCCTCTGACTTTTGCCGACACCCTTTTGTCACAAATCACTCCTGAAACTTTTCTCCATCCACTCCATCCTGCCTGGACTCTCTTCTTCACCTCTTTACCACACTCCCCATGTTCCTGGACAGTGGACCCCAAGTCCTTAAAGTCCTGCACCTTTGTGACCTCTGCTCCTTGTAGCCTCACTGTTCCACCTCCTCCCTCTCATTCACACACATGGACTCTGTCTTACTACGACTGACTTTCATTCCTCTTCTTTCAAGTGCATACCTCCACCTCTCCAAGTTCTCTTCCACCTGTTCCCTGTTCTCACCACAGATCACAATGCCATCTGGAAACATCGTAGTCCACAGGGATTCCTGCCTGACCTCATCTGTTAGTCAGTTCATCACCAGAGCCTGGTGTCCATGTCTCTGTCTCCAGACCATACAACATAGCTGGTCTCACCACTGTCTTGTAAACTTTTCCTTTGACCTTTGCTGACACTTTTTTGTTACAAATCACACCTGAAACTTTTCTACATCCACTCCATCCTGCCTGGACTCTCTTGGTTATGACTCAAAGGCCAAAATTATAAACGTGAAACCAGGATCCCAATCAGGAGAGAAGTCTGCAAGAGGAAGACCCCCAATCCCTTGATCATATCTGAACCATCAGCTGACAGACACCGCAGGACACTGTGAGATGTCCCACGTCCACGCACCAACAGGCAACAGGAAGTGGACAATTTTAGACAGGTGTTTTTGTGTTTTAAATTTTGTAGTTTTTCAAAATACCTACAGAAACAAATAAAAGTTTATTCATCTTGGCTTCAATAAATCTATAACTACACCGTTCCATCTTTAAAATACACATTTAGAAGTTTAGCTCTGATAAAACCCCAGCTGGTGCTCGCTCTAAAGCAAAACATCTTTATGAAGCCGTTACCAGCCCACAGAGTTGGAGGGTATATGCAGCCGTAAACACTACCAGTACAGCTAAACTTTTTTAAAACTTTCTCCCTATAATTAATTCAGCATTTTCAACATTCCTGAGTTTCACACAAAATGGATTACTGGCCAGGTTTACGCACTAAAAGGACCTTATTAGGAGCAATAAAAATATTCTGGTTAGAGTTTGTAAAAAACCTGATTTGGGATAAAACACATTATTTCTGACCAGTGTGGAGGAGCTAAATTATGTTTTGTTTGTTGCTAAGGTGAACAGACCTGTAGGTTTAACTAACAGTCTGATATTTGTTTATCTCACGTTAAGCAGCAAACCTCCATTGTTTGTTTACTGGGATGTTGTGTGATTCTTGTTTAATTTCTCTTTAAAAGCCGCAAAATAAAATTCATGTTCTGTAAACGGCTTTACAAACCATGGGAGGGAAAAACTAAACCTGCTGATGTGCGTTTAAAAAAAAAAAAGATTTGAAACAAGTCCAAAAGAACCACACGAGAGAGAAAGGTTTGAGTTTCTTCAGAATGTTTTTTTGCAATCCAACTATTTACAGCAGAATTAGAGCCATTTTAGCTGTTCTTTTATCAAAACGTTCAGCTCATTCAGGAAATTGGTGCTCTGCCATAATGTTTTTGTAACTTTTATATACACTGTTCTTTTTAAAATCTGCTTCAACTACTGGCTTTATGTTTGTCTGCCTATGCTACTTTTAGCTGCTGTTTTGCTCCTATCTTTTCATACAGATATGCTACTTTAAGCTGCAGTTTTATTGATAAAATTGGTTTTGCTAACTAGCATTTATTCAAAATTTTAACTACTGTCGTTTTCATTTTAGCTACTGTTTCACTAATTTATTTTTCTACTTTTTGGCTACTGTTGTGTTAATTTTAGCATTTTTATTATTTTACTAATTTTAGCTTTAGCATTTGTTTCACTCATTTTAACTTCACCGTTTGTAAACCAAACTTGGTTTTGTTACTTTTAGCTTTAATATAAGTTTGGCTACTTTTATCTTTTAGCTATTGATTTATTTACAGTTATGCTCCTACCTTAGTGCTACAAAATTGTTTATAAAATTGGTTTATCTACTTTTAGATTTAGCATTTAATTTGCTAATTTTATCTAGTTTCCAATGTTTTAGTTAGCATTTGTTTAGCTACTTTCAGCTATAGTATCTGTTGGGCTAATTTTACGTTTTAGCTACTGTTTAATGTTTAGTTACTACTGCACTACTATCTTTTTGCTACATACTTGTATTGCTAGTTTTAGTTTTAGCATATCATTAGCCAATTTTAACTATAGTTTTGCTCTTTTTAGTTTACTTTTGATTTGCTTCTTTTATCTTTAGCATCCGTTTTGCTACTTAGCTACAGTTTTGCTAATATTGGAGATTGTTTTGCTCATTTTAGCTTCTGTTTTAGCTACAATTTTGCTAATTTACGCTAGAGTTGTTTTAAATTTAGCTTTTGCTAACTTCCCTGTAGCATTTATGTTGGTAATTTTAAGCAGTTTCTCTTTGTTTAGCATTAGCATCTGTTTTGCTAATTTTGGCAATTGTTTTGTTAATGTTAGCTATTCTTACTACTATTTTTCTCTAAGTACTTGTATTGCTACTTTTAGCTAATGTTCTGCTCCTTATGAGCATCCTGTGAGGATCTAAAACTTCTCCTCCACCATAACTAGCAGCTCTGTTACTTTCATTCTGAGATTTTGCTTTTGGAAACTTTAATTCCTGTTTTTCTGTACGTAAATCACTTTTTTTGGATGATTGTTTCCTCTGGTATCAGATGCTGTGCAGCTGGAAGGATTTTTACTGAAACTTTTTTAGTTTTGGACATTTGTTATGATGCGTCACCATGGCAACAAGGCAGTTTTCTACAACCAGCAGCTGATTAACATCTCAAAAGCTCAAATAATATCTCAACTACAACCCCAAATCTCAAATGAGTTGAAAAGGATGTTCTGTGGATGCATTCTCATCTACCTGCCAGCTGTGCTCGAGTGCCTGACCACTGAGATCCTGGAACTAGCAGGAAACACGGCTCACAACAGTTTTTTTTTTTTTTTACCCCGCTCCCCTCAGGAAGGAGGTTAAGGAGCATTAAGTGCAGAACCACTAGACTGAGGAACAGCTTCTACCCTGAAGCTGTTAAGACTCATTAATATCTAACC
Source organism: Nematolebias whitei (assembly GCF_014905685.2). NCBI lineage: Eukaryota > Metazoa > Chordata > Actinopteri > Cyprinodontiformes > Rivulidae > Nematolebias > Nematolebias whitei. The sequence continues at coordinate 5,922,970 of NC_056501.1, read as the reverse complement.
AGGATAGTCACTGTGGGAAAAAAAAATCACTGTAAAGCCACAATGATTGGTGATATGTGACTTATCTGTGCTGCTGATTATCCATGCTGCTGATCTCCTACTGCTGATTATGTCATGCTCCAGTATTCGTTCATATCCATCTGCTCACCATAGACTCATGTTCGGGCTGCTGTTGTTGCGCCATATTGTTTTACATTTAGTGCTTAGCGTATATCTTAGATTTTTTTATCGTACCATTTCGTGTTCGTTTAGTGTATTAGATCCTATATACTGTTTCTTTTTATACTTTATATCTTTGCTATTTTTGGGTGTAACAAGGACTTTCAGTGCACAATTTCGTTCCACCTCATGTACTACATGTGATGTGAATGACAATAAACTTAACTCGAACTTATATTTTTATTACAGATGAGAAACTTTTAGCTACTTTTTTATTTTAACGGTTTTACTCATTTTAACTTTAGCGTGTGTTTTGCTAGTTAGCAACAGTTATGCAACTTTTGGCTAAAATATTACTTATTTTAGCATATTTTTTACTAGTTTTACCTTTTAGCAGCAACATTTATTTAATCTTTGGTTACTTTTTACATCAGTTTTGTTTTTTTAGCTTTACAATCTGTTTTATTCCTGCTAACTAGTGTTTTAGCTACGGTTTGTTTGTTTTATTTTAAACATACGTTTCTGCTTCTTCATTAAATCCCAACACTCATTCATCACGTAGCTTTCACTCAAAAATTAAATTTCTGGTTATAAATTAGTATTTTTTATGTTCTGAACTCGTCAACAGACATTTCTGAGGGTCTGAGTCATATTTGGCTACGAAACACCAACAACACAAACTATTCACAGTAAATATTTTTATAAGAACAGGAAGGAAGGTTTTTAAAAAAGTAATAAAACTCTTGAAAACTCGCTACAACTGGAGTGAAACTCCCAGCAGATCTGTCTGAGACGAGGCCAAACAGCCGTCAGAGACGACCAGAGTTACGACCGACTGCGTGATTTTAAAAATCTTACGACTTGCTCAGGACTCGAACGCCGGAAAAGTCATGCGGGGACGTTCAGAGAGCTGAAATATTTCAGCTGAGAAATTGAAAGCAGCTGCAAATCAGCCGTGGCTTGGCTCGTTCAGACACAAAAGACAAAGCGAGGAAGGATCGGAGGTATTTTCTCATTTTTGACGGTTTGATTTCTGCAGGAAGGCTCAGTTAAAAGGAAATAATTCCTTCATGAAGCCACGGTGAGTGAAGCAGGAGCCAGTGGAATGCCTGTCGCCCGCCCAGGCCACAGGTTTAGACCGTCCTTTAAGGTCGGGGACGTTAAATCTTAAAAAATACAGTTTTGTACCGTTATGATGCTCGGATGTCGTGTTGCTAACAACTTTCAGCTACTACCACACCGAATTTCAGCTAGATTAGCTGTAGTGGCCATCTTCATTTGGGTTTCTCTAAAAGTTACTGAGCTGTAGATGATTTCTGCGAGTTTCAATCAAACACGTCAACCGGTTCCTGTGATATTTTGCTAACAGTACAAGCAAACATGCAGATGTGAGCAAAAACATCTCCCGCCTTCGCCTTTAGTTGGCAGGCAATAAAAAGATAACTAAAACCACACCGACTCGCTTTCTGGTGCCAAAGTATCTCTGCTGACCTCCTGTCCTCCCCCCGTGTCTCCCTCTGTCATCCCGTCTCCGTCTAGAGGAGGACAAGAACCTCCTTCCTGCCTTCGCTCGTCTCACCGCGAACGGGGGAGATGATGCACCTGCGTGTCGACTGCACTAAACGTCCCCCTGATGGGCGAGTATGGTTCTCTTTTTGTTTTATTTCAGAGATATATTTCAGTCAGGCAGGACAAGGACAGCCCTCAGGGAGGAACCTGAGAACAGGAACTGTGTGCCTCTGTTCGGCTGTTAGCAAAATATCTCAAGAACCAGAAGAAAGTTCTTAACGAAACTTTCAGGAAATAACCACTGGATGTACGACTACAACTGATTACCTGCTGGAGCCAACCCAAACCAAGATGGCTGCCACAGCTAATCAAAATCAGGAAACACAAAAAGGCTGTGATTCAGTTCATTTCACAGATACTGAGCTGTAAGTTGGTGTGGTAGCAGCCGAGACTCACTCAGAAAAAATACTCAAAGTGCTCCTTATTTTACGAGATCTTCACATTAAACTTCAGCATTAAATATTGGGAGTAACCCTGGTTTGTCTGTTAGCAAAATATCTCTAGAACAAGTGAATGGATTTTGATAAAACTCTCAGAAAGCAACCATTGGCTGTACACCTACAACTCATTAGCTTTTAGAGTCGATCCAGTTAACAACAGACACCACGGCTAATCGATCGTAAGCAACACAAAAATGGCTGAAACAGGTAAATCTGTAATTTCAGAGCTAGAATTTAATGTGGTAGTAGCTGAGAATCACCCACAACACAGACATCAAGGGCTAAAAGATGAAAACAGCTAAAACTCATCATTTGTCAACATTAGGTGATCTTAGTGGTAAATATAACAGCTCTGTGTGTGTGAATGCATTTTTGTTTCAGGTTGCCTTTTAGGGACCAATTCTACAAAAGAGTGTGCATTGTGGGAACCAACTGCTCTTTATGGGGACCAAAGCCAGGTCCCCACAAGGATAAGTCTCGTTGGGGGTTAGGTTTAGGACTACGGTGTGAATTGTGGATGGGTTACGGTTGGGTATGTACTAGTAATGGTTAGGTTGAGGGTAAGGGTTAGGGTTAGACTAAAGAAAATGAATGGAAGTCAATGCAAAGTCCCCAAAAAGTACGTTTACAAGAACGTGTGTGTGTGTTTGTTGATGCTGAGCTGCTCGGTGAGTCACGTGGAGGAACAAATCATCCTGTAGCTGGGATCCATTATTACCACAGAGACCTGGAGCCAAAGTCAACCCTCAGCTCTGCTTCTCTCCCTCCGACTGCAGCCGTTTTACAAGTGAAAGTAGTGGAACACTTTTTTTTTCTCTCTTCTTCTCTCTAAGCTGGAAAGACAAACATTTTTATGGTCAGAGCAGAGAGAGAGACGGAACCAAGACTCCTCTGGAAGCAGGAATGTTTGTCGCCCGCCGCTAACGATCGCGTTTCTGCCTGGCAGAAAAACTCAAGAACCACTGGATGAATTTTAATTAGGCTCTCAGGAAACAATCATCAGATGAACATCTACAGCTGATTACATTTCAGGTGTAACCAAATCCACGATGGCTGCCACAACTAATCCACATTAGCCTACAAAAAGAAAAAGGCCACACCTGAACGAGCTGAAATTTAGAGAGGCAGCTAAGAGTCATCCCGAACAACCACTTAAAGCACCAGCAGATCATGCAAGATGGTGGGCAACATGTGGCCCGGGGGCCAAATGTGGCCGTTGAACAATCTCCATCCGGCCCCCAATATCTCTAATTGAAAAGAAAACTTTTTAGTAGGTGAATTTTATTAATAAAATTAAGCAAATTGGGAGGTAAAAAAAACCCCATCAAAATCTTTAGGATTACGACTTCTTTAAGTTGTTTTTCCAGAACTAGAATGAACATTACAAACTCTAAAAAAACAAACTTATAACTTTTTTGTTGTTATTGTTTTGCATATTTAAGCTAAAATATATATATATATATTATCACAAGAGCCAGCTTTCAAAAAGTATGTGACATTCCTAAAGAGTATTGGGAACAAGAAAAAGATGGGGAAAAAAAAGTTTTCCAGATTTTGGGTCTTAAATAAAATTCAGTTTCCATTTCTCTTTGCAGACGTTCGATTGGTTTTCCTGATTTTGGCCCTTTGGAGAACATTGTTGCAATACGTCATTAGATCAGGGCTATTCAACTGAATAGCTGCTCAGGGGGGCACAGTTACAGCAACCAAGAGCTCAGGGGCCAGACATCCAGCAGTTATTGTCATTGGTGGGCCCAACTGAGTTCACCAATGGGCCTGATTTGGCCCCCGGGCCACCAGTTGAACAGCCCTGTTAGACATTATTTTCAGGTTCGATCTAAAAAGCTACAACTCGTTTCCCGTCAGATGCTCTTAGTGTAAAACTCTGGCGGGCGATATGCATTCTTGAAGTACTGCAGGGTTCTTAAGCAGGCAGGGGCGTTGTTTCCCTGCTCCGCGAGTCGAACCACAGATCTGTTCTTACTTCGGTTGCTTTATCAAAGTTTTGGACCGAGCGCCCGTAAAACCTCAGGAACTCGACATCAAAGCTCTCGCAGCATCCTCCTGATTGCACTTGAAGAAGCTGTTTTCCAAGCGGCACAGAAACGATAAATGTCTAGTTTTTGATCTTCTGATTCTGTAGAGCGACGCAGAAAAGCCTTCCCCGTGGAGATGACTATTTTAGTCGCACATTTGGTCTCTCCAACACCCCCTCCCCCACCATGAGCCTACACAATCAAAGTGGCACAACAAGAGAAATGTATCTGATGTGAAAATAAACCTGATGATGCTAAACTGCAGCTAGCCGGCACGACTCTGGCCACACTCGTTTATTATTCTAACCCGAGCTCCTGCCCCGACTTCACATGAGGCAGAAAGGGAGAAAAAAAAAAAACCGGTCGCGGACAGTCGACCACAGAGCCGCCAGACTTTTCTTTTAATACACACGTACATTCCCCTCACGAACAGGCCGTGTGCAAGAATAGATCCGTGTGTTTTAACCTGTTTAGAGTTGAGCAGGGCAGGGTTACAACACCAGGACGCTTTCGTTCGCCACAAACGACAACACAGACAAAAAAAAAAACGGTAGAAAGTTCGGACGGTGGAGATTTCAGAGGTGATTCTGTGGATTCTGGTTTGCTTTCGCTGAATTCAACAGGCAGCAAAACACCAAACTGTGACAAATACAAAAAGCAACAATGTCCCCCTCCCTAAATGTTTGTAGTTTTAGAGATGAGTGTTTTTTCTGGACTGGAATTGAAGAAATGCTTTTGGTGCAAGATAATCATGTAGGTAGGAGCTAGACTGTAGAAGAACAGAGGTAGTTTTTTTTTTCTTGTCTGAGGCGTCACAGAGTGAGTGGATGGAGCAACTTTATCCACCACCAGCAATAGCAGAGCTAGGGGGTGGCCAATGGTGGCCTTGCCCACCATAGATTAATCCTCAGTCACCATAATCATCTGAGGAAACAATATTTTTAAGCAAAATAATAACTAGAAAAGCATAGATTCTTCAAAGTATCTTGTTTTTTATTCTTCTTTCAGATGCTCCCTCCTTTAGGTGTCGCCACAGCAAACTAAGTTGCAAAAGACTTGGCAGTTTTTTTGTTTACGCTAAATGCCTTTCCTGACACAACCACAGCCCTCTGTGTGGAGCAGTGAGCTGCTATCTTAAATAGGACGCCCAGCGGAGCAGATGGTGGGGTTTAAGGGCTTTGCTCAAGGGCTCAAGAGTGGGCAAATGAGGGTATGTATATATATATATATATATATATATATATATATATATATATATATGTGTGTGTGTGTGTGTGTGTGTATGTGTGTGTGTGTGTGTATATATGGTGGTGGCCATCTTGCATTTTGACATGTCAACCCAATTTTTGAAAGAGACCTTTCTTACTTCTTATGTCTAGAGGCAGTCACACGCCGAATTTGAAGTCGACATATTGTCTATATTGTAAGTTATCCAGCTGAAAAGGGATACATGTATACATACAGTATAAGGCGGCAGCCATCTTGGTGTTGCAAACCAATTTTTGATAGGAAACTTTCTTGGATGGACAGCCTCCACAGGGGACAGATACGTTAAAAATACCAAGCTGAACAGTCAGACTAAACTGTTCCATCAGACGCAGAATGGTCAAGTTTCAGGGGGGGGGGGGGGGGGACACGAAAGAGTCACAAATGGAAGCTTAAAAGCAAACAAAAAGCCAACTAAATAGGAAAACATAAGTGACAGGGCAGAGATAAAGGAAATGAACTATCACTGAGCAAAGGAAACCAGGTGAAGTATTTTTAGATGAACTGATGAAGGATGGACAACAGGTGCGCAACGATCGGCAAATGGAGACATGCTGCTCAAACTTAAGACTTCACCACCCATCCATCATCTTTACCACTTCTTCGTTTTCGGGTCACGGTGTGTCACTGGTGCCCATGTTCAGCTATCACTATGCATGAGGCAGGGAACACCCTGGACAGGTCTCCTGTCCATCACAGAGACAAACGAGATAAACAACCATTCACTCTCTCACTCTCACCTAGGGGCAATAGAGTTACCAATCAGCCTAACATCAATGTTTTAGGTCTGTGGGAGGAAACCGGAGTACCTGGAGGGAGAACCTGGAGAAAACCCACGCAGCACAGAGAAAACATGAAAACTCCACACAAAAAGGTCCCCAGCTGGAATTTGAACCAGCGACCTTCTCACTGAGAGGCAACAAATGCGCAACCGCACCACCCCCAGACTTCACCAAATAAGAAAATAAGTGAAAAGATTATTACAAAACCTAAAGACCAAAATCTATTAACTGTGGTAAATACAAAACGAAGGAAAATGATTTTTTAACTGTTCCGCCATCACCCTACGAAAGTCTTTTTAGTCTCAATCTGTCTGCATGACTTTGGACCAAATGCAGAGTAAAGCACGGGAACTTAACCAAGACATGGGGATTTCAAAAAGCTGTTGCGGGTCAACAAGGTTCAACAAGGGCTGGGACCCAATAACTATCTAATAAAATTTAATGCAGTTTTGAAAAAATTATGTACAATCTATGCGTTTGGTTTGTGGTTGAGGTAAAATGAACTGTGTGGTCAGACGGTTTTGACTGCTGGATTAACCCTTTTGTTTTTTATGCAACACTTGGCTGAGCTGGTGGCGCAACAGAACACGATTCAACCTTTCAGAATCATGTGTGAATATGACTGAAGGGTCAGATGAGGGGACAGAAGCCGGAATTCCTCAACTCTTAGCCAAAGAAAGTTACCAAAAGCCACAAACTAAATGAAGCAAGACGAACATCAGAGCACATCTCCAAGATTCTGCTGAACGTGTAGGGTAGATGTCTCGAAGTATCCCAAGAGTCTTGTTTGACGGTCACGCCATTGTTGTGTTTATTGTTCCCTGAACTAGAGTGAAAGTTAAAACTAGGGGTCAGACTTTCCGAGTGAATCTCCATGTTCTTGGCAGCACCTGGGTGCTATGCACGTATCTATGCACAAGTGAATGTTTATCCAGCTTTATGGCGATGGCGTCTCGTAAAATGCTCAGATGGTCGGAGACAACCAGCCCACTGGTTCACCACAGGTTCACCCCGGACCCACAGGGACCACCAACGAGGCGAGCCATGCATAGGCCTCTTCGATGACCATTTCCGAACGGCGTGTCCGGACAGATTACTGAGTGAAATACAACTTCCTTTAAGGCTGGTGCATTAAAACCATTTTTTAAACAGTTTTTCTACAAAAAGACACAAAATATTCAACTCATGAGTTACAATACAGTGTGATGCAGTTTGTTCAGCACTGTTCTTCTTCCACTGCTTATTGTTTAAATGCTGATTCAGCATTCACATTGTTGCTTCCCTGTTTATTCATGTTTCTGTACATTTAAGGCGATCTAATTCCTTCAGTATATTCTGTGCTATTTTAGCCATTTATGTTTCAAAACGTTCAGCTCATTTAGGAGATGGGCGTTAAGACTTTTGTTTTTTGTAACTTTCATACGTTTCAAAATATTTACAGTGACTTTTTTTTTTGCTATTTAAATAAAATGAGATCTTTTCAAATCATTCAAATACATTGGCATCTTTGAAATTTGCTTTAGCACATCAGATAATGCTAATACTACTAATGCTCATTTTCCTACTGCTAATTAAACCAATTTCTAAGACTACAATTGCTAACGCTAGTTCTACTAATGCCAATGCTAACTTTAGTACTTTTAATGCTAATATGCCTGATGCTGTTTCTGATAATGCTAGTTTGACTACTGCTAATACTAATGCTAATGCTAGTTGTACTTATTCTGCTAATTAGGACACTTAATGCTATGACTTCTGATGCTAATTCTGATCATGCTACTTTGACAACTGCTATTACTAAGGCTAATGCTAGTTGTACTAATGCTAATGCTAATTATAAGACACTTAAATCTATGACTTCTGATGCTAATTCTGATCAAGCTAGTTCTAATACTGCCAAATAGACTAATGTTAAGACTACAACTGCAAATGCTAGTTCTACTAATGCTCATTTTAGTACCTTTAATGCAAATACTACTGATGCTAAATATATTAATGGCAATTTTGTTACTGTTAAGTTGTGGTGTAATGGTGCACGTGGGTGTATTGAACCGTTTCGGTAGAGCATGTTCGGTTCGATCCAGGTGTGTACCGTTTCAGTTATTTTTTCACTCATTAAATTTTATTAACGAGAGATTATGCACCGCAGAACTAAAGTTCCTATGCGTGTTTCAGCATGGCGCTATTATCTTACAGCACATGTAGCATTAGCAGCCTAGCAGGCAACGAACAAGCCGTCTCGTTGAGGTCTCCTGTTTGGGAACATTATAGCTTTCTTGTTAAAAGACAAGTGAACAAATCCAAAGCGGTGTGTCGATGTTGTTTCACGGAGATCGCTGCAGGCAACATGTTTAACTTGTTAACGCACTTGAAAAGACATCATCCGAATGTGAACGTAGTTTGGTTCAAAGACCGATAACAGCAGCACTTCAACGTTTATCAGGTAATTCAGATCGGTCCAGAGCAATAACACAAGCTGTAGGAGGTTTAAAGCTCTGGATCTACGTCCGAATGTTGTTGATGCGCCGGCTTTAAGCATAAAGTTCTTGAGCCCCGCTACGAAATCACGTCAACACTTCAGCCAAAAAGTTGTAGCAGCACTTTATGAAAACACTAAAACTGATCGTCAACAAGCACAACCCCAGATTCAAAGCCCTGCCACATCGATGATGAGCGAGAGAGAATATTCAACCACCTCATATGAAGACCGTGCAAGAAGTGCTATTGTATTATTGTGATCCAATTAACTTTTTTAATATAAAATTATAATCTTATTAACTCTTTTTTTTTTATCACTGTGTTGTTTGCAGTCTGAGGATGACAGCAGCTGAGTCTTCTTCATCCACTAGATCACCTCCAGCTAAGAAGTCTGTAATGACTGAACTTGTTTACTTGGCATATTTTCAAAATAAACATTTTAGAAGTCTTTATTTTGGCCTTTTTTGTACAGAAAATTAAGCGAACCGAGCCCTTCTTGAAACTGAACCGAACCGAAATGTGATTTTAGCGTACCGTTACACCTCTACTGTTGAGACTAATACTAATACTACTTTAACTACACATACTGCTGATGCTAATAGTACTAAGGCTAATTTAGTTGAAATCTAACATTTTGCTAAGTTTAGCTACCTTTTTGATACTTTTAGTTGTTTTTGGCTTAATTCTTCTTGCTTTTAGTATTTAGCTAGCCGTTTGCTACTTTTAGTCATTAGCAAGCATTTAGCTACTTTTTATAATATCTTTATTGTCATTAAAACAAGTAGGCTTACAACCCAATTAGGTGTGAACCTTTTGATGTCAAATGGTTTTAGCTAGCGTTTCACTACTGTTAGCTTGCGTTTTGTTTCTTTTAATTCAAAATTAGCTACTTTCAGGTTTTGATCTTTTTTTCTACGTTAGTTAGCATGTTGCTATTTTATCTCCTTTTATTTGGCAAATCGCTACATTTAACTTTTAGTTGCCGTTTACTGCCATTAGTTTTCAACTCAGTTTCAGCTTCTTCAGTAACTTCCATTAATGTCATTCAGAACTGTATTTTCACAGAAAATGCTGTTTCTGCAGCCAAGCTCATCTTCTGGGAAAGATGAAATCTGTCAAACATTTGGTTCAGACCGAGCATGAAGATGCACAGAGCTCATGGAGCCATCTGTAACAACAGTTGACCTTTCTCTGGAAACTGCTGTCATCAACACTTCAGTTTATATTAATGCTCTCGCACACAAACACACAAAAACCATCATCCGTATCGTCTCATCCAGCTGTACATGACCTTCTTCTGCTGGCTCGCTGACCTGGCTGGCTGCTCGGGTTTTGGGTTTCAGTCCGGATCTTTTTGTCTACTCAAAAACCTCAGAACCGCCTCTGACGTCTGAACTGTCTTAGAGATTTGATCAGTGGCGATGCGGCACCAACAAATTACAAACATAGATAACTGAGATGGATAAAAGGTGCTAAAATAATTAAGTTTGGGATTTGTTGGAGACACTTTTGTTTTTTTAAATAGACAAAAAGACAAAAAGTTTTGCATAAATCCAAAGCAGACCAAAAAGTGAAGTGACACAAGAAAAAGTAGTGAAATAAAACTATGCATGGGTCTAAAATTAGCACTAATTGAAGTTTAGCACTCAGCTAACTTCATTTCTCAGTTCAGGTGAGAAGATGGATTTGTCCTCTTCTGAGAACGAACCATTCCTCCGCTCCTTCCTTCCCATGAGCCTCAGTGGTGACGCCTGCGTCTGGCACTTCCAGAACCTTTCTGTCAACTCACCTCTTCCTTCATTCCTATAACTGCCATTAATATCGCCTGACACATCCAGAACCCCATCAAAACCAAAAGCTTTGGTCCTGTGGGTTCTACCGTACGGAGACTAGAGGAGACTTCCTGACAGGAGGGGCATCCATCTGAACCCATAAATCTGCCGAGGCAGGGCAGCAGTACGGACAAAAGAATAACAAAAGCCTCCAGAGTTTCAGCCGAAGCAGCGCAGCGCTCAGTCTGAAAAGGCAAAACAAAGGAAGGCCTGTGGACTACTTCCACAGAGTTTACCTTCAACGGGGAACAATGTGTTTAAGAGAAGGGGGCCAAGACTGATGTGGCAACAATCGACCAAAAAAAAAAAAAAAAAAAAAGCACTAGCTGGATTCAGGAGTTTAAGAACAACAGCTGGAGCCATCCGGTTTACAGAGACTGCAGGGAAGGAGAATCATTTTTCCAGGGGCCAACTTCAGTCAATGCATTATCTCCGGACAGACACTGGCAATCTTTTCTTGGTTGCATGTTCCTGGACAAGCGTTTAGTCAGTCTCATTTATCGTTCTTTTGTCACTTTTACCACATCAAAATCAAATATTATGGAAAATTTCTAACAATTTTTTCTTGGCTTCAAACTGTCGTGTGAAGTCTGAACCAAATAAAGTACACTCAATTTTAAGTAAAATGAGAAACAATAAAAATGTTTTATGTTTAAAATATCATCTTGGGGCCAGATAAGATGTTAACAAGGGCCATATTTGGCCCTCAGGTCTTGAGTTTGACACGTGTGATTAGATCGTTCCAAAAGAAGAAATGACAGATTGTAGTCGTTTTGGTCGAACCTTGCACAATCTCATGCAACACCGACTGTCGGCTACCACCACACCAAGTTTCAGCTCATTGTCTGTAAAAGTGACGGAGTTGTACCACGTTTTGTGTTTGCTAACATCGACTAGCTAAGGCGGCCATCTTAAATCCAACTGACTGATGGATGTTCATCCAACGGTTGCTTTCTGGAAGTTTAAATAAAATCTGTCAAGAGGTTCACGGCAGTATTTCGGTATTTCTGAGCGTCAAAGATTTTGAAAAGTGGCTTTAATAAAGTTAGAAGAAAATGACTAAAAGAGCACCAAGACAGTGATTAAGTCGTGTTTTACAACAGAAACGTATCGGCTTGTAGGCGCTGAACGAACGACACAGACGTATCTGTGCTGTTTTACTGAGGAAAACTGGAACATCAAGGAAGTCTCCTGATGAGGATTTACAAGGTCAGTCAGCCGCTAATATAATCAGTATTTACCGGACTGATCTAAGGAACTCAGAGAACATGGAGGCTCAATAAGTTTATTTATTGGTAGAGAATGCCGCTGATCGTATTTCACGCCAGTTCTTAAAAACACGACTTCAACAACAGCAGAGTTTAGTTTGACAAAAACAAATTTCAAACCAATTGGTATTAAAATCTTACAAAAATAAAATACGCCCGTTGAAGGTGGGGCATATATTATGGTGCAGTTTTCATCCATCAAGGTCAAAGCTCAAGGTCAAAGTTAAAACAAGGTTTTTGCTTGTCCTGCCCACAACTTCTGATCTACTCAAGGTAATTCAGTAAAACTTCATACACATATGCATCATCACTAGGAGTGTCATACACCGCTTTTCATCAAACCAGCTCCAATTTCAAGGTCACAAAACAAGGTCAAAGTTAAATTTGCTCCATTTGCCACTGCTATAGATTGCTGTATAATAGATTGTCTGGTGTGTAATGTGTCGTATGCTGTACTCTTGTTTTTATGTAAATATTTAGGGCTGCAACCTGATTCATGTTCGTGTTTTGTTTTCCACCTTTGGTTCGAAAACGATTAATACAAATTGGAAAGCTTTTGCAGTTATGAGGTGCCATCAACTCAAGCATTAATCTCTTGATCTTAACTGCAGGGGTTATGAAAACATTTCTTGATTAAGTCCTGAAAGTCCAGGAGACATTTCAGTCACAAAAACAGAAAATCAGAATTTAGTGTATTAGATGGCGGGCAGAGTCACACTCAGAGATGACAGTAAGTTTATTGTAGCCTATGATACGTGCATAAGGCTATCGTTCCAATTAATTATTATATTGTACAGCGTCAGATAATAAAAAGCCACCATAGTCAAGCAGTAAGGATACCCAGGATGCACTGTAGACGCAGAACATGGACTCAATGATATTAGAACACCAGCATTAATGCATGAACTTGTTCAAATCTCAGAAAGATCATTTTTTTAGTCAGAAGGTCAGAGTTCAGATTTCCCAATTTTTCCATGCCTGGAAAATGTGAAAGTCTTTTTCCAGGTTTTTCCTGATTTCTAGAGTCACTGGGAGACCTGAACTGGATGATCTCTGCTTCAACACACATGCAAAATGTGTTCAGCACAGCAAAATTAATTTTAGACCTCCTCTTGTATAAGTTTATTCTTAACAGTTTGCTCTAAGTGTTGACAGTTTCCACATAGAATTAAAGGGCTTAAAGTGGAGCTGTAGGACAAAGAGAAACAAATTGAACGTGATAGACTCCTCTATGATCAGCCGCTCAGATCAGCCTTGATAAGAAACAATCAAACCCTGGAACGAGCCCTATCAGTGGCTAATTGGACCCTTATGAATAATAATCTGTAACTGCAGCCAGCTGTGATCGACCCTTCCACTTTGCCTCTCATTCGTTTGGATCCAGACCAACTGAAGATGATTCATACGCAGGAAGGTGACACGAAAACCTCATTTCTGTGATTTTACATTGATGAGAAACACGTGCCGTCACACCGCTGAGGGCCAGAAGTAGAACCAGAACTGCTGCTTGGGATTCAGACGGGAATTCATCCGGTTCTCTCCAAACAAAAGCAATACAGGATGTGACGAATCACAACTTTATTTGAATGAAATCAAAACATCCCCTGTAACGCTCCAAATTCTTCAGTAACAATGGAGGAAATGGCTGCCAAGCTGTTTTCTTGTCAGTGTGTTTAAAACTAGTGGAAGGAAGGGTTCTGGGTAATGAAGTCATCCAAAAAACACTCAAGAAATGTTGCTTTGAAGCTGCTAAATACCCAAATACAAATGTCTAACGCTGCCTGCCGATGACACAGTTGTGCGTGGAAAAATGCAACCAACAACTGACAGAACTTCCTGAGCTGCTTAAGATCACACATCATCGATAAAACGCATCCAGACGAAACAAAACATCACACATCCTGAACAGCAGAGGGAAAGTATTTCCTCGTGCATCCAATCAATGGAGAAAATAGGAAGCTGAGAATGTGAAAGGGTCACAATCTCAGGGGTGGAAATAAGCCCCCAGTTGCTACTGGGTATCTGGTGTATAAACACTCCACTGGAAAAACATTAGTCTAAGCTTGTGGGTTTACACTCTGGTACCACACTGTGCTTTGAGGTCTCATAGGTCTGGGAGGGAGAGTATCACAAGGGGTGGTGGATTGGACACAAATGCAGACAAGCATAGGGGAGCTCAGAAATAAAAGTAAAACTTATTTTAAACAACAAAACAACTGGCCAACAGCAAAACTTACAAAGGAAAGAATCCTGGAGTGTGAGGAAACGCAAAAGGATAAGGACCCAAATGTTATGAGGAGAGGTGGTGACTGGTTATATAACAGTGGTGGCTGCTGAGCAAAACATTAGTGAGCGGGCATCATTTACCAAAAATTTTTTACAAATTATTTTAAATTTTCTGTGGAAAAAAATAATTAAGATAGATGTTGCTTACTATTTAATTTATTGTTGTTTTTTGCATGTATACATTTTTTTTGTTGTTGTCTTTTTTCCTCCCTGCAGTCTTCTGTTCTGGTCTGATCTGTCTGTTTCAAATAGATTTAAAATATCTCCACTGTTGGTCTCAGCAGGTTTCACTGCAGCTGTTCCTGGGCTTGAGCTCACGGCAGGTCTAGCTACAGGTTGTATCAATGCCCTTAAACCAGCTGAATGTATCCACAGGGCAAAAAATCAGACTTCCCAAACAAAACTATTGGACCTGCCTGGTCAGATCACTGGCCGCACATTCAGATCCATTTCATGAATGTGGATCATTGAACGGTACCACCAGTAACAGTAAATAAAAAACTGTGGATGAATCACTAAAAATCACTTAGAATTCCACTTAAAATTTACAAAATAGTTGAAAAATAAACAGAATATACAGCAAGCTCAGTAAACAAGTAATTTATATTATTTATTGGGAAGAACTACTTTGTTGGGTGAATGAATTTTTCAGGTTGGACTCTGCCACACCTGCCCCAATGGACAAGCGCCACCGTTATCTAGTAAACTGAGGGAGAGATTGTGAAAGTGGGGACACCTGGGCAGATTGCAAATTGCTAATCAGTAACAGATGAGGGTGGCAGACTGACTGAAACAAACGCTGAGAAAGCTGACAGAGGGTAAACGGAAAACACAGAACAAACGCTGGAAAACAAAGCAAGTCATAAACCAGAACACTAAAAATAAACTCAAAGTAAGAAATACAAAAACACAAAATATCGACACTGATCAGGAGAAACACGACACAACCCAAAGGACAAAAAAGGCACAGGTAAGAGAGAGAAGACACAAACACGATCAATACAATCCGTTATCGCATCATAACACCAAACCAGTCCATTTACATCATCACCATTTGATTTCCTTAAATCGTAAAGTCCAGACTCACTGCTTCAGACAGGTGAAATGTTAAAGTCATGCATGGGCTGACAAAGTTCAAGCGTGGAGTGAAACCAACCTCAGGTCACACGTTTGGGAACGAAGAAGCTCAGCTGAAGCATCTTTACTAGAGCTGAGTGAGAACATCTAATATTCCCATTTGGCCAAAACAAACCTTCCTCTAACACGGTTTTACCAAATAATCCTCGATCAAACAACACGTATGTTTAATATCTGCAGCAGATGAAAAGGCATTAACAACGATTGTCAAAGGTTTCCTGCTAATTTAAACTCCTCCATCACTGCACATCAAGGATTTTTATAAAATTAGGTAACACGAAACACATCTTAAGTCCTGGTTAAATTTTTACCCAAACACCACAGAACCACATTTGGTTTCCATTTGACTCAATCCATCCAAAAAGATGCATTGCATAAAACAAACTCACTGGGCAGATAGGTTTCACTCTCTGTGACCTTAGCGTCTTTTCATAAAGTCTGAAGAGGTCACCAAATTTTAATGGTGGTTTATTGCCTGAGCAGCCGTGCCTGCTGGTATAAAGGCACCCCGAGACCACCCCAGCGCCCAAACAGCCCCAGGCTCAAAGTAATACTGGCACAGATGACGCATACCTGCACGAAAACAGCCTAAGAATGGCTCTCTGTTTCTCCTCTACCTGAGGAAACAATTGTGAGTCTTGAAATTGAAACAGCTGTGAATGATTTATCCCCACAGTGAGGGGGTATATTAGAAAAATGTGCCCCTGCGAACTGCTGATAAGAATATTTCAGTTTATAAAGAGGAGAGAGAAGCAGGAACAGAAAGATGCAGCACATTTCCCATCTCCAGACTGCTCAAATATTAAAAGAGGCACTTTCAAGTGGAACTGTTTTGGTTTGTATATTTTTAGAAACAAGAACAATAAAGTTATGAAGCCAAATGACAAGGCCGATTTAATATAAAGTAAAGCAGCGAGTAAAAACAGAAATAAAATAATAAAATGTAAAAAGTCTGTTTTCAAACTCAAACCTTCATCTTGTTTCATTTATTTCCCCTCCAACCTATATTAAACAAATGCTGAGCAATTTCCTGCCAAAAAGGGTAAAACAGACCAACAATACAAAACAAGAGATTGCTTTCAGATACCTGCAGAGAATAAGGTCAGCGGTGTACTCACCTCGGCACGCTGTGTTCTGGGCTGGCTGGCGTCCGTCTCGATGGCGTACACATCCACCAGGTAGAGGTCTGAGCCTTGTTCTCTGTCCAACTCTGCGGCTGTCTGTATCACTCCTGTGTGGCGGCCGATTGTGAAAAGGCGACCAACAGCTTTCCCGTCACTGCGTACAGCCACAATGAAATACTCCACTTTGGTTGCAGAGCCTCTTGGACTCGAGGCATCCAGGGAGATGACGTTGGTGCCCGGCGGCTGGCCTTCTTTGAGAATGGTGATGTATTTGGGCTGAGAGAAAACAGGCCCATCCATCCCTTCCAGGATGATGGTGAGCTCTGTTCTGGAGGTCTTGCGGTCAGTGCCGTGGTCAGTGGCTGACACCGTGAGGGTGTACACGAGCCGGGACAAGACGAGCTGAGAGGCCAGACGAATATCCCCGCTGTACCTGTCCATGATGAAAGTATCTGAGTCCCCTTCCAAAAGCTCGTACTCTACTTCCCCATTTGCCCCCTCATCAGGGTCAGAGGCCACCACTGTTGTCAGGATGGAGCCAATCAGTATGTTGGGCTCAGCAATAAGTGCGTTCTGGGACACAAAGGTGGGAACATTATCGTTCAGGTCTGTGACCCATATTGTAACATTTTTCAGGGCAAATCTGCGAGACTCAACAGGAACAGCCTGATCAGTGGCTTTGATCGTCAGCTCAAACAGGTTGGAGAACTCTCTATCTATTTCCTTGTTGGTGTAAACGAGTCCAGTGCTCGGGTCAATGCTGAAATGGTTCCCTCGCGGAATCTGCTGAACAATAGAGTACTCCAGCTGTCCGTTTATGTCTGCGTCTGTGTCGTGTGCTGTGATGGTCATGACTGAGGCGGAGATGGGAAGGTTTTCAGTAATGGATTTGAAAATGTCTCCAGGAGCAAATATTGGAGGGTTGTCATTAAAATCTCGAACTTGAATAACCACAGGTATGGATGAAGATCGGGGCGGTCTGCCGTTGTCCTTCGCAGTGATGTTAAGTTTGTACAAAGACTGTGTTTCAAAGTCCAGTTTTTTAACCAAAAAAATGCTGCCAGTGTTGGGGCTGATGCTGAATGTGCCATGATTGTTTGTAGCTGTGATGCTGTATGTTATTTCTGCATTCTGACCTGAATCTGCATCCGTGGCCGTCACAGAGGCCACCAGTTCTCCAATCCTCATGTTCTCCAGGACGTCCACAGACAGTGTGGACTTAGGGAAAGAGGGGGAGTTGTCATTTTCATCCAGAATGCTAATACTCAGCACACAAGAGGAGGATAGAGGCACAACTCCAGCATCAAATGCCATGATTTTCAATGAATAAGAAAATGTGGTTTCATAGTCTAGCTTTCCAACAAGAGTCACCTGTCCAGAGCTGCCATCCACTACAAACTGGGCCTCCTCATTGCCTTCAATGATGTGATAACGAACAAGTCCATTTTTGTTCTCATCCACATCCGAGGCAGAGACCCGCAGCAGTTGAGTCATGTTTTGGGCTGACTCAGAAACAGAGGCCTGGTAAATGTCTTTGGTGAATTTAGGTGGGTTGTCATTGATGTCTTGAATGTAAACTTGTACTTTGGCCTGGTCTCTGAGGGGCTTGGGGAGACCCTGGTCTGATGAGACAACCACAAAACTGAACACAGCGGCGCCTCTTTGTCTCATAAGTGACTCGCGATCCAGCTGCAGAGTGCTGGTCAACTCCCCTGTGATGGCGTTCAGTTCAAAATTGGGCTGCAGAGTCTCAAATGTGTATCTGACTTCGCTGTTTGGGCCAAAGTCTCTATCCTCTGCGAAAACTTGTCCAACGAGTGACCCCCTTTTATGCTCCTCCTCAAAATGAAACACATAATTGGTGCTGTTAAAGAGTGGACGGTTATCATTCACATCATCTAGGATCACACTGACATTAACAGAGGCGCTCAGTGGCTCCACGGCCCTGTCGTTGGCTACGACCACCAAGTCATATCTGTCCTGTAGTTCTCTGTCCAGCTCTGCTTTGATGTATAACTGCCCATCAGGAAAAATGCCAAACACATCACGGGTGTTGCCACCAGTGATGTCATACATTATCTCCCCATTAAGACCAGAGTCTTTGTCGGTGGCCTCCACTTTAAAAAACCTGCTGTTGACAGGCTCAGACTCCAAGATAATGACCTCATATGAAAGCTGGCTGAACACAGGTGAGTTGTCGTTGACGTCATAAACGCTGACAATGAGGACGAGGCTGGAGGTGAGCTGGGGGACACCCATGTCCGACGCAATAACTTCAATCTCGTAGGAACTTGTTGTGACCTCCAGCGGCCCACTCAGTGTGATCAGGCCATGCTTCTCGTGGATGTGAAACAGGTCTTTGGGGTTTTCTCTAAGGCTGTAGACCACCATACCGTTGGGACCTTCATCGGGATCTGACGCTTTGGCCTGGAATATTACATGACCCGTGCTCCAGTTTTCTACAGCACTAACATGCTCCACAGAGTGAATAAAATGAGGAGCGTTATCATTCAAGTCCTTCACTGTTATGTTAACAAATGCTTCTCCTGTGATCACCCCTGCCCTGGCTACAACCTTCAGCTGATAAAACCCTCGCTCCTCTCGGTCTATCTGACTGGATGCTACAATCTGACCAGCACTGTTCACAGCAAAAAGCCCCCTCTGATCCCCTGAGGTGATCAGATATGAAATGTTTGTGTTCAGATCCACAGTGGTGGCTGACACCATCCCTATAACTGTCTCGACAGCCACATTTTCAAACATGACAAAGCTGTACACCTTCTGAGCAAAGACCGGCGGGTTATCCTGTGTGTCTATAACAGTTACAGTCACAATGGCCTGGGTGTTTGAGCGCAGGCCTCCCCCATCTGCTGCCGTCACCTGCAGCTGGTAAGCAGTTTTCTCTTCTCTATCTAGGGGCACAAGTGTGGTAATTTTCCCCTGGTTGCTATTAATGCGAAACTTAGAAGTGTCTCCAGCAGTTATTATATATTTAACTGTGCCATTTCGGCCTAAGTCTGGGTCTGTGGCTGAGATGGTTGTTACATAAGAACCCGAAGGCTCGTTTTCTTTCACATTGGCAAAATACTGCACTGGATAGAAAATGGGCCTGTTGTCATTGATATCCCAAAGGGTGATGTTGACTTTTCCTACAGAGTGCAGAGGAGGGCTGCCTGCGTCTGCTGCGTGGATGTGGAGTAAATACGAGGCCTGCTCCTCCCTGTCAAGCTCCACAGCCGTGCTTAATCGGCCCGACGCAGCATCCAGTCGAAACAACTCCTGGACACCGACCGGCGTTTCTGCATCAAATGAGAACCGGATTGTTCCGTTGGCCCCGAGGTCATCATCTGAAGCAGAAAGCAGCACCAGTTCAGTGCCAGCAGGAGCATGCTCCACCAGAGAAACGTGATACGTGCTCTGGGTAAACGTAGGCACTTGGTCGTTCACGTCTGTGATGTTGATTATCAGTTTGGTGTAAGAGATCTTGGGCTGCAGCCCCTGGTCTTTGGCACTGATGTTGAGCACAATTTCAGATGCTATTTCCCTATCCAGCAAAGCGGCGCTGGTAACCAGACCACTGTTTTCAATGATGGAGAACCAGCCCAAAGTGTTTCCAGACACCAGCGAGTAGCGCAGGTTGGCATTTTGCCCAGAATCACCATCTGTTGCAGAAACGCCTTTAATGTAGCTGCCTTTTGGTATGTCTTCACTGATATCTACTCGGTACAGAGTTTCCTGAAATATGGGGGGGTGATCATTGATATCATTCACGAAAATAACCAGACTGGCAAAAGATGACCTGGCCATGGGTTTGCCGTTGTCAGACACGGACACGGTCAGGTTGTAAGATGAAATTCTCTCTCTGTCTAACACACTGGCCACTTTGATCAGGCTTAAATTGGGCACGGGAGACGTGTGCACCTCAAAGTGCCTCTGCTCGTTGCCTCCTAAGATTGAAACGGAAATATTCCCGTTGGCTGTGGGAGAGTCTGCGTCTGAGACGGTGAGCAACGCCACAACAGTGCCAATCTGTGCGTTCTCATCCACGGAGGCAAACTTGGAGGTTGTGGGGAAATACCTGAATTTCACAATGGGGTCGTTATCGTTTACATCTAAAAGTTTTATTGTGGCTTCAGTTCTGCCTGACAGAGAGGGGACACCATTGTCTACAGCATGAATAGTCAGGGAGTACTCTTTTTTACTCTCATAATCCAGACCCTCTTTTATAATAATGGTGCCAGCTTTGGGGTCAATTTGGAAGGGTGTCCCCTCGTCTAAAAAGTACCTGATTTCAGCGTTGGCCCCCTCATCCTGATCTGATGCAGAGATCTGCAGGACGCTGGAACCCACCGCAGCATCCTCAAACACACTGGCCTGATACTGGTCCTGCTCAAACATGGGGGGGTTGTCATTTATGTCCTGAATGGTAACGTTTACTTGCAGGTAGCCAAACTTTTTGGGCTCTCCTTTGTCCTCCACTTCAATCAGGATTTGGTAGAAGGGAGTCACCTCCCTGTCCAAGCCCCCGGTGGAAACAAGGTGCAGGAAAGCCCCCTCCCCACTGGGGTTGACTGTAATATCCAGACGGAACCTCCTCTGCTCGTTGCCCTTCACAATCCTGTAGGTGGTGTGGTCCACTCCGTTAGTCCCTCTGTCCGCGTCCGTGGCCGTGTCCAGGATCACCTGTCTCCCGCTGCTGGCGTCCTCCTTAAAGGACACCACAATAGACGCATCCGGAAACACAGGAGAGTTGTCATTTATATCCAAAACCACTATCCGGACCTCGGTGGGATATGTGGGCTGGCTGGACAGCACCACCACATTAATGATATCACTCTGCAGGAGCTCTCTGTCGATCACAGCTGAGGTGGAGATCTCCCCCGTGGAGCCGTTGATCGCAAAAAGTTTGTGGTTCTCACTGAAGCGGTATGTGAAGCTGGACCTGGTCTCTATGGTGCCCACGTAGGTCCCCACAGGCTGTTCCTCCAGGACCTGGAACTGGTGCCGGACCTGGCCGGATGCTGCGCACTGGGACAGAGTCCACAATAAAAGCAGAAGGATGCGATGGAACCGAGCTGCATGCGCCATGGTGGTCAGTCAGACCCAGTCCAGCCTCCGGCGCATCAACTCCTCCAAAGCATCCTGAGTGATCCACAAAGTGTGCAGGCAGGGAGGAGGGGGTGAGAAAACCAGCAGAGGAGAAACTTCTCCTCCAACAAACTCCTCAGAATCCACGGAGAAGAAAAAAAAAAAAAAGAGTCCTGCAGGAAAAGTTTCCCTTCAAACTCCTCAGAGCTGCGTCTGCAGGACGGAAGTTGCTCTCTGAGATTATTCCAAAGTTGAAGAAGTGAGAATAAATCTCATGGATGGAGTTCATTCAGAGTCTGTGCGCTGAGCTGAGCGCGTCCTGCGGAGTCACGGAGCAGACGCGTCTCTGCTCCTCTGCAAGTTCCAAACAAAGCCGGAGCTGGACAAACTCCCTCCCATCACCGAGTCCATTGGACGGCTGTTCCCAGAACAGCCCGCCCTCCCCCCTCAGGTCCGCCTCGGTCCCCTCAGGCCTGAATTCAACTCTTTAATGAGGGTGTAAAATAATTCATCTGAGCTGTGAAGTAATTAAAACTCACCTGGTTAAGGAGAAATCTCCTAAAAACAGAATTATTAAAGAATTAAGAGAATAAAGTGAATTAAAATGTGATGTGTGGGATTTAAAATGCAACTAACACTTTAATTTTCTTGTACTTAAAAAAGCATCAGTCATCAGTGTGTATTTTTGTGATTATAACAATAATCTAATTAAAACGTCATAATGTATGAGAGAAAAAGCCACTGTAGGTGTCATCAGTCCTGATGGGTCTGGAATGAGGACAGTACGGCAAAGAAGTTTTAAATGTGAGCACAAAGCTCCATCTGCTGCTGAATCCTTGTTATTACATACTTTAACATCAGGTGTAAAAACTAGACAGCTTTATTTATAACGCACATTTAAAACCAGCAGCTGGTACCAAAGTGCCTAACAATAAAAATCAACGGCAGTAATTAAAGAAAAATAATACAAACAATTAATTAAATGCATCAAAATAAAAACAAAAAGACAAAACAGTAAAATACTAAATCAAATCACACTGTAACCAACAAAGTCCATGCTCAATAATCCAGATATACAATCCAACATTTTTCAGTCAGGTCATTTGAACAGTTTTTTTTTTTTGTGTGCTGAAACGTTTCACCTTCCATCCAGAAGGCTTCATCAGTTAAGGAAACACAACACAAAACTGATTCTTCCCCCAACAGCTTACTCCAAAGTAGAACAAACCAGTTGTGTTGGTGCTAAGATGGTCTCTTTGGCACACTCCCTCCTGTGGTGCCTCCCCTCTTCCTTGTTGACAGTCATGTCAAACTGGTTCAAAACCAACTAAGTCCAGGCTCAATAATCCAGATATACAATCCAACATTTTTCAGTCAGGTCATCTGGACAGTTTCTTTTTTTTTAATTTCACACGTGAAAGCCGGAGAAAACAGGTGTGTTTTTAGCAAAGATTTAAAAACAGAAAGTGAGGTGGTCTGTCTAATGTTGGGAGGGGAGATTGTTCCAGAGTTTAGGGCCCACGACTGAAAAAGCCCGATCTCCTCTGAGCTTTAGCCTGGTTCTTGGTACAACCTAAAGCAGCTGATCAGATGATCTCAGCGCCCGAGAAGGAACATATGGTTGAAGTAGGTCAGAGAGGTATGAGGGTATAGGTAGGGATGCACCGATCCACTTTTTTTTTTTTACTTCCGATCCCAATACTTAAATCTGGATTGTGGCCAATACCGATACTATCCAGATATCATCATCATTATTGATTTTATATGAGGCTGTAATAATCTCCTCTCTACAGTACAAATATATGCATGCATGTCCAAAAAGGCAACTTGAGGTAAGTTTTATTAATGTTGGATAAGTTTCAAAGTTAGAATTCTGCTAACACAAAACATGTTTTTTATTCCTAGCTTTAAAGTCGGAGTCAGTCAAGAGTCTGAGTTTTATTGTCATACACGCCACATGTGGTACATGTGGTGGAACAAGATTATGTACACAGGGTCCCAGTTACATCCAACAAAAGTATAAAATGTAAAAGAAAAAAGCAATAAGAGCTAAGATATGAACTAAGAAAAACAACTAAATATCCACTAAGCACTAATAGCATAAAAACAATACACCGAAGTGGATATTAAAGTGATTAAATGGCTTTAAACATCTGCTAAGTTCATGGCCAAAACCAACACAGACATGTTCCTTTTTTTAGTATTTTATAACGCTTTATAATGTAGCTGTTTTTGTTTCTTTTTTTAAATATAATTTTATTTTATTTTTCACTTCATATTTTTTTTAATAATTGTCTACTGTTGTAAATATCTCCTGGAGGGTAAATATAAACTATATCTTGGCTGCAAATATTCGATCAAGCTGTGAAGCAGACAGTCTGATTTCAGTCAGCCGCGCTCAGTCTGCTCCTCAGAGACGGGCTGACTGAAATCAGACTGTCTGCTCCGGACTGAATGAGAGAAACACACCGCTGAAGCCACACAGCTCCAACGTCCAACGTAAAACTAACTTTACCGTGGTGCCTGCCTAAACAATCCTCGTGCTCTTTAATGTGGTGATTTTTCAAATGTTTATTAAGTTTGTTGTATTGTAGGTTGCGACTGAGCTTTCTCCTCTTGATACAGCTGCTCTGCAGACATTGCACGTTGCTGTCTTGCGGTGTTTAGTGTAAAATACTTCCACACAGCGGACATGTTACGATGAAAAGTTGGTTGGCCATTAGAAACAGTGCTGCTCAGACAGTCCACACGTATTTACTCACGTTGTAGCTGGCTGCAAACTATGAACTGGATTTCCTGACTGTGAGGCGGGTCTTATTACTCTGGGTTTCATGAGACACGCCTCCGTTCAGGAAATCCATTCCATGGTTTGAAGCCAACGTGAAGAGCAGCAGGCAGGGAATCACATGTGGAGACGTTTCAACAGACACAGACATGCATCATGGATCGGAAAAATCCGATACGTAAATTATGATGGTATCGGAGGATGATACGGATACTGGATCGGCCCCATCCCTAGGTATAGGACCATTTATGCACTTAAAGGTCAACAGGAGAATTTTAAATCTAATCTGTTACATACAGGGAGTCAAAGAAGGAAGGACAAAACTGGTGAAATGTGCTCAAACCTATGAGTTCCTGTTAAGAGCCGAGTTGCAGCATTTTGCACGAGTTGGAGTTGTGAGAGGGAAACCTGACTGACCCCAACATAAAGCATGTTACAGTAGTCCAGCCAGGTTGTAGCGAATGCATGTGTAACCCTCGGCAGTGTTTCCCCTACCATTATACAAGCGGGGTGCCCCACCTCATCAACAGAACTGAGCACCCCGCCTACCAAACCAAACTTGCGCCACCCCACCACCACCCGGCACGGACGTAGCACTAAGCAAGCGGCGCGAAATACAGGCTTTCTAGCTAAAAAGCTCAAGGCAGCACTCACGTTGCCTCTTCTCTCAAGCTGAACACCACACACACACACACACACACACTCAAAAACTGTCTGTATAAAGAGCGCACAACTCAAACGTGTCATGCTAAGCTAGCAACGCGCAATACAGGCGCTCTAGTTAAAAGCTAAAGGCGCCTCTTCACTCATGCTGACCCCCCCACCCTGCTCAAAAACTGTTGGTACAAGCTGTGCTCAGACATGTCTCTGTCCCGCCCAACTCAACAAAAATCATGGATGAGATGAGCACCCCGCCATGGCAAGTTAACTAGGGGAAACACTGCTCTGTGTTGTTTCTCTTCACTAGTATGACCATGTGCGAGTAAATTCAGGTCAGGGACACAGGACCGCTCTTCAGTGTTCTTTATTGCAGGGATCTGGTGTAAAAAACAGCACACAATGTTCCATCAGTGTGTGTGCAACAGTTGCATGCATGGATCTGCAGTGGTGTGGACTCGAGTCGTTAATATTATGACTTTAGACTTGATTTGAAAAAAAATGTTCAAAGACTTGTGACTTGGACTTTTACACCAATGACTGGGGACTTGACTTGGACTTTGTTTACTTGAAAAGACTAGATATTTTACCCGTAATCTAAAGTTTTAAAACCACGGTGAAATTAGTTTTAGGTTGGATATTTGAGCTCCATGGATTCAGTGGTGTCTTCCTCTCGTTCAATCCGATGCAGGCAGCCTGATTTTGGTCAGCTGTGCTCAGGACCATCAATAAATTAACAAACCAAACCTTCTTGAGAAATAAAATTAATAGCTTTCATGTCACGTGACCCCCCCGCCGACACAAAACAGTCCAGTACTACAGCAGAGTCATGATGGACAGAACGCCTTCTTGTTCTGGGCAATGAACATGCAGACTCTTCCTTCACTGTTTCATGTGGCCACCAGAGTTTTGGCACTGCCTGCATGTAGCGCTCCAGTGGAGCCAGTTTACAGCTATGGCGACATCATTCTACGTCTTCATCGTGCACAAATGACTGACAGACATTTGGCCAGTTGGGTCTTTTACAGATGCAATGCAGAATAGCCAACTGAAATAACTTAAAGAGCACATTCCTGTTCATTGTTCAGTTTGTGTGTTTGTTTTGTTTCTGTCACTCACACATGGACACACACAAACATCTGTTCACTAAGTGACCAGATGAGAGAGGAGAGGAGATAAATTTACTGTGATGGTTCTTTGTAATGTGCTGTGGAACTGTCAGCAACTTTTGTCTGAACATAGAGTTCTGCTTTTGCATTTTTTTTAACTGAATGTTTATTCTGGAATATTATAGTTTCAAAGAAGACTATTCTTGCAGCTAAGCTTAACGGAACTGTGCAATGTAAAGCTGAAATTTTAGAATAACTTTTTTAACACTTTGTAAGTTCAGTTGTATGTGTTTCGTCATGATTTGAGATAAATACAGATTTAACAAATAACACACAGTCTATTATTTACATTTAACATACAATTGTAACAGTTAAAAAAAGACTTGAAAGGACTTGAAATTTCAAGTTTCAGACTCGGGACTTGAGGAAAAAGACTTGAGACTTACTTGATACTTGCAAAACAATGACTTGTTCCCACCTCTGTCTGTTCAGGACAAAAAAGATAAAGAACCATTACTTTCAGAAAAACAACTAGCTAGCGGTTAGCTTCTGTTAGCTTAGCATGCTAACCGGAACAAATCTTATTCATAAAGTCGTTATTTCAACAGAAACACGGCAAAACCTTTATAAAATACACTAACAGTGCTCATACACATGTGACAGATTTTATGAGTTAGTTAATTTAGCATACATTTGGCTTTAAACCGATGTTGAGTGTAGAACCGTTTCATTTGCGCCTACCATCACCAGCTTCCGGTGCGCGCGCTTGAAGGACACCTCGCATGCAGCTGCTCCAAACTGACAGTAGATGGCGCTAAAAAAAACTAACTGCACATGCGCAGTTCAGTTTTTGTGAAATTCATTAATTTTTTCGTCTCTTTTACACATGGACTATTTTTTCAAGGTCAGATCTGGTCAACACTGACTTCAGCTTAGCTATCTGCCTTAACTGGAAGAAGCTCTTTGTAGAACAGAGTTAATCTGTTTATTAAACTTAAAATCAGAGTCTAAAACCATCCCGAGATGCACAACAGAAATGGCTGAAGAGACTCGAGGTTTACAGGAACAGACTGCAGCAGAGCTTTAGGTTGTAAAATCTTAGACAACAGAGAGATAAGAATGACTCATAAATAATGAATAATACACAGGAAGTATTAAACATGTTTACAGATGAAGTTTGTGCCTCGTCATCCAAAAAGAGATAATTAAAGAGCAGAATATTTTAAATATTTTACTCTGTTTTACTAAAGTTGTTTTTAACATATGCGGTATGGACAAATAATGAGGAGAAAACAGATTCAAGAGAACCGACTGAGACCTTTTTATAAAAAAATATGATAATCTAAATGTGTCAAAATCAAGGCCCGGGGGCCAAATGTGGCCCTTGTTGACATCTGGCTCCCAAGGTGAAATGTTAAACATAAAATACTTCTATCTCTTGAATTTTTTTCAGTAAACTTTGATTATGATGTTGAAAGTACAACAGAGAAAATCAAATGAGACCAATCAAACTCTTGTTGAGGAACCTGTGACCAAGAAAAGATGTTGGGAATCTGATTTGAGTTGATGTCGTTTCGGAAATTGGCCCTTAGTTTGAAAAAGGTTTTGATTTTGGCCCCATTTTGTAAGTGAGTTTGACACCCCTGATCTAAATTATGAATCAAAAGAAGTTTGACCTGTTGCATCCTGTTTCAAAACAGCTTTTTATACTTTCAGCAACATTTATCAGACTCGTATTCAATTTAAAGCTTCAGATCATTTAAAACAAATACGAAGGGATTTCCTTTCAGCTCTTCTGACTTACTGTTGTTGGGACTGATATTAATTAACTCTGAACGCCTGAACAATCAGAACAGATGTTTAAATTCTTATTTAATGGAATACTTTAAAATGTGTTCAGATGCATTAAAATGATTAAAGACCTGCAGATAGAGATGACGAAATAAAATTAAACAAATGTTTATGAGTGAGGGAAGAATGACGCAGGAGATTGGAGCAGCTTCTGCATTATTGTGGACTGTGTACCGGTCCGTTGTGGTGAAGAGGAAAGTGAGCTGTAAGCCAAAGCTCTCTGTTTACCGGTCAGTCCACATTCCTACCCTCATCAATGGTTCTGGATCTGAAGCTCTAGACCTTGACCTCTCTAAGTGACTTTGAACATCTGTTAAGTTCATGGCAAAAACCAACGCAGACATGTTCCTGTTTTTAGTATTTTATATTGCTTTATAATGTAGCTGTTCTTGTTTCATAAATAATTTCTTTCATTTATTTTTAAAATGTATATGCTTTTTATGATTATATACTGTTGTCTTCATTCTTTGTTAAAACATGTCTCTCTTGTAAATGAGTCGTCGAGGCTCAGTGAGACTTACCTGTATAAATAAAGGTTGAATGAACGGTTTGTCTGAACTATGCAATCTAACACAAACTAATTATTTGAATAAAAATGAGTTAAAATGAGGTGCAGTTGAAAAGTCAAAATTGTCATTTGACACAACAGTGTTTATTCAACTAAACAAGACAGAAATGCATCAACTGAACACCATAAATACAGAAAAAAAAACACACCTCCAGTTATCACGTGCACTTTTACAGCAAAAATGAACAGAACAAATAAGTTTTCAGAAAGACACAAACTATAAAAACACTATAAAAACATGTAAACACAATTCTTTAATGTTTAATTGGTAAACTAGAAAAACAAGAGAGAAAGCTTGAATTAAAACCATCTGAGAGCGGATAAATTCTGGTGCAACACCTCAGGAGGCCAGCAGGGGTCGCTGCTGCTCAACTAAACATCTCTCAGAACCACAGAGAGACTGAAGAAGATTCTGACTGAATTTTCCCCTCAGAACCAGAGAAGAGTCTTCAGAAATCTGGTAACAAAACTCCTTTTAAAGCTTGTTACACCCTTCTGACCTGCAGCTCTGCCACATACAACACAGAAGAAAGTTAATTTATTAAAAATATATATATCCATTATAAATTATGTTGTGGTAAAACTTCAAATGAAAGATGATAAAGATCACAAAACACATTAAGTCAAATCAAAGATGAAGATAATCAAGTAAAAATCTACATGTTGTTTTAATGTGAGATCATTGCTGAGCGTGCTTTTATTGTGAAGGATGTCCTCCAGGTGCAGATGGCACAAAGACCTGGTCTGATGCAGGTAACGGTCTCACCTTCCTCTGGATCCACATGCAGGTCAGACAGGAAGCCAGTGGTCTTTCTCCACGCTGTGATCCTGAAAGGAAAACAGCATCATCAGACATGACACGTCTTCGTAGGCGTTCCCAGGAAGTGCAGACTCAGACGAGGAGCTCCGGTAAAAAATAAACACAAACACACAATAAAAGAGTCTAAACACAAAGAAACTGTACAGACTGGAGCTGATGAGGGAAGTGGCTGCAGCTGTGACAGGTGAGACAGAGCAGGTGTAAATGGGCGTGGCTAGCTACCCAAAAATTAACACAGTAAGAGCCTAAACACAGTTTGTGTGAAGGTTTCCTCATCAAACATGTTCAAAGTTTAATAAACTTCTCTAAAATCTGTAGGTTCTTATTCATTTGGAGGCTGGTCATGTGTTGAAGGAATGCATATCACCCGCCACCTTTCACGCCCGAGCGTTACCTTAAAATCATGTCATGACGAAAGTAGCAAAAAGCTAGTTAAAAGGAAAAAACAGCAAAACGCCTGCTAAAAGTAGAAAAGCATTAGATCAAAGCTAAAAGTAGCAAAATGCTAAATTTAGCCAAAGCTAGCTAAAAACTAGAAGGAGCAGAATGTGAGCTAAAAGCTCAAATAAGCTAATTTGAAGCCTAAAGCTAAAAGTAGCAAAAGGTTAATTGGAGCAGTAGGCTAGCTGAAAGTAGCAAAGAGCTAGTTAAAAGAATAAACGGCAAAACACATGCTAAAAGTAGAAAAACATTAGGTCAAAGCTAAAAGTAGCAAAACGCTAAACTTAGCCAAAATTTGCTAAGAACTAGAAGGAGCAGAACATGAACTAAAATCTCAAATAAGCTAATTTCTAGCCTAAAGCTAAAAGTAGCACAAGGCTTAGTCATAGCTAAATGTGACGGTACACTATCTAAGCAGAAGGCTAGCTGAAAGTAGCAAAGAGCTAGTAAAAAAAAAACCCTGCAAAACACCTGCTAAAAGTAGCAAAACATTAGGTCAAAGCTAAAAGTAGCATAAGGTTAGCTAGAATTATTAAAAGGACAGCTAAAAGCTAGTAGTATGGACAAGCTAGTTAAATGCTAATTATTGCAGAACAGCAGCTTAAAGGTTAAAACAGCAACATGCCAGCTAAAAGCTAAATGTAACGTGTCCTGAGTTCAGGCGTCAATCTGAAGACACGGAATCAAAAAACATCTCGTCTTTAAGTCGGGGTTCTCTCGGCTCATAAACACAAAAGTGGTCCAACAGTCAAATATGCGTCACTAAAATGTAAATAAATTTTATTTTTCTGCAATTACATTTAAACAGAAACTCAAACACATCACTGCATCATAGCTGAAGCCTCTTGGAGGATTAAAGGAGCTACAAAACGTTTCCTACAGTTGCATCAACCTGACGGTTCACTCCAAGAACATTCCTCTGGTTAGTAAATGTCTAACATGCAGGAAGATAACGTCGGTGGATCATGAGTTGTTTTTAGTCCATTGAAGTATTTGCTGTTTGAGCAGGAAGATAAAACCCCGGCAGCAGAAACTGAGCTGTCAAAAGTGGGAAACGTGAAGCCAACTCTGAAGTTTTACGATGTATATTTCTGCCAGTTTAAGTAAAAATCTGTTTAACAGCCGAAACTCAAAGAATCAAACTGCTGCAGGATTTTACAGAAAATATGAAGAAAATTTCAGATTAAAATTTCAAACAGAGAAGCTCAAATCAAAGGAGGAAGAATCAGGAACATAACGAGCCTGACGGGAATTAAAGCCCCAAAATGAGAATTTTACCAGCTGAGGAACAAAAATTTAGCTGAAATCAGCCGAAGTGATGGGAAACATGAAACTATCCATCCATCCATCCATCCATCCATCCATCTATCCATCCATCCACAGGTGCCAAAAGTCAAACGAAAACAATGATATTGTTCATGTCTGTGTGTCGATGTGTTTGTCTGTTAGCAAAATATCTCACAAGCCACTGGACAGATTTTGATGAAACTTTCAGAAAATCCATCCATCCATCCAACCATCTATCCATCCATTCATCTGTCCATCCATCTATTTATCCATTCATTCATCCATCCATTCATTCATCTGTCCATCCATCCATTCATTCATTCATCCATCCATTTATCCATTCATTCATCCATCCATCCATTCATCCATCCATCCATCCATCCATCCATCCACAGGTGCCAAAAGTAAAGGAAAATGATATTGTTCATGTCTGTGTGTCAATGTGTTTGTCTGTTAGCAAAATATCTCACAAACCACTGGACAGATTTTGATGAAACTTTCAGAAAGTCCATCCATCAATCCATCCATCCAGCCATCCATCCATTCATCCCTCCATTCATCTGTCCATTCATTAATTCATTCATTCATCCATCCAGCCGTCCATCCATCCATCTATCCATCTATTTGTCCATCATCCTTCCATCCATCTGTCTATCCATCCATCAATCCATCCATCCTTCTATTTTTCTGTCCATCCATCCTTCCTTCCATCATCCATCCATCCATCCATCTATCCATCCAACAATCTGTCCATCTATCCATCCATTTCTCCATCCCTCCAGCCATCCGTCCATCTATCCAACTATTTGTCCATCATCCTTCCATCCATCTATCCATCCATCCATCCATCTGTCCGTCCGTCCATCCGTCCGTCCATCCATCCATCCAACCATCCATTCATCCAGTCATCCATCCATCCATCCATCCATCCATCCATCCATCCATCATTACCGGGAGCTGGTATCTATCTGTAGTGGTCCATGGGAGACAGGTGGTGGACATGTTGGACATGTTGGACATGTCTCTCATCCATCACATTCAGTGAAAACCCAAAGAATGAAAAATGAGACAAACCTGTAAAGAACCAAATATTTAGAGGTTCCAACATGGACTAGTCACTGTATGCAAGTCATTGCCCCTCAAATATTGTAAATTTTATACAAAATAAATCATAATTTCACCATTAATCTTATAAAACTGTGACTGGTGGAGTTTGGAGTAAAAGATGTGAACGTTTTGAGGATTCATCAAACATCTGGGACGAGGAGAGCCTCGTCTGGTGGAGCTACAAGAGTCCCAAGAAAAGCCTGAAGCTTTCTCCGCTGAACAAGTGTTTCACCAAACACCTCCTTAAAATATGCACACCCCACCCCCGCCTCCACCACCCCCACCTGCCGCTCTTCTACCTTTACTGGATCAGATGTTTCACGTTGGTCCAGGCAGAAAACAACAGCTGCTACATTTCACTCTGAATGTGAATAACAGAAGGTCTGTTGGAGATGAGCTGACTGCAGGTGCTCACTGCGCCCCCGTACCACCAAGGAACGGGATCCCTTCATTTGTGCCCCCGGACTCGGTGATTACACGTAGTAGGTGGTGCTGCAGCGAGAGGAGCAGATGGACCCCTGAGGCGTCCCATTAAGCAAAGTTTATTATCGTTTCTGGAGTTATGCTGGTATCAAATGCTCTGCAGCCTGAGAGGCGCCGGAGGACACGAAGTCTTACTCAGACTCAGGCCCCGAGCTGATGATTAAAAAACTCAAATTAAAGTAAAATCTATTTTTTATCGCCCACCGCCAAAGGTAAAAGGCTGAGCGATAATGTTGTTGCCCACACCTGCTCATTTGTCTGTACATGTAGAGAAATATCTCATGAACTGCTGGACAGATTTTAATGAAACTCTCAGGAAATACTCAGCAGAGGAACCCTCCAGGCCTTCGTCATCTTCAGAGAAGGCCTAAGAATTCAGCCCACATGAATTGCTACATTTAAATGTTTAGTCAATATTTATGTTATATAAAACAAATATTTTCAAAGTAGGTTGTTGTTTTTTGTTGGCTAACATCTTATTTTTATAAACTACTTGTAAGAAATTTAAATTCACAGTAAAACATTTATCCAATCAGATTCTTTTAAAGTTTTGTCTCCAGGCAGAAACTTGTTTGAAGAAGCCTTCTCATTGGTCAGGACTTCAGCGTCCGGAGAGAAGGCTCAGCTCAGTCAAGTATACGATGTAGAGTGGGAGGGACATACACACGGGGGCTCTGAGCCCTCGGGAAGGCCTTGCAAACATTTTATTGATTTATTTTTTGACCAAGTGAAGATTTGTGATTTATTGCAATCTGTAGATACAAAAAAATTATAGTTTGTTTTAAAAGATTAAAGTTAAATTCAGGTGCTTATGAATAATTTTCACTATTAAAGTTGTATTTTGGTTTCGTTACATGATGGAATTTTACAGTCCGAATTTTTTAAATTACACGTTATACTTGAATGCAGCAGACTGGCTGAGCCGCTTTGCATGCTGGGAAATCTTGGTACAGAAATGAGTGGACCCTTTCAGGTCATGTGTTCAGATGGGTAGACAACACGATAAATTAAATGTTTTACTTGATGTATAGACGTCGGAAAGCATTTCATTTTCATCAACTTCCTGGATTACGAAACTGAATTGAAGTGACGCAATCGGACCGTGACTCTGCAGTGTCTTGGACAGTAGCTGCGAAATTATCTCCTAACTGAAGACCTCGCTCTTACAGTTACAGTTTCCCAACTCAAGATGGCTGCCACAGCTAATCGGATTAACACATAAATGGCTACAACTTATTTTAAGGATATTGAGCTAAAATATGGAGCTGTAGTAGCTGAGGGACATAAACAGCAGTTCCATAATTTCTGGGTGATGATGTGCCTTCCTTCAAGGGGTTTATCTTAGAATAACACGAAACAAACGCCCGTCTCCCGTAATCTGAATCTTCTGACAGGAATGCCGACGTTAAACAGAGGAATCATTAGACCGCGGGAAGCCGCCGCTGAAGGTTTGCGAGCTCTCGCGGCGTTCCGCTGAGGTCGGGAGACGTTCTGTAATTTCCAACCTCGAGCTAATCTGTGCAGCATGCTGTGTGGTGAGGGGGAGATTTCCACCCGGGGTGAGGGCAGATGAAGGATTTGCTGCATTTGAACTCCCTCGTGTCTTCCTCGTCACGCCTGTAATTAAATCTGCGCTCCCTGGGAGACTGCGGGGTTCTGGGTAATAAAAAGCCCGCTTTATGTTCAACATGGTGACAGAACCTTCAGACAGAAGTTACATGTGCTCC
Organism: Nematolebias whitei; assembly: GCF_014905685.2. Lineage (NCBI taxonomy): Eukaryota > Metazoa > Chordata > Actinopteri > Cyprinodontiformes > Rivulidae > Nematolebias > Nematolebias whitei. The sequence continues at coordinate 5,888,670 of NC_056501.1, read as the reverse complement.
TAATCCTTGTAAAGTAAATATAGGCCGAAGACCTGCCCTAAACATGTCACAGTTTCAGTCCTAAATGCTCAGCCGAAGCTTCCCGGGGAAGGAGAACGTGGAAATTTAAGAGAAGCTAAAGAAAATATTTGAACTCTTGAGTGCTGAATGATTGTTGAAGAAGCTCAAACTGACTGTTTAAAGCCAAAAGTAGCAAAATGCTAAAATTATCCAAAGCTACCTAAAAACTAGAAAAAGCAGAACACTAGTTAAAAGATCAAATAAGCTAATTTTTAGCCTAAAGCTAAATGTAGCAAAAGGGTAGCTAAAAAAGCAAAAAACAACAAAATAGTATTTAAAACATAACTAAACACTAGCTAAAAGTAGATAAATGCTGGCTAAAAGCTTAATGTAGCATAATTACACAAAAGCAAAAAGTAGCAAAATTGTAGCTTAAACCTTAAAAGCAGCAAAGGTTTGGCTAAAAGTTGTCCCAAATTAACTACAAGTACCACAAATCTTACTTAAAAACTTAAAATCCAAAAGGCAAGCTAAAATTATTAAAAGGATAGCTAGAAGCAAAAAGTATTAAGCTAGTTAAAAGTTAAAAATTGCAGAACAGCAGCTAAAAGCTAACAACAGAAATATGCTAGATAAAAGCTAAATGTGACAAAAGTCTAGTTACAAAGCTTAATGTGACAAAGGCAAGCTAAAAACTGAGAGTAGCAGAGCAGCCGCTAAAATGTAAACAGCAGCTAAAGGTTTTAAAAAAATCTAATTGTTAACTAAAGCTGAATGTAGCAAAAGGCTTAATCAAAGCTAAATGTGACAGTACAATAGCTAAAAGCTAACTGAAGTAGTATAAGCTAGCTGAAAGTAGCAAAGAGCTAGTTATAAGAAAAAAACAGCAAAACGCTTGCTAAAAGTAACAAAGCATTAGGTCAAAGCTAAAAGTAGCAAAAGAGCTAAAATGTGAATGTACCAAGAGGC
>NC_056501.1:5882140-5887691 GCF_014905685.2 Nematolebias whitei | reverse complement strand
AGAGGCTAACTAAAAGCTAAAAGTAGCAAAAGAGCTAAAATGTGAATTTACCAAGAGGCTAACTAAAAGCTAAAAGTTGTAAAAAGCTTTATAAAATATAACAAAAACCAAACCTAAAGCTAAAGTAACAAGCAGCTAGCCAACATTATTAAAATAGTGACCGAAACTAAAAGCATCAACACACTTGCTTAAAGCTAGAAGTAGCTAAAAGATGCAACATGTTGGATAAGAACCAAACGTAAGTCAGACAAACAAACACCTGCAGCAAAACATTTAGTGACAGATCATTATAATGTAGTTGGGGGTTTAAAAAATTACGATTTACATCAAATAACTGGTCAGCCCACTGAAGAACTGGTTTTAAAGGGCTTCGGACTTTCTTTATCACCTTAATGTTGACTAGTGTAAAAACTTTTAGGTACAAGTGAGTGAAAATATTTTATATTTTCCTTCCACCTGCTGCAAATTAAGTCCAAACAACGTGTGACTTCCAGGCTTTTATAACGATCAACAAATCTACTTTTATCGCCGCTGCATTCCTGAGGATTAATGCTCTTTTTACAAAGCTGGATCAGGTTTCATTGTGCAAACATAAAAGCCGTGTATCTTCTCCATCTCAGCTGTTACTCATCCGGTATCTGTGATCGAGGCTGAAGGGCCTAGACTTTATCCAGGATTTCATCTGTCTCTCCTAACAGCGGGCGGATTATGGTTCCCGCTTCACTCACGCTGGTTGATCCGGGGTTTCTTGTCAGCAATTTCACACGATAACAGTAACTGTATCTTCTGTGAGAAATTATTTCATCATGTTTCATGCTGAAATGAGATCGGACTCGTTTTCCAGAATCATATTAGAGACCTCACCTGTGAAGGCTCCGTACGATGCAGCTTGTCAGTGTTTATCAGATGAGTTCATGCACGCCGTTAGTGCTGAGATTATAGCTGACAAAAAGAGAAAAAGCTGTTAGAAATAGAAACGCAGGGTTTGTCATGTCTGTTCTGTTAGAGCAAAGACTACCAGGTCACACTTTAGTCTGTGAGCCAAGCAAACACTCCGTGACTGAGAATAAACCAGCAAAAACAAGTGGGGGATTAAAAAAATAAAATAAAACTTGTATTTTGGGCATCATTTATGTAATTTAACCCTGTTTTTTGGGGGGGAAATCAGTGATGCATTTATATTTGTCTGAAATTATTTATTTATTTGGTGCAGTAAATAGTTTATTTTTTCTGATAAAGCCTAAAAATACTTCAAATATATATTTTTATTTTATCAGACTTGTTCTAAATGCTCCCATTACCCCACATTACTGGTCTCTAGTGTTCTTGAGGGAGGAAAATTACCATAAGGAAATCCCATTATAAATGCATTACTCAATACCATAATTTTCATTTCATAAAACAATGCATTCCTTTCAGTAATGTTTATATTTTATTTTATTTCACTTCTCTCTGTATACTTTTGATTTTTATGTTAGCTCATTCAGTGATGTTTTGCTTTTTACATTTGAGAGCCTCTGTAAAAATTTACCAGACAAAACTTTAACAGTACCTGGAGGAGGTACGTCTTTCCTGGCTGGACACTGCTGTCCAACAAATGTGTTTTAGTTTGAATATGAAGAATAAAAACACTCTTGCACGTTGCACAAGTAAACATTTAATACATAAAAGTAGTCGCAAACGCATGCAACGGCGGACTCCCATTGTAAGAGAATTACGTTTGTTTATTAAAGTTGGACTATGTCAAAAAGAAGAAATATTTCAATGGATACAACTACTAGCTAATATTTGTGCATTGTCATTATTTTAGATAAATATTTGATGAAGAAACATTTTTGACTGGTTTGTAAAGTAAAGCAGGAAAGAGGATTTGTGATGCCTTATGGCCTATAGGGCCTCTCATACAGTGGAGCCATAGGGTTTTTTTTCTGTTACCTCTCTCAGTTATATTAATAAGGTTTTTTTTTTTTTTTTTTGTTAATACTTGGAATTTGAACATGTATTGTTTGTGTTTTTTCTGTTTTCTTTCAAATACAGTTTAAACTTGAACACTGTGGTCCTGGGGAGGTTTTCCAGAAAGAAACGTAGAGAGGAGTTCAGAGCGTCAAGGTGAGGCTCATTGAAATTTTTTTTTTAGAAACCTATACCCGTTGAGATATATATATATATATATATATATATATATATAGGTTTGTGCACATATAAGTTAAAAACAATTTATTTAAATAAACCCTCCATGTCAAACCACCAAGCCCTACGTGCAAGTTTGTTTCGGAGGGGGGAGGTTGTGCTTGTGCACAGAAAAAGATGGCTTGAACCTAAAACTCTTGTTAAAACTGTAACTATTGTGCATTTGGCAACACTGGTGCCAATGAAGCCTTCAACGAGACACAAATGCAGCATGAGAGCAGTAAAATTCAGGGTGGTGAATCCATGGACGTTCGTTTGGACCATTTCAGAACCTCCTCCTTCTCTGTGCACGTGCACAGCACACACCTTATCTTACAACCTCCCCCTCCAAGACACCTGGACTATAGAACGTACACCTGGACCTGTCACTGTGTTTGTTTGATTCTACTTCCTGTCCTCTCAGACCCAGCCAGTCGAAGCAGAACCGCTCGTCCTGAGCCTGGTTCTGTTGGAGGTTTATTCCTGTTGAAAGGGAGTTTTTTTCGCCCACTGTCTCCTTTGTGCTTGCTGAGGATGCGAGACTGCGACGAAGTGAAAATTCAACGAATGCTGCTGCTTCCTTAGATAAACTTTTACAAATAGTTTTTATTTATTTATTTATTTTGTATGAATGTTTCTGTTCAGCGTCCTGAGACGACTTCTGTTGTGACTTGGTGAAATAAAAATAAACTGAATTAAATTAAATGATCTTTGCAACAAATAGACCTGAGGTGAACATGAGCAACAGCACGGACGTACGACGTCAAAGTAACATTTTATTGAAATATTAACCAAATATCTGTATATATCTTCCTGTGCAACTGATCACGTGTTTGTGCTGGTTGAGATGATTAGCTGTGGCAGCCATCTTGAATAGGATTGACTAAAAGCTAACCCGTCGTACATTTAGTGATTAATTTCTGGGCGTTTCAGGGATATTTTGGTAACAAAGGCCGACATTCTTAACGTTCCTCCATCAAAGCTGCAACAGAAAGGCCTCTAAAGCAAAAACAAGTGTTTTTCTCTCCAACCATTCTTCCTCCGTGTGGTTGATCACCGTCATGTAAATGAAAAACTTCAGTACAAAAAAAAAATGTAATCACCAACAGATTCCTGACCTAATCAGGCTGTGCTGTCCCCGCTTGGACAAATGATGAGCTGCACTGATTTAAAAACGAGCTTCAGCTACGAGGTGTGTTTTAGTTAAAGAAGCTGCAGGTCGTTGTTTTCCCGGAGCTTCTTTAATGGAGCCGTGTGGGCCGCGGGCCAGCAAACATTTTCTGCTCCGTGAAGTGACTCAGCATGAAGCGAGTCGAGGGAACGGTCGGCGCTGCTCGTTTCTTCTGAATATAATTAAAGGAGAGTCTTTCAGGGTGTTTACACTAAAACATGATCACACTCTGCAGAACTGAGGACTTGTTGTCGAGTCCGTCTGGCTCCCCTCCAGGCTTTACAGCGTGTCAGGACCCCCCCACCACCAACAACCCCCTCAGGGCGGTGGACAGATGAGTGCTGACTAAGTGATGCTGATGACACACCGATATTCGCCTCGGCTCGCCTAAAGCTGCTGCGTGTTTGTTTGGCAGCAGAGGTTTGACAGATTTACTTTTCACGTTTTAAAATTAAAAAACATTCTTAACCCTCAAACTGTCCTTTAACTTTTATGATGGTGAATGTTCCTTAGGGGTAAAGAACCCCCTTACTGCTTAAAAATACTATTTATATATATATATATGTTTTATTCCATATTAATCTAGTTGATCTTTAGAGCTATCGCAGCTGGAAAACAGATCTAATTAAATTACTTTTAAATGTTTTTAACCCATTTTACTTTAAAATTTAAAAATTTAAAAATATGTATTTATTTTATGGCAATTAAAAAAAAAAAATAATAATAATAATTAAAACAAATCCTTACTATGCCCAAAAGGATTTTTCAAAATAAGTTAATTAATAAGTGGATTTTTATCTTATCTATTTACATTTTTATTCTTAATTTTCTTTTTTCTACAACTTTGTGCACAGCATCAGTTTTTTTTTAACTCTTCCAGGTCAGTTTGATGCCAGAGCAGTCCGATCCAACAGGACTTTGTCGATTCTTCTGCCTGCACGTGCATCGGATCATTTTGTACTAAATGTTTACTTGTGTACAACACAAGTACGTTTTTACTCTTTCCCTTCAAACTAAAACTATTTATTAAGACAAGATGAGACGTGGGACTCCACAGCAACGTCTATTATTCAGCATCATCTTGCGGGCTAATATAAAAATCTAAAAATTTTGAGATAGAGCGAAAAATGTTACTAAAAAGAAGGCATCATTTTATTACATGGTAAATATGAGATCTGAAAATGCATTTATAAGGGATTTCAATATGGGTGGTTTTCCTCTAAGGGACACTAGAGGGCAGTAAAGTTACTGCGAGGTTACGAAACAAATCTGACAAAATAAAACATTTGAAAAGCTCACCTTCTGAGGGTTATGTCATGCTCTCTAAAATAGTTATTGAATCAAGTGTTTACTTACCCAGGTAAACGTAGATGTATAATCTGTTAAAATAGACCAGAATGTAGGAAATGGCATATACTTGATTCCAACTTATCTAGGGGAGGACCCTCAGACCCCCCCACCAGTGTGTCCCCCCACATTACAAATTTTCAGACGCCAGTGGCTTGGACAGTGTGTTCTGGATAACTCTCAGCTACTACCACACCAAAAGATTAGCTCAGTATCATTAAATATAAACTGTGTTGTAGCCATTTATACTGTATGTTTGGTTAGCTGTGGCAGCCATTTTGAGTCAGGTTGAGTCCAAATATTAATTATTTGTATGTGTCAAACCATGATGTGATGTTTAGCTAATGTTAGACAAACGAAGACACACACAGACACGGACAAAATCAAGATAAAAAAAAATAAAAACCAGAGTATTTGTGGCATTTTCTTCATGTATAAATGTAAAATTTATTTTAGAGTTGAGAAGAATGACTGGATAAGAGACAAAGAATCTAAAAACCAGAGGAGAGACGAGTTGGAGTTGAGGATTCAGGAGAGGTAAAGAGGTGAGCAGGACTGGAGTGTGCGAGCCGAAGCTGGACGGTTAGCTGTCGGATTATCTTACCGCCTTCAGCGTCTGTGAAGGCGGCTTGCTGCTGTCGGTCACAGGTGGGAGCTTGGAGGGGGTTACCTGTGACTCGCCGACCACAGGTGTCTGTCAAATCGGACCCGAGAACCTGAGGAATGTGGTAAACAAGTCTGTGTGGTCCCAGAGCTCTGCAGTGATGAGGGGGGGGGGGGGGGGGGGGGGAAGGAAAGCCCGGGCCGCGGCGGCGAGGGGCACAACCCCCCGAAGGGGGAGGAAAGGACCCCCCCCCACCCCCC
>NC_056501.1:5860597-5882040 GCF_014905685.2 Nematolebias whitei | reverse complement strand
GGGGGAGATCAGACAGTCAGCTGCTAGCTGCAGAGCGGCTAACACCTGCAGCTGAGAAGGACAGAGCCCGCCCCTACCTCGGCCTCACCTTTGTAGTTTCTGTAATTTTACTCCGGGTCCTTGCGCCTGCAGGCGACGTGAGCCGAGGTCATCGTTCAGTGGTCCGACTGAACCGTCTCTCCGGCTCAGGTTCCACTTCAGCACTTTCATTTGTTGTGCACAAGACGGGCTTTTACCAGCACAGTTCAGGGCCATGTTTTAAAACGTGGGTCCAACTTAGATCCAGGAGTTTCATGAAGCTTCAGTGGACCGTGAGCACAAACTGTACGGGTGTTTTCACACCCGATAGTCCGGTAGACTCGGTTCGGTTGGGGACCAAAATTCAGAACATTTGTTTACATTTTCAGCTGGTGCGGTTCACATTCACACTGCACAGAGTCAATGAGCCAACCTGTTCCCCCCCCTCGCCTGTGGTGGCGCTGCACCAACAACTACTGAAGGAAACGACACAAAAACCACAGAAGAAGACATTTTTTCTTTTTCTTATTCTTCTTCTGGAAAAATAAAAACAAAAACAGAGTGAAGTCAAATTTTAGCGGTTTTAGGAGTTCTGTTTTGTCATTTTTCAACAATGGACTCAGCATGAGCAGAAGATGAAGCAGAAGACCATGGAGAATGTTGTTTTTCACACACGGCGGCTGACGGCTCCGTATGAGGTAAGAGAAATGCACGTTTGTTGTTTGTAGTCCACTTCCTGCTTTTGGAGCGGTCTCCAGTCCGTTTGCATTCACACTGCATTCGAACCGCGCCAGAGTTCACTTCACCCGAACCTAGACCTAGATTTTTAGGTGGACCAGAGTTCGCTTTATTGGTCCGTATCAGAGTTTGATGGCACATTCACACCTCCTCAAATGAACCGGACTTTCTAGGCAAACAGACTAGAGTTCAATTAAAGCGGACTCAACAGGGCTGGTGTGAATGCACCCTTAAACAGACCGACTGACCCATTCTGGTCTGGTGGGGGGTTCTGGCTCTTCAACGGTCCTGGGTCTTTGTTGCTGGATCTTTTTTTAACACCAAATGTTGTCAGGTGAGGAGTGATCTGGACTGCAGGCAGGTCCGTTCAGCACCCGGACTCTTTTATTATGAAGCCATGCTGCTGTAAGAAATATGTTGATCAGCATCGTCTTGCTGAAATATGTAAGACCTTCCCTGAAAAAAATAAAACCTTTATGAATGGGAGACTCTGCTGTTCTGAAACCTGTTTACTGGTTTCTGCATCGATGGAGCCTTGCAGGTGTGCACACTAATGGACCCCTATACCATCAGAGAGCAGGCTTACCAGGCTGGATGGTCCCTCTACTCTTGAAACGTGACGTCAGTGGTTTCAGTTCTGGACTCACTTCAGTCCATTTTAAATTCATTCGGTCCAGAGAAGACAGCAGAGGTTCTTGATGTTCACATCTGGCTTCTTCTTTGCCTGATAGAGCTTTAAGCAGCATCTGGATGAACTGTGTTTGCAGACGATAATCTGTGGAAGTGTTCCTGAGCCCAGAACAGAACCAGGCCCCTGAGGGCCTGAAGATCCAGACCTTTAGCCTTGTCCTTTGAGCTCAGAGATTCGGTTTTGGACTGATTCAGCCGAGCGCTTCGTCCTCATGAAGAGAGGACCCACATTTCATCATCTCACATCTGGAACGCTGCTGGAAGAAACTCTTTGATCAGATTCAGGAGAATGTTTCATTAGGAGAGTTCATGGTCGAGGATGGGTTTTCTCCAGATAGTTTGTCTTGGTGAATCACCAACTCAGTGATTTAATGTTGACTGTAGGATTGTTGCTGGTTCGTTGCTTCATGTTTCTGCTCTGACTCCGTGCAGGATGGACCTCATCTCACATCAGGTGGCTCCTTAGATTCATCTCTGGCCACCCCAATCAATTGAGGAAACATATATAAGGTTCAAGCCTGTCACGATAACAAATTTTGCTGGGTAATTAATTGTCTCAGAAATTAGTGCGATAAATGAGAATATTGTTTGAAATTTGACAATAATTAGTAATTATTGTCAAATTTAAGAAGAAATGTTGGTTAATTTTTGTGTGTAGTGCCTTTTTTGACCACCGGATGGCAGTATAAGACCGTTTGAACCGAAGGATGGATAGTGAGGGAGCGAGCAGTGTGTCTAGAAGAAAAATGTTAGGGAGGCCCCTTGACGTGACATGGGCTGTCTCTCTTCTTCGGTTTTCAAAATGGCGGACGCTCGGTGTGGTTTGAGCTTTTTAGCATTTTTCACACAAAGCTTTTAATAAAAAAAATCCGTAAACAAGTTCCCAGCTTCTTTTTGCAGAGAATAACAACTTTTTACACGAAGGCACGGGTTTCAACTGTGAATTTTGGAGCTTCGACAAGACGGATGTTGTTTTCCCCAAAGTCAAGCTGTTAGCTTAGCTCGTAGCTTAGCTTCTTTTAACGATCCAAAAACACGATTTTGGACGGTTAAAGAGATTTTAAAGAAAAGAGAAAGGGAGGGGTCAGTGAAGAGAAAGAGAGAGACATGAAGAAACGATAAAGCTGATAAATGAAAATAAGGTTGATAATTTTCATTTATCATGCGATTAATTGATTTATCGTTTATCGCGACAGGCCTAGTTCAACGTTCTTTATTGTCTTTCACATCACATGTGGTACATGAGGTGGAATGAAATTGTGTACTGAAGGGCCCAGTTACACCCAAAAATAGCAAAAATGTAAAAAGAAACAGAAACAGAAAAAGCATGGTGATGGTGGCCATCTTGGATTTCTACACGGCGTCCACTTGTTCATTGGGACCTTTTTTACACCTGTAGATTCAGACACTTCAGTGGAAGTTGTTTTTTTCAGTCGTCCAGCTCACAACGTGCACGGACAAATGGATGGAGGGTGTTTCCAACTCCCCGCTCTTTGCTCCATGACGGGGGACAAGCAGCTACAGAACGTGAGCGGATGTTCAGCCTGGATCTCAGAACGAAACTGTAATTACTAAAAACAAAGATAAAAATAAAAGCTTGGGTTGAAACCAGACATAAATCTGTTGCTGCGGTCAGATGTTCAGAACGTGCAGAGAATCAGTCCCGTGTTGCAGTCTGCGTTTCTTTGACTGTGACCCCCCCCCCCCCCCCACCACCACCACCACCACACAGACCGATACCAACAACTGATGGAGCTCCACAGGCTGACTGTTACGTAACGCTGCATCACAAGAACTTTCTAGAAATGTTTCTCCAGAGCAAAGCGGTGCACATGGAGCTCGTTTTGGGTGGGGTGGTGCTGAGTGCGGTTGCTTTTGAAGGGGGGTGGGGGGGTGTCTCAACCAGTAATTACACCGAGCCTTTTCATTTCCCGCTCAGAGATGAGTCCAATCCAAACCATCCGTGGCTGGGCGGTGGGATGGGGCAACCCTGGGGGGGTGGGTGGGGGGGTGGAATCTGAGCAGTGAGTTTAGGGTTTTGGGCTGGACTAAAAATAAAAGATCAAGGAGCGTCTTCCAGACGTGTTGGGTTGTTTGAGTCACGAGCAGACGAAAAAAGAATCAGCTGAAGGAGTTTAATCTGCGCTAACCTCCAGTCTGAAACAACTAAAACTGAATTAATTTTTTTAAGCCTGAATTTAACATCTTCTCACTCCTCAGACAGGAAACTGTAGGAGGTCAAGAGGTCAGAGAAGCCAACTACAGGGAAATAAAAGGCTGAATGCATATCGCCCGCCACCCACCACTCTTTTAATCTAAAATCTAATTGTTCTGATAGACGGTTGAAGATGCGGCATCACCGAATTTTAGCTCAGTATCTATAGAAGTGGCTGAATTATAGCTATTTTTGTGTTGGCTGGGGCAGACATCTTGAACAATTAGTCGTTCATTCGTTTTCTGGAAGTTTCAATAAAATCTGTCAAGTGGTTTATAAACTCCAACGTTATTATTTTAGCTGTTTGAAAGTATTTAGGATTAATATGTTTATCATTTTATATATTTTAATTTGTATTTTAAAGTTGGCTCATTAAAGGACTTGTGACATTTTATTCTTTTAGAAGAAAAAAGATCATTTGAGCTCATAGATCACATAAACATGTTCAGAGTAAAAATAAAATCTGTTCAAATGAGCTCATGTTACTGAACAGATCCGTTTTTATGCACATGATGTCGTTCTTTGTTTCGTTATTCCTGATAAATATATAAAACTCAGCCCTTAGTTGAAGTTTGTCCTGGTGAATCATCTCGACACTGCTTTGTTGAAACCACTGGCGTCAGAAGCATTTGTAAAGTGGGGGAGACACACGGGTGGGAGGGTCTGGGGCGTTCTCCCCAGAAAATTTTGAAAAAGTTGATGCCATTTCCTTCATTCTGGTGTATTTTAATGGGTTGTTAAACATCTACGTTTACCTACGTTAGTAAGCAGTTGATTCAATGACTATTTAAGAGTAGCCTGACCAACAGCTCTCCTTGTGTGAATAGAGCACGCTCCGCTTCTTTCACGCATCCTAACCTCCCCATATAGCTTGTGCGCAACACAGATGTGTCTCCCCCTCCTCCTTTCGCCCTGTCCACAAAAAAAAAAAAACGAAGAGACGAGCACCCTGCCAAGCCTAGTGACATTTTCATTTTTTTCATTTCACCTTTATTTAACAGGCATAAACGCTAAAAACAAATTCTTATTTACAGCGCTGGCCTGGCAGCACCAACTGGCACTTGTAGGGTCAAAGGAAGAGAAGTAAGGCAAACCCATGAAATATGGAAGTCATGTGACCTCAGGGAGACGCATGCGGTGTGGAGTTGTTGTAGGTAACCAGGAAAACCCGGAGTGGATTTGTAGTGGTTTGAGTATTCTGTTAACCAAGTGGAATGGATTTGTTCATGAAGAAATAGAAACAGCGCTGGATGAACTAATGTTTCATGGTAAATGTGTGTGTGTGGGGGGGTGGGGGTGAGGAGGTCCAAACAAATGTGAGGGGGACACATCCCCTTCACATACAATTGATGCAACGCCTGGTTGAAACACATTCAGGTAAATTTTAGCTGCACTGAAGAGTCCATGTGTTTTATTAATATACTTTACTGACATGTTCTTTTATCAGGAGAAGATAAAATGAATCAAATGACCGTTGACTGTTTAAACCGCCTGAAAACTGAAACATATATTCTAAAAATTACAAACCTTTCATCTTCCTCCTCTGTTTTTCCATCAGCTCCTTTAATCTGCCGGGCGCTTGTGTACAACCTGACAGCAGAAAGAATCTCAAGCTGCTCCTGAGCTCAGCCTCTCAGGAAGCAGATACAAATTTAGCTGACGGGAATAAAAAATAAATAAAAACAAATTTATTTTTAGTGGCTGGAATGAATTTCTAATCGTACCGAGACCTGAGGGTGTCAAATGTCTTTTTCTGAACATCACAGCCGTGCAGAGCGTTAAAACTCTGCAGGTGCAGACTGTGCACGGGTTTGAGTTTCAGTGGCAGTTTGTGAACGCGCACGTCCCTCGTGTAAGGTGGAGGTGAAAGGTGAAGCAGCTCGGTGAGGAAACAACTGCAGCAGAGACGCCGTCCTTCAACTCATCGCTTCCTCTGCTGCACATTTTAACGAGCCTCTGTCTGAATCTGACACTTCTTGAGGAAAGTGATAAAAAATGTGGAAAAACTGAGCGGGGAGAAAATGCAAACTCCTAGAAACAAAGTGGAAGCTGTGAACCCTCTGCTCCACCGTGCAGCTTCATGCACTGCAGATGAACCATAAATCTGCAGAAGGGTGGTTGATACATGGAGTAAACTTGATGTGTGTCTCATGGAGAGGTCTCTAAAGACAACGTGAACACATTTTAAACCGTCTGCACCGTAATCAGAAGGATTTTAGGGTTTCATCATCATCTAAAGGTGGTGTCTCACTGGGCTGCAGCTGATGGGGACGAGTTCAAGGGGGTCTCAGAAACATCTCCAAATGTTTGCGTTGGGTTCTCAGGTTCAGAGGCTTGCCGCCCAGTCCCTTGAACTTTGGTTCCAAAAAGTCCAGACCACCAGAGCTTTGTTCTGGCAGCTGCTCAGGAGCACACGGCTTCAGAGGTTCAGGTCTAAAAACAACGATAAATTATATTGATCTGCTTTTCTTTCAGAAGTGAACATTCGTAGATTTGAGTCCTGTTAGACTGAAGGTCCAGCTGTTCTTTGTTTTTGGTAACTGGATCCAAAAGGAACCGTTTTACAGGCGCTGCCATGTTGGATTATTGGAACAAGCATTTTTACCCTGCGGATGTGGAGCTTTAAGCCCCGCCTACTGGCCCATTCACAATCACTCAGGTCAACTTGGCACACATTCACTCTTACCAGTGAATTTTCCCACTGGCTTTGAGCTCGGGTCTATGGATCAGCTTATCAGAGCAATGGCGTCAGAAGCATTTGTAATGTAGGGGGACACACCGGTGGAAAGGTCTGAAAAAATAAGAACATTTTTAATGAAGTAGATGCCACTTCCTGCATTCTGGTGTATTTTAACGAGCTGTTAAACATTTAAGATTACTTACACAAGCAAACACTTGACTCGATAACTATTTTAGAGTAGCCTGACACCCCCCACGACAACCACCGGCACTAACGTAGCACTAAGCTAGTGGTGCACAATACAGGCGCACTAGCACTAGATAAGATGCTACAGATGTAGCGCTCTGCTTCTCTCACGCATCCTAACCCCCACCCCAGTCCACAACTGCCGGTACTAACGTAGCGCTAAGCTAGCGCGCAACACAGAGTTGTCTCCCCCTTCCTCATCAACAAAAGCAAAACCCCTCAGAGATGAGTGCACTGCCAAGCCAAGAGACCCGGGTCACCCGCACTGCATCTAGTACCGTGAGTTGTAGGTAACCAGGAAAACCCGGAGCGGACCATTTGTGGTTAGAATATTCTCCTATTAATCAAGTGGAATGGATTTGTTCACAAAGAAACAGAAACAGAGCTGAGTGAACTAATATTCCATTGTAAAAGTGGGGGGATCCAAATGAATATATTTTAAATGTGGGGGGGCGCGTCCTCGTCACATATAACTGAAGTGACGCCTGTGCAACCCGAGATTCCAAACGATCCAAATCGAGCTGAAGTTCTCACGTCAGCAAACGGCAGGACACTGACTGGACGGAGACGTCAATCCTGAGAGCGTCTCCTTCATGAGAATCAAACCCACCATTTTTATTTCCTTTTGAAAACATATCCATTAAAATGGCAACACGTAAACCAACGTTTTATCTTACTCGACCTTGTCCTCTCTAAGTGGCTTCAAACATCTGGTAAGTTCCTGGGAAAAACCAACGCAGACATGTTCCTGTTTTTAGTTTTCTACTTCGCCTTACAACCTAGTGGTTTATTTTAAATACCATTTTATTTTAAATACCATTTTATTTTCACTTGTTATTCTCAATTTGTATGCATCTTTTATGATTGTCTATTGTTGCCTTTGTTGTCATCACTCTTTGTTAAAACCAGGTCTCTCTGGAGGAGGGAAGGTGGCCTCAACTCGGCCACAATTTTTTTTTTGTGGAAACCGTGGCAGAGGACGATGATTGTTTTGAAAAGTATGAAACGTGAATGAATGTATGAGGTGTCTTGTCTCATGTCCTCTGGCTACAGGGGACTGGCCCACATCTGATTGACTGACAGCTGCTGGAGGGGAGTGTCTCTGCCTGTGTTTGATTGACAGCAGCTGGCAGGCAGGTGTATGTTGAGCAGAAAATGACAAACAAACAGGACTTTTGCAAATACATCCTGTGCACTTTCAGAGATGCTAATAAATCTGTTCTAAACTGTGTTTTAGTTGCAGGACTCAGGAATCCGACTAAATTCAAGCAGAATTATTTTAATCTAAGACAAATATTTTTGCAAAGAAGTTCTAAAAATTTCAAATTTACTCTTCAAGCCTGAATTCCTGGAAGTCTGGCCTATATACACATTTTCTTCTTTTTACTTTTTCATTAATATTTTATTTCTTTCATCTTTGCTGGTATGTATAATTTAATCCAGCTTGACTTGAAAGAAGTGGGGGGGAAACAACCGTAGTGTGACGTTTATTTCACTGCAGCCGAAAGTGTTTCCACGTCTGACTCTCTTTTGTTTCATAATTAAATAAGTTACAGTTACTATCCACGTGGGCACTGAAGTCCCCAGCAGGATAAAGGAGTCCCCAGCTGGAGCACCATCCAGCACCCCTACCAAGGACAAGACGACAGGGTACTCCAAACTGTCAGAGCCCATCCCCCCACCCGAAGGCACGGGGAAGCTCTCATCTACCGGACGAAAACTCCAACAGGCACCAAACCAGGGTGCAGTAGGTACGCCCACACCAAGATAAGAAAAGATGGAACTTTATTGATCCTGCAGAAAATTGTTGTAACCCAACACCTCTCACCATGGGGAACTCCAGAGTGGAACAAGTTCCAGCCCCTCTCCAGCAGATTGGTTCCAGAGCCCATGCCATGTATCAGTCTAGTCAGCACCACTCAACCAACAACGCTCCTTCCCCACCAGAGAGGTGACAGTCCATGTCCCAAGAGCCAGCTTTGGTAAGCCAGGATCAGAACGCCAAGGCCCCCACCTTCTACTACCACCCACTCGTATAGCCCCTCCTGCAGGTAGTGGGTCCAAAGGAATGTGAACCTATGTAACTCATTCTGGCTGAGCCCAACCGGGCCAGTGGGCAGAGGCCTGGTCACCAGGCACTCACTGACGAGCCCGTTTCCCAGACCTGGCTCCAGGGTGGGGCCTCAGCAACCCATGTCTGAGGCATCAAGCTCCTTGATGTCTTCTTGAGATGAGGTGATTCAGACATCTGGTAAGGATGACCCCTGGACACCTCCATTGGGAGGGTGTTCCAGACATGTCCAACTGGAAGGAGACCCCAGGGAAAACCCAGGACATGCCAGGGGCACTTGGAGTCCTCCCAGAAGAGCTGGCTGTGAAAAGAGTTGTCTAGACCTCTGCTCAAACTGAAATAAGTTTATCCTGATACATGCTCAACAATCCAGGTAGAAAAATCCAAAAAAGTTTAAATAAGTTTAGTTTTGAGATCCTTGAATTTGGTCTGCATTTCTGGGTCCAAAACCTCCTGAAACTGTGACAAAAATATAAAATTTTACAAATAGCTAAAAAAAAACATGATTCCTAAAGAGCTGTTTCCTACTCAGTGACATACACCCTTTTGGTTGAGGAATTTGGACGGTATTGTGGATTAGTGGTTATCCCTATTGTCTGTTGTCTGGCAACAAGAATCTCTCGTGTTCAAGCCCTGGATTGAACCCGGGATCTTTCTGCGTGGAGTTTGCATGTTCTTTGTGTGTTTGATTTCTTCTGGATCCTCTGGTTTCCTCCCACAATCTTAAAAGAAGGCAGATCTTAAATAAAAGATCTGATCTCAGAGGGATTTGCCCAGTGAATGGAAGGTTCATATAAATGTTTAAATAAACCTCCCTGTCTAACTACTGGGACAGATGTGTCCAATCCTGGTCCTCAAGGGCCACTACCAGGCATGTAGTCTATCCGCCCCATACATCTGATTCAATGCATAGGCGTCGTAACAATTATATATGTGAAGGGGACATGTCCCCACCATTAAGAAAATATTCATTTGGACCCCCCCCTCCCCCCAACACACACACATTTACTATGAAATATCAGTTCATCTAGCGCTGTTTATATTTCTTTGTGACTGAATCCATTCCACTTGAATAATAGGAGAACACGCAAACCACTAAAAATCCACTCCAGGTTTTACTGATTATCTACACAAACGCCACCCACATGCAGCGTTTCTCTTGGTCATCTGCCTTAGTGGTAGGAGTTGTTGATGGGAGTGAGAGGGGGGGGGGGGTTAGGATGTGTGAGAGATGCGGAACACTATGTCTGTAGCATCTTAGCTAACGCGTCTGTATTGCGCACCGCTAGCTTAGCGCTACGTTAGTTCTGGCAGTTTTGGACACAAGGAAGTGGGGTCTAGGATGTGTGAGAGAAGCAGAGCATGCTCTAATCACACAAGGAGAACTGTTGGTCAGGCTACTTCTTGTTGCTTTCGCAAATATTTGTTGAATCGAGTATTTACTTATGTAGGTAAATGTATACGCTTAACAACCTGTCAAAATACACCAGAATGCAGGAAATGGCATCTACTTTTTTCAAAATTTTCTGGGGGAGGACCCCATCCCCACCAGTGTGTCCCATCACCCATTGAAGAGAAAATATCTCGAACATGGCGGATAGTGGCCCTCGAGGACCAGGACTGGACACCCCTGGTTTAGGAGAGTGAAGAAACAGTTCATCACAACAACAGAAGCAAAAATTGAGACTGGCGTCAACATAAAGGCTTAATTTCTTCTGATAATTTACTTCTATTTGTTTTTTACCTTCATTTGTATTCTTGTCAATAATAGTGAAAGCTTCAGAAACAGTCACAGAATTAAGTTCTTGCAGTTGTTTTGTGCAGATCTGAAGCCCACCAGGCAGTTTTTAAACCCCTCATAACAACGACACGCACATTCTTTGGTTTATTGTTTTTAAGCGTCGACTCCAAAAAGACGCCGCCTCGTTGTTTCAGAAGCGGCTCCAGACTTTCTCTCGAGGTTTGGCAAAGCGGAACGAGCTGCGTCTGCCTCGCAGATAAGATCTGCTCCTCTGGAGACAAAACAGATCCAAGATGGAGTCAAAGATCCAGATCTTCACAGGAGGCCGCAGCCTCGTCACGAGGAGCAGACACAACTCAACGTGTCGGGCCGGTGCTGAGAGGTGATGCAGTTTTAAATTGGTCTCTTAACTTTCAGCTTGTAGAAAGTTTAAAACGTTGTGCTTTTGTTTCTGTCTATTTGCTTTATTTCATATACTGTATATAAATAACTACAGACAGATATTTATTTATTTATTTGTTTATTTTTCCCGTTTGCATGTAAAGTTAAAAAGTTGTCACTCACTTCTTTTTTTGTAAATTTATTTTTTCTTGAAGGAACAAGTTTTAAGCAAACGTCTTACATGTTCTATTAATGTTCAGAGATTTCAGCTGAATATTTTGACTTATAGCCATTTTTGTTTTAGCTAAGACTTCATGAAGAGCTTCATTCAAATTCAACCCAGTTTAAGATATTTTGCTAACATCACCTTAACACACACCAAAGTAATCATTCCTTATTTCAGCAGTTGTTAATAAAAATGTGCTGCACTTCCTGAAACACATTTTCAACCCGAGTCCAATAAATCCGGCCCCACAAACAGGTGATGTGATGCTTTGCTTGTTTTATTAACAGTTAAGACAAGAAGAGGTTCTCTGCAGACCAAAAGTGGGCGTTTCTAAAGGGCAAACACTGATTGGTTAACTGTATTTGCTGAATCTTGCGGTAAGTTACGTCAGCTCTTTTTTAAAACTGAAGGTTTCTAAGAAACAGCGTTATATCAAACACAAAAAGATTCTCTTTTGTTCTTGCTTGTAGGCTGCACCTGACACAGGTGAGTGTGGTCTGGGTACAATGAAAGATGAAGCATCTGAAGTAAAACCTGCTCCTAGTTGTCAAAAATCTGTTCTCAATTAAAGATCATGAGTCCTGTAACGAGATAATGGCCCAAAACAAAGGCTAAAAACAAAATGTTCTCGTTAGAAGTTCTTCTATGAGATCTGATCTATGACAGGAGCTGAAACATGGACTGACCCTTAAAATGTGAGACGGCTGAGGAAGTGAACCAGTAAACAGAATACCTGCTCCAGGTGCAGAAATCTGACAGAAACTGACAATCACTCATCTGCAGGGACTGATTTAAAAGGTTGAACAAGAAAATGTAAAAAGGAAACAGTTTAAGTATCATTAATATTTTGGTTAACTTATTTTTCTTTCTTTATGAATAGATTGTGTCACATTTTCACATTATTCAACAACCAAAACAGATTTTGTTGTTTAATGTAATGGCTAGGTATTAAAAAACTAACATTTAGCCCTCCGCACTACCCATTTATGTTGCTCTTATTTTGAAATGTAACCAGAAGTTCTGTGTTGAGAGAGGCGGAAAGAGAAGGTATGGAGACGCCGCTGATGTCGAACCGGTAAACACCCTAGACTTAATATGTCTGTGGTTAACACAAATGCCTTGTTTGTTTGTTTGTTTGTTTGTTTGTTTGTTTGTTTGGTCCAATCAGATGTGGCCCTCCAGATACGCCTTCCGTATTTGTCTGCAGAGGTACCTACTTCGGTCAAGACGTCAGAAGGTCTCGGACTGGACCCGGGACATCAGACTCAACACACGAGCTCAGAACAAACTTTATGACTAAACAGAAACAAGAAGCTGACGTGGCAAACGGGTACGATGCTCTGCTGATTTCTGATCAATGGGCTGAGGCTAACGAGGCGATGAGAAACAGCTGGGCCAAATGAGACAGGGTGCAGGTGGAAAGGGGCGTGGCCAAGACTAACTGCTGTAAAACCACTGAGAGTGGCTGAAAACACAGAAAGACAAAAACAAACACCGCGAGCATTCAAACACACGACAGACCCACATCACCTCGTGTTTTCTGTTCGTGCTCAAAATGAGATTTCTGCGATGGCGTTAAACTCAAAGCAGTCTGCTCCTCGGATAAAAAATGTTAAATGATTATTTTTATATGTGAATGTCTCTGTTCAGTGCCTGAGATGACGTCTGTTGTGACTTGGCGCTAGATAAATAACTGAATTGCATTGAATTGAATCGTAGAGTGCTGTATGAACGTGTGTGTTGGAGGTAAATGAGGGCACAGGTTGTGTTGTAAAGAGCTTTGAGTGTCTTGATTAGATAGAAAGGTGCTCTAGTCTAAAAGTCCAGTCCATTCACTGTAAAAAATCAGCTTTTGATCCAGCAGAACATAAACTCTTGGTTGTGGGGTCTTTTCTCACACAATTAAAAACTCAAACACAAATCACCCGCCCCCTACAGGTGCACCTCAAAGAATGAGAATATCATGAAAAAGTTCAGTTTTTATTTATTTTTTGTCAATTGTTTAAAAAAGTGAAACTCATATAGATTCATTACACACAGAGTGAAAGATTTCAGGCTTTATTTCTTGTAATTTTGATGATTTTGGCGTACAAACAACAGAATCACATCATCTGCATAAAACCGGACCCACTCCTCTCCACAACTGGACCATGAGATCCGAATCTCAAGAATCTGTCGCTGCATTTTTTACAATGAAACTCCCAATCGAAGGAAAAACATTAAATGATTTAGACGCAGGTCTTATTTGCTGCATATTTTGCTTTTTTAATTTTGAAAATTGTAAAAATAAAGAGAAAAAATCGGATATACTTCCCATCTTGTTGGATTATTTGACATCAGAAGTTTTGCTTTGCTTACGTTTATATGTTTTTTTAAAACAAATAAACAACAAACAGCACCTTGTGGTTTGGTTTTACAGATATTTATATGGATTTTACTCACAGAAGTTAAAACCGTCGGCAACATCCAGAGACGACAGACAGAAGAACCAAACTTTTTGTTTCGGTCTGCGTTACTTTCTCGTTCTGGAAGTTCAGATTGTGTTCGGACTCAGCAGAAAAGCTGGAAACGGATCAGCAGCTTGGAGGCAGTTAGAGTAAAATGTGCAGGATGGATGCTGACGGGATGCAGATCTGGTCTTTTCTCAGGCCCACGTCATCTGAGGTGCTCGTTACTTCACCACGTCGCCTCCTCCGGAGTCATGAAGCCGTAGTTTTAAAAATACAACAGTTTGATTATTTTAAGTTTTATTCACCGAGTAGCTGTCACTGTCCCAGAGTCAGGTGTAAAACATTTATATAAACTATTGGAAATAACTTTTAGTCAATATTACACAATAATTACTTTCATTTTCTTTTCTTTGTGACCTCAAAGCTAATATGATGACCCACCACAAAAGATACATTAATGACCGTTTTAAATATTGTTTACACAAAAACTGTCCATAAATAATGAAGAAAGTCTTCAAGAGAATTCAAATGACTAAAGGTGCAAGCTGAATGACTTGCATATAATTTTACAGTACGTAAAAGCAGCAAAACTGTAGCTAAAAGGGCAAAATGGCAGCTAAAGCATTCAGAAAACTCGCTTGAAGTGGCAGAACAACAGCTAAAATCAGCTGCACAGAAGCTAAAATCAGCTGCGCATACATTAAATTAAGTAAAGCGGATGCTACTATTACAAAAGCTGTAGCTGAAAACGAAATGTAGCAAAACAGTAGCTAAAAATTAAAAGCAGCAATATAACACCAAAATAGGTATAATCTAAAATCAGCAGAATAGTAGCTAAAAAAATCAAAATGGATAATAAAACTGCAACATTTATGTTAAAATAAGGAAAACATTAGCTAAAAATAGCTAAATTAGTTTGAACTTAAATTAGCTAAACTGTAGCTAAAAGCTAAAAGAATTGGAATGTGAGCTACAAGATTCAAAACATTAGCTAAAGCACAGTAGCTAAAGATAGCAAAACAAATGTTAATGCTAAAACCAGCAAACACGTAGCTAAAACTTTGCAGGCTCAAAACAGTAGCTAAAAGCTAACAGAATCATAACGAGCTAAATTAAAGATTCAGAACAGTAGCTAAAGAACAGTAGCTAAAAATAGCAAAACTAATGTTAACGATAAACCCAGCAAACATATAGCTAATAATTAGAAGTTTCAAAACAGGAGCTAAATGCTAAAATAATCAGGACATGAGCTAAAAGATTCAAAACATTAGCTAAAGAACAGTAGCTAAAAATAACAAAACTAATGTTAATGCTTAGTCCAGCAAACAGCTAAACCTAAAAAAATTCACAACATTAGCTAAAGAAGAGTAACTAAAAATAGCAACAAAAAAAAAGGTAATGCTAAAACCAGCAAATATATAGCTAAAACTTAGCAGGCTCAAAACAGTAGCTAAAAGCTAAAAGTTGCAAAACTGTAAATTTCTCCAACTGAATGTTTTGTTATAATAAAGGTACAGAACTACCGGTAGTTTAGTTTAAAAAATGTTTGGAAAATTGTAAAACATTGAACATGATGTTAACGTGAGTTTAAATAAAATGAATTAATCTGAAAACTATTTGAAAACATTTAATTATGAGAAGACGGCGGGTATCTCCCTGAGCCTGCAGGAGCTAAATTAATTATTTTATACCTCTGAAAGTTTTGCCCCCCTTTTTTTTTTTAAACAAAAATTTGTTTCTGTTTCATACAAATCAAGTTTAATGTGTGTCTCATTTTGAACAACACCACCACTAATAAAAGTATTTTTCAAATTTTATCGTGCCCTTTACACTCGTCTCATAACGTCAGAATAACACGGAGACAAATAAGATGTTTATTTTATTTCTTCTCTGGACTTTTTGTCTTCAGACCGCAGCTGAGCGATGAGAAACTTTAAAAAATAAAAACAAAATAAAGTTTTACAGGTTTGAGCAGCCTGAGCACCGTTTCTTGTCTTCACACCAACATCAACACGTCCCTCATGAACAAAAAGTCTGCAGCTTTGTGGAAGATCAAATCTCTTTTAGTCTCAGAGCAGAAACTTGGAGACGAGCAGCCGAGTTCTGCTGCAGACTGCAAGATATTTGTAAAAAACTCTTTCTGCTCGACAGCGAGGCTCACTGCTCGGTTGGAAAATAAACACATCCTTCAGATGATTATTTTTATTTATTTCCAGCAGCAACAAAAACATTCATTCCAGCCTGAAAATTAAGACATTTAAAATGTATTAAATGGAAATTCTCTGTGTGTCGCCTTATTTATGTTGGATAACTTTAAGAAATTGCAGGATGGAGCGCCCATAGTCTTTGTTTTCTCCATCCAGCGTAGTAAAATATTTGTAAAAATCACTTTCCAGAATGTTTTTTTTTTACGTGAATGTGATAAATTTTACTGCTGAATGTGATTCATTGCCAGCAAAAGTCTGTAATGGTTTATAATTTTCAAATTTTGTGATCTGCAATGAGAGTAATGAGCAGGTGGAAGAGAGCCTGGAGAGGTGCAAGTCACAATTTGAAGTGTTGGACCAGGAGAAATTGGTCTCTGAAATTTGATAAAAAACCTAAATCTAGAAGATTACTGTGGCAGCCACCTATTACTATTATCCACCTGAAAAAGGTCTTGCACTTCCATCAACTTTAATGCGACCCAAACTGCAACGTGTCCCCCACAAATGTTATATCAGAACGACCGGCTCGGCACCGTGATGTGTGCTGTTACTTTTATTGGCATTTTGAGCAACGTAATTTGCAAAGACGCCATTTTTCTTATTAAAGAACACTGAGAGGACTCAACAGCCTCTAACTGCCACAGTGAGGTCATGTGACCTAGAGCGGGAAGAGGTCTGAACAAAACTCGGAAAATGAACCCGAACATAAAGCACTTTGAGTTGCTCTGTGAGTGAACGTTGCCATTTAAATATATTTAAAGTCGCATTATTAGTGTAAAGAATAATTGGCTGGCAGCCAGTCAACTTTTTTTTATTTCAGGAGGGCCAAATCAAGACGGTTAGAACAATCAAAGAGCCGCATAGACAATTGGAAAATAAATTTTCTTAAAGACAGAAAATCTTAATCTTAAATCTTATTTAATTAGTTCTGGAATTGCACCGCTCGGGGTGTCTGCATGTTGGAGCAGCTCTGTTACTTTCATTCGGATTTATTGCTTTTGAAAACTTTAATTCCTCTTTTTTCTGGATGTAAATCGCAATTTTTCGGATGATTACTTCCTCTGGTATCGGATGCTGTTCAGCTGGAAGGATTTTTACTGAAACCTTTTTACTTTGGGGCATTTGTTATGATGAGTAACCATGCCAACAAGGTGTTTTTTTTTTTTTTAACAACCAGGATCAGCTGATTAACATCTCAAAGCTCAAATACTTCACCAAATGAGTTGAAAAGGAGGTGCCGTGGACGAATTCCCATCAACCTGGCGGCGGTGCTCCAGTACCTGATCGCCAAGATCCTGGAGCTGGTGAGAAACTCGGCTCGTGACAGCTAAAGGTGTCGGGGTCATCACCTGGCACCTTCAGCTGTCTGTCTGTGGTGACGAGGAGCTCGGCTGACTGCTCGGAGGAGTGACCATCGCTCAGGGAGGAATTCTGCCCAACATTCAGGCGGTCCTGCTGCCCAGGAGGACTGAGAGGCCCACTGGATCTGACAGCAAGCTGTATCTGGGTGGACGGATCATATCTGTGGCCAGATTCTTCGGATTTGCTGCAGGAGATCCTTCCTGCCCACAGCTATCAGCATCTAACAACTCTTGAATGAAACCAGGATGATGAGCTACGACGACACTTAATTTCCCTTTGGGATCAATAACGTATTTTTGAAATTAAATTGAATTATCAACTTATTTAAATGTGTTCTTCTTTTTAATTAAGGATTTTGGGGGCCAAATGTGTCCAAGAGTCACCTTTGGCCCTCAGGTCATGTATTGCCCACGTCAGCTTTAAGTGATCTCTCTGGTCCACGACACCTACACTAAACATTAGCGTCAGCGCTGATAGTAGCGTCATGGCTGATGAATTACCCGCCCTCTCACTGACCGGCTGATGGAGTAGCTCACGCTCGGCTGTACGACAAAAACAGGACACGCTGTCAGCAGTCCTCTGACAGGTGCAGTTTTCCCAGCGGGCCTTGCAGCTTTTTTTGCAGCGCACCACTGAAACCCCCTTAAATCTCCGGCAGCTCTCTGCTGACGAGCCAAATACGTCCGTCTCCCACAGACACAAGAAATTACCAAAAACCTCAAACCAGGAACAGGAGGATCCTCTGCTGCTGCTGCTTCACTCCCAGTCAGACCAACTCCAGGTTTCCTACTGGGTGGTTTTTGTTTGTGAGACACAAGAATGAACAATGAGGATGACGATGATGAAGCAGAAAACTCCCACAGCTAATAATGATTGCTTTTAATGAGTGCTGAAACATTTTATAAAGCGATGGAGTGTGGGAGGGAAGCTGCTGTCGTTCAGTCACGTCTGTGGAACAAACACATCTCAGCTGCTGCTTATTTACAGAAAACACTCGTAACGAATAAAAAAGCCCTAACGCAGCACTTTACACCTTCAGAACTGAAAACGCAGAACAATCCGTGGCATTCTCAACAGTTTTTATATTTCAGACTCCATGAACCAACTGGGATTAGACACATGCAGAAGATAAAAGCCTAGGCTTCTATTTTTGTTGTCATCGCAAAAGTACAACAGCGAATGTCAAATGAGACCAAGCAAACTCTTGTTGAGGAACCTGCAACCAAGAAAAGACGTTGGGTATCTGACTTCAGTTGATGTAGATTCTGAACCCGGCCCTTAGCTTGAAAAAGGTTTTAATTTCTGCCCCTTTTGTACGTGAGTTTGACACCAAACTGTTTAAAACTCAGAGCTCCACACGTCTTCAGCTACAGAACACGAGTCCAGCTGCTTCAACTTGTTTTTATTTGTCATGTCCTGGATGACTGAGAATCTACACCAACATGTAAGATTTAACAGAATACCCAGAGAATGTGGACTGAACTGAACAGACTTCAAGATCAGGTAAAAGTTATCCGTGTTTGTTGACAGTGACATATTCAGCAGTGTGTACTGAGAGGGGCTGGAGCCAGGAGGAGCTGTGGATTGTCGAAGGAGCAGGGATCCACTGGTTCCAGTGAATGAAGGGAGACGTCCGAGGAGAGTTCCAGGTCCAAGTGGCTGGAAGGAGAGGAGACAGGTGAGGAAGTCACAAGGGAGCTGGAGGCCATACAGTGGGAGTCCAGGAACACGGAGACAGCAGAAGTTCATGCTGAAACACCAGGAAGTTTATCTTTCATTAGATAATGCAAAGTGGCAGAAACACAAACACAGTTAGGCATGTAATGCTCCAGTGGCGAAGGGAGGTCTTCTGCAGCCTTTTGTTCTCCTGCAGCGCATCAAGGTGATGGTCCACAGGTGCGGTTTGTTGGCACCACCTTGTGACTGCAGGAAGCTGAGGGAACTGAACTCCCACACAACATATGAAACCAACGGTGGCGTCGGATCGTTCTCAACGTCTGGGTCGACCCTTGAGTTTGTTTCTACCTTGAGGCGCCGCTCCTGTTTCAAAGATGCAATTCTGCCCCTGAGCGGACGAGAAGAGGTGAGATTAAATATGCACTCTGGACCAAACAATCATGCGAGATAATGATTTAATCTGTTCTGGTCTCACGACAGCTTCAGAACCAATCCATAGTTCCTCCTGAGAACTCGGCGTGCTGTGTGGGACGCTGCACCTTCTCCTGCGGGTCGCTTTTGTTCGATCCGGAGTCTGACGACGGTCGCGTTTAAATAATAATGTAAACAACACAAATGAAAAGGATCCGAGCAACACTTATCATCTTTAAGACCTAAAGTGTGAACGAAGCCAGAGATGTGACTCATGGTGGGTAGACCAGACCTGGTTGACCAGTCAGGATGTGGGAGTTCGGTTATTCGATGGCACCAATCAGCTACACCTGCGATCCATTGAGTACATAAGGCTGCAGAAGAACTCTACATGCTACTGCCTGACGCCTGTGTTCCACCAGACCCACAACTCCTCTGAGTAAAACCCTGGATTCCTTGTGGACCTCCTCAGCTGTGTCTACCACCTTCCAACCACACTATTGCCACACCTGTGACTCACCTCCTTCACCTTCCCCCTGTGCAGGAACCCCTTTGGCTCCTCTTCCTCGCTTCGTCCATGAAGCAAGGAGAGAACTTACTTTACTCCACATCATTTGAGCTCCACCAGCCTGACATCTCTCTTTGCTCCTCAGGGTTCCAGAGCCTCCCTTGATCACTGTGATATTAAAACAGTAAAATAAAGCGCTGTTAACTTTTCTACGTTTGAAGTCTGTTTCGCTTCAGCTCGTGCTCTCTGGGTTCCTAGCATTCGTTACACATGAAGGTCTCCACCATGAACCTTCACGAGGAGATCCAGAGGCAGTCCAGCTCTCCTGCTCCTCAGGAAGTCCTTGTTGTGTCTTTACAGGGATGTAGGAAGTGAGTCTTGTCCAGGTGAGCTCCTCAGGGATGTGAACTCCCAGAAACTCGACTCTGGAACTCCCTCCACTGCCTCGAAGGAGCACGATCCAACCTCCTGGACCTCCTGTAGTCCACCACAGCCTTCATGCTCTTCCTGCTGTTGAGATTTTGGATATGGCCCACGTCCTTACATTTCTGAATTGTAGCATAAAATCATCTAATGTTGAGAAAAGAAAAGGCAGCCATTTTGAATAATGTGAAGTTCAACATGGTGTGACGTCACCAGATGCTCAGAGCGTGTGTGGAGGAGGACTCTCAGCTACTACCACGTCAAGCTTCAGCTCATTCTCTGTAAAACTGACATCCAGCTGAAGCTTGTGTTTAGTATCACCCTCAGCTACTACCACACAAATTCTGGGCCAATATATATTTTTATAACTAATAAAGTTGTAGTCATTTCTGTGTTTTGTAATTTCAGTTGGCTGTGGCAGCCATCTTGTTTTACTGGTTGTCATTCAGTAAGTACCGTACGATGAAATAGTTTCTTCAAAATCTGCTCAGTGATACGTAAGATATTTTACTAACACAGTTCATTCTAATAGTCGTAAGTCAAGTTAAGAATAAAATGATCAGCCAGAGCTCAGAGTATGAGCTGGAGATGACTCTGAGCTACTACCCCTCTCAGCTTCAGCTAAATTTGGCTAATTACTCTCAGCTGTGGCAGCCATTTTTAAAGGTAACTGACTCCAACAGGTAACTCTCTGTAGATGTTTATCCTTTCATAACTTTATGGGAGTTTGAATGAAGTCATGTGACTCATGAGGTGTTGCTGCAGACAAACCGACACTCCGGAGGTACGGGGTGATAATTCATCAGAGCAGGTCAGTGGGTGGTAGTTTGGTAGTTTGTTGTGTAGCAGCACGGAGCTGTTGAAGCTTCCTGCAGAAACTCTGACGGGTGAACAAATGTTCCAAACTTCGCTTTTCGTTTCTAACGTCAGCTGAAAAGTCCCCGTGCATCCCAGCTGTGAGCGCAGCGCATCAGATGTGGTCAGGACATAAACTTGTGCTGTGGGTGGAGATGTTATTTGGAGGTTCACGGCTCCGTGCACGTTTCCCCCCACGGCTGCCGAGTTTGGATTTGACCCGACAGCAGGAGACTGTTTTTACAAAAAGACAGTTGATATCAGAGACGCCTCCCGACACCGCGGGGCCCCGGGTCCTGTTTGCTGTCACAGCAGGGATCTGTGTCTGTGTGTGTGTGTGTGTGTGTGTGTGTGTGTGTGTGTGTGTGTGTGTGCGTGTGTGCGTGTGCGTGCAAAGCAGCAATATTTCATGTGTTTCTTTTATAACTTTCTTTTTTTTCAGTGTTATATAATATACAGTGTAAGCTACATTTAGCATCTGTTTTCTGTCAATCACTGCTCTCTCTCTCTCTCTCTCTCTCTCTCTCTCTCTCTCTCTCTCTCT
>NC_056501.1:5854379-5859807 GCF_014905685.2 Nematolebias whitei | reverse complement strand
GGCAGGACTGACAAATCTATGCAAAAAACTGCAACTTATACGCCGGAAAATACGGTACCTAACATGCATACCTAACCCTAAACCTTGACCTCGATAAGTGGCTTCAAACACTAAGTTCATGGTAAAAAACCAGCGCAGACGTGTTCCTGTTTTTAGTGTTTTATATCAGTTTATAATGTAGCTGTTTTTATTTAATTTATTCCATTTACCTTTCATTTTATATGCTTTTTTTAATGATTGTCTATTGTTGTCTGTGCCTGTGTTCTTTGTTTAAATCAGGTCTCTTTTGTAAATGTGTCCTCGAGACTCAGTGAGACTAACCTGTATGAATAAAGGTCGAATGAATGAATTAATAAACCGAACCAGTACCAGTACATACCTAACCCTAACCCACCAATGGCACTGCTCCTTATGGGGCCCGGGCTTTGGGATCCATAAGGAGCAGTTGGTCCTCACAATGTAGTATAAGTTGGAAAAATGGGCCTTACAAAGTAACATAAACAAAGACACACACACACCTGGGGCTGATTACTGGCAGCCCACAGCAAAGGGACCAGCTCACACAGCGCTGTGTAAAACATGAGGGAGGTGTCAGCTCGTGATGTTTTCTAGATGTTTGTCTCTAAAACTGTGGAGGGTGGACTGTGACAGAATTAAATAAATAAACACATAATGATTAAATGTATCATCCATAGTAAAACAGAAGTTACATTATTACAGGTTGTTCCCTGAAGGAATGCGTATCACCCGCCGCCTGTCATGTCAGAGTTTTAGACTAAGATCAATTTATGTTGAGAAATGAGCCAATTAAAGCAGTTTTGGTTGAAAATACCACGATGTGCAGCATCACATGGAACTGTACTGGGGATGACTCTCAGCTACTACCACAAAAACAACAGGTATACGTCAGTATCTGTGCGATGTGCTGAGTGACAGACATTTTTGTCTCCCGGTGCCGAGCCAAGAGAGGATAAGAACATGCCTCTCATGCCGTCTGTCTTGTGAGCAGTAAAACTTGAAAAATCAGTGACGAACTGACCTCTGTTTTGGTGTGTGGCTGCATCTAAGTGTTAGAAAGGTTCCTGATGAAAACTGGGTTACCACTCCAAAATCCAAGATGGCCACCACCATACATCTATCTATATTTATAGAAAATCAAGTTAGCTGTAGCAGCCATCTTGAATTGGGCTGACTCCAAATGGTAAACAGTTGTAGATATACATCCAGTGATGTCATACTGAGAGTTTCATTAAAATTCATCCAGTAGTTTGTTGGATGTTTTACTAACAGACAGATGGACAAACACAGGAAAAAACATTATCACCTGACTTTGCAGGAAAAATGTAATTTTGTTTTCTTCTTTCGGCTGCTCCCTTCTTCAGGGGTCGCCACAGCGAACTAACTTGCACAAAGACTTGACAATTGTTTTTACACCGGATGTCCTTCCTGGTGCAACCACAGACCACTGAGCCACCACAGCTCTCTGTGTGGAGCAGAGAGCTGCATCTAGGGCGCCCGGGGGAGCAGACGGTGGCGTTAAGAGCCTTGCTCAAGGGCCCAGAGTGGAGCAAATGAGGGTGGAGGCCAGTGTGTGCGTTTCACCTTTCCCGCCCACATTTTGATGTTGTCTGTATGAGGAGTTGAACCTGCGACCTTCCAATCACAGGCCCACCTTCTCTGGCCTCTGCACCACCACTCCCCCTGCAGCAAAAATGTAATTAATTTCCATAAAGTTAAGAGGAAGAAGTCAAAAGAATTGCTGGAATCCAGGACTTGAAATGTAATTTTGCTGTGAACATTGTGTTCTGTGAGTTTTTAGTATGAAAATAAAGTTTTTTCATGTTTCAACAAAATATAAACCAGGACTGAGCTGTATGTCGCAACTAAAACACACGTTGTTGTAAAATGCAAACAAAAGTAACGTGCTGAAGTCTCTAGATGTTCTACAAACTCTGCAGGAACAAAACAATTCTCACACGAAATGGAAATTCAACATCTGGGAATAAATGACGTATTTTTAGAAACGCCGCCAGTTCTAGCCGAACACCTCCACGGTGTGAAACCGCTGGTGAAAAACCCTGTGACGCTCAGAGAAACGTCTTCGCCTCGTCGTCACAAAGTCAGCCGAGCTGCGATTTAATTAGCGGCGTGACTCATCTCTCTCATGTGATCTTTTCTCTTTCAACCACACAGAACAAACCAAAATAACTGCAGCTAAAAACGTCTTTCTTGTCCGTCTGCGCTCGTCTGGCTGCTGATTAAACTTTAGCTGAGCAGAAGCAGCATGTGATGGTTATGAGATGAATAAATATGAGAGTAAATGGTTACTAGATGTGCCACTACGGCTAACTAACGTTTTAAATCAATCCAAGTCCAGGGTGACATTGGACATTTTTGTAATATTTTTAATTTAACTTTCATATTTCACCGTCAAAGCATGCAATAAGGGTACAAAATAAAGTACCAAAAAGTAATTATAGTATTTGCAAGATCCTAAAGAGAGATAGTAAACAACAACACGGTAGAATTTTAACGGTGCAGCAGGATTAATTTGTATGAATAAGTATTTCACAGTTGGTAATATAAGCTTAAATGTACATTTTATATATATATATGTATAGCACATACTAACATATACTACACAGGTTGTGTGACAGGTTATTGCACAGGTAGTGAGTAACATTGAGATGAATTATGATGGTAAGCCACGTCGTGCAGCAGCAATAAACATATTAGGTGTCACACATGTGGCTTAATTCAGTGTTGTTATTAAGAGGTCAGTAATCTGACAGCTTGTGGATAATAACTGTCTTTGAGTCTTTTCGTGCGCGATGACAGACTCCTGTATCGTCTGCCTGAGGGTAGTAGACTGAAGAGTCCTTGTGCTGGGTGGGTGTGGTCCTTCATGAAGCTGCGTGCTTTATGCAGACATTGGCTGGTAGATGTCCTGGATGGTGTGGAGACTGCTACCAATGATGTCCTCTGTTGTTTGCACCACCCTCTGTAGTTCTCTCAGTGGTGCACCTATAAAAAGAGGATGCGGGTGTTCGTACCAAACTTCTTTAGTCTTCTCAGGAAGTAGAGTGGATGGATTTCATATTTACCTGGAACTCTCACCTTTGGAACTTGACCCCAGAATCCTAACCCCTCCTCTCCTGGGAGAGGAACTCAAAGAATAAGGACAGTCAATCACGATATTCAGGGTTCAAACCATGATCAGACTGAGTGGCACAGTGGATCAGTTGGTGGAGCTGATGCCTCTCAGCGAAAAGGTTGCCAGATCAAATCCTGGCAGGGGGCCTTTCTGTGTGGAGTTAGTATGTTCTCTCCGTGCTGCGTGGGTTTTCTCCAGGTACTCTGGTTTGCTCCCACAGACCAAAAACATGCATGTTAGACTGACTGGTGACTCTAATTGTCCCTGGGTGAGAGAGAGAGAGTGAATGGTTGTTTGTCTCGTTTGTCTCTATATGTCCTTGTGATGGACTGGAGACATGTCCAGGTGTCCCCAGCCTCTCGCACAGTTATGACAGGATGTGGACACCAGTGACCCCCACTACCCAGAAAGGAGGAATCAACTAAAGATAATGGAAAGATGGAGGGAAACCATGATCAAGACTTAGAAAAACCTGTAACTCATTACGTGTTATCTTTCCGCAGATCTCCACTTCCCTGTTTTCCGCTCCCCTTCAAAATAAAACCACTTACCGCTCTGCTGCCTGTGAATCTGTCCTCTGAACTCTGAAACCTGCGTTGTTTTTTTTTTTTTTAAAAAGACTAAGCAGATTTCACAAGATCTTTGTTTAAGACTGCCTTGCAACACAGCGTGTGATTCCTTCAAGGAATTTAATTTCTAAAGTATTTTTAAATCAGATCATATTTAATGAATCATTATTTATTATTATCTTCATGTTCAATTAGCAAAAAATTAGTTCAAATGATGATCAAGCTTAGACTAAAGTCAAACCTAAAAGGACTCATTAAAAAATGGTCCTAAATGAAATTATTTGAAAATAAAAAGTATTACTTTAGTATTCAGAATGAGACCAGTTGCCTGTCCGCTGGTTCTGTGGAACTTTATCTGATGATTTTACTGACAGAAGGTCAGCGAGCTGTGGGAGTCGTTCATCCGAAGCCTGAAAACAAACGACGCCGGCGTTTTGCTGAGTCTCCGCCACATCTCAGCGGCATGTGAAGTACGCGCGACGCCTCTCAAGACGTCTGTTGTGTGACTGAAGAGGCCAAAGACGTCAGCGTTAAGTGGTCCTCGTGTCAGGGAGTCTGTAACTCTGCGAGCTGTTGGAAAGAAAACAAAATATATAAACTGAAGTTGGACATAAATCAATGGCCGTACAGTCGTTTGTTGCTCCAGAGTCTAAATCTGAAGTTTGTCACTGGATAAAAGTTATAAAACTTCATTTTTGACAGCTTCATTAATAAGTACTCATATAAAAATCATTCAGCAATGAGCGTTCATGCTGTATTTTCACAATAAAAGACATTTCTCTAGTTTTAGGTTTATTTCCTTTTGGTTGTTTTTGTTCATTTTGTTTAGTTGTATCACTATTTTGTTTATTTTATCAGTCTTTTCGTATTCCTTTGTGCCAACGGCCACCTCTCCTCAGTTGCTTCCTGCTTCCTCAGCCAGGTTTGCCACGC
The DNA here is from genome assembly GCF_014905685.2 of Nematolebias whitei. Lineage (NCBI taxonomy): Eukaryota > Metazoa > Chordata > Actinopteri > Cyprinodontiformes > Rivulidae > Nematolebias > Nematolebias whitei. The sequence continues at coordinate 5,855,151 of NC_056501.1, read as the reverse complement.
CCACTCACACCTGCGCCCTGTTTCATTGAGCGCAGCTGCAGCCACTCTCCCCATCAGCCCGAGCCCACATAGACTTTCAGTTTCACCTCGCACACCGGTCCAGCGTTACGCACGCCACATCTAGTCCACCTCGACACCAGGTGCAAACTCCACACAGAAAGGTCCTAGGTCCAAACCAGAGATTGAAACCAGGACTTTCTTGCTGCGAGGCAACAGTGCTAATCACTAATCCATCGTGCTGCCCAAGGAGATTTGATTGACATCATACTATTGTTCAGTTCTGAACACATCCAACAAAAACAATGTATTCAAGGGTCCTGTTACTTCTTGTCCTTCGACTGCTCCTCCTTTGGTCGTTTCCCTTTTCAGAGAGTACTTTTAGGGGCGGAGCTTTTTTTTAAGGGTAGAAGCAGAAATGCTTACTTGAAGGAGCAGCTCGTATGTGATAGGAAGGTAGTAAGAGGGCTGTTGTGTTTAAAATGAGTGTTTATGTAATTATTTTCAGTTTACATATCTAATATAGATTTTATTAATTCAAGGCAGTCATATTTGTTCATAACTTTATTATTAGTAAGCCTAAGAGTTACCAGAACAAAACAACCAGTTGCAGGAACACAACCTGTCAAAATTAGATATATAATTAATTAATTAATAAGAGCCATCACGTTGTAGCTGGCTGCAAACTATGAAATGGATTTCCTGAATGTGAGGCGGGTCTTATAACTCTGGGTTTCATGAGACACGCCTCCGTTCAGGAAATCCATTCCGTAGT
>NC_056501.1:5848935-5854279 GCF_014905685.2 Nematolebias whitei | reverse complement strand
CATATATATAAATAAAGGCATTTTTAACCCTTCCCACACTATTACAATATTCTAAAAAGAGTTTCTCAACTCTAAATGCTCTAAAATAGCACAAAATGTCATGATTTCCCTCTCTTTGCCTCCATTGTTCTCAGCCACCTGCAAGCGGTCTCGGCCACGCCCACTTTTCCACTCTGTACAGGGAACAGCTGATCAGCTGCAGCAGGAAGTTTATTCTGCAGTGTGGGCTGCGCAAAGCTGCAGCAGGTGCTAAATAATTTTAAATAATTTATTTTTAAAAATGTCCATGTCGATAGTGCGGCTCATCCATCAATCAACCAATTGTGTGTCATGTCCAATCTTATTTTGAAAAACCGCGATAAATGAACCACGAAGTAGCAAGGGACTACTGTACATTAAAATACATAATGAAAATAGAAAATATACATATTATTTCTACTTTTTTTTTTTGGTCTTCTTCAGATTGAGATAGTGCTGATTTGTCTTTCCTTCAACTGAAGTCTAATATCGTTACCATGACGATGAGCGTATGGACAGAGACAGTCTCGAAGTCCAGCTCCTCCGTCATCACCAGGACGCCACTCTTCGGGTCCAGGTGAAATAGCTTGGTGCTGTCCGGAGGAAGGCTGCTGTGGATGGAGAACACCGGCTTGCTTTTGGGGTCGGCGTCCTGAGCACTGATCTGCAGGATGTCCTTCCATGGGGAGGTATCCTCAGGAACCCTCACCTTAAAGACATCAGTAACAGATGATCACAAAACCAGAAGTAAACATCTAAACAATCTGTGTCTTTATGGACAAAGTGATAAAAAATAGACAAGAAATAACTTTAAGTGATCCCAGTAAACTACAATGAGAGGAATAAATCCTTATATTGTGAGTTATTTTAAATGAACTGTTTTGTACTTTTGTATTTCCATTTATTGTTTCTAAGATCTTGAGTTGACTCTGGTGAGAAAAAAAAAAGAATGAGTCCCAAACTCATATATAATAACACTAATAATAACAATAATTTAGTTTTATCCCATGCAGCCAACTGGAGCCGACGGAAGGTTAAGAGAAAACACAGACCAAAGCACTTTAAAAGATTTAGGACATTTTTTTTTAAAGGTTTTATCTAAACAGAAATACTTAAGTTTCCTTTGCACCTTCTAATGTTACCATTATCTGCGTGGATCTACCTGAAGAACATCCAGAAAGAAATCCAGTCACGTTGTACGGCACTGTGGGTTTGGCCTCTCACCCACAACGACACAACCATTATGAGTGTTTTTATGTATCATTGAATAAACATCACAATGCATGACAAAAAACAGCTAAATTAATATTTTACAAGTCACAAAGAATGTTTTCAGGGGTGTTTGTGCGTTATAATAGAAGCCGAGTCTTTATAATGTGTTCCCTTGCGTTTGAATGAAAGGCTGCTGTGTTTCTTCTTCTTTTTTTTTTTTTGTGCACTAATTAAAAAAATGTGAACAAAAGAGCTACAAGTGGTTTAATAATAGCTTGCTCACTGAAGTATTTTGTTTTCAGCTGGTTGCTTCTTTCTGGCTCTTTAAATGATGATCTTTAGCTTCAAAACTGGAGGGAAAATCTGACGTTTTGCACGTTTTGCACGTTTTTCTTTACACTGAGAAACAAATGTTCATCAATGTGTAAAATGCCTTGTGATTCTTACGTTTTCCTTCCAAGAAGACAAACTTTTTGTCTCTTTAAAAATAATATTCATCAGCTTTTTCTCCCGATTGTCTGAAGGTTTTCTTTGGATTTTGCTGCTTTTGCACTCGATTGAAAAAACTCGTTTTTGACCATGACAGCACAATAGTGCTTAAAAATAAGAAAGTCTGACACATCAAGGGCAGAAGAAGAAACATCAGGCCTTAAAAAAAACATCTCTAGCAGCTTAATAACATCTGAAAGTCATCCTGAAACCAGAAATAAAAATATATCAAGCACAGAACTGACATATTTCCTCCTAGCTGACTTTTTTAAATAACAGCCTTTTAACACTTTGTTGGAGCTTTGTGTCAAACAGTTCTTTTTTTTATTATTTTTCATCAATTAAACTAAATAAATTGAAACATATGGTTTATCTGCAGCTTAAAGATCAAATTCAAATTTGGTTCTTTGCAAAGTTGTTGATTTGTCAACACAACACTGTGGGTCTGTGGGTTTACCCCTTGAGTCAGCCTTTTTCACCCCTAAATAGTCAAGAATAAATATATAAAAGAAATATAAAAATGATCAGGTATAAGAACTAAAACTGAAAGCTGAAAAGAAAAAAAACAAGAAAAACCTCCAGAAATGTAAAAATCTGTTGCTCATGCCACTCCAAAAAACAAAGAACAAAATGAGGCATGACCCAAGACTTTTGCACAGTACTGTAAGTTAAAAACAAACAAACAATTAAAACAAAATTCTATCATAGTTCCCTTTAAAATAAATCACATATTGCTTCTTCCTCCTGTAACAGAATTTGTTTGGTAAAAGTTTAAACCTCAGCTGTTTGTTCAGAAATGTTTTTTATGACTCATGATTAAAAAGTGATGACACGTCTCTGCTGGTTCTCCCATCTGCTTGTGTCCCAACATCCCCATAATTATCTGCGCAGCATTTCCCGTAGCGTATTATTTTTACAGCCATGAGTTCAAGACTTACAAATCTGCTCTCACCTCATAAAGCGGTTTTGGAAAGAGAGGCGGGTGTTGGTTTATGTCCACCACAAGGATGTAGGCCTGCAGAAAGGAAGCAGAACACACAGAGTTGGAGGAAATAAATGAATAAATGAAACGTGGAAGTGATTCAAAGAATTAGTGCCCCCCCCCCCCCCCGGACTGCAGCAGATGTTAAATATGAATCGAGATATGGATCAGAGTTGGAGGTTTTAATGGGTTCTCATCTGTCAGCAGGTTTTGATTGAACTGTGAGTTTAAAGTGACATCACATCCAAACTTTATTGTTTTTTTTTTAATCTCATATCTCAGAAACATGCAGTATTTTGACACTATGTTGTCTGTTTGGGTTCATAAAACAAAACCACAAGCCTTCTGTGGCTTCAAAAAGTGGAAAAACTAATGACGTGAGACAATTAAAAGTACAATTTTTATGAGTTCTTTGTCTTACTGGGTCAAAAAAGAACTCTTAACTGTCAAACAAAGTTCTTTGGTCTCTCACTGGGCTGTGACTGGGTTTTTTTTTTTTTTTAGGGAATCTCCAAAAAGTTTTAAAACATTTGATAGGTTACTTTATTTATACCCAAGGGTAGATTTGGTTTGCAAACATACATCCATGCACACACTGTAAAAAGTAAGTACCGTATTTTTCAGACTACAAGGCGCACTTAAAATCCTTTAATTTCTCAAAAAATGACAGTGAGACTTTTAATCAGGTGCGCCTTATGTATTAACTCTGGTTGTGCTGTACTGACCTTGAACCAATTGTATGTGGTTACTGTGAATGAGTTGAATAAAGTTTGACTTATCTCACTATTTTGTTTCACTTAATTTCCTTATAATCCGGTGTGCCTTATAGTCTGAAGAATACGGTAAGATTTTTGGAAGTTCTCAATCTCCTCGTATGAGTAGCAGAAGCTGAGGTGGATTGAGATGGGTCCAATATGGATGGAGGTGGGCAACCAAATATTGTGCATGGCCTAGAATAAACTGTTTCCTGTTGTGCACACCAAAATGGGACATGAGTTTACACTGGTTACAAACATTTAGAGTTCAGAGGAACTGAAATTTACCTGCGTTCTCACTGTTTTGAGTCACTATGTAGTCTCTAACGGTTTCAGAGTTAAATGTATCAAGAAAGTAAAAAACGGCTGATTAAAAGCTAAAAATAGCAACATTCTAATTGATAAAAGTAACAGAACCATGGTTGGAAACTAAAAACAGCTTACGGTTAGTAAAAACAAAAAGGGGCAAAACTGACACTTTAAGAACTGCTTCTTGTTTTTCTACTTTAATTCTTCTGATATGGGCGTGTGCATGTTTGTCTGGTAAATGTTAACTTGTTGCATTTTAATATGACATCGCTTTTAGTAGGAACAGAATCTCACAACTGAATATTTTTTAGACAAACATTCCCACCTCCCTCCCGCCCCCAGTCCAGTCCATGTTCCTTACTTTTATTTCTGAAAGTTGATGAGCTTTAGTTGCAACTTCGGTTGCATTTTAGTAGCAAAACGAACTAAACAAACAACCTCAGAGTAATTGAAAATAATCAAAATTAATGTGATGTTGGATAAAAAACATCAGAGTTTGTAGACAAACGATGGACTGGATCATCCGGGCTGTTTCTGAATGGAATTTTAACACTAAACATCTGTTTTTAATCCTTATTTACAAATACAATTATATTACAGTTTGGTTTGTTGGTCTTGAGTGATTGGATTTGTTTCTCACCTGCGTGGTGACCGTTTGGTGTCCGTCTGTGACCTCCACCGTCAGGTTGTAGTTTGAGTGTCGAGCTGCATCGAGCCGCCGGGCGATCGAGATGATTCCCTCGTTCTTCTGGATGGTAAAATCTTTGTCCTCATCTCCTCCTGACAGACAAAAAGACGAGCAGGAAAATGAAACGACGTAAAATATGATGTTCTGCCATATTACACTGTGCACAGTTTCTCACTGATTCGTCTTTAAATAACATTTACGTTGCATTTTCTCCACAGCCACAGCTGAGAAACCACCTGAAACATCTACCACTACCATGACATCAACAACACTTTTCACCTCCTCTACCTCCTGCCCGACTTTAAGCTCAACCTTGACTGTTCCCTTTTTGAAAATCAAACCCAAAATAACAAAATAACAATGACTTATTGAACCAGAATGAGCTTCAATTATTAACTGAAGATGACTGAATAGAGATACCATCCAAGAACCAGGGTTCATAGATGGAGATCTGGAAAAAGATCACTTTTATATAGTTGAACACCGATTTTAGAGACCCTTCGCAGGTTTATGAAATGCATTTAAATTGCACTTTCATGAACAATTTAAAAATATAACCAGAAAAACAATAAAATCACCTGCATTAAAACAAAGCAGTGATATGTGTTGAGGTATAAGAAGGTCCAGTCCAATAACAGACAGAAGCTTCTCAAATACCTCTAATTGTTCATTTGATTATTAAATATATATATATATTTTAACTAAACCTATAAGGGGTCAGTTAACAATGCTGAGCTGGATGATATTTAGTTAAAGTCAAATGATGAACAACATGCATTTCATAATCTTTACATCTATTACATAGCTACAGTCTGTTTGGGCTGATTTATTTGTGTGTTTTATTAGCACATCACGCCAGTTTTGGCCTCCCTGCACTGGCTACCCATTCAC
>NC_056501.1:5847151-5848835 GCF_014905685.2 Nematolebias whitei | reverse complement strand
ATATACACATACATACATACATACATACATATATACACATACATATATACACATACATAATATATATATATATATATATACGGAACACGTTTTTTTAACTTGTCTGTCTCTGTGATGCACAGTTTTTAATATTTTTTAATGTTTCCAGTGCATAAACTCTTATTTACGTGTTTTAGTCATTCTGGGCACCATCGTTGTGGATGCAGCTACTTTTTACTCTTAAATGTTGACGACGCTAACAAACGTGTTTTTACTCTTCTGAGAAAAGCAGATTCAGTTCAGTGAGGCATCAAGTTGAAGACGTCTTGGAAAATCGTTTTCCTTTTGTGGGAAGAACCTTTACAGTCAAACATGTGATCTGTGTAAATTAAAACCCTGAAAAATGTTGGGATATAAATAATAAGACACTCAAATTATTTGCGAATTTCATATTCATAACCCCTTTTTATTCACAATGCAACACAATAAACACGTATAATTCTGAAACTAAAGAAATGCTCTTAAATACAGTTCATATTAACTAGGCTCATTGTAATCATGCAGTATCATCCTGAAATGTTTTAAAGATAACATAACATGCCAATTTATTTATAGAGCACTTAAAACAGCAACAAGGCCAAGCAAAGTGCTGTACAATAGAAACAAACATGCACTGCGGACAGGAAAACATAAAATAAAAATATAGATACAAATAGAAGCAAATAATAACTAACTGGCCAACACTGTGTACTACAGACAGGATCAAAACAAATTACACCATGTCAAAGGTTGGGGAATAAAAGTGGGTTTTCAGGCAAAACTTAAAGACTGTGAGTGTGGGAGCCTGCCTGACGTGCAGTGGCAACTCATTCCACAGTCTTGGACCAGCAACAGAGAAAGCCCTGTCACCTCTGAGCTTGCGACGAGTTTCTGGAACTGAAAGGAGCATCTGGTCTGCTGACCTCAGAGACTGCAGTGGGACATTTGGCTGTAGAAGATCAGTGAGATAGGATGGGGCAGAACTGTTCAGAGATTTAAAAACATACATGAGGATTTTGAACTGGATCCAAAGGTGAATGGGATGCTCTGCTGAAGATGCTGATGACAAAACCCCTGAATGAGAGGGAGGCAGGTGGAACAATTAGGCTACAAGGAGCAGAGGACACAAAGGTGCAGGACTTCAAGGACTTAAAGTCCACTGTCCAGGCAGGATGGAGTGGATGTAGACAAGTTTCAGGAGTGATTTGTGACAAAAGGTCAAAGGAAAAGTTTACAAGAGTGAAAGCAGCTATGTTTTATGGTTTGGAGACAGAGAAATGGACAACAAGACAGGAGACAGAACTAAAAGTAGCAGAAATTAAGATGTTGAGGTTCTCCTTAGGAGTGACAAGGATGGAGAAGATCAGGAATGAGATCATCAGAGGTACAGCACAGGTTGAACAACTGGGAGATAAAGTTAGAGAGGACACACTGAGATGGTTTGGACATGTCCAGAGGAGGGACAGTGGTTTGGACATGTCCAGACTCCAGAGGAGGGACAGTAAGAGGAGATTTAAGGATGCAGTTAGAGGATATGAGGTAGTTTGAGTTCCCCCTGAAGATCGAACAGACGAAAGAAGACGATTGTTTCCAGTTTCCTTTGATAATTCTTTATATATATATATATATATATATATATATATATATATATATATATATATATATA
>NC_056501.1:5842933-5847141 GCF_014905685.2 Nematolebias whitei | reverse complement strand
ATATATATATATATATATATATATATATATATATATATATATATATAATCCAGCTTCAGTGAATGTATGAACATTTGTCCACAGACATTTTGTTTTATTTTATTTTTAGTCTCCTCATTTTGCTTTCTTCTTCTCTTGATGAATATGGCGTGAGGGTATTGGTTAAATTTCTGGCCACATTTTGCAGAACGGAGTTGAACAATGTGCAGCACACCAAACAACACCCACACTTTCAGTTCTCTGAAGGAGAGAGAGGCAGAGTTAAAGACTGTTTGTTGGAGTGCACTGCACGAGCAAGAGGTTGATCAGTGTGGCTTTAAGAACTTTAATCAGTTGAGACTTTGTGATGCAGGGCTTTCAAGAAGAGCTACAAGCATGTGCACCTCATGAAATGGTACAGAACTAAAGAAAACCCAGCGGTCTCAGTATGTTTGGCCTGTTTTCTTTAGGCCTGAGCTTCAAACAGCTGAATTCACATCATTGAATTTGTTTGACTCTTCTATCACTCGCCTACAAGCATCTAGTGGCCTTCAGCGACTCTCTGAAGGAACCTGAAGGTTCAGTCAGATCCTCCCAAATATTAATCTAATCTGTTTGAGCATCTTGTCGTCCTTCCAGCCACTTCTCGGCGTGTACAGATCAGGCATGGTGTCTTAGATAAAACTGTAAAGTAGCTTCACCGCTCCGCCTTGCCTCGGGGCTAAGCTTTTTACTGAAATCTTTTTGCTTTCGGACAATTGTTATGATGCGTAACCATGACAACAAGGTGGTTTTTACAATTAAGAACAGCTGATTAACATCTCAAAAGCTCAAATAATACCTCAGCTACAGTCCCAAATCACAAATGAGTTAAAAAGGAGGTGCCATGGAGGCATCCCCATCTACCAGGCGGAGGCGCTTGAGTACCTGACCGCCGAGATCCTGGAGCTGGTGGGAAACGCGGCTCGTGACTACAAGGAGACCAGGATCATCCCCTGACACCTTGATATAGAAATTATTATTTTAATGCTTTTATGCCAATCTAGACCTATATTATACTTATTTAAACACACTTATACTCACTTTTGATGCAGCTTATCTGCTTATTCAGTCATTCCTGTGCTGCAGATGTGTTTTGGAGTAATTAAAGTCCTCCGGGGGATGCTCTAACCAGAAGATTGGGGCCCCATCTTCAGGTTACAGTGACCCAGGTTTTGAAGGACATGTTTATATGAAATCGCTCTGTTGCACAGATTGCTTTGATGAAGGAAAAACAGATTTAATTAAATCTGTTCTCCTGGCAACCATCAAAACTTGCTTTGATCTGCTCTCACATGATCCGGTCAGGGAAGAAAAGTATAAAGGAAGTGTGACAGGCAACTTAATCTTTAGAAGTCTCGCTCTGGACCAGCGCGCGGTGCCAGATCACCTGATTGAGTTCTCCTCATTGGATCGAAAGGCTTCCCGATCATTTTGTCACGGTGAGAGATACTCATATCAATTTGTGTGTTAAGAGTGTACAAGGGTACATGACTTTTTTTTGCCTGGCTGATTTTCTTGTGGCAGATTAATAAATGACAAATATTATTCTAGCAAGTTACAGTCTGTGTGTGTCATTTTCTCCTCTTGTCTGAATATCTGGTGCCGATCGTTCACGAACCCTTTGATAAAGAATTTCATAATACACACCTGCAGCTGGCTGTCCGCAATGACGAGAAGCTCAACAAGCTGCTGGGAGGAGTTCTGTCCAAGATTCAGATGGTCCTGCTGCCCAGGAAGACCGAGAAATCCACTAAGTCCAAGTAGATATCTGCAACCAGTTTCTTCAGATTTGCTGTCATCGGTGAACGAATGTGATAAAACACTGATTAGTCTGTGTAGAGATCTAGTATAGAGCTGTATGAATGGGTAAATGAGGCACAGATTGTTGTAAAGAGCTTTGATTATCTTGATCAGATAGAAAGGTGCTACATTAGTACAGTAGACCATTTACCATTGTTAGTTTGCTTTCTGCCCACCAGCGCACTGCAACGTGCAAAAATGAGCGCTTCTGTTTACAAATATGATTTGCATTTTAACAGCAGTAATCTGATCTGATTTATGGCAGATCACGTTGACTGTAAAAGGGCCCATATCCGCTGTCGCTGAGGGATTTGTTTTGTGAACGTTTTGAAGTCTTCGAGATGAGTTTGTCAAGTTTTTCTGGACTGGAACTGAACGGAGAATACAAGTAAACCTTAATGTTTGTGGTGCAAGATATTCACGCGAGTAAGAGTTGCGGAGAAGAATAGAGGCATTTTTGTTTTGTTGCCTGTCTGACGTAGCACAGATTGACAGGACCTGATAAGGAAGCAATTGTATCCACCACCAGGCACAATGGTGGAGCCAGGGGGTGGCCACTGGTGGCCTTGGCCACCACAGATTAATTGTTGGCCACCCCAATCGTTTGAGGAAACTCTGCTTTCTAGTTTTTATATTGCTTTAAAGTATAGTTTCCTCAAATGATTGGGGTGGCCAGATTACACGCATGGTGGCCATCTTGGATTTTGACATGGCAACCCATTTTTCAAAGGGCACCTTTCTTTTCTCCTAGACGTTGCCACACGCCTAAACGGAAGTTGGTACTTCAATAGTTTCCATGTTATCGTGCTCACAACATGTTTGGATGGACTGATGGGCGCATCGTATTTCCATTTCCCCCTCAACGCTCGATGACGGGGGACAATAAATGTGTTTTTTTTTATATTTTTATACTGATTCTCAATGAATTCTAATTCCATTGACAAAAAACTTTAATTGTTCTACACCAAAGTTCATGCTCAATAATCCAGGTCAAAATCCACCAACGTTCAGTCAGGTCATCTGGACGGTTTCTTTTTTTGCTGAGACGTTTCTTCCTTCACCCAAAGGACTTCTTCAATCTGAGGGTCCACAAACAAACCGATTCCCATTCTTTAATTTAATTCTTCTAATTTACTTGAAACCACACTTCCCAACCACTGCGTAACAATAACCAACAACCCTTGAATCATTTTCGGTGTTGGTTTCTGTCTTATTAAAAACTCTTCGCTCCGCCTCACCCTTTTGTTTTCCACAACTTGTTTGTGATCTCCGTGACGTACAACGAATGTGCTGCAGCTAAAGTGTAACGCACGTGTAAACAGTTTTAAACGTCATGACTAATTTTCAAGTAGACTGGAAAGATGTTCCACCAGGAAATCTGAACGACAGCTGGTTGTTCATGTCTAGTCGCATTAGAAACGTGGAGTCGGTCACAGCTAACCTGTGTCACCTTTACTGGAATTACCTTCCTGCTTTAGTCATCCGTCACACCTCAAACACAAGAGGTGCAGCAAAAACAACTTCATAGCTTTGAAGGCTTTAGTCCGGCTTTTTTAAATGATGTAAAACGCGTTAAAACAGGTTAAAAAGTGTAGAAGATGAAAACATGGCAGTGCCACCGTTAACCTTTCACGTTACGGTTTTTGTAGGAGGAGATTTAAATAGTTTGCAGAAACTGACTAAAAGTAATTTATAAGTAAATAACAAGAAGTGTATGTGGTTCTTTAATTTAGCCATTGGTGATGCAGTTTGTAGAGCTGTTGCCTCTCAGCGAGAAGGTTGCCGGATCAAATCCCGGCCCGAGGCATTTCTGGGTGGAGTTTGCATGTTATCTCCGTGCTGCATGAGTTTTCTCGGGGTACTCCGATTTCCTCCCACAGACCAAAAACATGCACGTTAGGCTGACTGGTAACTCTAAATTGTCTCTAGGTGAGAGAGAGAGAGTGAATGGTTGTTTATCGCTAACGGGGTGGAAGTAATGAATTACAAAACTCACATTACTGTAATTAAGTAGATTTTTTTGGGTACTTGTACTTTTATGAGCATTTCTTTCAAGTGTGTAATTTTATTCATACTTAAGTACAATTTAGACCATGTAATCTGCTTCGCTACTTTTAAAATCAGAAGTCGCTACTGAGTACGGCCGCAATTTGAATTAATATTCAAACCGTTCATCTGCATCTTTGTAGCCAATGGCTCTCATACCATACCATACCATACCATACCATACCATACCATACCATACCATACCATACCATAACATACCATACCATACCATACTATACCATACCATACCATTTCATACCATACCATACCATTTCATACCATACCATACCATTTCATACCATACCATACCATACCATACCATACCATACCATACCATACCA
>NC_056501.1:5840250-5842923 GCF_014905685.2 Nematolebias whitei | reverse complement strand
CATACCATACCATACCATACCATACCATACCATACCATACCATACCATACCATACCATACCATTCCATACCATTCCATTCCATTCCATTCCATTCCACACCACACCACACCACACCACACTTACATTAACTTAACATAACAATTTATTTCTAAAGCACTTAAAATACAACAAGCAACCGTCCAAAGTGCTGTACAAAATTAGAAACAAACAATAAAAACACCAAATATATATATGAAAATAAAAATGTCTGCCACCATCATGGCGGAGTACAAACCAGATCATCTTATGAGAAATGACAGTCGTCGACGTTTTGGCCAAACTTTGAATATATATTATCATAAATGATCTCATGCGATATCACAAGCTCTCACATATTCCATTAGCACTACAAGTGTTTATTAGGGACTACTCTCAGCTACTACCTCTCAAAATTTTACCTGAATATTTATAAAATTGACTGAGTTTTAGCTATTCTTGTGTTTTCTAAGTTCAGCTGACTGTAGTGGCCATCTTGAATTAGGTTGATTTCAAAAGTTAATAGTTGTAGACGCACATCCAATAATTATTTCCTGAAAGTTTAATCAAAAGCCATTCAACCAGTCTCTGAATATTTAGCTAACAGGCAGACGGAGTTGACTTTAATGTTAATGGCAACGCTTAAACAAATATTAGGCAACTTCAATCCATTTTTATTCCTTTCCTAAGTTGACTAGCTGTTGCAGCCATCTTGAATCTTGTTGATTTCAAAGTTAATGAGTTATAGACGTGCAATTAATTAAGTTAAAAGATCTGAAGCTCTCGACCTTGACCTCTCTAAGTGGCTTCGAGCATCTGGTAAGTTGATGGGAAAAATACAATGAATGCAGACATGTTCCTGTTTTTATTCTACATCGTCTTACAATCTAGCTGTTTTTTTGTTACATTATTTTAATACCATTTTATTTTCACTTGTAATTCTCAGTTTGTACGCATCCTTTATCATCGTCTATTATTGTCTTTGTTGTCACTGTTGTCATCACTCTTTGTTAAAACCAGGTCTCTCTTGTAAACGAGTCCCTGAGGCTCAATGGGATTAACCTGTAGAAATAAAGGTTGAATGAATGAATGATTCCATCCCTTGTTCATAAGATATTTTGCTAACAGACAAAACCACCAGTAGGTGATAACAATAATCTATTCTAAATGGCCTCAAACTTGAACTTTTTGTAGTATTTTTGTTATCAATCCTAATGATCGTACCCTTTCTACACAGTATTATCTGTAGTAACCTTGCACTGGCCAGCTTCAGGAGCTCGACTCTGCCCAGCAGATTACTTTTATACAATCCAACAGGTTTGGGAAAGTGCGTCTTCTCCAAGAATGATGTTTGGTCTTTATAAAATTATGGATACATTATTTTGTTTCTTTCAAACCTGTTTGTTCTTTGTAGATTCTTGGAGTTGCCGTCCGATCAGAGAAGGCTCTGCAGCATTCCTTGCAGACACACTGATCTATGGATGAGATTAGCTCCCGCCTTCCTCATTCCGTACCCATCAGGTCCGACAGCTTTGAGAACATCCTCTGTTTCAGGCTTTATCTTCAAATCTCTCTGAGCTCGGTGATGTATGGAACAGGCATTTGACCATTATAACTATTATAAATGATACCTATAAGAACCAACACAAACTGAATTTATTATTCAAGTAACAAAACATCTGAGGATTAAATTAAGAAGAAAAATGTTGCAGAACGTGTATTTTGTTAGTATTTCATTAGCCTGAAGTCTTTGGCTTTACAGTGACGTCTGGAATGATGTCTATCTTGAGACATTTCAAAGTAGTAATTTCCTGGCAGTTACTTTGCACGAGTTCCCCCTAAAGTTTGGTAATAAAACACACAGAGGGCCTTATTGTGAATTTGTTGGCTGGTAAAAAAAACAAACAGCAGTAAACCACCAAAAATACCCTGTCAAAGTAGGATAATGTTACTGGACCTAACAAATATACTTTTTTAAATATAAATTTACATTAGTGATGTGATAAACTCGCAAAAAAAGACATAAACCAGAATACGTTTTAAATCATGTTTCAATGAGACAATTAAGAAATATGTACATCAAGCAAATATCATGTTGAAAGTTTCCAAACTTTAACTCTTTGGTGTGACATTTGCAAAAAACTAAACTTTTTTTTAAATTTAGTTTTACCAAAGACTTTATTTGCACGCTCAATTGAAATAAAACTGATGCTAAAGCTAAGTGGTGTGACTTAGTTCGGCTCAGTGGGGGAGGACCGGGGTAGACCAGCAGAGCTCCATCCAGCTTGCTCTGAATTATGTCGTTGGCCACCAAGCACAAAACACGCCAGCATATCAGCATTAGACCAAGATGTTGTCATTATTGTTTTTAAAAATCTTTAAAATTAGTCCAGCCGCTGCTCCAGTCCGAGAAATTGCAAATGTCGGATCATTGTTTTGAAAAGATTCTGAAGGATCCAGTGACTCCGCCCCCGACTCCGTCCCCGACTCCGCCCCCGACCAATCAGTGACCGACAGTGTTCTGACGTCAGATTTTAGTACTTCTTCGTTCGGGTTAGAACCACAGAGCCAAAGGACCTGAAAATAGTAATAGGTGCTAAGTACCGGTACTAATGGAAAAGGGGCATTAGTTCGCTGTCGCGACCCCTAACGCATGG
>NC_056501.1:5837079-5840150 GCF_014905685.2 Nematolebias whitei | reverse complement strand
AGGTGGCGGACATATATATATCTATATATATATACATACATATGTGCATGTGTGTGCACGTGCAGAGACTAACCGGTGGTCCCCAGGAACAGCAGCACCAGGATCCAATAGATCCAGAAGAGGAGGAGTGCGAGGAAGGTAACGAAGGGCTGCAGGGTGAGGAGGGGGAGGTGGATGAAGACTTTGCCGGCGACGTGGAACAGGGCGATGGTGAGCGCCACTCGTTTCCTCATGAAGAGCATCAGCAGCAGCAGGATGATCTGCACACAGACACACGGTCAGCGCCGCTCTCCGCTCCTCAGCAGCTGCATTTGTTTTGCCTCATACATACGGTGAAGACAGTGGCGGACACGGCGTACACGAGCAGCGCCTGGCCGCTGTCCCTGCTTGGCTCCTCCTTCGACTCCTCCCCCAGGTCTTCTTTCAGGTCCTTCAGCACTTTGGAGGACGTGTCATTGCCGTACAGCCGGTGGTCAATGTAGAGCCACCAGAGGACGCTCGTCCCCGCTGTGACACACACAAACACGTCAGATAAACTATGAAAAAAAATCACCTGAAAAATCACGCAGGAAGTGACCTCACCGAGAGATCCAAGAACGACCAGCGAGGTGAGGATCCAGACGAGAACGGCGGAGATGTAACGAATGATCACCATGAGAATCATGGACAAGACTGAAAGACAGAGGACAGCTCTGAAGGTTATGGTGTGGCTCAGGTCCCAGGAAGTGACATCACATCCTGTTTTCAGCTCTCACCCAGTGCAAGAACGCACAGTCCGATGATGATCTCTTTACTGGCTGCGACGCCGGCGATCAGTCGATGCAGGACGCTGCTGTCCCCCACAAATGTCACCACGGCCTCCGCAAACTTCGCATAGCAGGAGACGTCCACCGGAGTGCAGCGGTTAAAGACCGGCAGCGGCTTGCTGAGGGCAGATGCAGAGGTCAGAGGTCAGGAGAGAGGACAGGTGTTCCTGAACTATCTGAGGGGGTAAAGCTGGACATACCTGCGTGGGACAGGAAGTTTTGGACATTTGGAGAATCTCTCCGGGAGACCAGGGTATTTATGGCCTGCTAACTCGTATGAGCACAGCTCTGAGCCTGAAACAGGAAATGCATCATCACTACCATCATCTGGTTCTTGTATGAATCAGTGGCTGAGGTGTGACAGGTAAACTGTTCCTGGCAGACAGAGGCTCCTTTCTCACATGTGGCGAGTGTTGGGCTGTGAGGTCATGTGACCAGATGTGCGCGTCATGTTTGTGTGTGTTTCTAACAGACAGTGAAAGCTCTGAGTCACCGAGTGGCACCAACAAGATGACTCACATTAATGTGCCTTTGTTACTGTACTCAGTGAGCGCGCTCAGACCAGCATGCTGCTGAGGAGGCGATCCTTCACATTTCTGTTCCACACCTCTATCTTTGAGAACACAGGCGTGTCTGTGATCATGTGACGCGCTCACCGTTGACCATGGCGAATGTCTTCAGGTCCTGGTAGGTCTTCAGCTCCTCAGTGGGACACAATGAGACACACAGAGCCATGGACTTGATTTTCCTCTGAACGATGTCGATGTTGCAGGGATCCAGGAAGAAAACAAACCTGTAGAGACAATCAGAGTCCCGCGTACGGCACGTTATGACCTTGAAGCTGGGGTGATGAAAAGTGTACACATCACCTCATTTAGTGATGATGCATATGTGTATGAAGTTTCATTAAATGATCTTGAGCAGATCAGAAGTTATGAGCGGGACAAAAGAAAGTTTACGGACGGACGGAGAATATGTCATAATACTCCAGCTTTACGAGAGGCGTATAAAAACGGTACAGGTATCTGTCTGACTGTAGGACTTTAATCAGGTTTAGGTTCAGGTTCACGATGACTCTGTGTCTCTGAACACATCTGGACAAACTGTTTCACATCCAGGATAAAAACGAGCAATTATAACTGTTATAGGAGGTCATTTAATCCTAAATAACTGTTTTCTATTAGCTGCTGAATCAAACAATTAAGTGAGCATTTTGATCAGTCATGACTCAGCATTCTCAGGTGTCCTTCACATCCTGCTGATGTCATGTGATCAGCTGTTTATCGGCACATTCTGATGGCTTTAGGGTTCTGCAGCAGCTGCTCGGTCTGACCAGTTTAATTGGAAACAAGAGAGTCGGGAGTAAAAATAGCAGCAGAGATGGAGGATTCAAGCTGAGCACAAAATCAGAATCAGAACTGGGAGAAACGTGTGACTCAGCACAATAACAAACCAACACAAACATGTGACTCAGCACAACAACAAACCCACACAGTAAAATATTCACTCACACAGCCACTTCAGCACATTTTTTGGTCCTGTGACCTGGTAAAACAGGCATGAGACCAGCTGCTATCACTTCAGACTGCCTCAGACCACTTGAGACTGTGTTGGACCTTATTAAACCACCTCGGACTACCTAAAACTACTTCAAACTGCTTCTGATCACTCCAGGCCTCGTTGAGCTATTGTCTACTGCCTCTATGAATAACTAAAGGTTCCTAGCATTGACAACTTTGGCCTTAATGTGACGGCCTCAGACCACTTCAGACTTCAGACTGTGGTTTTCCTACTGTCATTACAGGGATTTCTTAGGAAAATCCCTGTAATGACACTTTAATTGGAGATTTTACACTTTACCTGGGCTGCTGATTTCTTACCTTAAGCTGCTGTATTCATACCCATTTGCTCACAACAGACTCATGTTCAGGCTGCTGTTTAATACACTGTATTATATTACATTATTATTGTTTAGCGTATATCTTAGCTCCTTGTATACAGCAGCTTCAAGCACTCCGTCCATCTTCCGGACGACTGCATGTACATGTTCTCGCTGTATCTCGGTGCAATGATAATAAAACTTATTCTGATTCTTTTTATACTTTATAGTGGTCCCTCGTTTATCGCAGGGAATCCGTACCCTGAAGAAGACCTGAGATACGTGAAAAAACACGAAGTAGGAATAGTAGTACAAGTAGGAAGTAGTAGTTTATTGTTATTATATATATATATATATATATATATATATATATATATATATATATA
>NC_056501.1:5833693-5836979 GCF_014905685.2 Nematolebias whitei | reverse complement strand
TAAAGACATTTTAAACCCTTCCCACACTCTTGCAATATTCTAAACAATGTTTCTAAACTCCAAACGCTCTAAAAGATCACAGAATGTCATGATTTCAGCTCCCTGCCTCCACTGCTCTCAGCCACCTGCAAGCGTTCTTGGCCACGCCCACTTCACCGCTCTGCACGGAGAACAGCTGATCAGCTGCAGGAGGAAGTTTATTCTGCAGTGTGAGCTGCACAAATGTGCAGCAGGTGCTAAATCATTTATTTTAAATAAAACTTCCATGCCGATCGTGTGGCTCATCCATCAATCAGCCAACTGTGCGTCATGTCCAATCTTATTTTGAAAAACCGCGATAGGGCGAGTCAGTGATAAATGAACTGCAAAGTAGCGAGGGACTACTATATATTTTTACTATTTTTGGGTGTAATTGGGACCTTGGGTACACAATTTTGTTCCGCCTGATGTACCACATGTGATGTGAATGACAATAAAGAAACTTGAACCTTCAGACCACCTTGGCCCTACTGTGACTGCCTCAGACCACCTTAAACCACCTTACACCACTTCAGGCATCCTCAGACCTACTAAGACCACATCAGACCTTTTAAACCACCCTTAAACCATTTCAGTTCTCAGACCACTAATTACTTCAAAAGCCAGTCCTCCGGCCACTTAAGACCTCTTAGACCACAACCCACCACCCCGGTCCTTCTCAGTCCACCTCTGTGGGTGTTTTCCTGCTGACTCTCTTGAACAGATTCGTTAAGCTGAACATCTCAAAGCTGCAGCAGCAGACTTTCAGGTCTGACGTTTCTGCTGAGAGGAAAAGTAGGTCTGAGCGCTCGTCTTCACGCTCCATCGGCTGCCTCCTGCAGGTGGGGCTGCAGGTAAAAATAGGATCTGTGTGTGTGAGCAAATCTGCTGATGAGTCACATCTCACCATCTGTCAGCACAATGTGTTCTCCTACAGGACCTCAGACTCAGTGTGTTCAAACACAAGAAACACAAGAATGAACCGTAACGCAACGTTAAATCCAGTTAAACTACAGTAACTTAACATCTATAACTACGATGAAACTACAATTACAGTGAAACGACTTTAAAACTGCAGCAAGCGAGGTAAAACTTGATTAAACTATTGTAAATTACCACAAGAACTAGAGTAACTTTACAGTATTTTTGCTATAGATTTATAGTAAAATTAAAAAAATACTCTGAATAACTACAGTAGTCCCTCGATTATCGCAAGGGTTAGGTTCCACCGCGATAGGTGAAAAACCGCAAAGTAGGAACGCTATATTTATTTTAGTATTTTTATATATTTTAAGGCTTTATAAACCCTTCCCACACTCTTTCAATGATTTAAAACTCTTAAACCTATGTAATTTTAACAACATACGTATATGTACTGTACAGTACTGCAAAATTTTACTCACTAGCTCTACAGACCAGCCGTTCGATTCCGGTTCTGCAGACCTACCCTACAGCGACGAAGTCCACCGCCCCATCCAGGTTGATGTGCACATGGATAATTTAGCTTCAGGATTATTTGTAACTTTCCTACCAGTTCTGTGAGTTTAACAGATAAATCGTTGCTTCTGACTTTGCTTTGCAAAACTTTCTCTCCATTTCGGCAGAATGCAGCAGCCGGAAGCACTGTTGGCTTCTGGGTAGTGTAGTTATTTTGACTGGTGTTACAGTGTTGGTTTATTGGAAAAAAAACCTAAATGGCGGCACCTGTCCAAAGTATTTTTTGTTAACTTTTTATCCCGTACCATCCCAATCCCATGAGTAATATTAAAGTTGACAATAGTTGAAAAAAATACGCAACAGCGAGTCCGCAAAAGTCAAACCGTGAAGTAGTGAGGGACTACTGTACAGAAAATTTACAATAAAAGTTCAGTAATATTATGAATGTTCCCTAAGTACAGTTACTTGTCTATAAATTCAATAAAACTACTGTACATTGATAGTACCACAACAACAAATTTACAGTAAATTTTTGTAATTTATTGTAAGATTTTTTTTTTTGCAAAGCTTCATTAAATTTACAGTAAAACTACAATAAATATACTGTAAATATTTAGTAAAACTATAGAAATTTACAAATGAACTTCAGTAAAAATATATTTAAACTGCATCAAATTTAGTCAAACCAAGTCAAGTCCAATTTATTTATAAAGCACATTTAAAACAGCAGTTGTTACCAAAGTGCTTATTTAAATTTTTGGCAAAACTACTTTAAAAATACAGTAAACACATTATAAAATTTGAGTTAAGTTAGAGTAAATTTAGTGTAAAATCTTAGAACATTTACTGTAAATTTTCAGCAAAACTAGAGAAAATTTACATTTAAAGTAATTGAAAACTTCAGCAAACATAGTCAATTTACAGTAAAATTACTGCATTTTTTTCTGCAAATATAGTAAAATTCAATAAATTTACAATAGTTATTGTAAATATTCTGTAAATTTGCAGCATCTGTAAAGCCGCAGTAAATATATGGTAAAACTAGAGAAAACATATAGTCAATTTAGAGTAAAATTACTGCATTTTTTTCTGTAAATCTAGTAAAATTCAATAAATTTACAATAGTTATTGTAAATATTCTGTAAATTTGCAGCATCTGTAAAACTGCAGTAAACATACCGGTAAAATTAAAATATTTCACATCTAAATTTCAGTAAAACTAGTTTTACAATAAAATTAAATACAACATAGTCACGCTGTAAGTCATTTTTTAAAAGACGTGAAAATTAAGTTTGAGAACTATAAAGTCGACGTACATTTTTATGCCTCAGAGTTACGCAGCAAAAGCGCTTGACTCACTTCCTGTCGGTGTGGTCGAGGCCGCTCAGCCGCACGCCTTCGATGTGCTCGTTACGTTGCCCGCAGGTGTTGCCGTAGCTGTCGTATCCGAAAACGAGGCGAGCGGCGCCACCAGTGACGATGGTGAAGCCACAGATGCTGCCCTGCAGGACGAAGAAACAAGTGTCAGCACCGACGGCCATCAGAACCTCCTGTCGCTTTCTCCAGTGTCAGATGACTTCAGCTGATCGGATCAGAACCATCGGCAGCTGCAACATCAGGCCATGTCAGTAAGGTTTATTACTGTAGGTTATTACAAAATCAGACTCAGCATTCCTTGTTTAATCTCTTGGTCTTTAACCCTGATCTTTAAAGATGAAGATGTGATGCAGAGGACCAGGGCCGGATTTAGGTGGATGGGGGCCCCTGGGCTGGAGTCAGGATGGGGGCCCCTGGGCTGGAGTCAATACTGTATATGGGGGCCCTATATATA
>NC_056501.1:5828953-5833593 GCF_014905685.2 Nematolebias whitei | reverse complement strand
ATAAAATAAAGTACTACTTACTACTTGTACTACTCTTCTTACTTTGTGGTTTTTCACTTATTGCAGGTCTTCAGTGTACGGATCCCCCACAATAAACGAGGGACTACTGTATTGGATCATTTTCCTCAATAAATAAATGACCAAGTATAATATTTTTATCTCATTTGTTTAACTGGGTTCTCTTCATCTACTTTTAGGACTTATGTGAAAATCTGATGATGCTTTAAGTCATATTTATAGGGAAATATAGACAATTCTAAAATGTTCACAATCTTTGAAGCACAACTTATTGCTTATTTTTCAAGGTATCTAGCTCACAAAGTTTACACATTTGGTGGTGGCCATCTTGGATTTTGATGTGGCTACCCAATTTTTGAAAGGCACTTTTCTTATGCATAGATGGACCCACAAACCAAAAAAACAAGTTTGTCTGTTGCATATTTTTAAAATTATTCAGCTCACAGTGTTTACATTGATGGTGGCCAATCCAGGATTTTCACATGGCAACCCAAGTTCTTATGCAAAGAGGTAGCCACACACCAAAATGGAAGTGTGTACCTCACTTATTAAGTTAACGAGCTCACAACATTCACAGACAGATGGATGAATGGAGGGTATTTTCAATTACATGATTTTGCTCTGCATTGGGGTTACAACTAAATGGGGAGAGTGGATCAGAACATGGACTTTTTTTAATCACTAGCAACATATGAAATCTGCAAACGTGTTGATTTTTTTACAGTTCTGGAGACAAAAACTTCTGCCTTCTTTCAGTTCTGGGGTTTTACATCTCATTATGTATTCAAACTGTGAGGGGAGTGGTGGCACAGACGTTAGAGATGGTGGACCTGTGATCGGAATGTTGCCGGTTCAACTCCCCATACTGACAACATCAAAATGTGGGTGTGAGAAGCACCCACACCTGCCTCCACCCTCCTAACTCTGATCATCTGCTCCTCCGGGTACCCTGGATGGCAGCTCTCTGCTCCACACAGAGGGATATGATGGATCTGTGGTTGCTTCAGGAAGGGCATCCAGCATCAAAACAATTGCAAGTCTTCGTGCGAGTTAGTTCACTGTGGCAAACGCTGAGGAAGGGAGCAGCTGAAAGAAGAAGAAAAAAAAGTACTGGTATTACCCAAAAATGATCCAAATCTGTTCTGAATTGAAAAAAAAAAAACAAAAAAAAAAACACACAACATGATTCACTGTCATGTTTTAGTTTAAACCGTTTCCAGTTCCTGACCCAACTGAAAGTCCTTCAGCAGCAGGACTCTGTGGTTTCCTTTAGGACTTTATCAGACTTTCTCGTGGTTTTGGAGGAGTTTTAGCCTTCTTTGAGGTTCTGCTCAGCTCTCTGAAGGTCCCACCACAGCATTTCAGTCAGATTGAGATTCTGATCTCCAACTGGACCTTGGTTCCTTTCTTTTTGAACCACTGTGCTGTAGATCAGCAGATGTGCTTGGGATCTGTGTCCTGTTGGACCCAGTTTGGTCCAAGCTTCAGCTGTTGGACAGATGGACTCACATTTGACTCTAGAACCCTCTTTGGTCAACAGAGGAGTCATGGTCCACTTAAGGACTCCAAACCATCATGAGTCTGAGCTCTTTTCTCTGAGCACTGCACTGTCTGCCCTTTAGGGTAAATCTGATATTTTCAGCTGTTTGAAATAGTTCCTCTCTCTAGAATGATGGACTCCAAATGACCTTTGACATCTCCCAGATTGGTGAACAGCAACGGCTGCTTCACACTGGTTAGTGTTGATGTCTTTCCATCTTGGTATTGTGTTAACACACACCATGGGCACTCCATGTAGAGGTGGTCATGCTGATGTTGATCAGAAAACCATCAGCATCTGGCCGATGCTGGATCTCTTGAGTTCCTGTGGAAGCAGGAAGGCTCAAACTAGACTTTCACTCTCAGCTTGAACTTTTTTATTTTCCGTGTAATAAATAATGTTAAGGTTAAATCTGCTGTGTTTTTTTTTAATGAGGTTAGATATGAATCATTTTAAAAGCTGGATCAATTTTATTTTGTCCACAAAGCCCAGAGCTGAAGGAGGTGGACTTTCTTTTTTCCCATCCGAGCGTAAAATGGTCAGAAATGTGAGTCAGCTCCGGCTCTTCTGTTGCTCCGTAACCTCATCACTTCCACATCAGCCTCTCTGCTGAACCGTCACAGTCAGAGGGCGCAGATTAATGTTCACCTCGGGGCCCGCACAGTTTCTGGCCTCGCTCTAGCACACAACACCAGGAAATATTTGGATTTTATTGGAGAGCTGCGCAGTTTTATCCAGAATTATTTCAGAGATGCTGTTGTGAAATGGAGAGATGGAAGAACCGTTCAATAACAACCACAGTTAAAAATAAACTCAGAGAAACATCAAAAGAGGATTTTTTTAAATTTGATTCTGTGTTGTTTAGACAAAAAACAATGTTTGTTCATTTCCCAGAAACACATGATTACAGAGTGTAGATTAGGCTCAGAATGACCGCCGTGTGTGTTCAGTGATGCGCACCGAGTCTTTCCACACACTAAATAAATAATAAGCATTAGTGCTAATGATGCTAACAACACAGCGCTCATTAAAACCTCATGTCAGCATCCGGCAGATGAAAGCAAACCAAACCAAGCTGAGGATATTTGTGGATCCTGGGAACACACACAGAAGTTCAGCCTGTGCTTCCTCCTGTGTTTCACTTGATTCTTTAATAAAGAGATGAAAGTCTCTGCAGCAGCTCCTGGTCCATGTTCAACAGATCCACCGAGTGTGCACATGTTGACTCTTTAAAGCTGCTTTGCCATTGATAAACATAATGGTAAAATGGTAAATGGACTGTACTTATATAGTGCCATTGTATCTGCTCAAGATACTCAAAGCACTTTACACTACAATCTGTGTCCTCATTTACCCATTTATACAGCACTCTACTAGATCTTACAAAGTTAATTGAACAAATCATTCTAAAGAGACTAATCAGAGCTTTATCACATTCATACACCGATGGGACACACATCAGAGGCAATGAGGGGTTCAGTGTCTTGCCCAGGGACACTTCGGCATGTGGCTGCTGGTGGATTCGAATACCCAACTTTTGCATTGGAGGACGACTGCTCTAACCACTCTACCATAGCCGCCCAACCCGAGTCGGTTCTCACCTTGTTGGGTCTTCTCAGGTGTAGGTGATTTGCCACTGTGACTTATTTCCCCACTCTTTGAGCGTGATTGTAATGCAAAGTGAGCGGACATCGTAACTGTAATCTGACTTAAAAACATATTTTTAGATTCTCCTGTCACTTCATAAAGGTCTGCTGCACCATCATCTCTGATATCCATCTATCTATTATCTTTAACCCACTTCTTCCTTTTCGGGTCATGGGGTCACTGGTGCCCATATTAAGCAGTCACTGTGTGAGAGGTGGGAAACACCCTGGACATGTCTCCATACCATCACAGGGACACAGAAACAAACGAGACAATCATTCACTCACACCTAGGGACAGTTTAGTTACCAATCAGCCTAACATGCATGTTTTTGGTGTGTGGAAGAAACCAGAGTACTGGAGAAAACCCACACATGCACAGAAAGAACATGCAAACTCCACCCAGAAATACTGCTAGCTAGGTTGTGATCCGGCAACCTTTTCGCTGAGAGGTGGCAGCTCTACCAAATGCACCACCGTGCCGCCCTCTTCTCTGATAACTTGTGGTTAATTCACTCATTTCTTGAAGCTTTGTCCAGCTCGTGCTGAATTCTCTGCTTCACCAATAAAGACAGTAAGGTCTAGACCTTGTCATTGGTCCATGGCACTGTGTTTGGAGCTTCCATACTGGTCTAGAAACTAGAAAACTAGAAAACACAAACTAACACACAGTCTACAATGACCTGAGAGGAAATGGTGGTTCAGATGTAGTTTGCACTGCTGGGCGGGTCATCCAGTGACATAACTCAGCTGGCCATTTAATGGCTGCTGCTTACATCAAAATTGTCACCTCAGAGCAGTTCACTTGGAACCACTAACAAGATGGTCCCATAAACTCAGCTGAATGGGAATGCTACTGGAAGTGGGCAGGCCTTTAAATAGTGTGGTGCAGAATCGATGTGTCAAAGTGCCATATGACCAGCTCGTAGGCTGATCAAGGTGTTGTGTCAAACAGACATGAATGTGGCTCCGCTCTCATCTGACCAAACACAATCGGTCTTTTTGATTCTCTTGTTTCTCTCAGACTCTTCAGTTTTGGTCTTTCTCTTGTTTGAAGAAGTGTATCTTCTGCAGACACCAATAGTCTATCCTGAGTACGTGAGCTCAAGCTCCACACACAGATCACCAGTCCTGGTCTAAGTCTAAGCTTCCTTCTCTCAGAGGGAGCTAACAGCTACATAAGACAAATAAAGTCAATTGCTTGATTTTAAAAAGATCCTGTTTTACCCTGTGAGCTGTTCTGGAAGTTATTTTTAATTTTATCCTGATGCATGCTCAATAATCCAGGTAGAAAAATCCAAAAAAGTTCAATCTGGTCCTCTGGACATTCAAAAAAACAAAAAACAAAACAAAGCAAAAAAAATCTAGAAACGTTTCGTCTCTCATCCAAGACTGAGGAAGTCTCTTGGATGAGAGATGAAACGTTTCTAGATTTT
>NC_056501.1:5823809-5828853 GCF_014905685.2 Nematolebias whitei | reverse complement strand
ATATATACATATTTACATATATATATTATTACACAAATACAGATCACAGCTAAAAACTGCTGAACCTGATAAAAACAATTAAGGTCTGGATTGACGCGGTACCTGAAACGGCTGCTTCGATTGTACTGACTGGGACTGGCTTTTTAGGGAACACAGGGATGATCCACATCTTTTGACTGATGTTTAAACCTCCTATATTTTATTTTGTGAGGATGCTGTCACTTCCAATAAATAAAAGTATAACCATTTATCCCAACAATTAAAAATGACTGACAAAGGACGTTAAACTCTGGAAGAAACATGCTTTCCTTCAAGAGGACAAATCTAGGGTGAGGGAGCATGGAAAAAGTGTACTGGAAGAAGGCCATGTTGGCCAACATCAACTATACTGTAAGAACCGGGTGGAGATCAAACCAACATCTGGAAATATAAGAGGGGCATGCCAGGCCCTGAACTCTGCAGTGGTTCGAGTCACTAAGGGTGCATTCACACCAGCCCTGTTGTCCCGAACTCTAGCCTCATATGGAGCCGTCAGCTGCCTTGTGTGAAAAACATCATTCTCCATGGTCTTCTGCCTCATCTTCATCTCATGCTGAGTCCATTGTTGAAAAATGACAAAATACAACTCCTAAAACTGCTAACATTTGACCCCACTCCGTTTTTATTTCCAGAAGAAGAAGAATTGTCTTCAGAGGTTTTTGTGTTGTTTCAGTAGTTTCTGGTGCAGCACCACCACAGGTGAGTGGGGGAACAGGTTGGTTCGAACAGGTTGGCTCGACTGCACAGTGCAGTGTGAATGCAAACGCAACAGCTCATGTTATGAATATTGGTCCCCAACCGAACCGAGTCTACCGGACTATCAGGTGTGAAAACAACTTGTCTGCAGTGGTCAGCTGTTCAGATCTGGCCTCTCTTGCAGCTCAACAGAAAAAGTTCTTCCCCCGGTTCAGCAACAACAGCATATAGACCTGGATCTTCCCATCGCCCAACTCCCTCCACCCACATCTCATCATCAACAGACACCTGGTGACGTCCATTCTCAAAAGACTCAACCTACTCAAAGCCCCTGGCACTGACAGGATCAGAGGCAGGGTGCTGAAGAGCTACTTCAGTCAGTTAATTGGACCTCTCGCGAGACTGTTTCAGCAGCTTCTGGTTTCTGGTTCTGTCTCCAACCAGAGGAAGGAATCTGCGATCATCCCCATCCCCAAAAAGACCCATCCAAAGGATTAAATAGTGGTGCTGACTTCAGTTTTGTGTAAATGCACAGAGAGGACTGTGTGACCAGTTAAAAAGGATGGCGTCAAATAAATTGGACCCATTCCAGTGGGCCTATAAGGCATGGCGTGGAAGACACGAGCCTCCTGCTTTTAGACTCCATCAAACGCCTGGACTCTGCAGAGCCATACGCAAGGATTTTATTAATGGAGTTCTCTTCTGCTTTTACCACTGTAAATATCAGCATTTTACTGCTGCACCTTTTAGACCTACAGGCTCACCCATCACTGGTTTTATGGACCCAAACGTTTTTACAGACCAGACCATAACAGGTCCTTTTTAATGGTTTTAAATCAAGTAAGCTGGTTTAAATACATGGCTCGCTCACGGTTGTGTTTTATCGGCTGCTTTTTTTCTGTGTGCAGCATTTCCTGCTTCAGTGATGTCACTTTGTACAAATGCAGACGACATGGCTGCTGCGGACACTGTGATCCTTTCATATCAAGGAGGACATTTTAACACTGCTTGATAAAACACTCATTGAATCTATTAGTTTCAACAGTTTATCCTGGGACAACTTCCTCACTGGGAAACACAAAACCAAACTACTTCAGATCACAAACCAGAACAGTGAAATAACTGGTTCACCTCAAACCTCCCTCCAAACTGTACAGTCTCTCTGTGATCAGGAAGGTCACGCTGATCACAGAAGATCCTTCTCCTCCCCTCCACCGTTCATCCCAGCTGCCGACAGAAAGAAGGTTTAAAATCTGTCCTGGAAACATCCATCCATCCATTTTCTTTACCCGTTTATTCCATTTTGGGTCACGGGGGTCGCTGGTGCCCATGTCCAGCAATCACTGTGCGAGGGGCGGGGTACACCCTGGACGGGTCGCAAGTCCATCACAGGGCCACATAGAGACAAACGAGACAAACAACCATTCACTCTCTCACTCACACCTAGGGACAATTTAGAGTTACCAATCAGCCTAACATGCATGTTTTTGGTCTGTGGGAGGAAACCGGAGTACCCGGAGAAAACCCACGCATGCACGGAGAGAACATGCAAACTCCACCCAGAAAGGCTCCTGGACCGGGGTTTGAACCAGGAACCTGTTCGCTGAGAGGCAGCAGCTCTACCAGTTGCGCCACCGTGCTGCCCATCCTGGAAACAATCTACAAAAAAAAAAAAACATTTATTGTGTTTGCAACGTCCCCATTGGATACTTTAAAATAAGAACTGTACATCCACCCGCTCTTGGTTGTTTTCAACAGTTCCACTTTATGTGTTTTTATGTGCTTTCTATAGGCGTCATTGTATTCTTAAGAATGCTGTTGATGGAGGGCTGTTAAAGAAAAAAAATCTGTCCCCATTTGGGACAGACAAAAAAGATTTTTGTATTCATTCATTCTGTTCATTTGTCTTCTGCAGATCTGATGCTGGTTTCCCTGAACTGAGCAGGACGGTTCAGAGAAACTTAATGTTTTACCTCAAATAACTCAAACGGGTCTTAAAAAAGGTCCAACAAAACACCTCACGACCACTTCCTGTTTAGTCATTAGTTCTTTAGAATTTAATATTTCTAAGAAGTTTTCTTCAGTTTCTTTGGAAAAGAAGGAATGCAGTTTAATAAACATCATTTGTGCTCTGACACTATAATTTCCTGCAGTTCCCAGGAAGCTTCTCTTTTTGACAGTTATTTCTTTCCAACAGCTGGATTTGATTTTTCCTTAAAATAAATTAAATCAGTTTAACACGCAGCGTTTTAACAGGTTCAGATGAGAAGAAAGTTTCAATCCTAAACTGTTTAGGAAGAAAAACATTTGCAAGTTTGTCCACATTTGGTTACCTGCAGCGTAAAAAAGGTCTTTAGTGAACATAAACTGTTATTAATCTGAGCGCCGAGCTTGTTTTTCAAGGACGAATCCAACACCAGCCCGAGTCTGATGTGAGCAGATGTTCTTCTTCGTGGCTTTCTGTCAGAAGATCCGTCAGAGAAGCCGAGCTGAAATCTGCTGGCTTTTATCAGAGGAAATCATCAGGCTTTAATAGTTTTTTAATGAGTTTGTAGAATGCACTCTGGCGACAGTCTAATAAAGGACGAGCTTTGCTCAGAGACTCGGGCTGAATAATGTATAAGGGCAGAGGTAGCTCTAATGAAAAGATGATGAGAGGCATTCCTGGGAGATGGGGGGAGGAAAGGTGTCAGCTAAAGTTAAAAGAGGGGGGCAATTATTCATCAAGTGCTTACAGAAGAAATTAAACAAAGGTGGGAAAAGGGGCAAAGCAGTTTGAGTTCAAAAAGCAAAGACCTGATGAGGCGAACAAAGAGACTCTGATCTGTTTGAATGATTTCATTTTCACTTCCAACAAAGGAGGAGAAGGTCTCTTTAAGGAGGAGATGGCACCTGCTGCAGGTGAGAAGAAAAAACAAATCACATGTGAAAAGGAAGGAGGAAAAGAAGAGACCAAATAATGAAGGTTTGGAAAATAGAAAGAATTCTGGGAGCAAAGAAATTATTAACATTCAGGAAGTAGCAGGAAAAGAGGAATACAACAATTTCCTGTGCGATCAATAAAGTTATATCTTATCTTAAAGACAAATGAAGGGATTTTTTTTATAAAAGTTATGACTGATACAAAATAAATAATGAAGATGAAGAGCTACAGAAGTGAAGAGGAGGAAAGGTAAATGTAAGAAAGTTTGAAAGAAAAATGTTAGGAGACAATTTAAAAGAAATCATAGAGTGTAGAGAACTAACAATTAAACTTTTAAAATTAAACACATTTTAAAATTAAAGATTTGTTGGTTTTTAATGGGTAGTCTTTAGAGCTTTCATTTAATTTTCTTTCTGTTTTGAAGAAAACACAATAATGGTTTATACATTTATTAATAAATATCTTAGAGTTAATATCAACATAAAAAGAGGAGGATTGCACTTTTTTAAACAGAGAGAGAAAAAAAACAAGATGCATTTTGAAATTGTCATTTTATTTTTGTTTTTAGGTATTTTTATGTATAACTATGTGGCATTTTTGTTGCAAGCCCTTACACTGTCGGACCCTTCTCCCAGAGGTGGGTCCAATTCAATTCAATTTAGGTACACTAAACTGTACATGTTACACAGTAAACTGTATGTAACACTGTAAACTGTACATTAAACTGTAAACTGTACATTAAACTGTAAACTGTACACATTACACTAAACTGTACATGTTACACAGTAAACTGTACATGATACAATGTAAAGTGTACATTACACAGTAAACTGTACATTACACAGTAAACTGTACACGTTACACTAAACTATACATATTACACTGTATACTGTATGTAACACTGTAAACTGTACATTAAACTGTAAACTGTACACGTTACACTAAACTGTACATGTTACACAGTAAACTGTACATGATACACTGTAAACTGTACATTACACAGTAAACTGTACACATTACACTGTAAACTGTACATGTTACTCTGTAAACTGTACATTACACAGTAAACTGTACATGTTACACAATAAACTGTACACATTATACATTCATCTATGTTATAGAGTAAATTACACTTTACACAGTATACTGTACATGTTACACTGTACATGTTACACAGTAAACTGTGTATGTTACACAATAAACTGTGCATGTTACTCAATAAACTGTACATGTTACACAGTAAACTGTACACATTATACAGTCAACTATGTTACAGAGTAAATTACACTTTACACTGTAAACTGTACATGTTACACAATAAACTGTACATGTTACACAGTAAACAGTACATGTTACACAGTAAACTGTGCATGTTACACAATAAAC
>NC_056501.1:5821769-5823799 GCF_014905685.2 Nematolebias whitei | reverse complement strand
ACACAATAAACTGTACATGTTACACAATAAACTGTACATGTTACACAGTAAACTGTACATGTTACGCAATAAACTGTACATGTTGCACAGTAAACTGTACACATTATACAGTCAACTTTACACGTTACACAGTTACTTTATTGTCTGTGGCAGTTTTCAATATTTTGCACTTTGAACTTTTAGTTAAAAATATTTTTCACAGTGGCACATTTAGTATAACTGCTGCCTCTCAGTGAACAGGTTACCCTGTTTCAAATCCCGGTCTGGGGGCCCTTCTGGCTGGAGTTTTCTTGTTCTCTCCATCCATGTGTGGTAACTCTAATGCCTTTTTTCAATTAGTACCATTAGTACCGGTACAGCACGGTTCGACTCAGCCCGGCACGGTACAGTTGTGTTTCCATTATACTTTCAGTAATGGTTCTACTAGAATCTCACTGTGAGTGAGAGTGAATGATTGTTTGTCTCGTTTGTCTCTATTTGTCCCTGTGATGGACTGGAGACCTGTCCAGGGTCCCAGTGACCCCCGCGACCCGAGAAGGAAGAAGCCGGTAAAGATAATGGATGGCTAATTTTTCAGACATAACAGTAGCAACATAAATAAATGAACTTGACTTCAACATTTTTGTCACTTCTTCAAATTGAAAAACAGCAACTGGATGTTGAGGAACGAATGATGTAACCAACAGATACAAAGACAGTTATTATTTATATCGTAATCAGAGATTTTTAAACACCACCTCTTTTTTAAATTCAGACTTGTGAGGTGAACAAAGGTGTAACCTCTCTTTGTAGAGATCCCACGTAAACGAAGAGAACCTCATGCTGTAATAAAGGATCACAAAGAGACACTAACAGAACTCTGTCATCATGCAGTTAAAGACAAACGGCAAGAAAAACTTCAGACCACCAAAAAATAAATAAATCACGACGGTAAATGAACGTGAAGAATACGAAGAACGTTAGGATCCAGAACGCCTTCAAAAAGACAAATTCAAGCTAAACTAAAGCCAGAACGCAACAGAACAGAAAACAAACCATAGAAAAGGAGTTTATGAATTACATGAAGCTTGTTGCTTCATATTTAGTCCATCTGTCATCATTCAGAGGATCTAAACGTTCAAACATTCTGTGAATGCTTTCTGCTGCTGTTGCATCGACGGCTGTAAAACCAACAAGCTGTTCGGCAGTTCTTTAAATAGAAAAAAGATTTAAAAGTTGATTAAAATCAGTTCAAAACTCAGCTCTGAACAAGAGAAGAGATGCAGGAGGAGAAGAGTGAGAGGAAGATGGGACATGTTTGCTAGTGTTGATATTTTCTGACTCGCCTCGCTGTGTTTTAATGTCAGACATTAGTGCAGCGCTGAAAGTTTTATCTCTTCCCAGCATCCTTCACTCGTTTCCTCTCCTCGCTGTCGTCTCTAAATGTTTTCTGTTCAGGAGGATGACTCGCCTGATGCTCCAAGGCACTCCTTAAGTTCATGATGTAACGTCCGTGTAACTGCCTCCTTATGTTTAGTGAAAGAAACTTGAACATGTGCTGCCTGCTGCAGCCGAGCTGGACCCTGAAGGACCAGGGTCAGACTCTGGGTCCAAAGGAGACTAAAGAGTTTGTCTGAAATAAAAACCAGGAGCAGCTTCAGATGGAAATACATAAAAAAACACAAAGAGAAATGAAGGAAGGATGCAAAAAAAAGAGAAAAATATAAAAGAAATATTGAGCTCTTTACAAAACTATTCGTTAAAAAAAGAACTGAGCTACCTGTAGAAGGCAAAAAAACATTTATTTATCAACCATGTATATATATATATATATATATATATATATATATATTCAATTTAATTCAGTTTATTTATATAGTGCCAAGTCACAACAAATGTAGTCTCAGGGCACTGAACAGAAATATTCATATATAAAATAATAATTTAACACTATTTATCTGAGGAGCAGACTGCTTTGAGTTTAACGCCATCGCAGAACTCTATCCATCCATCCATCCATCCATCCATCCATCCATCCATCCATCCATCAT
>NC_056501.1:5814528-5821669 GCF_014905685.2 Nematolebias whitei | reverse complement strand
TATATATATATATTACCACAAGTCAGGAAGGTCTGAAGCTTTCAGTCAAAAAGACAATGATATGTTGAATCATGGTATTTTGTTCTTCAGAATCAGAATCAGAAATCAGAATCAGTTTATTATTACCATGTCAATGAACGAGGTTCACAAACTAGGAATTTGCTTCGACATAAGGTGCGAATAGTAATAAAGTAAAAATAAAGTAAAAATAAAGTAAAAATTAAGTAAAAATGAGAACATTACATAAGACATAAGACCTGTGTACACCCACAAATAAAGTAAAATTAAAAACATAACATAACCATATGTATACCCATACAATACAAAACAATAAAAAAGCTTAGAGAACAGAACAGATGGAGTATTCAATTATAATACAGATGTAATGTGACCAAAGCAGAAATTATGAGGTAGCATTATGAGTGTTCAGGAGTCCAACAGCAGAGGGGAAGAAACTGTTCTTATGGCGGGAGGTTCTGGTCCGAATGGACCGAAGCCTCCTGCCTGAAATACTATGATCTGAAGATACTGGCTGGTATACTGTAGGTAGCTATGGCTCAGATGTACCACCAGAGTTGGTGGTGCTGACCTCAAAGGTTATGGGGGACCTAGTCCCTTTAGAACTAGAATAACAATGAACCTGATGTGGTGCAAAATGACACAGTAGTCCTTAAATACAAACTCACCGTAACAGCAATGCTAAAATTAAAAACACGATTAATCCATGGGTGATTCATTTTATGCCAACCTCTAGCAGGCGTGTTCAATATCAATGGTTATAGGAGCGGTTGTTGCCACGTTAGCTGATGTTAACCAGCAAGGCCCTGAAATATTTTCAGATTGAGGAGCAGCTGTAGCAATGTTAGCGGATGCTAATCCCAATATGGTGATCAAATTTCTGATTTTAAATCTGAGGTCATTTCCAGCTTGGAGACAAAAAATAATAAAATGTTATCAAGATGAAATTAGGAAACAAGAACAGTTAGGGTTTCATTCATGTTTACACATTTATTAATCTTTAAACAATAAAAATCTAAAGTAGCAACATGTATGTGCCTCTCCACACACATTTCCTAAGAGTAACAAAACAAATAAAGTAATAATAGTAAAAATGTTTGTAATGAGGAGTGGGGAACATTCTGGTGGTGGGGTCTGCGGGTTCTCCCCATAAAATTTTGAATAAAGTAGATGCCCTTTCCTGCATTCCAGTGTATTTTAATGGGTTGTTAAACATATACATGTACGTTTATTTCCATAAGTAAACACGTGATTCATTAAATATTTTAGAGAGAAGAGTACAACAAGTGGTTTGAGTATTCTCCTATTAATCAAGTAAAATGGATTTGTTCATGAAGAAATAGAACCAGCGCTGGGTGAACTAATATGGTTCTGTGAGGCCTCCTCTGTCTGAAGAGCCATCAGCCATGGTAGCCATGGAGGTATGGATAGAATAAGAGTAAAAATGATTATGTACAGATAATAGTAAAGGTGTTTTTTCTTCTTTTGGCTGTTCCCTTCTTCAGGGGTCACCACAGCAAACCAACTCGTACAAAGACTGGATGATTGTTTTGACACCGGATACCCTTCCTGACACAACCACAGACCACCAAGCTACCACAGAGAGCTGCCATCTAGGGCACCCAGGGGAGCAGATGGTGGGTGTTGGGGGCCTTCTCAGGGGCCCAGGGTGGGGTAAGTGAGGGTGGAGGCAGGTGTGAGTGCTTCACCTTTCCCACCCACATTTTGATGTTGTCGATCTGGGGAGTTAAACCAGCAACCTTATGATCACAGGCCCAACTTAAACCTCTGTGCCACCACTCCCCACAAATAATAGTAAAGTGAAATACTTCAAACATAAGAAATAAGACACAATGTAGTAATGATACCCATTTTTTTCTCTTCCACTTATTTTATCTTGTCACCCGAAAAACTGCCTCTAATTATTTAACTAGCTTCTTCCGCTGATAAAATGCTAAAAATCCTAAATTTAGCAAAATACTATATTTATTTTGAGATCCAGGCTCAGAAGCTCAGAGGAAATGCACATATTAAGCAAATGATGATCTCTCTCTCATCATCATCATCATTTTCAGTTCAGTTCTTGTTTCATTCAGTTTCCATCACTGAGGAACTTTCATACGTCCAAATTGAGTAAACAAACATCCCAGCCCTGTTTTGTTATTTTTATTTTTACCTGGGCACAGCTGAAAAATTTCCTACCACAAACCAAATGTTTATCACAGCTAGGGTCAGCCCAATTCAAACAAAGTCAATCGGTTCACACATACCATACCACAGGCGAGATCCCCGTTGATGGTGACAAGTTTGCGCTTCTTCTTCTTCTCTGTCTGTAATGTTAGCAGCAACATGACCAGCTACAATAACAGCTTTTGTTGTGCCCAACATACTCACTGGGGCTTTCTACCCAGCTACTGTAATATCAGTCTACACTTAACATATTTTTCCCATTCATAAAACGCTAAAATTGAGGAGATTTCCAGAGACAGCTTTAGCCGGGGACAGGTCGTTCAAAGCAGGGACTGTCCTCAGAAATAGGGGACATCTGGTCACCCTAAATTACAAGCAAAAGCTTGAAAAAAAAATGGATTGAGGAGCAGTTGCAGTAGCATTAGCTGATGCTTATTGCTGGCAGGAGCGTATAACATATTTGGTCAGAGGAACAGTTGTTGCAGCGTTAGCTGATGTTAACTGCTAGCAGAAGCCTAAAATATCTTTGGTTAGACGAGAGGCTGTAATAGTGTTAATTGATGCTAACTGTTGGCAGAAGTCAAATATTTTCAGGTATAAATGCAGCTTTTGTGCTGAGTCAAAAAGCAGTTTAGAAATAGAGAGACACCTCAGGGAGAAGAGAGACAGGCGAAGCAGGATACAGACAGACAGACAGACAGACAGACAGACAGACCAGAAGGCAGAGCGGCTGCTGATTAGCAGTAGCACTCTGTCACTGCAGCCTTTAATTAAAGTCACTCTCCTGGGCTCTTATGCAATAGACAACAGCCGCTGACCTGGTAGTGTCTTTGTGTATGTGTCAGGGGTGCATGTGGGCATGGGTGTGTGTGTGTGTGTGTGTGTGGGGGGGGGGGGGTTGTGTGTGTGTGTGTGTGTGTGTATCAGAGATGGCAACTTCCCTGCCAACCTGTGATTTTCATGGGCAGAATGGCAGCCATGTCAACATCATTTTCATGACAGGGGTTTGCCGCCGGCCCAGAGGTGAAGTGCTGACCTCCATGTTTCTGCTGACCCCACCCCTCATTGTCCGTCTCTGCTCAGGAAATCTAAAACTTTGCAGAATCTGCATCAAACAACATCAGGACTTTATATTCATGCTGTAAGCAAGCACAGTCATCATTTCCGTACTGCTATTGGACTGCTCCTAGTCAAGTACCGTATTTTTTTTCCCAAAAAAATGTTAACATTAGGAGTTTTTGTTAAAAAAAAAAAAAAAAAAAAAAAAAAAAAAAAAAAATTTTTCTTCAGGGGGTCACATTTTCTTTTGGTAATTTTTTTTTTTTTTTTTTTTTACAGTTTACCTGCTTTTGTTGTTGTTTATTAATGTTTGAAACTACATATTATACAAAAACAATATTTCCTGTAGATGACTGTCTCATCTGGATGTGAATAAACAGTGACTTTACTCCGAGTCACTTCTGGTTGACTGGTCATCTCATTATATCTCTAAGGGAAAGTTCAGGTACCCTGCAGAGAAAGCTAATTTTGACTGTCTGTATCCAAGATCTCATTCTTTTGGTCATCACCCACAGTCACACTCACATATCAATCAACCTTTATTTATACAGGTAAATCCCATTGAGCCTCGAGGACTCATTTACAAGAGAGACCTGAAAAAATGTTCAAAACATGTAAAAATGTTCTGACCCTCACATAGGTGAGGGTCAGAACATAAACTGACTGGTAAACAGAGAGCTTCTCCTTGAAGTTCAGTTCCCTTTTCACTGCAATGGACCAGCCATGGATAAGGAAGCTGGAAGGAAAGTTACATGAAACTACAGGAAAGCCTGTGTCTCAACACCACATCTATTGATACTGGAGTGATTGAAACTATACACTATTAAGAATACACTAAGAGCCTGCATCAAAAGCAATAGTAATATGGGAGACAACTCTAAAAGCCAGTTCAAAGTCAACTGCACACATCAGCATCAAAATGGCATGTGCCAAAATGATGCATTGTCCCCTCTCCTGTTCTGCGTAAGCCTGAACCCCCTCAGCCAGATCATTGCATCGAGTGGCTATGGATACTGGTTCCAAAGTGGAACAATCATCAGTCACCCCCTCTAGATTGTCATTCAACCATTATTTATACTGGTTAGTCTCATTGAGTTGCAAGGACTCATTTTCAAGAGAGACCTGATTTATGGATGATTGACATGAAGCTGTATGCCACAAATGAGATCACCTAATCTCTGATTAACCTCACCTGGATCTACAGTAAGGACACTGGAATTCCACTTTGATTGAATACATTTTGTCAAATGATATGCATGAGCGGCAAAGGGATCACAACTGAAGGGGTAAATCTACCTGAAGGCAATATCAAAGTGTATGCTCAATAATCCAGGTAAAAGTATACAAAAAAATGAAGTCAGGTCCTCTGGATGGTTTATTTTTTGTTAAAACATTTTGTCTTTCATCCAAAAGACTCCATCAGTCCAAGGAGCCACAAGAAACTCAGTCTTAAAAAAGCAACATTTCACATGATGAACTTATGAGTGAATGTCTCAAGCAGCAGCATAATCCTAATATGAAAGAGGTGGGACAAGAGGAGCCATCATGGAAAGATAAGTCCCTGCCTGACATGCACTACTGGCAGACGAAGGAAGTGGCTGATGTCAACAAATCCTATCAGTGGCTAGAAAGGGCTTCACTAAAGGACAGCACAGATGCACTAATCATGGCAGCACAAGAACTGGCCCTCAGCACAAGAGCAAAAAAAGGCCAGAGTCTACCAAACCAATCAGGACTCAAGACGAAGGCTGTGCATAGATGTCCCTGAGACAGTCCAACACATGCAGTAAATGCAGGGTGTAAGATCCAGGCAGGCATTAATAAGTACGACTTCACTTGGCTCATCGGGTCTTCTCAGGTGTAGGTGATTTGCCACTGTGACTTGTTTTCTCGTTTGAGTGGGATCTTGAATGCAAAGTGGTAGGTATCGTAACAGGTCATTGCGTTGTAGTCACTCTGCCCAATTTTGGTTCTTAATTGTCTTATAATTGGACTACACATTCTTTAGCTTATCTCAGCACAGCGTATAGGTCCAGGTGTAGCATGTTGCTCCATCTTTTTTGATATATCTCTGCAAATGTGCCCAATTCTTGTGGCACCATCCATCAACACATTGAGGAAGTGGAGGTTTAGATGTAGTTTGCAGTTTTGTTGTGTGGGTCATCCAGTGACGTAGCTCTGCTGGCCAATCAGTGGATGTTGTCTGCTTACGTCAAAATCGGCACCTCAGAGCTGTCTGCTTGGAACTTCAAAACAAAGTGTTCCCATAAACCAGGCTGAGTGGG
The DNA here is from genome assembly GCF_014905685.2 of Nematolebias whitei. Classification (NCBI taxonomy): domain Eukaryota; kingdom Metazoa; phylum Chordata; class Actinopteri; order Cyprinodontiformes; family Rivulidae; genus Nematolebias; species Nematolebias whitei. The sequence continues at coordinate 5,816,117 of NC_056501.1, read as the reverse complement.
GGTGGGTGCCAGCAGGCCCTTAACTGGTGCGGTGTCATGCGGAACCATTGAAAGTTGAGAAAGTAGCAAAGCGTCATTAGAGACTAAAGTCAGATCTTAGTATGAATATTTTATATTAAGCTTTTAATCAATCCATTTTAGTGACTAAAGTCAGGTTTTATTGTTGTGGTTCTGCAGAACTGAGCCATTGCATCACTGTTACAGTGCATTACAAGTGATAGGGGGCAGGACCGAGTCAGCAAGCTGCAGATGTAGCTCTATCCTGCTGGCTGCCAGCACCCAGGGACCTCATTAGTTTGGTCAGACAGATCTGTGGTCACTGTTGGCTCTTGAATGAAGTGCAGACAACCACGGGGACCTGGTTTTTACCTGCAGAGGGTTCAACACTGAAAGGCCAAAACCCTGAGAGTCCATAGAGGCTGACTGCTTCGCCAAGGGACATCGGGGTGAGGGGTGGAATGCTCTGATGGTAACAGCAGGTAGACGTTATCCAGCAGCTGCAGCCCAGACTTCACTCTACTGAAGGTCAGAGTTTGTTTACAGAGAAAAGCTTTAAGTTGGATAGAAAATATAAACTTCACCTGAGTCTTTTTAATTTACATCTCAATAAACATTCTGCACAAAAATACAGGATAAAAATTCACATTACAGCTGAAATAAAGTGCACAAAAAAGCCCCATTCATAACATAAATGTAACAAAGAAAACAAGAAAAAATTAACAAACATTTTGAATCTATGTCAATTTACAGTGTGATGGCTAGGGTTAGAGCTGCCGCCTCTCAGCGGGAAGGCTGCTGGATCTATTCCTGACCAGGAACATTGCTGGGTAGAGTTTGCATGTTCTCGTCGTGCATGTGAGGGTTTTCTCGGGTACTCCAGTTTCCTCCCACAGACCTGCATGTTAGGCTAATTGGTATAAATTGTCCCTAGGTGTGAGTGAGAGAGTGAATGGTTGTTTGTCTCTATGTGTCCCTGCGATGGACTGGATACCTGTCCAGGATGGACCCAGAGTCTCATACAGTGACTGCTGAATATGAGCAACAGTAATACCCATGACATGAAAATGAAGAAGCATGTACAGATAAAGGATGGATGGTTAGGTTTTTTTTTTTTTTTTTTTTGGTTTGTTGTGGGTTGATTTGTCTTTGAGTTTCCTGTGAATTATTAATTTTTCACAATGTTCCATGTTTTGTATCTGTGTGTTTTTGTAAGTTGGTTCTGACAGTCATTTCAGTCTATTAGTCTTTCTTAGTCATTGTGTTTTCCCTTTTGGGACAGCTGTGGCTGAGTGGTTAGAGCAGTCGTCCTCCCATGGGAGAGTTGTTGGCTCGATTCCACCAGCAGTCACGTGCCTAAATGTCCCTGGGTAAGACACTGAATCTCTCATTGCCTACGATGTGTGTCCCATTGCTGTATGAATGTGATAAAGCATTGGTTAGTCTTTTTATAGATATAGTAGAGTGCTGTATGAATGGATAAATGAGGCCACAGACTGTAGTGTAAAGTGCTTTGAGTATCTTGATACTCAAAGCAAGTATATATATATCTATATATATCTATATCTATCTATCTATCTATCTATCTATCT
>NC_056501.1:5810807-5814418 GCF_014905685.2 Nematolebias whitei | reverse complement strand
CATAGTATTCTAAAAAAAAAAGGTCAGAATTTATATCTACTCTCTCTGTACAACAACTTTTTTTTTTGCTTTTTGTTTTATTTTGTTTAAAATTTAAGTTCAACTGACAAAATATAAATTTTTATTTGTTTTATTGATTAACAGGGGTTTGCTGGAATAATTTTGGTCCTCATTTTAAATTAATAATTTGTTAAATGTGTTCAAAAAAGCTAAATGAATTAATTTATTTTTAACTAATTGAGTGTTTTATTAGTGCTGCTGCGGGAATCTTAAAATAAACAATAACTCAAAGATGAAATTAAACACAGACAGTTTACATGAAATAAGTTTTTACTTCAGTCCAGTTAAAGAACGTGGTCAAAAACAGCCACTCATTAATTTAAGAACTTGTGAATTATTAAAATTAGGAAAATATTGAGCAGATTTTATTTCTTTATGATGTTTTAGACCAGTTTCTGAGTTTCATTTAAAAAAAAATAGCAAAACTCATGTTTAAATAATGCAAGTAAATTTAGTTTTAAATGTTTGAACCTACTGAAGGTGATTTCTAAATAAATCTATCTTTAGTCTAAAAGTTTAAAGATGAGCTTTGAAAGGTTTTACATCATTTAAATTGATTTATTATGTCAGTGTTTTTTTTCTGTTATTTTTATTTTATTTTATAAACAAAAACAAACGTCTTGAACATTATTTACATTTTCTGATAGTTTTTCTCCATCTGAACGGTTTGAGATTATTTTATTCCAACACACTCAAATCTAAAAAAAATATGATCAATTTACTACAAAATTAAATAAAAAAATATCTAATTGGTTACAAAGTTAACAATGACAAGTTTTCAGCATATTTTCTCCAACAAAGTTTGAAATCCTCTGATTCTTCTCTGGATTTGTTTAAAACATGACGATTTGTTTGATGAAGTTTTAGGAACAACAACAAAAAATTAATCTGTGCGATTTCAGATTTTTTCACGTGACAAATCATAAAAAATTGTATTAATAAAAATGTCAAAGTCAAAAAAACAAATGTTTAAGTGGAGACAGTAGAAGAACTAAATCTTTGTTGTCACATTTAGGAAAATATTTGTCATAAAATGACAAAGTGGTGAGAAACAAATTATTATTATTATTTTAATTTACGTGAGTTTTTAACTATCTATGGTTATTTTAACCATAAACTCAAAGATGAGTTCATCTCATCTGCTGGTTTCGTCCAAAACCTTGAACCGGTTTTCAGTCTTGGCTCTGGTTGCAGATAAACTTGATTTGTAGAAAGTTGAACGTTTTAGTGAAATGAATAAAAGCGTTTACGTCTGTGTCTATTTGAAGCAGAGTTTTGTCTCCGTTTAGTTCAGTCGGAGAGGATTCTGGATTTGCAGCTCCAGAACCAGCTGCTGGGTGGTACCGGAACATGTGTTCGTGAAGACGATGAAGCAGTTGTTGTTCGGTAAACTGTGAGGCAAACAGAAGCAGCAGCGTCAACTCTTCCCGACGCTCCTCACCTCCGCGTCGGACTGCTGGGAAGCATCAGAACCATCTGAGGATGTTTATTAATGACCTTGGCTCGGCCCGAGCCGGCTGCCATGTTGTTAATGCCATTCTCTGGCACACAGCGGTGCACAAAGACGGCCGAGGACAAAGCGCCTGGTGGACATCCATATTAATGCTGAACTGGGCCTGTGTTCTGCTGCCATGAGGCCCAGCTGAGGTCCAAACGGAGCAGCCTGATCTCTCAGAACCCCTCCTTTATCTTCATACCAGCGCATCCGCTCAGGTCCAAACTGTCACCGCACGTCTCCGAAGATGTCCAGAGACGTCGTCAAAATGTCCTCCCAGCGTCCAAGAAATCCCTCAGATGTCTGAGAGCGAAGTCTGGGAGTTCAAACCAGAGTTGACTTTTCTCTGCAGCTCACAGAACTCAGTCCAAAGTTCTGTTTGGAACCAGTTCAGAAGGTTCAACTGGTTTAAAAGAAACAAACATGGCCGCCCAGCTGGGTCAGAAAAATACTCCTGAAGAATTATTCAGATATTTATTCAGGTTTTCTTGTGTACCTGGTTAGTATATTATCTAATCATTTGACCCAAGGGCAGCAGGAGGGTGAAAGGTAAAACTCACTCATGTCACACCGATCAATATAAATGTTGATGAGTTTACCATAAAAGTTTGTTAAAAGTTTATTCTGTATTAGGCCCTGTGATGGACTTGCGACCTGTCCAGGGTGTACCCCGCCCCTCACACAGTGTTTGCTGACATGGGCACAGGCGACCCCCATGACCCAAAATGGAAGAAGTGGGTAAAAGATGATGGATGGATGGATATTCTATATTAATTGAACACAGCTGTGGAAGTATCATGGTCTGGGATGGTTTATTAAAAATGAAAATGCAAAGAACGAGTTGAAGCTAATCCAAAATAAATTTAACAATTTGTTGGATCAGATTTCAAATATTTGAGCCTCGACTGCCTAAACAGCCTTTAATTTCTGATTAAAATATCATTATTGAGTGTAAACACATGAAACCAACTTATTTAAAGTTTCTGCTTTCCACAGAAACACAAACCTGCAGACGGACGTGTGATCTCCTCTGATTTGTGCTTGTTTTTGTGATCTGAAAGTTTTATTTTAATCAAATAAAACTTTCTGACTCTCTCCCACTTTGACTTTCAGCCCAGATGTTCTCACAGAAAGATAACTCTGAAAGTTCAGTTTGGATTTTATTATAAACTCGGGCCGGAACCAGTTTTCTGTTGGCTCTGATGAAGGAAATGAGATTAAAGCGTCTCTGATCCTGGACCGGCGCCACTGCTGGGGTCCATTTAAATCTGATGCAAACAGCTGAAACTTCACGAGCTGCAGGTTTTCAGGACTTCTCTCTCCGTCTCTGCTCCGGTGTTTTTGTTCTTTGCAGCTAAATTTTAACAACAACAACCGGAGCTGACGTCTGCATGCAGTCACTCACTTCCAACACCTCCATCAGCCGGAGCCACAGACTGCAGGAGGAAACAATATGATCAAAGGTCAGGGGGGGTCTGGACTCTGAAACTCCAACAAAACTCAGCTGACTGAATCCAGACAGAAAACTGGACGACTCACAGAAAAAACCCGCTCAGATCTACCTGACTGTGCACGTTAACATGTGGAGATCAAGGTGGGCCACGGTGACGTCTGATTGGTCGTTTTCCTCCAGCAACATCAACATAAAGACCTGCTGGGACCAGCTTCCTCCTCGTCCCGCGGGTGGATGGAGAAATAAAATCAGAGCTTAACTATGGCATCATATGTAAATATCTGCAGACTTTACTCAGGAAACCTGTGTAGAAAGTCGTACCGACAACCAAAGTGACAAAGTTGTCCAACCCAACAGTAGACGTCACAATTATTGACGAGTTTTCAGTCACTTCGGCTGTTTTCAATGATAAATAGACACTCGTGAAAGTTTGTAGCCAGTCACAATTTTAAATAAAAATGCTTCAATTTAAGGACACGATACTGATCCAAAAAAGAAACAGTTAATATATTTCTTTATTTTTCATTTGGCTGCTTTTTTCTGTTGCCACAGCGAACTAACACGCATGAAAACTTGGCAATTGTTTTTACGTCGGATGCCCTT
>NC_056501.1:5807837-5810707 GCF_014905685.2 Nematolebias whitei | reverse complement strand
GCCATTGTGGTAATAATCTACTGCAGGTTTGACCAAATCTCCTTGTTGTTGTTTATTCAGCTGCTCCCTCCTGCAGGGGGCGCCACAGCCAGACAACTCAGCTGAAAGACTTGTTTTATGCCGGATGTCCTTCTGACCGGACCTGGACTCGATTCTGCGGCCTCAGAATCAAGAGACAGCCACACTGACCACCAATCTATCATGGCCATGGGACAAATTAAAAATCAAATTTGATTAAAACAAACGTATATTTCTAATCAAACCAAAAAGGAATGTTGAGGAATGAACTAAGTAAAAGTATAATCAGATTATCAAGGTTCATGCTCAATAATCCAGGTAAAACAAATCCAACAATGTTCAGTCAGGTCATCTGGACAGTTTATTTTATTTTGTTGTTGTGGAGAGATGTTTCACCCTCCATCCCAAGAGCTTCGTCAGACTGCGGAGTCACAAACAAACTGTTTTCCACTAATATCAGTTTCCCCATTATAATCAGATTACATGAAGCAGAAGATGGTTAGATCAGACAAACAACCATCTGCACCTAGGGACAATTTAGGGTCACCAATCAGCCTAACATGCATGTTTTTGGACTCCACCCAGAAAGCCCCGACTGGGAATCAATCCATCAACCTTCTCGCTGAGAGGCAGCAACTCTACCAACTGAGCCACCGTGCCGCCCCGATTATTGATCAGTGAAGACAAAAAGACAACAGACTCTCACTGGTGTCTGTTTATACAGAATATGAACTCTCACAGTTAGATGTCAGATGTCCCTGAGAGGACACCATCCGTCCATCCGTCGGCTGATGAGCGGCTGCCGCAGCCGTCAGTCATATTGACTGATGGAGCTGTCAACCAGTGGAGGTAAAGTTCAGCGAGGGCCGGACGATCGATGGAGCTTTCTAAATATCAGCCGTCGATTAGTGGAAACAAATGGAGACAAAGTTCAGAGTTCAAAGTTTAACAGTGAGTATTTTATTTTTTCAGCTCCAGGACGGAAGCAGGAAAACATTTAATAAACAAATAAATTAAGTTCACGACTGTTTGCTCATCAAAGAGATAAATAAATTAAGTTGATGGTTGTTTCAGGAGAATCTTCAGCAAAGAGTACCTTTTCTGTCTGGATTTCGACACCAACATTTAACATAAGAGCTTTAATATTAAAACTAAATTAACTTTATAATTTTATTTCTTTACACCTGTCTCTGAAAAAGCCTCTGTGGTGTCTTATTTGTTTCATGACAAGAAACAGAAACTTTGGCTGATCGTAAAGATCTTATTTGAGCAGGACTGACAGAAGCACGTTAACACTTTTTATTCAACCTCATCTTTAAACAGGAAATAAAACCTACAGATTAAAGCTCTGTTCACACGACAACGATCCAGTGAAAACTGATTTTTTTCCCCATTTCTATTAACACGTTTACATGAAAACGTTCTAATTACAATCTCTGTTCACACAGCAACGGTAGATGTGGGACAGGTGTAATTCCCTCGCCACACCACTAGTTGGTGCTATGTTCTTTAGAACTTGAAACTAAGTGCGCCTGCGTAAAAACGTTCTAAATGTTCTAACGTTTCTCTCACGAGAAAACCGCCATACCAAAAGCCCAGGTAATGTCCAAACTGAAAGCAGTCCGGGGAAATTGCATTTATAGCTTTATAAGAGTCAGAAGCACAAACAATACTCTGGTAACCGCCATTGTCGATAGTTTCTTCTTCGGTGGATTGTAGGAAGCTGTTCTGTTTTGTCATACCGCGCCTGAGCCAGGGATTCCCTGACAGAAAATATGTTATTTCTGTTTACACGACAGACACCGGGACGTTGCTGAACCATTGCACTCTGGAACTTGTTCTCAAATTGTGCCGTTGTCAGAGAAAACATTTGCTATATTCGTGTAAATGAACAGTACAAACGCAACAAAACTTTTCCATTTTCACCAGACATCGTTTTCATGTAAACAGGGCCGAAGATGATTCTTGGTCCTGAAAATGATCTCTGCACGCAAACAAGACAGGTATTATCTCAGATTTGTATAAAGGACTTATATACATGAAGGCACTTTCATCTTTATATATCAAAACAAAATAGGAAACGGAGGGAGAAATCGATGTAACAGAAGAGTGGAGAACAATCCGGGAGTATCAGTGGAAATGTAGCAGCTCATAGAGATGGAGGGAGTTTGGGTGGAAAAGTTTGATAAGATACTTTATTGCACCTTTCCAAAAATCACACTATAAAGGTATTTCTCCAGCTTGCTGGAGAAACTGGAAATAAAACATCATTACCATATGTTTTTGGGAATGTCAAGTAATTTAAACTTTTTGGAAAAACATATTATAAGGCAATACAAGATATTAATGGAAGTCAGCTGCCTCTAGAAAGTAAAGTTTTTTTGTTTTTTTGACTCATGCCTGAAGGATGGCCAAAGAGAGACAAATGTTTATATTTTATTAGTGGCATGCAAAAAAGCCCTCACAAAAAAAAAAAAAGACTTTCCCTGGAGAGCCCAGCATTGAACATATGGATGGACATCACATTGGACATACAGTAGTCCCTCGCTACTTCACGGTTTGTTTTTCGCGGACTCGCTCTATTGCGGTTTTTCAAAAATAAGATTGGACATGACGCAGAATTGGTTAATCGTGAATGAGCTGCACGATCGGCATGGAATTTTTATTTAAAATAAATTATTTTTAATTATTTAGCAACTGCTGCACCTGTGTGCAGCCCACAGCTGAAGGAGAAGCTTCCTCCTGCAGCATGTCGATCTCTGCGGAGAAGTGGGCGTGGCCGAAAGCATTGGTAGATGGCAGAGTGCAGCCGGAGGCAGGGAGCTGAAATCATGACATGCTGTGCTCTTTTA
>NC_056501.1:5798086-5807737 GCF_014905685.2 Nematolebias whitei | reverse complement strand
CCAATTTACTTTACGCTGGAAGAAATGGATGGTTTATATAAAATCACCTAGCAATTTCTGATTTATATATAAATCAGAATACAATACAATACAATACAATATTGATTGTAACAAAAACCACTTTGTGTTATTTATGTTGTGTTCCATATTTTTGGTGTGTAAAAAAATAGTGATTTAAATTGATATTTTACTAATATCCGAAGTGGATATACATGTGAAATATGTTTATGAATGTTAATAAAATTGTATAAATTAATAAAAAATTAAAGAAGCTGATCTCTGCACATAAGAAACAACGTGTACGATTAAAGTTCTGCGGAGTTCTTTTGTTCCTTCAGCCGCTGGAGATGCGTTCAGGAACGACCTGGAGAAGCTGCAGCTCCGAACATAATGTGAAGCTGAGCCTACAGAACCGACCCGACGGGACTCAAGTCAATGTCAATTCATTTATATAGCTCATAAAAACAGCCTAAGCTGACAAAAGTGTTTTACTGTACAACTTAATCATGTTCAAATGAAAACAATAAGAACAATTTTGTGTCACTGAGGAAACACAAGAAAGTGAACAATAGGACAATCATCTCAGATTGGTTCGGAAACTCTGCCTGGATTCAACGCCAGGGGGAAAAAATGAGTCTTGAGCAAAGATTGAAAAGTCTGAACAGACTCAGCGGTCTTTAAATGATCAGGTAAACTATTCCACAGTTTTGGAGCAGCAACCGCCAGAAGTCCGACCACCTCTGGATTTCAGTTTGGATCTGGGGTCATCTAAACTGGACGAGTAGATCAGAAATAGACTCAGTTCTCTTTACCACTGCTGCTGTTCTGACACCTCCGCACCGTGGACCCCCACATCCTCGCACACTGTTAGCTCGGAGAAAACACGAACTCTTAACTAGACCTCAGAGAGCAGGCCTACACGCCGCCGTCTTCTTCTGCTGGAGAGAAATAATCTTAATCTGATGGAGTGAGATCTGTAAACAGATGATCTGTAGATTTTGTTTGTGTTTGTTGGTGTTAAGCTCGTCTGCGCTGAGTCGGATCTCTGACAGATTGTTCATACAAAACATTTTATCCTGAACAACAAAAATAATCTGCTCAGACTAAATCAGTTTTCATGTCTGTGGACTCAAAGGATTTTGGATCACCCAAGTTTGGAGGTCCGTCGCTCAGAGCCCAACAGTCTCCTCGGTTTCTTCCCGTCCACCTTCGATTGCAGGTAATTAACACCCATCAGTAATGAGGCTGGTAACGCATGGCGGACTCCCAGGATCCTCCTCTCCTGGTCTCACTGGCTCACGGTGGTATTAAGCCTCTGTTGGAGGAGCGTTTTCTGGCAGAAGGAGTTTCACAGCTTTAACAATAACTGATGGTTCACGGCTGACGAGCGGCGCTAATAGAGAGGAGGCTAATTGTAGTCGCCTGGTCACGACTGTGAAAAATGTCTCTGGCAGGAAAACGAACTTTATTCTTAAATTACAGGCCCCTCTGTGGCCGACGCGCCTGTCCTATTATGTGCTAATTAGCAGGCGCTGGGGACGCGTTAGCTAACGAGCCCGGGATAATTTTAACCCTCGGCACGGCTGCGGAGAGACGTGCAGCGTGATGCACGGCCACGTTCAGTCAGAATGTGAGCATATGGCTGAGCTTACACAAACCAAACGCGCGCGCGCACACTGAAACACACACATTGTGATGCATTCACAGGCTCCCTGCATGCACCGGCTTAGCTGCTGCTGTGCTAATTGGCTTGATGTGGTTCTGAAAATAGAATTTGTACAATCCCCTCGTCTGCCTTCAGAAGAGATCGTGCCCTTTCAATTCAGAGTCCCAGCAAGCCGCCAACAGGAAACGGCCACAAACAAAAGAGAAGGCGACTCTAAGGTTCATTTCTGTCACATTTCTGGTCCTTGAACTCAACACAATTGTCTACTACGGTCCCTGAACTCAACAAAACCATACTCTATAGTCCCTGAACCCAACACAATCATCCACTAAGGTCCCTGAACTGAACACAACCATCCACTAAGGTCCCTAAACTCAACACAACCATCCGCCATGGTCCCTGAACCCAACACAATCATCCAAAAAGGTCCTTGAACTAAACACTTCTATGCACTAAGGTACCTGAACTCAACACAATAATCCATTGTGGTCCCCAAACCCAACACAATCATCCACTAAGGTCCCTGAACTAAACACATTTGACCACTAAGGTCCCTGCACTCAACACAACTGTCCTGTATGGTCTGTGAACCCAACACAACAGTCTACTATGGTTCCTGAACTCAACACAGCCATCCTCTTTGGTCCCTGAACCCAACACAATTATCCACCAAAGTCCCTGAACTAAACACACCTGTTCTGTATGGTCTGTGAACCCAAAAACAACAGTCTACTATGGTCCCTGAACTCAACACAGCCATCCTCTTTGCTGCCTGAACTCAACACAACCATCCACTAAGGTCCTTGAACTCAACATGACAGTCCTCAGTGCTACCTGAACGCAAAACAACCCATAGTCCCTGAACTCAACATGATTGTCCGCCATGGTCACTGAATGCAACACAACCATCTTCTATGGTCCCTGAACTCAACACAATCGTCCTCTTATGAGAGTTATTCATATCACAACAACTTCCACACATTTAAACACAAAGCCATTTTCAAGTTTCATTCAGCACGGAGATAAATAAAACTTTTTGGTTTGATGTTTTTTACAGGGATTACCGTGTGGGTAGTAAACGGCACCAGACAGGAAGCACTTATGGACCGTCCAGTGGTCATCTCTAGAAGAACTTAATATTTTTTACCAAAAATAACTGCATAACGTCAATCTGAGGGTGGAGTGAAGTTTGTTTGTTTTTTTTCTGTGAAAATTTCAAGATTCAAGGTTTTGTTTTTTGTCTGCAATGTTCACTCAGAGCTGGGTCCCATCAGACAATCACCAGATCTGGTCTTTATGGTTCTCGGGGACCCACCTCCAGACTGGATCTCCAATGCTTTGAATCAACTTACTCATCATCGTTTTCATGTGGTTCGTACCAACAACCTTATTGAACCTTTAAACGACATTACATTTCACATCCAGTGGTTATTTTAGCAAGAAATATTAAACTCTTTCAGGATGTGCATCATCTAGCAGCTGCTGCATCAAATAAACATAGTTTTATAAAAATAATAATTTACTGTGAGACAGACGGTGGGGTAAAGGTTTATAAAGCCACGTGTGAATTAAAGCCTGGAGTTGTTGTAGCTGTGTTCAGACTAGCCATTAGCTCGTCAGTCGTGTCAAATGTAAACTGCAGTCATTTTAAAGGCTATCTACAACAGGTAAGACATTGATTACTCACACTGATATCCAAACTCCTGCTTTGTGAAATCTTAAGCAGATTTTTACTTTTTTGTGAACACCAGTTGGTGCCTCCAGTTTGTCGTCCAGGTCTTCTGGGTGGATGTCTTCAGCTCAGGTCATGTCTTGATGTCAGCAGTGATCAGGCGTGCTGATTAATCCAGGTGATGAGTTGAGGTGACCCGGCGTCTCGGCGTTGAAGCTGCTTCAGTGATGAAGAGGAGCTGTTTTAATGAAGGGGTTTAATGTCAGCGTGATGTTGCTCATAGATCAGAGGGTCAGAACATGGATCAAAGCAAAGACTAGCATGTTGGTCGCTGCTGACCTTTGACCCCTGCTGCTGCTTGTTAATCCACTGATCAAAGGACGTACACTCCACATGTGACACTGAAACCCAGCACAGGAGAGAAGACCAAACTGAAGACTGAAACTACGCTCAGAGAACCAGATCATGTGGAAACAAACGAAAAACTCAACTGAATCCACCGGGAGGAAGCTCTGATCACAACACTGTGGCTGTTTCTGTAGGAAAACAAGGATTCAAGGTTCTTTATTTATCATGCACACCACATGTGGTACATGTGGGGGAACGAAATTGTGCACACAGGGTCCCAGTTACATCCATCAAAAGTTTAAAATGTAAAAGAAAAACAGTAATAAGATCTAAGATATGAACTAAAAACAAAATACACTAAGCACTAATAGCATAAAAACAATACGCGGAACAGCAGCACGAACATGAGTCTGTGTGAGCAGATGAGCACGCATGAACACGTCAACATGAAACAGATCAGCAGCAACAGGATGTGATTTTTTTTTACAGTGATTATCCTGGTTAGAGTTACATCTGTTCCTCAGTCTAGTGGTTCTACACTTAATGCTCCTTAACCTCCTTCCTGACGGGAGCGGGGCAAAAAGTGTATGCTGGGTGGGTGGGGTCCTTCATGATGCAAAAACATGAAAAACAAACACACGTTGGATGTTAAGCTGTGACAGCTTGATTGTTGCACTGAGCTGGCTGCACTCTTTTGTTTTTTTTCTCCCTCGGCCGCGAATGTCTTTTCACGTTAAGACGCGCCCTGAACACACCTGTCTCTCATAGACTCACCTGATTTGTCAGCTGTTCAAATTTATTCCTGTCCTGTTTATAAAGATGACAGTTCTTTCCAGACTGCGAGAGCAGCAGCCGCATCCACCCTTCCGTCCAACAGATGCTTATAGAAGTCATTAAAACCAATCTGGGGCTCAACCCTCATGTTTCGGCGTACTGGGTGCAGACATCGTTTATGGGATTGATAAAAATCCAGTAAAATAATAGAAGTAAAATACGTCCGCTCCTGTGCTCCTGCCGTTCCGACGTGTCAACACGGAAGTGACGGCAGCCGATGACGTCATTGAGTCAAAAGTTTGCTCGTAAGTTTTAGAACTAATCAAAACTTAAAATTACTAAAAAACTAACTGTTGTGCTCCCTTATAGAAAATAAAATGTGTTCAAATGTGATTTTTGTCCAGAGCAGATGATAGAAGAAAACGGATCCTGGCTCCGCCTCTGAGAGATTTTCATCATATGGCCTGTAAGTCTAATTATTAATTTTTTGTAATGTTGTGATTTATATGCATTAATACTGAAATTGTATATGGGGCCTTATGTATTTTTTGTTGATTCACAGCTCGTGCTGTGGGGCAATTTGTGTGGGAGCCATTGTCTGCCGTTTGAGCTCTGGGGAAGAATCGTGGACACTTTTTGAGAGGAAGGAATTTGAATTTATTTGTTTTTGGACATTGAAAAAATACAAAACTGAAAATTTTATTATGTGGTTATGTGTGGAAAAAATTGTCATTCTCTATACCAAAGGGTCTACACCTTGTAGTGTATGGTCCTTGTGTTATGGGTTATATATATGTAAAAAAAAAAATAAAAAATACATTTTTAAAAATCAATAAAAAAAACTACTTGTCAGGAGGGATATCTGACCGGCACCCCTAAATGAAAATTTGAAAACATAGGAAGCCCTGTGAAACCGTCACAAGGTAAACAAACATACTTTTGATGTTTGTGTAGGTAAACAAACACTTCAGCAGTTTTTGCAATATAAACAACAATACTTTGTTTGTTTCTATTGGTAAACAAACAGCACGTTGGCTGGTTCTGAAGGTAAACTCACACACTTCAGCTGTTTTTGTTGGTAAACACATGGTAGTTGGCAGCTGGTTTTAATGACTTTGACATGAGTTGCTTTAAACAAGCTTCTTTGTTAGGACCAATATCACCAACAATATTTAAATATTTCAGTTTAATTAAACTTTAGCTGTTCTTTACAGTTTAATGAATTATTTAGTAAAAAGTAGTGGCTGTGTGCATGTGTAAATATTTAGTGGCAGTAAATGATAAGTCAGTTTTTATTTGTAAATAAAAAATCTTCACTTTGACTGCAGGATGTTTTCTTCCTCTGGTTTCGTGTCGTCTCGTTGGACTTCCAGTCCGCTGAGCTTCGTTCCTGATCTGCAGCGAGCAGCTCGACAACCTTTTGCTCATCTGAGGAAAATTCCATTACGGCTGTTAGGACATGAGTAATGGCAGCTCTCCGGTTAACCGGCTCCGATGGAAGGAGACTAATGCTCAGCCATCACTTCGCCTTTCCCTCACACAGATCTTCGGCTCGTGTTGGCTGCACTTCTGCTCTGGTTTGTCTTTGCTTCCTGCCTGAAGGGAAAGTAAGAAGCTCCATTAAATCCTTCCATCTTGAACAGAAACAATGATGGGTTTGGACCGGCCTGCCTGTTTTTACTGTGATACGCTGCTCACACATTCACAGCTTAAGGTTATTTTGTGGATTTTCCAGCTCTAAGTTTTGATTTTGACATTTACAAACAGTTGGTGTACAGTAGTCCCTCTCTACTTCACGGTTCGTTTATAACGGACTCGCTCTGTCGTGGTTTTTCAAAATAAGATTGGAAATGACACACAATTGGCGGAATGATGAATGAGCCACACGATCGGCATGGGATTTTTATTTAAAATAAATGTTAAATTATTTAGCGCCTGCTGCACCTCTGTGCAGCCCATATATGGCAAGATAAACTTCCTGCTGCAGCTGATCAGCTGTTTTCCATGCAGAGCAGAGAAGTGGGCGTGGCAAAGAGTGCTTGCATGTGGCAAAGAGCAGAGGAGGCAGGGAGCTGGAATCATGGCATTCTGTGATCTTTTAGAGCTTTAGAGTTTAAAAACATTGTTTAGAATATCGCAAGAGTGTGGGAACGGTTTAAAACGCCTTTATATAATATATATTATATATATAATAAAATATACTAAAATTACTACTTGCACTACTGTTCCTTCTTCACAGTTTTTCAGTTATCGCAGGTCTTCAGAGTACGGATCCCCCGTGATAAACGAGGGACCACTGTATATCCATTTCTTTCAGGGTTTCAGACAGATCTGTTATCTGTTCTGAAACTGACAGCGTTCAGGCTGCGCTCGACTGAGAACTCGACATAAAAAACAACCTGAATGATGGTTGGCCACCACACGTCCTTTATGTGGAGATCATCTGTTCCTAAACTGAAAAACAGGACCAGAATTTAAGTCACATTATTCATTTTGTTACGTCTTTGGAGACAATGTACGGAAGAGAATTAGGGTCACTGTTAAAAAAAAAATTGTTCTTAACTTTGAGAAAAAAAAAGTCAGAAATCTGAGATTAAAGTCAGAACTAGATAGATGGATTCTGACTTTTTTCTCAGAATTTTTACTTTAATCTCCGAATTCTGACTTTATTCCAGAATTCTGAATTTAATCTCATAATTTTGACTTTTCCTCAGAATTAAGGTGGAGAAAATTTGCATCTTGGCCTCATTCCTCTTCAGTAAAAATGTCATATTCCTGAAACCAAATGAACTTTAAGCCTAAAAGAAAATAAAAGCTCAAAGTAAAGAACAAAAAGATTTATAAAATCAAAATCTTTTGTCAGCAAATCTACAGAAACAAAACAGAGTTCGGTTGACGGACTCTTGAAATGTTCTGGTGATCCCAGCAGGAAAAGTCACATTTCAACATGACTGGACCTGAACTTCAGGCCAGAACCAAGAGACGCAGATGGAACCGGACCAGGACAGTTTTCAGTTAAATCACACCAACAGATAAATAACCTTCTGACTTTTACTGGAACTTGTCCATGATACCATTTATCCGTCCATTAGCTAATCTCATGAAAAGTTTGTCGAGTTAAAGCGAAAGATTATTTAAAATAATTTAGTTTTGGTGGGAAGGCAAATCATTAAATCTAAAAATTGGGCACATGCTCTTGAAATACAAACTGCACTTTTAAATTAAAATTCTATTTAAATTATAATTATTTTTGTTTAGCGGACGACCACGGGGCCTCGAGGTGATTCTAGAGAGTCCAAACATGAAAGTTTCCATAAATGGCAGGAGGATGTTGTCAGGGGTGTTAATGGAGGAAACTTACAGGCCTAAAATCATTCTCTTCTTCCTGTTTCTGTTTGTAGTTTGATTCCTCTGAAACAATTTGATTAAAGTGGCTGGTTGATTTAATTCAGGACGAAAGCTCAGCTCCATTTGCTCATCATTCCCTTTGAAGTCCTTTTCCCGCCCAGCAGCGCTGCTTCCTGCAGCCTTTTTTCATCATCATTTCATTATTTGAAAAGAGAAAATAGGAGTAAAACTAGAAAAACCTGCCACTACCTCATTACTTCCACAATAACTTCAGTGGCTGTCAGAAAATAAGGCCTAATCACAATCAAAAACACAGGAAAATGCTATTGTTTGATCAGATTTTGATCTGGCAGCACTTCGCCGTCGCCTCAAACTCCAATTTTTGTCTTTTTTTTTTACTCGTGCTTTCAAAGGAACTCTTTCATCTTCAGGGTTTTTGGCAGAATTCAAACATCAGGCTGACTGGCTGCACAGTGTCAACCAAGGCAGAGCGCATTAGAGGGAAAAAACGTGATTTATTATCAAAAATATATAAAGATCCATCACCGGGAAATGATTAAAACGCTCGTATTCTGAGAAAACTGCTCGAGTTCACCTCATTCAGAGATTTATGATTTCATAATTGGACTTTTTTTTTTAAATTAAAAGCAATTAAGAATAATTCTGCTGAATAAACAAAATGTAACTACAGAAATTTAAAAACTAACATTCATTTTTTTAAAAATGTGTCACCCACCGCCAGAGTTACAAACAAAGACGTCATGTTAGCTGTCAGAGTTTGTGTTGTGGAGGACTCTCAGCTACCACCACACCAGGCTAATATCTGTTCAATTAGATGAGACAGAGCCAGTTTTGTGTCAGGTTTGATTCACTTTGGCCGCCATCTTGAATCACATTATTTAAAAAGATGCAGATGTGCCTCCAATAATTACATTTTGAAAGCATTATTTGAATTTGTGACTGGAACCAGATCCTAAACTGGTTCTGTTTTCCGTGCGTGGCCCTAAAGCCGACAAGACAGAATCAGAACCACTGAAGATTCCACTTGCAGGAGTTTGAATACTCCTGCTGCCTGAGTTTAATAAATCAAGAAACCAACCGGAATGTTTTGACACTAATGACCCAAACTCCCCGCCTTTAAAGATCATACATGTTGAAAGAGACACGTGGCAGGGTGAATTATTTACATATAGAACATGCATGAACATGTGATTTATGCATGAGCACATGATTCATTTAAATCATGCGGGGAAATAAGTTGTGTTGTGATGAATCTCATTAGTGTTGGTGGTTTTCTGGCCTCGTTGCTGAAATTGATGGTTTAATATTCCTCAACAAACGTCGGAGTGCTCAAAAGTAATTCTGACCCGTACCGCTGTGGTCCTGTTCAGGCAAACAAAATCTGTTTACACGTTTAACAAAAAAATAAGTTGAATTTTAGAGAGAAAAAGTTGTGTTTAAAAAAAAAAAAGAGCTGAATGTTTGAAAAACTGAACTTCAGATCCACAGAAGATTTAAAAACATTTGAGTTTTCTGAAGCTTAGAAACCAATTCCAACTACAAAAAATAAACTAGCACAATTTAAACTCTCGTTTCTATCAGATGCCCTTATCTGTTTTAGTTTTAACATTGTTAATCAGTTAGCACTGACACACTTTTGTTACTGTTCGACAGTTACTCTCATGTTGCATCACAATTTTTAATTTTAATCTCCTACAGCTTAAAAAACCCAGACAGAAATACAACAGAAGCAGGGGCTCAATCAGGGACAATTAATGGTAAACTTTAGAGGGAGAAGATGGATGGATGGATGGATGGATGGATGGATGGATGGATGGATGGA
>NC_056501.1:5789533-5797986 GCF_014905685.2 Nematolebias whitei | reverse complement strand
TGGATGTAGGTGACTATGTATATATATATATATACACACACTTTAAAATGAACCAACCTATTGAAACATTTTGGTGTTGGGCTAACTAATGACATAAACATGTCATCATCTATGTTAAAGGAGAAATTCCCGTTCATTGATTTACATTTTTGAAGAATTTCTGTCTCTGTTCTTATTTTGATGTTTGACTGCTTTGTTTTTACTCTGGCTGATCTTGGAGACTTGAAACTGCTTGTAACGCTGAGGAGCAGCGAGTGATGATAAAAGTACTTCATTCACTGGATCTCACAGGTAAACAGTGGATCTACAGTACACACACAGTTTGATTGACAGGCTGATTGACAGATCTCTGAGGTGACTTGAAGCTTCATGTGAAACTGACAAACCGACAGCGAGCTGCTGCACATGAGAGATCGTTACAACTGTGATGAGTTGAGATGTCAGGAAGCTTAGACAGGACGAGACAATGTGGCCGCTGCCTGTGTGTGTACGTTTGTGTGTGTGTTTGTGCGTGGGGGGGTGTTGTACCTGATAACAGTAGAAAACACATGAAGCAGCAACATCAGTAAAATCGACCTCGACTTCCAGAATTGGAGGGGATTGCGAACGGTCCAAGAGCCCAGAGTAGGGCTGATGAGGATGGAGGCAGCTTTGATGTTACCATCAGGGGGATTTGAACCAGCAGCCTTCCAATCACAGGCTCATCTTTAAACTCCACACTACCACTCACCATTAGTGTTAAAACACAGTATGTACCAGATTTTCTACATTTGGACCATTTTATCCCAATCCTGTTGCCATGAAACTTTCATTATGTCATTAAAAACTTTTTTTAACACTCGCCACCATTAAAGATGGGCGATCATGTCATTTCTGTCTCTGTTAGCAAAATATTTCAGGAAGCAGTGAACAGATTCTAATGAACCTGAAAGTTCATCAGATGTACATCTACAACCTGAGTCAAGATGGCTGCCACAGCTAATAAACATGGCCTTACCCATTTTACAGAACCTGAGCTGAAATGTGTTGTGGCAGTAGCCGAGAGTCATCCTCATCAAATATTCTGAGCACGAACAGATGAGCGGGTGATTTGCATTCATTTATTGTTAAGAGGAAATAAGCTTTAAATCTGAAGTCCTGCTTTGTGCTATAGCAACCCGTTACGTCTGTTGGAAGTTTAGCTCTATGTTGAGAGGAATAAATATCCTTAAAATAAATCTGTGAAGGAATGCATATCACCCGCTACCTTGCATGCCAAAGTTTTAAAGAAAACCTCTCTGATCTGCTCTCACAGGCAGTTACATGATGGTCTGCCTTTCATGTTAGTCCAATAATTAGACTGAAAACGTGTGGAAAAAAAATTACTGTATTTTCCGGCGTATAAGTCGTAGTTTTTTTTTGTATAGATTTGTCAGTCCTGCAACTTATATACTTTTTTTTCCCCATATTCATAACGCAATTTTTGACTGACGCTTTAAATTTCTAAGAACTGCAACAGCGAGTCCTCTCGTGCGCGCTTGCTTCACTCAGCTGGTGCAGGAACGCTGGAGAGCTAACGGCTCCAGCTGCTACAGATGGATGGATGGATGGTGCCGCGCAGGCGAAATGAAGCTGTTTTGTCCATTAAATAAACACGACAGGTCAGCGGCGACGCATAATAAATGCGACTTACACGCTGAAGCGACTTATATATGTTTTTTCCTCTTCATGATGCTTTTTTTGACTGATGCGACTTGTACTCCAGAAAATATGATAATGTCCAAATAAAGCAACAGAAAGATCTCCTGAAAGCTGGAGGGTGCTTCAGACTTCTTAGATTTTTTTTCAAGTTTAAATCTTTTAAAGCAGAAACAAAACATTGCACAAGACTTTTGCACAGTACTGAAGTTTCTGCCCCGTTTAAGTAAAAACACTTTGACAACAAGCACAATTTAAAACAGAATGATCCCAGATATTCAACTATGATGAACGTCCTATTAGTCATAACATAAAAAGCTCCATTTAAGTGAAGCTTTTATTTAATTAATTTTTTAGGGAAGTCTAACGTCCAGAATCGGGACCAAACTATGAGCTTCTGAAAGACGATGAATTAACTTCATGTTGTGTTCACTGACATTAATAAAGTTTGTATAATATTCATACATTTAACTTTGGAAATGAGAGTGGACCTCAGAGCAGCTGTCAGAAAACCATTTAACCATCATGAAGCGGATATAAATTTTCATTAAGTTCATTTGTAAAGATTTGTTTCCTTTACTTTGTATCCGTCTGAAAGTTAAAGGTCTGTTTTCTGTGTGAAACTGATATTTTTATTTATCACCAGAACGTGAGTCATGTTCCTCTCAGGTGGCTGCCATCAGGCGGAGAATATTCCTGCTGTATTTTTAGTCCGAACAATCAGCCGAAGGGGGTTCAGCTGGGAGGAAACTGGCTTTTACCATCCTCCCAGTTGGCCTGAATGCAGCGAGAGCCACAGCTGGTTGAGGTGTTTGAGGGGCATGATGGGAGATGAAGGCCTTTCTGCCTGCAGCCATTTCAGAGACAGGTCTGTAGTCCGACTCCCAGGGGCTCTCATTAAAGAGCCGCCACTCAGAAACCAACAAGCAGGCGGCCAATGAGATGCTGCCCTGCAGCCCACGCAGGTCCCGCCCACACGGTCCGGCGGTAAGGCGCTCGCTAAATGTACTCGGCCTGCGGGGGCTAATCCTGTTTGTCAGCGATGTAGAAATAAAATCAAGTAATTACACTCCGGCAGGAGCTCGTCTTCATCACTCCTTCACCGTGTGTCCACACGGGAACGTTTACTGCGCCAGCATGAACAACGCCTCGGAAACTGAAGCTGTGGATGAAAATATGATGCCCTTGAACTCCTTATTCCTCTGATTTTAGCCCGAAGAACAAACGGGTCTGGGATGGAAAAGTTCAGAATCAGGTTTTTAGTCCATCTTGATGAGCTGACACCAGAGGGTGAGGATTAACAGATTCGTACCGACGCACGATACCACTGGGTGTGCAGCCGTGCACGAGGCAGTTTAGGGATGAAATCTTGATGCACAAAATGATTCAGTCTGATCAAATAAAATCTGGAGGGGTGTCAAACTCAGTTACAAAAAGGGGTCAAAAGTAAAAACTTACTTCAAACCAAGGGCTAAGTTCCTCAACAAAAGTTTCTTCGGTCTCATCAGACGTTCTCTGGTGCTTTTTCCACATCAAAATTAAAAAAATACGGAAAATTTAAAACTAATTTTTCTGGCTTCAAAGTTGGCCAACTCTCATAAGTCTGCATTGAATAAAGTATGCTCAGTTTTTTTTAAGTAAAATGAGAAGCAATAGAAATATTTTACTCTAAGGGCCAGATAAGGGCCATTTTGGCCCTCGGACCTTGAGTTTGACACGAGTTTTAGAGGCAGGTATATTTCTACATAAAGACATAAATTACTGTATATAAAAAATAAAAAAACAGACAAGTTAAAGTTTATATTTGAAACTGCAGAACAGATCATCAGTTCTTCCAGTGAACACATCTGCTGGATGGAGAAGGGGTTCTCTGCAGACCAAAAGTGGGCGTTTCCGGAGAATAGGCGTTTGTAGACGGCAAACACTGATTGGCAGCTGTATTTGCTGCTCTTTAGGTAAGTTACGTCAGCTCTTTTTTTAAAACTGAAGGTTTCTAAGAAACAACTTTATCTCTGTTGTAAAACACACGAAGATTCTCTTTAGTTCTTGGGCTGTAGGCTGCACCAGACACAGGTCGGCTTGAGTGTGGTCTGGGTACAATGAAATATGAAGCATCTGAAGCGAAACCTCCATTTGTCAAAAAGTCTCGTCTCAACTAAAGATCATGAGTCTTGTAACGAGATAATGGCCCAAAACAAATGCTCAAAACAAAATTTTGCTCTTTAGAAGTTCTTCTATGAGATCTGATCTATGAAAGGAGCTGAAACACGGAGTAGGATTGACCCTTAAAATCTGAGACAGCCGAGGAAGTTAACCAGTAAACAGAAATACCTGCTCCAGTTGAAGAAATCTTACAGAAACTGACAATCACTCATCTGCAGCGACTGCTTTACAAGTTTGAACAAGTAAATGTGAAGTTAAAGGAAACAGCCTTTGTCCCAAGGCCTGTTTAAGTATCGTTATTATCTTGGCTACTTTATTTTTCTTTCTTTATGAATCGATTGTGACTATTTTCACATTATTCAACAACCAAAATGGATTTTGTTTTTTTTATTGTAATGGGTAGGTATTCAAAAACAAACATTTAGCCCTCCACACTACCCAGTTGTGAAATATAACCTGAAGTTCTGTGTTAAGAGAGGCAGAAAGAGAAAGTATGGAGACACCGCTAATGTTGAACCGGTTAATATGTCTGTGGTTAACACAATCTGCCAATAACGCCTTGTTTTTTAGACCTAATATGCCTGTGGTTAACACCAACAGCTTGTTTTTTTTTTGTCCAATCAGATGTGGCCCTCCAGGCACGCCCATTTTACTATCATCCAATCATATGTGGCCCTCCAGGCACGCCCATTTTACTATCGTCCAATCAGATGTGGCCCTCCAGACACGCCCATTTTACTATCGTCCAATCAAATGTGGCCCTCCAGACACACCCATTTTACTATCGTCCAATCAGATGTGGCCCTCCAGACACGCCCATTTTACTATTGTCCAATCAGATGTGGCCCTCCAGACATGCCCATTGTTATGTGGCCTTCCAGATACGCCTTCCGAATATGTCTGCAGAGATACCTATTGGCTGGCTGGATGTTTTCTCTTTAGTGACACATACAGGTCGGGTGGAGAACTGCCGCATCACCAGAGTAAACACCAACAAACACTAGTTTTCTTGCATGAGCGGCCTCGAAAAGTTCGTAGGTTTTAGTCACTAGAAACTTTGTGTTGCATGTTTGAGTCACAAGCCTGGATGTAAAGCTCTGTAAATGTGGATCACTGTTCTAAAAACACAAGAGTAAACTCTGGTTCTGTTTGGGTCTGGGTTCTGGGTTGGTATAGAACTGATTTAGGACTCTTGCGAGCTATTTGTCCTGCTGCTATCAATATCTGAACAAAGACTTCAGCTTCACAACTTTCTGATGAAGTCTTTGTTTTAATGAAAAACCTGATGAGGACCATCCCAGGACGCCACCTGCCTAAAGAACGTCAGGTTTTTAATTACCGCCTGTCTGCAGGTGGCTGCTCACAAAACCTCTGGGATCACTTTCTACCTGCTGAGGAGTTTCAAAGGTATGGTTAAGGTTTATGAAAAATGACAGAAGAGTGTGACTTCCTGCGTTTTCTGAGGAGAACAACAAGACGTCTCAGGTAAACATCTGCGCTGGGGACGTGAAGACACTTAAAATGTTCAGAGACGATCGGGGAGAACATCTTCTCTCCAGAGGAAGCTGCTCTGTGACAATTCAACACATCAGCTCATCTTCCAAACTAATAAATCTTTATTACTTTAATTCACCGACTGGTCATCAGTTTACATTCAGGCTAAGTCTCCCTAATATCATGACGCACTTCCTTCTTCTCACTGTGTTTCCATCCTGTAAAGTGTGGAGGTCCCTCCACCTCCTCCTGCAGCCGAATCCGGCCTGCTGGCCACTGTTTGGTGATCAGTGCCGTCAGCTGACCTGTAACTATGCTAAAACCTCCAATATGAATTTAAATAAAAGTGGTGTTTCAGATTTTTTTAATGAAATAAACTTAATTTTCTGATTAAATCCCAACACCGACTCGTCGTTCATCCCCGTCTGTTTTCTTACAAACAGCACCGTTTCAACAAGACTGCTCGTTCAAAAAGCCACAGTATGCTTCCTACCTGCTGTTTTTATTTCTTACATCTAATTACACAAGTTTTACTGCGAGAAACTCAACCAAGGACACGGAGCGTGTTCCCCTCGCTCAGCTGCTGCTTCGTGCAAAGAAACGTCCTCACGAGCAGCTCTGACGCTCAACTGAATCGCCGTCAATCTCCCGTCATTTAAAAAAAAAAAAAAATCTTCCTTTTGTTTTAACATTCAAAGATTTAAAGACAGAAACACCCTGAAAACATTTGTTTTACGTCGTTCAACATTTTGATTTATCGAAGTCAGTTCGTCAAGTTTTAAAACTCGACGAAAATGTTTTAAATGAAGTTGAAGTCTGACGTGACAAAACCCATTTCAGGCTGTTTAGTGCATCGTTCAGGCAGCTTCAAATAGATGTTTTTATGCTGGAAACGTATGTTAAAGATTAATTTTAATATTTAATTAATGTATTAATAATTATTATTTATTCATATAACACTTGATTAAACTAACATGCTATTAGGCTGTGATAGAAAAGTGAAGGTGTTGAAGAAAATCTAACAAATTCTTAAAGATGATTTCCCTGATTGATACTTTTTGTCTGTCCACATTGCTCTAACAATTTTTTTTTTACATTCTCTCAAGCAGGTGAGAATATCTCGGTATTTAGAACCGGGTTCCCAACTTTTCATGACAACAAATTTCCCAGAGTTCACCCTGATTTGTTCTTGACTAAATCCTTAAATTCTAAGAGACGCACAGAACGCTCAGAACTTGGCTCAGAGTCACGTTCAGAGGTGACAGTAACTACGGTTCATGCATACGTTTATTATTCATAGTAATTAATTACACTGTTGTAAC
The DNA here is from genome assembly GCF_014905685.2 of Nematolebias whitei. Lineage (NCBI taxonomy): Eukaryota > Metazoa > Chordata > Actinopteri > Cyprinodontiformes > Rivulidae > Nematolebias > Nematolebias whitei. The sequence goes on along the minus strand of NC_056501.1, from coordinate 5,791,330 downwards.
CGGGCTGTATTTGTATTTTGTTATAATTACTTTGTACACAAAATGTCTTTTGCTATTTGGATTGTTCTTATACCTGACTGTAAATACTTTTAGAAACCACTGTGATTGTTATAAACATGTGACTTTAAGACTGGAAGCCCCTCCTTTTTAATTTCTTCTTCTGTGGTATTGTTTTTGTTAAATAGTTTGTTCCCCTTACAGCCTCCCCTTTTGTACAGTTGTCCAGCGGGAGAGGCGCGTGTTGGTTATTTTGCATCTAAAAATATTCCTGTTTATTTATAGATTTATTGAGTGTATTTAATTATATTCATCCCATATTGTAAATATTTAAGTGAACTAATGGTTGTAAAGTGGTTGGAATTGATTTTAGTGTTGTTATATATTTTTCTTTCGTGTAGGACTGGAGTGGGCGGCCAATAACTTGGTTGATGTGTGTTTGCTATTCTTGTCAGAATAAACAGAGAACTCATCTATTCTGGAGATATACCGTGTCGCAGCCTAATCTTTCATCATAACCAGCACAACGCAGAGGTGGGACCAGTTACATAACATCAGATACTAAAAAGGCCATAGCCAGTCAGTAAGTCCAAATGTACTATGTACACTGTAGAAGCAGAACATGAACTCAGTGGTACTAGAATACCAGCATTAATACATGTTTAACATGATTGTTTGTTTAATGACCCCACGTTTGGAAGATTGATGAGACACGGACTCAGAATACAGAAAGAAAGTGTTTTTATTTACAGTGGGTGTGTAAGAGTGACACTCACTGCAGCTCCAAGATGGCCGCTAATCACCATCAGCTGACGGTCATCCACCTGACGAGCTACAACCCTACTTAAGGCTGCAGTCGAGTCCTACTCTTCGCTGGAGCATTGTTCCCTTATTATGGTACTTATGCTTCCAGCCAGTCTTGTGTTTATGCCAAGAAATACTTACCTTGTTTTTGTGTGCCTACAGTCATCTCGTTTCGACTCTCCTCGCTCTGGATTCCCGTTTTTGTGCCTTGCCCTCCTGACACGTGCCTGACCTGCCTCTCCTCTGGGACTCTGTTGGATTTCTTAAGAACACCTCATGCACCATCTCCTCCATCTGTAAGACCAAACAAACAAATTGAATATTATATATGAGACAACTCCTTGGCCTACCCCTTCCTGACATTCCACTTCCTCCTTCAGGGATTCCAGAGGAACCACCTTGTATAATTGTAAATACCACTGTAAATAATAAACACTGTCACTTCTTATTACTTTGCCTTGTGTCGTTCCGGGTCTCGTTACGAACTGGGTTGTCCTAAAACATAACAGGGTGGCAGAGAAAAGGACCCTCAGTAAGCTGCTGTCCATCATGGACAATGCTGACCATCCTCTGCACGGTGCCATCATGAAGCAGAGGAGCTCCTTCAGCTGTAGACTGCTGTCCCAGCCCTGCTCCATGGACAGATTCAGGAAGTCCTTTGTCCCTCAAGACATCAGACTGTTCAGCTCCTCTCGGTGCAGTAAAAATAGAGGCTTGTAAATCTGCAGCAGCACGGACACATACGTATGAATATGTATATTTACATGTACATGTGCATATGTTTATATATATGTATGCTTAGATGTGTGTATATATGTATACTTATATATAAGTTAATCACAAATGTAGTACACCCTACCACCTTGTGCATGCACATATTTGTCTTTTTTTCAAATTTGTGTATTCTGCTTCTTTTTTGATTATCCATATGCATTACCTACCTACCTACCTATCTATCTATCTATCTATCTATCTATCTATCTATCTATCTATCTA
>NC_056501.1:5788828-5789523 GCF_014905685.2 Nematolebias whitei | reverse complement strand
CTATCTATCTATCTATCTATCTATCTATCTATCTATCTATCTATCTAAACTTTATTTAGACAGGTTAATATCATGGAGCCTTGAGGATTCATTTACAAGAGAGACCCAATGACAACAATGGACAATTATTAAAAGGCATATAGATTATTATTATTTTTTTACATATTAAAATAAGATGGCAAATAAAGTAACAAAAACAGCTAGATTATAAAGCAGAATATAAGGCAAATGTAGAAAACTAAAAACAGGAACATGTCTGCGTTGGTTTTTACCAGGAGTCCAACGTCTATCAATCAATCAATCATCTTGATTGGAGAGAGTTGTTGACGTCTTTCTTGTTCTTGTTTGCAGGTCGCCTTGGAGATGGTGGAGATAGAAGGTCCTAGTTTTGCCGAAGATGACGAAGATGGAATCCGGAGAGGTAATGCTATAGAGCAGGGGTGTCAAACCCACTTACAAAAGGGGGCTAAAATTAAAACCTTCTTCTGGTTTCAAAATCTACATGAACTCAAATCAGATACTCAACATCTTTTCTTGGTTTCAGGGTCCTCAACAACAGTTTGATTGGTCTCATTTGACGTTCTCTGATGCACTTTTGACATCGTAATCAAAATATCCTGATGCATGCTCAATAATCCAGGTAGAAAAATCCAAAAAAGTTCAATCTGGTCCTCTGGACATTCAAAAAAACAAAA
>NC_056501.1:5784111-5788728 GCF_014905685.2 Nematolebias whitei | reverse complement strand
GGGACCTTGAGTACACAATTTCATTCCACCTCATGTACCACATGTGATGCGAATGACAATAAAACACCTTGAACCATAAACCTTCTAACATCCTTCTACCAGTATACCCACTGTCCCTCCTCTGGACATGTCCAAACCATCTCATTCTGGTCTCTCTAACTTTATCTCCCAGTTGTTCAACCTGTGCTGTACCTCTGATGATGTCATTCCTAATCTGATCCATCCTTGTCACTCCTAAGAAGAACCTCAGCATCTTAATTTCTGCCACTTCCAGTTCTTTCTCCTGTCTTTTTGTCCATGTCTCTGTCTCCAGACCATACAATACAGCTGGTCTCACCACTGTCCTGTAAACTTTTTCTTTGACCTTTGCTGACACCTTTTTGTTGCAAGTCACTCCTGAAACTTTTCTCCATTTACTCCATCCTGCCTGGACTCTCTTTTTCACTTCTTCTCTTCTTGGCCAATTGTCCATGTTTCTGGATAAATGACCCAAAGTGGACAATATATCAAAACTGCTGAATGCAAAACAGAGAATACCCTGAAACTCAATGGCAAAATCACAACAGTGACATTTGGGATTTTACAGAAGAAGACACAAAGAAAGAATGTGGGACTCTTGTAGAATTTGTGAGCTTATAGTTGAAGTTTCTTCTTCAATCAGGACCAGTTCAACTGGAAAGATAGAAGAGAAAAAGGTTGAGGTTTAGTCAGGGGAGAGGTAGTCACCAAAAGTTTTCACTTCATGTCAACTTTTCTAGAGGAGTCTGCACCCGTTGACACTTTTCATCCGTTATCAGCGGCGTACCACAAACAAGATTTAATTTCCTCTTTTATCTATTCAAATTAGCAAAGAGGAAAGCAAATGCATTGAACTGCTTCTGTTGTTCCCCCCCAACACCGATGGGAGAGAACTTCTGACAACACTTTCTTAGATACACTTTATCCTCTGCAGGAAAACTCAGCAAGGCAAAACACAAGCAAACTCATTACAGGTCCGGCTCCTCTTCATTATTCAGCCCAATTATAGGTGAAACTTTGGGATCCAGCCAAAAGTTCTGTGACCAAAATAAAACGCTTTTTGCATCTCAGTTGTTTTTTTTTTCTTTGAAAGAAAATAACACATTTATATTGGAGACTGTGTTTAAGTTAAATAAATGCATAATTGTAAAATTCATACTTGTCTTCTTGCAAGTGAAAAGGGACGTGCTGCTCGATGATGCTGCTGTCCCCCTGAGACGACAGCCTGAGGGAACAATTACCCGTCTGCAGATGACCGCAGGGCCACCGGGGCTTTATTTATAGACAGGAAGTGATGTGGAGAAAGAATACAGAAGTTTCAGCTAACCTGAATGAAAGTAAGCAGCTACACAGAGGAATGAGTGACAGCAGGACAAGGACAGGAGGAACCATGCAGCTGTTAGAGGACGAAAACTGAACCGACCCACCGAGACAAAGGACTCTGAAGAATCAGTGGAAAGACATTTTACTTACAGCAAACACCAGCCAACCATTCTTTCCCTTTTGCTTTAGATGAAACATTTAAAGTAGAAAGAAGCAAGTATTTGTTCAATTCAAAACCAGAAGGTAACACAAACCAAAGAAACCAAATGCAGTTGAGGTTCCAAATGTGAAGGAAAATATTTATTAAATAATGAAAGCAAGGCTGCTGCAAGGCAGCACGGTGGCACAAGAGGTAGAGCTGCTGCCTCTCAGCGAGCAGAACCCCGGTTCAAATCCCGGTCTTTCTGGGTGTAGTTTGCATGTTCTCTCCGTGCATGCGTGGGTTTTCTCCAGGTACTCCAGTTTCCTCCCACAGACCAAAAACATGCATGTTAGGCTGATTGGTAACTCTAAATTGTCCCTAGGTGTGAGTGAGAGAGTGAATGGTTGTTTGTCTCATTTGTCTTTATGTGTCCCTGTGATGGACTTGCGACCTGTCCAGGGTGTACCCTGCCCCTCCCACAGTTATTGCTGGACATGGGCACCAGCGACCCCCGTGACCCAAAATGGAATAAGCGGGTAAAGATAATGGATGGATGGATGGATGGATGGCTGCTACAAGGCAGGATGCTCAACTGTTTATTACCCTACTTTCCGCCATACACGTTGCACCACTGTATAGGTCATATCAGTCCAAATATGTCAAATAAAGTGGAAAAAACATAAATATGTCGCTTCACTGTATAAGTCGTATCTATAATGCATCACCGCTAACGTGTTGTGTTTGTTACACGTCACAGCTGACAACCAAGAAATGTGGGCCAATGTTGTGCCAAAAATTGAATGGATGCCAAATGGCAACCACAGGACCGTGCATGGGAGGACTTTAACAAGAATTTAACAAGATTAACATTTAAAAACAATTGTTTGCTCAAAATTATAGCAAAGTTGTGTCTCAGTTTAACTTTTCCTTAATAAATGCAATTTGACGGTCAAATCAGCTGCATGTCACCTGGGTGGCGCAACGAAACGCAGCTGATTTGACGTTTGCTCCAGGAGTTCTGGACCGAGAAGAAGGGGGCTTGGTATGGCAAGCCACGTGTCTCATTATTAGACACTTTACCTATTAATGAGACACTTAGCTTGCCATATTAGTCGAGGGCCCTCTAGTTGCTGAAAATCGTAGTGTTCAATATTTTCCATATCAGAATGAATGAAATTGTCAGATCTCAGCCAAAAATTGTGTTATAAATATGGGAGAAAAAACATAAATACATTGCTTCGCTGTCTAAGTCACTGGCATGCTAATGTATGCAAAAATCTGCAACTTATACAGTAAAAAGATAATGCATAAAGGGTCAAATGTATTCATATTATCAATAAATGTCATTGGGACATAGTGTCTCTATAAAACATTAAAAAAAAAGTTTAGTCTGTCACTCCACAGATAATGTAAGGTCCAAATATTTAAAATGTTCAGAAAGATTTAGTAATTTATTTGGAATGTGAATTCATATTTATTAAAACATACATTAAAAAGTTGGTATGGCGATGTTCCCGGTCGCTGAAGGTTTTGAGTAGTAAATGTTTGTAGTTTGTGAGGTGAGTGTTTTTCTGGATTGGAAGTGAATGTGAATAAATGTTAATGTTTCTGGGGCAAGATATTAAAATGTATAAAATAATAGTTACACTGTGAAGAAGAACAGAGGTAGATTTTTATTTTTGTCTAAGATGATGCAGAGTGACAGATCCTGACCATTGAAAGGAGCAGTTTCATCCATAACAAGGTGCAATGGTGAAGTAAAAAACATAATTTCCTCAAATGATAGCAGTGGCCATTGGTGGTGGCCATCTTGGATTTTGACATGACAACCCAATTTTTGAAAGAAAGCTGTCTCATGCCTAGATGCAGCCATACAACAAAATGGAAGTTGGCCAGTTGCTTATGTTTAAAATTATAAAGCTCACAAAATTCACTTATATATGACAGTGACCATTTTAGATTTTACAAACCTCTTTTATGCGTAGATGCACCCACACACTAAAATATAAGTTTGTAACTCACTTGTTTTTTGAGTTATCATGTTCACAACATACACAGATGGTCAGATGTTTTTTGTTTTTATTAAATTCCTACTTTTCCATCTGCAATAAGGGACAAAAATAAATAAACAGTTTAACACGATTGGTCTAGGTGTAAGTGGGTGAGGGTCCCCACAGGATCACCTAAAACCACACTGGTTGTTTCTTTGTATCTGTCCAGAAAAAAAGTAAAAATGTCTGCAAGTCTAAAACTGTAACTCTTTTAAAAGAGTCAAAAGGAACTAAAGATAGGAGGAATTCATCCTCACAATGTCCAAAATCTGAATATTTCAGCTAAACTCATGTCTTAACCAGCTCTGATAATCATAACCAAAGTTACTGAGATGTGTCAATGTGTTAATCTGACTATAACCTTCCTGACGTTAAGGCAATCTGATTAAAGTCTTCACACAGCTTCACTAAGGGTTTCTGTTTAATCTGGTTCAAATCACATTATTTCACAGCCGCGTGTGTGTGTGCAGATGGACGGGGTCAGAGTTCAATCTTATGAACTGATGGTTAAATTGAATTAAACTCGGAACAGACCATAAGTCAAACCGGAGTGAATTTGGAATATTAAAAGTGAATTAACATGATATTAGCACATGAAAGCAAAGCAGAGAGAGCAGATAATCACTTCCCAACTGACAAAGATCGGATCAGAACTTTCTCTCATCTTCAATCCCTTCAGGATTTGAGTTGAGCTTTTATTTCACAAAAGGAACCAAAGAGAAGTCACTCTCTGTACATGTGTGAGTCTCTTTAAAAGAAAACTTTCAAATTCAGAGTTTTAAGGCTACCACACATTTTGGTTCAGATAAATCCTTAAAAAGAAAAATCCTTATAAAAGGTTTTCTTGTCTGATTTTTATGACATAACAATATTTTTTATTTCTTGGCCTAATGTGTTTCTGGACCGAGCCCAGTTTGTGTCGGGAAGGGTTTCCGGTGTTAAACAAAATTTTAAAAATCTGTCATGTACGTTTGCTGGCTGTGGTGACCCCTGACGAATGGACTAGCCGAAACAAGTGCACGTAATTGCCATTATGTATATATATATATATAATGATATATATATATATATATATAGATATAT
>NC_056501.1:5782682-5784011 GCF_014905685.2 Nematolebias whitei | reverse complement strand
ACAAAGTGTCCAAATTGAGTGAGTGATAAGGTGGACAACAATGTTTTGACTGTATTGTTGTCTGTTTACAAAATGTCTCATGAACATGGAATGGATTGTATTGAAATATTTATCAAGTCATTGCTGGACAAACATCTACAACTGAATAACTTAAACCCGATTTGATGACCGTCACAGCTAAATCAAACTTAAAACAACAACAACAAATGGCTATTACTCAGACTATTTTAAAGACGATAAGCTAAAACCTGATGCAGTGGTAGCTGAGAGTCGTTAAGAAAACACACTCTGACAGATTGTTCTGAATGTTTGATCAAAACCTGCAATAAGGTCATCATTTCTCAGCATTAGTGTCCAAGTTCAGGTTTTTGGATTCAGAATCAGCCAGACAACAAGTGTGAAAACAAAAACAGTTGTATTCATTTTTGCAGCAGGAAAGAGCCAGGGTCCAACTGCGGAGACGGGTCCTCATAGGTTAGAGGGAGTGAGAGCCACTTTTGCAGACAGGAGGGGTGGGGGCCACCTGAAGGAGTAGGGCAGGATGACATCACCTAACTCGGTGAAGCGCAGCTGCAAGGCAGAGCCTAGGAGAGTGAGATTGAGGGGAGATCCGAAGAACCAGGTCCAAAAAAACACAGACGGGGGCCATACATGGGAGGCAGAGGTCTGAGCACATATCCAGAAGGGAAATCCAAAATCCCAAAAATCCAGAGAGCAAAGAAGTGTCGTCGTTACCCGGGTCAGATGAACAGAGAGGAATCAGACAAGCGGCGCGGTAAATCCAAGAAACAGGTGTGAGGTCAAAACAAGACAGGCGAACTAGGCTATGAGCATGAATCAGGAATAACTTGATGGGACCATGAGAAGTATAATAATCTGGCCGTGTGGAGGGGCGAGAGGAGTCCTTAAATTTGGGCATGAACAGTTGCGGTGAATAAGCACTGATGATCAGAAAGTGAAGACTGGGCATGCCATATGACAGAGGACGTGATCATAGCATGAAGAAGCAGAGACGTGAACAGATGGGGGCAAGCAGAAACCGCTGATCATGACAATTAGATGATCTTCATTGAAAACTCTGATGTGACTTGTTGCAGAAAGGGATGGACTAAAGGACAGCACAGAGGCACTAATCATGGCAGCACAAGAACAGGCCCTCAGCACAAGAGGAGTAGATGCTGAGATGCAGGCTGTGCAAAGATGCCTCTGAGACAGTCTAACACAGCGTAGCAGGATGTAAGATCCAGGCATGGAAAGCATACATGGAATGCCATAGTCAAAGTATCCTGATGCATGCTCAATAATCCAGGTAGAAAAATCTAAAAAAGT
>NC_056501.1:5778024-5782582 GCF_014905685.2 Nematolebias whitei | reverse complement strand
TGATGGTCAGCAGGACCTCAGGTCAGTAGGATCTCAGGTCAGTGGACATCTGGTCAACAGGTCTGATGGTCAGCAGGCCCTCAGGTCAGTGGACCTCTGGTTAACAGGTCTGATGGTCAGCAGGATCTCAGGTCAGTGGACCTCTGGTCAACAGGTCTGATGGTCAGCAGGGCCTCAAGTCAGTGGACCTCTGGTCAACAGGACTGATGATCAGCTGGGTCTCTGGTCAGAGGAGTACCTGGTCAGTAGGATCTCTGAAGGATTGCATTGTAAAACAGCTGGATGGAAGTTAGTGCAGCTGTGCTGATGGAGCTTGGCTGATCTATACATCACTCGGCCCAATGCTCCCAATTAAAATGTGGAGGCAGATTGTTTCAGAGCTCTGCAGAGACTAACCTTTGAGTGACAAAGCTTTTGACTCTCATTACCCACCCGAGCAGCTCATACTGAACACGATCCTGCATTGATTTTGGATCTGACATGATCTCTGCTGCTCGCTTGTTATCTGCCGTGTTAGATGCATATAGATGCACGGAGCGTCCCGTTCAATCTTCACTTATTCTTGACAAATGAGTCTTCTGAGAGCTTCCCCGCTCATTTTTTCTTATGTTCAGGTCAGTTGTTCTAACCTACGAGAGTTGAATTGTTTATAGCAACTTACGTTCCCAGTTGGAGAAGATGGGCTGATGATGGAGACGTCCGGATTAATTTCCCATTGCAGGATGTTTTATAAGCTCTGGGATGGGGGTGATTTTATGGAAATAAATCAATTGCAATTTATTTGAAACATGAGTTCACTTGTCCACCTTTATCTTTATGCAAATACACAAAATGGAAATAAGTAGAGTTTGCAAAAGATTACAAGTTAATGTGTGATTTCCTCAGAATATGAGCTGATAATTATGCAGTAAAATCCAAATTATTCCAAGTTATTACTTTACTCCAAAAAATTCCAACTTAAACTGTGATTCTGCAAAAAACATTGAAGATCCAAATGCCAGTTCAATCATGTAAAGTCCAGCTTTCAGTGACCCTTTTAAACTATGAAGGGTTCTACTGGTGGCGTTTGTTTGAGTCTTCATGTCAGAGAATCATGACCTGAGTGAACCTGAGACGTCAGACTGCAAAACATCCTTTGTTGTTAGCTCATCGTCTTGAATGGTCTCTGATTTATAGAAGTCATTTCTCACTGAAATCTGCTAAATAAAATCGCTTGCTCAGCATTAATCTGAACTTCTTAAAAACAGCCTTTGTGGAGTTTAATTTCACCCGAGTGGAGACTATGAAGGCTGGAAAAGTAAGAGACTGTTCGCAAGAACACCAGTGAACAAAGGATACCACCAGTATTCATCCAGTATGACAAGAAATGACTGAACTAAATCCCATTGTTGTTTTCAGGGTCATTTTTTTCTGTATTTCTTTGTAAATGTGTCTCTTTTATACTACAAAAGTTATAAGATGCTGTTTTTTGACTGGACCGTGCACAATTTGACGTTTTTATTCATGTGTTGTTTTTGTTTTTCTAAAGTGACAGGAGAAGATGCAAATAAAAATACCAATATAAACACAAAATATCCAGTGAATAGTAATAAGTGTGTTTGAATGCTTCTGCTTTGGTGCCATTATTTATCTGCAACACCATGGTGGTTGTTCATGCAGCTTGTGTTGTCATTATGCCCTTGTGTGAATGTTGATGAAGCATTCACATGATTGTGATCCATTTGTCTTCTGTACATTTTTCAGTGTGATTCTCGTCCTGCAGTTCTCAAACTATTTCAACTAACCATAATCAAAACATTCAGCTCTTTCAGGACAATCCTCCTATGACTTTTGGTATTGGTGCAACTTTAGCTTTTTGAAATATTTAGCCTTTTCTGCCCCTTTTCTTCTCAAAGAAAATGAATAGAGCTCATTTTAAATCCTCCCCATGTTTAGATCTGTTTACAACCTCTTACTGCTCCTTTCACATTTTGTTCTGGTTCAGCTTCTTTGTGCAAATTTAAACTTTTTTCCAGCTAATTTCAGCTGTTTTTTTTTTTCAGCTGTTTTGTGCTCCGTTCAGATTTGTTCTGCTAACTATAACATTTTTGTGCTTCTTCTAACATATTTCTGCTAATTTCAGCTTGTTTTCAGCTTATTTCTGCAAGTTTCAGCTTTTACTGCTATTTCAGCTACTATTTTGCCATTTCATGGTATATTTAGCTTTTACATATAATCACACATTCTTTAGCTCATTTTTAGCTCACCACTTATTTCTGGTAATTTAAGCTTCTTTCTGCCTTTCAGCTTTTTTCATCCATTTTTTTTGTAATTTCATCTTTTCTTTTTTGGCTGATTTCCTAATTTTTGTGTTCATTTCCGATTATTTAAACCTAATTCAGCAAATATGTGTTCTTTTTACTTTGTCTGCTAATGTAGGCCTGTTCTTCCATTTCAGCTACATCTCAGCATGTTGTTTTTATTTTGTTTTTTTCCCAATTTCAAATGTTTCTCAGCAAGTTCTTCTGCAACAAGTATTCACGCTGCATTTTTGCAGGAAATGCGAATTGACTAGTTTTATTCTAGTGTTAGTTTTTATTCATAACCCTTCTATAATTAGGCTCACTAGTCTCCTGTCAATACCACATTCTGAACCGGAAACTGAAAAGATAAATAAATAAATTGCCATTTCCGTCAGGCACTGGGCAGCACATACCATTTATTTCAATTAGGTTCATGGATGTAACTGAAACTCGTGCTGTTCTTTTGCTGTCACACCAAAGTGATTTGGGGTCATGAGAATTTAGGGTTTCTTAATTATTTAAGCAAAGCAGGTCTGAGAATCCCTCCTGCATCAGTGGACCTCCTGTCAGGCTCTTCTATAACAAATACAGCACAGCTGAAGAGCAGCAGGGTGGACTTGGCTGAAAGGAAAACCTTGAGAATAAGAAGAACTTTATCTCAGTGATGGAAGAAACTGCTGTTCTGCTCAATAAAGATATTTGCAGGTGTTTGTGGTTCAGGGAGCCTTCAGGGGAAAGCTGATTTCTTCTTGCTAATAACAGAAGAAAAGCCAGGGGTAAGACCCATCCACTCAATAACACACCCATACACAAATATGAGCGCTGATAAGGTTTAATATTTAACGAGCAGTCCAACCTGATGCTGCTGGGCTTTGTTCATTTGTTGGTGTTTTTTTAAAACATCGATACGTTATCTTGGAAAGCCTCCCTCTTCCCTGAGGAGTTTACAGAAACACCCTGAAATCTAAAGATAGGGCCTGTGGTTTAGACTGTTCCAAGGTGAAAACATCTAATTCTGTTTCTTTCACTGTGTTCAAGAGCATTCTATTATAAAGTAATTCGTGCTGTTTGTTTTTACTGCTGGTGGGACATTCAGACTGAGATGTTTCAATCTCGCAGATCTCTCTAGACTACAAAGATGCTCGCAGGAACAATATTGTTTCTACAAATACATAAATATGTATCTAGATCTAGAACATGATGTCACAGATTTTAAGCAAAATGTATGCTGCGGGATGAGTCAGTAGTATCAGAACATACACAGATAAATGGGAAACTGTTAGAGCTGCTGGTCAGGCAAAGGTTTCTCTTTGGCTAATCTGTGGCTTGAAGACACATTCTTTTGACTGGAACTTTAAACAAAAAAAAACTTTTTTATGAACTTTGACAGCATTGTGAGATTAATATTTCACATTTTTTCCACAGCGGTGGATTTATTTACACTGACGGTGGAGTTCGTCTGCAAGTCCGTTACCAGTTATGATTCATGTCCAATGTGCTGCAAAATAAAACATTATAATTGTAAAGTGTTGAAGTGATAATCCGATGAAAAAGTGAGATGCTGTAGAAGTTCATGAATTAGTGTGGGTTTTAACCTGATATTTTAGACATTTAAAATATTTTATTAAGTGTTTTGTGCGAGCACTGATTCAACGTTCACATTATTGTTTTACAGTGTACTCCTTCAGTGTGTATTTTAGCTTGCCCTACTCTTCCACTTGGGCGGTTCCACTTCACTTTAAAGTCAGGTCCTCTACCTGAGAGTTTGAGGGTTCTGTTCTGTATCTTAGCTGTTCCTAAGAATGCACTTTTCTGGACAGGGATCTCTGAGGCTGTTCCTGGGATCTCTTGGAGTAATTTTTCCAGTTTGGGGGTCACAGCACCAAATGCTCCAATGCAGATTCCTTGACTCTCCACAAATTCTGTATTTCCTCTTTCAACCCTTGAAATTTATTGAGCTTCTCGTGCTCCTTCTTCCTGATGTTACAGTCACTTAAATTGCTCCATCTACCACCACTATCTTTTCTCTTGCTTGTTAACCACCACAATGTCCGGTTGATTAGCCATCACCTGCTTGTCAGTCTGAATCTTGGAAGTTTCACTGTATCTTAGCTCTTTCATCCTCCACCTCCCTTGGTGGCATCTCCCACTTTGACTTTGACTGTGGGACCTCCAGTCATTACTTGGCACAGATATCCCTGTATATTATTTCAGCTACTTTGACTATGTCTAAAAAAAAGTTTAATCTGGTCCTCTGGACATTAAAAAAAAAAAAA
>NC_056501.1:5765877-5777924 GCF_014905685.2 Nematolebias whitei | reverse complement strand
TATATATATATATAGATAGATAGATAGATAGATAGATAGATAGATAGATAGATAGATAGATAGATAGATAGATAGATAGATAGATATCGACTAGAAAGATATTTCCTTCTTCTTCTGCAGCTCATTTTGTTTAATTCTTTTTAAATTGTTGTTTCCATGCAATGCAAAGAGTGTGACCTGATGATAACATATGAAGGTGGCTGGTTTCCAAACTGACGTAATTGTGCATGCTTAATTTTTTTTTCACATTAAGGATTGTGCAAATTGCAGGACAGACCCTTATTTATTCAAATGATACAAAAAAAAAAGCAATAAATCTGTCACTCACCTTCAAAGGCAAAGACGGAGCAATAATGTTGCTTTGTATGTGTTCATTTGTCTGTCTGTTAGCAAAATATTTTATGACATGCTTGATGGATTTTAATGAACGTATCGTATTTTAATATTGGATATGCATCTACAACTGATTAACCTTCGGGGTCAATCCAATTCAAGATGGCTGCCACACCTGATCAACACTGGTAAACACAAAAATGAACATAACTCAGCCAATTTGACAAATTATAAACTCGAGATTGGTAGTAGCTGATAGTGATCCCTGCTGTGAAACTATTATGGATCACACAATATCGCACAGGATTACTCAAGGCTACAACTCTGTTCTTGTCAGAGTAAAAGTATTTTAATTGGAAGCTCTGACATGTGGGGCGAGGTGATATTGATGCTTTTATATAAGGCTCGGTCTTTCAATAAAAAATGAACTGATACAACTGTTTTGATCAATGTGGCTCATACAGATAAACTGAATTTAATAAAATGCCACAGAATGCCTCGTTTTGAGTTATTTATTGTTGTGTTTGTTAGGCAGTCTTGTTAGTGCCTTTTAGCATCAGTTTGCTGCTTCTATCATGTCTGACCCACAGTGTGATGTTGGAAATCTTCAGCAGAAAATCTACTAACAGTTGCAGTTCACAGAGTTCTGGTTCTGATCTGGAAAAAATACATCATTTTAGTTTAGCTCCTGCTTGTGCTGGCCGTGTATCAGCATCTAAAGATTCGCTGTGATCTCCCACCAGGCGAGTGTTCAGCTCCACGAGGTCCCGCCTGACGACAAACAGGACCCGAAAGACCCAGACACCCAATTACAAATCTGCAGGCACTGGATCCATCTGGGTCCTGAACAGAAATTAAATTACCTGCAGGAGTGTTTACAACACGGATCAGCAGGTCCACATGAGGTGGAAGGATGCAGTTCTGATTGTCTTTGTCTTTATTGTGAATGTTTATGAAGCTTTCACACTATTGTGATCCATTTTTCTTCTGTAGGTTTGTCTGCATCTTCCTCGTTCCACAATTTGTGCTATTTCAACAAATCAGATAAAAATGTTCAGCTCTTTTAGGACAATCCTGCTATGACATTTTGTATTGGTGCAACTTTGGCTTTTTGAAATATTTAGCTTTTTCTGCACCTTTTTCCTCAAAGAAAATGAATTGAGCTCATTTTACGCCCTTCAAATCTGTTCACAACCTTCTTTCTCTGCTCCGTTCACATTTTGTTCTGGTTCAGCTTCTTTCAGCTTCCTTTTGAAAAAAAAATTCAGCTACTTTCAGCTAATTTCAGCTGTTTTTTGAACCTTTCAGATTATTTCTGCTAACTACAACATTTATGTGCTTTTTCTAACTTCTTTCTGCTAATTTCTGCTTGTTATGCTCCTTTCAGCTTATTTCTGCAAGTTTCAACATTTTCTACAATTTCAGCTACTATTTAGCTGTTTTATGCTAATTTGATACTTTTCAGCTAATTCCACAACTATTGCACTAATTTCAACTTTTTTTCAGCATAATTCAGCTAAAATGTGCTCTCTCCACTTCCTTCTGGTATTCTAAGCTTTTTCCTGCTGTTTTAGCTACTTTCAGCTGTTTGTTTTGTTTGCTAATTTCAGCCTTTTCCAGATAATTTCCACATATTTTTGTGTTTGTTTCTGCTTTTTTCAGCATAATTGGGCAAACAATGTGTTCTCTCTACTTCCTTTTGCTAATTTAAGCTTGTTCTACTTTTTCAGCTATCTTTTGTATCTTTGTAATTTTAGCTGTTTTTGGATAATTTCAAATTTTCATGGTAATTTCTGCTTCTTTCAGCCTAATTAACATGTTTATGCTAATTTCAGCTTGATAACCTTTCAGCTTTTTTCTGTTAAAGTTTTTTTCTGCAAATTCATCTACTATTAGCTATTTTTATGCTTAATTTAGCTTTTCCAGCTAATTCCACATTTTTTAGCTAATTTCAGTGCTTTCCAATTACTTCTAGTTCAAGCTTCTTCCTGATTTTTTTTTACTTTTTTCCTGCTACTTTTTGCTATTTCAGCCTTTTTTTGGTTGTTGCTTATTTCCAAATTTTAGTGTTTCTTCACCCAGTTAAGCAAATATGCGTTTGTTCTGATTTCTTCTGCTAATTTGGACTTGTTCTTCCATTTCAAGTACATTTTGGCATGCTTTTTTTTTTAGCTCATTTCAGCTGTTTTTCAGCTAGTTCTTCTGCAGTGAGCATTCACTGCTTTTTCACAAGCAATTTCTGTAGTTACCCTTAACAAAAAGTAGTGCATTTGAAGTTTATTTTTGCAAGTATACTTTAAGTTAAGCATAAATATATCAAGTATACTATACACCATACTTGGAGTGTACTAGAAATATACTGATTTAATACTTGTTCGGACTAAAGTGGGACATTTTTATACTATTTTTAGGTATGTCAAATAAAGTTTATAAAAAGTTAACTTCAAGTACACTTCCTAATTTTTAGTGTAAAATATGTATACTTGTAGTACACTTAAATAATCTACTTTTTGCTAAGGATAAAGTTTGTGGTTTATTGTTAATTGTTTCAATACTTTGGAGAAAGTAAAAGTATTAGAACTCTTGATAATCATCTTTGTTTTTTACCTTTGTAAAGAACAGAAACAGCAAACTTCAGTGCGTCCCTGTCAGATTTTGCCCTTGATGCCTCTTCAGTTACTGTGTGGGCAAATTGCTGAACGTGAGTGAAAACAGTTCCTGAATGAGACGGTAATTCTGCAGATGCGTCCACAAAAGACTCCACAAAGTCTCATTTTTGTTTGCAGCAAATTTTACTTTATGTGCTGCCAGATAGGAAGTCAGCGGCGCGGCGGCAGCTGTCGACGAGGCTTTCGTTTTAGCAGGAGGCCGGTAGGTTACGGCTGGCAGCGTACGGAGCACGGGGAGACACAAACAGATAAGATGAGGAGGATGTGTGTAAACAGATGGCTGTAAACAAAGTAATGAAAAGTGACTAAACTCAACACTCGATCACCAGCTGAATGTTGCTCCTTTTAAAGTCTCTGAGGAAATATGAGGAAAGAAATGCTGCGAGCATCTTGTGTGTGTCTAAGACTTCTCTCCCGGGTTCTCCTCATCCTTCTCTACCTCTTCCCTGGGAGGTGACACCGCCCCAACGCTGCTGAGCTCAGAAATAAATAAACCCAGGTTGCCACCGCTGTTGTTACTACTTCTTGGGTAGAATTGATCCCCAGCGAGATGTGGACTTTCTTCCATCTGCTCACTGCTAATTAACAGACGAGAGCTTCCCAGAAGACGAACTTGTGTCGCTCCTCTTCCTCCTCCTCTTCCTCGGCTGCAGATCTGCAGGGAAACAACACAACAGCCTCAGCAGACACTTCAGCCTGCAAGGTGAGACAACCAATCAGCAAGCAGCATCACTTTAATCAGAAGGAACTCACACTGACACCAGAAAAAAAAACTCCTGCGAGGTAAAAGTCTATTTGTGTTAGTCTCGGAGGAAAGCATCGTATTATCTGCTCGTATGTGGCCAACAATCCTCCTGTTTGTATTTACTGGAAATCAGAGGAGGCAGAAGCTGCAGCTGCAAAGTACCACAACACTCCTGTTACTTGTTTAGAAGAAAGAAGGTTTCAGGGGTTTATTTTTATTTTTTTACCTGCCCCATTGGACTTCCCTCAAAGCACCTTTACTCCCTTAGTCTCCAGAAATCTTCAGAGTCAACAACTACACATTCAAGCTGTGCTTTTTTTATTTAGTCTTTATAAAACTCTAGACAGAGGAGGAAACTCTGATGCTTACATTGACTTGGGTTTTTATTTGGCTGCAGACAATATAAACAAAACGTTTTGATGTTTTGTCTAATTTTCTTTAATTATGTCTTCATCATGTTTGTTAATCGACTGATACAGGGGAAATGATGGGCTCTAATGTTGGTTACACTAACAGCACAGAACAAGATATGAGATTTGGACTTGAGTTTATTAATTTTTATTGCGCAGCCATCGGCCCCAGATCATGATGCTACCACTGCCATGCTTAACTGTGGGTACATTGTTCTCAGTTTCTTGTTTTAGTGTTTCTTTTGTCTCAGTAAACAAACAAATGTTTCTTTTGGTTCTTTTTGTTTAGGTGTTTGCTCAAAACCCCGATCCAAACCCACACAGTCACAGAAACCTTGTCCAAGCCCAGACCATGACAGAACTCTGATTTAAGCCCACTTTTTTTTTCTTTTTTTTTTTACTCGTTCCTCACATTATGGATGCTCTGTTATGTTTCTATCCTTTCTCACACATTTGGTGTCAAACTGAAGATTTTCCGAATATCTTTTATTCTCATAAATTCACCACTGATGGATCCTGATTCATTACAAGTCAAAAACACAATCAGATGTTCACGTAACTTTTTGCAAATAAAAAATATTTAGCTTAATATATGCCTCAAATGTGTTTGCATTATTGTTCTTTTCATTTGTTGAAGGTCTGAAGTGCAAGAAATTAAATATAAAAATAAAAATGTTGTTGACATAAATCAAAGAAGACTTTTTAATAAAATAAATAGGGGTGAATATATTTTTCACAATATTTTGTATTGTTTACTTTGAAAAACTGTGCAGCACAGTAAGACCAGAGAATTAGAGATAAACTATGGATTTGGTTGATGATTTGAAGTAAATGTCTGACTCTGGTCCCCAGAAGCTATAAATTCAGGTCTGATATTGCAGCTCTTCTCCACATTACCTTTGAAAGGTAATGTAGGAAAGATGTGAAGCTTGCGGGGTCAACAACCATTTTGTTAACATGGAAGCAGTTTATTTATAGCCTGGCTATACATTCCCCTCCATATATTTATGTGCAGCTGTCTTTACTTACAGCGAGTAATGCAGAGTCAGTCCTGAGAGTGCAGAGTGCTCTGTTGGATCTGCAGAACGTGCAGCGTCTGGAAATCAGCATTTATGAAAGAGCTGCTGATTCAGGCCGAACCGCTGTGATTTGCAGCCGAGCTTCATTTGCAAAAATCATGACTGGAGCAATATGGCTCTCAGACTGTGAAAGTGTATGTGTGTCACTGTGGATGAAGGGAAAACAGGCCAAAACCACACGGGCCTCTTTCTTCACACAAAACTAAAGTATTCCAGATTGATTTTTTTGTTTGTAAAGGCTAAACTTATGATCAGAATGAGTTTAGAAAAGGTTTCTGCCGGTTGGACAGTTGGTCCAAAACTGTGCCTCACGAAGTCTTGGATAGTTTCAAGTTTTGTAACTTTTAGCAGGTGTAGCAACATTTGTTGTTTGCTGTATGTCTGCTGTTTGTTACAGTTGTTTGTGTCTCTATCACCTGCGGTCCTCACTGACATTTCAGAGGGTTTACCTGCTCTCTAGGTAGATCAAGAGGTGTTCAAGTCCTCGACCTTTAAAGTCTCATTGCCTCTGAGTTTGTCATCAATGTGTGCTGAACAAAAGGTGGGATTAAATCAGCACACCTTTTATGTCAAATATCCATCTAAGAGAATTCTCTGTTTTCTCTGTCTAAGGTCTCTAAAGGTTCACCATTCTGCAAGCTAACAATTTTATTTTATTGAGCTTCTGTGTTTCACATTTTGGCCTTCAATCATTTGAGACAGATATACAAAAATACAGTAAGTCTTTATTGACAGGTGTTCTGGTTCTGGGTGGAAAAATAAGGAGGGACAGGCGAGTACTTGAAAATGTTTTGAAGGATAATTATTGTGGAAATTGGATTAGATTTGCTTACTCAACATGTATTTGTCGTAGGAGCCAGATGGAAGAGCTGTGAGGTCCTAGGTTCCAGAAGGTTCTGGCTTTAAGAGAGGCAAGCAGTGTTGGAGAGAGGAGCAGGTTGAGTTGAGGCAGACATTTGATGGTTCAAACTGGAGGTTTTGGATAATAGTTTGGACAACATCAGAATGAGTCGAGGTCTTGAGGAGCAAAGAGGCCTTGAATGGCTGGAAGATTCCAGAACTAGGAAGTCGCTGCAGGAGATTATAAAGAGGATCTCTTTTTTTGAAAGGTGTTCCAATGGTCTAAAAAAAGTCCAAAACCTCAAACTCACTGAAACACTGGTAGGACTGAAGCGATATTGGAAAAAAAAATGCTGACCCAAATCCCCCCACAATCATAAAATGCATTGATAAAGTGTTAGAGAAAACCAAATAATTTTTTGCTGCTAAAGGAGGTTCTACAAGCTGCAGGATCAGTGGATTTTGTGGACTTCTCCAAAACACATGCAGACCAGATGGGTAAACTTCTATGACCCTTCGAGGACCCTAGTGAGGATAAAGAGCTGATCCAATGTTCCACAGCCAGGATGGAAACCACATTGTTCCTCCTGGATCTGAGTTTCAACCATCGACTGAACTCACTTCTCCAGTACCCCTGAATAGACCTTACTAGGAAGGATAAGGAGAGTGATGCCGATATTATGGGAGGACACCATCTGCCCCACCCCCTTTTTTTAAGAAGAGAACCACCACCCAGGTTTGTTAATCCAGTGGCACTGCCCCAAATGTCCACACAATATTTCAAAGGTATGTTAACCAAGACAGCCCCAAAACATCCAGAGTGTTAAGAAAATCAGTGCATATCTTATCCACCCCTGGAGCCCTGCTGCCACAAAACTTTTTAACGATCTAAGTGACCTCATCCACGGTTATGGACAGGCAAACCCGACCTGACTCAGATTCCTCCATGAAATATATGTTGGTGGGACTGAGAAGGTCTGAGAAAGTATTCCTTCCAACTCTTGACAACATCACTGGTTGAGTTCAACAGCACCCCATCTTCACTGAAATTAGTGTTAGTAAAGTGTTGCTTTCCACTCCTCAGCTATCTAATGGTTTGCCAGAATCTCCTTGGAGAAGATCATGTGTCTCTATCAAGCAGACAAGGATGCAGACCTCTTGGCCCTCTGGTACTTCTCAGCTGCCTCTGGAGTCCCACCAGCCAGCAAGGCCTGTCAGGACTCCATCTTAAGCTTGACAGCCTTCCTAACCTGGGGTGTCCATCACCAAGTTTGAGGATGGCCATTGTCAGATGTTCCAACAACCTTGCGGATGCCACTCAAGGCATCCACCTCAACAACTGAGGCATGAAACATAGTCTACTCAGAGTCAATGTCCCCCACCTCAGCTGGAATGTGCTTAAAGTTCTTCCTGGGGTGTGAGTTGAATATATTTATAATGGGTCAGGCATTCCCAGCAAACCCTCCCTTTGCATTTGGGTCTATTGGGTCTGTCCAGCATCTTCCCCTACCATCTGATTCCACTCACTAGCACAGAAGTCCAACAACAGAACACTGCTTGGGTTCAGATCAGGGAAGCTGTTCCTCACAGTCACACCCCTCCAGGTCATACTGTCTTTTCTCAAGATGGCATTGAAGTCCCCCAGCAGAATAAAGGAGTCCCCAACTAGAGCACCTTCCAGCAACTTCACCAATAACTCCACGAAGGCCAGATATTCTGAACTGCCGTATGTTGTGTAGACACAAACAACCATCAAATCCCTTTTCTCTATACCAAGGCACAGGGAAGCTACCCTCTCATCTACTGGGGAAAATGTCAACACACAGGCGCCAAGTCAGGGGGCAAAGAGTAGACCCACACCAGCTTGGCACCTCTCACCATGGGCAACTCCAGAGTGGAATAAGGCTCAGCCCTCTCAAGGAGATTGGTTCCAGAGCCCATGCTGTGCTCTGAGGTGAGCCCAACTATAACTAGTCGGTACTTCTCAACCTCACACAAGCTCAGGCTTCTTCCCTGCCAGAAAGGTTATGCTCCAGTGTTTCCCCTACTCTTATACAAGCGGGGCAGCCCACCCCGTTAACAGATCCAAGCACCCCACCTACTGAACCAAACTGCCCCCACCCCCGGCACTGGAGTAATGCTAAGCTAGCAGTGTGCACTACAGGCATGCTAGCTAAAAATTTAAAGGAAGTGCTCACACTGCTTCTTCCCTCACGTTGAACCCCCCTACCCCCGTGCACTCGAAAACTGCCGGTACAAACAGCACGCAGCTCAAACGTGCCCCCCGACAAAAATCACGGATGAGATGAGTGCCCCACCATGACAAGTTATAGGGAAAACAGTGTTCTGTGTTCCAAAATAGTCCCAATAACAGTAATCACTTTTAGGATTTTTTTTAATAAGTTTAAAAAGTTTTGTGTAAAATGCCTAAAAGAAAATAGACTAAAATTCACAGCAGCAGAAAAAGAATATCCAGTATGCATCTAAGGAAATATTTAAATGAAAAGAAAAATAAGAAATGCGTTACTGAGGCTGCTGACTTGTTAGTATCATCGACGATGCTCACTAATTAGCAGTGCTACCTGCTAAAATCATAATTTGCGGAGGTGATCAAAACTCTTTTCATCAACTGTGCATATTTAATGCAGCAGCGATAAAGTGTCGCTGCACTGAGACAACAATACAAACAACAGAGAAATATGTCTGAACACAATGACTGCTGGAAGTTTCCACCGGAATGAATCAGCTCCTAATTTTCATGAATATATTATCTCGTCATGCATTAAAAACACTCTTAATGAGGAAATCACTCTCTTTCTTCTTCTTATTGGGATTAGTGTGTGTGTGTGTGTGTGTGTGTGTGTGTGTGTGTGTGCGTGTGATTGGAAGTGAAGCTCAGGTCTGTGGTTCAGTCAATTATTTTCTTTTTTGTATATTTTTTCTATAAAGCTCATAATAAGCACATAAACAGACTGTAAAGTGCTTCCAAATATTAATTCAAATTGGCCAATCTTTGTGGCAACCTAATTCTTGTTTTTAAAACTTCAATTTAGAAGAATTATTGTTACATAATGAGATAAATTGAAACACTTTAATAGTTATTATAGAATTTTTTTTTTTAATTTTTTTTTTGTGTGTGTCATACTTCTAGTTGACTACAGTTGAGAATTTTCCACAGAACAACAGAACAGTTCTTCACTTCACCTCAGTCCATTTTAAACGAACTTTGGTCCAGAGAAGACTGTAGCAGTTCCGGATGGTGTTCACATTTTACTTCTTCTTTGCCTGATAGAGCTTTAAGCAGCATTTGTGGACGACACGGTGAACTGTGTTTACAGACAATGATTTGTGGAAGTGTTCCTGAGCCCGTGCAGTGATGTCCAGAGCAGAACCAGACCTGTTGCAGACGCAGTGGCCCCTAAAGGCCAGAACATCACAACCATCCAACACCGACTTTTAACCTCAGACATTTCAGATTCTTCTAATCTGTTGATGAAAATATGAACAATAGATGAGGGAAATTCAAAGTATTTTATTCAGGAACTTTATTCTCCAATTGTCTCACTTTTTTTAGACACAATTTTTCACATACTGGTGAGCTTGCACCTTATTATTATTATTATTTTTTTTACTTCTGAGCAATTCAGTCTTTCTACAATCCTTTTTTTAAACACAGTTCTATTACTGACTATTAATTAACCTTGTCAAATGTAAAAAAAACAAACAAAAAAAACTCATCTGGCTGTTTTTTATGACAGTTTACAGCCTTTTGTTGCCCTGGAACAACTTTTGAGATGTGTTTCTACCATCGATTTGAAAATTACTTATTTTTTTCCATATTCCATTGCGCAAAAACATGGGTTAATTTAAATTTTACACACCATTATAAACTTTTCAGAGTTAAGTGTATACATTGGGACATAATCACGCGATCTTGTTGCATAAATTACAGACCCCAGGTACAGACTCTGCACAGCACAGGCCTATTGAATCGTGAGCTGCTTGTTTGAAATACATAAAAGCACAACCGCTACTTAAACATTTTTAATAGTCACATCATTTTAAGAGGTTACTGCCTGTTTGAATAGCAGTGTTTTAAACCTCCCTTTTCTTGAGATCGGGTGTTATTCAGAAAATATCGAAAGCACCAACTCTGATGATTCAGCCCTTAAACACTGTATGAGGTGACCAAAGCTGCAGTTTGAACTGTAAGCTGCAGACTGAATGTGAGGCCGGCGTGTGCTCAATGGAGACAATTTTTACTACTAAAACTGGACGTAAAGCTAAAATAGCGCAACATGGAAGGTTCAAAATCCAACAACCCCAACTTTAGTTTCTTTGTTTGGCTCTACTTTTTCCAGATTAGAATTTTGTTTCAGAAAAATATACCCTTTAGATTTGATGTTTGGCAAATATTGAACAAAAACTTGACCCACATGTTTGGCTGTTGGTTTTTCAGCTTCTCAACTGAAATATGAATGTCTGTTTCATATATATAAATATATACATATATATATATATATATATATATATATATATATTTTTAATTTTGAGTCATGAAGCGGTACATCGCAAAGTATCTCCAGGAAGGAATCATGCAAGGAGGTCCGTGGGAATAAACTTTAATTATACATGCCAGTGTCAGGGATACAGAGTGGCACACGGACGGAGTGATTGATTCATCGTAAGCAGGGAGGGGGAAGAGGAGGATGATGGAGGTATCCGCAGCAACCAGCACCCACCCCTTCATCACTTGAGAGGCAGCAGGCATTAAGGCAGCTGTCAGGGACTTTGATTTGAAGTGGGAATTACATCTCACACACACACTCACACACACTTGCATAACAGCCGGTCCCATACAATACCCCAGGTTGCATAATATACATGATACGCTCACACACTCTTCACACACACACGGTGGCTGTCCCCGCAGGCCCCAGGCTGCAGCAGCTTCCTGACGTGACACCGCATGAATAATTCGTTAGCAGGAGTTCAGGCGGGAGGTGAACAGAAACTCAAGACTGAATAATCCCGCACTTCCCAAAAAAACACCTCATGTAATGCTGATGGCACCATAAAAAAAAAAGAAAAGGCGCTTTACCTGCAGGTTGAGCTGAAGGAGCAAACACTTCAAAACAAAGACAATTCTCACACGTGAGCCCGGCAGAAAGCAAACTGTGAGAGCTGGACTGCCACACTCTGACTGGATACACCATCTGCAGGAAAACACTCAGTGTGGGGGTGTATGTCTCTGTTTTTGTTACAGAGCCCAGCAGGTTCCACACTGATCTACAGAGCTCCACCGCATGAGAACTTAGCTTTAGGGGAGGAATTTAATTAGAACTTACAGATGTAATTTTAAACCTCTAATCACCTGAAGTTGAAAACTAAAAAAAAAAGATCAATACAATGTGTCATTTAATATCCTGTTAAAAGGCAGGATTTTAAATGTGGCTTATAAAATCAAAACAAGAGTACCACACATGGCACATTATACACCTGTTGACAAACTGTTACATAGCAATCTGCAGCCACGACCCAGACAAGCAAAAACTTTGTACAACATTTGATCTTGATTTTTGACCTTGACCTTGAAGCCGGAGTGATGAAGCCTGTGCACAACACTCCGTCTATGATGCATACTGTATATGTATTAAGTTCTGTGAACTTATCTTGAAGAAGTTATGGACCAGACAAGAGAAGGTTTAAGGACATTTGTAAGGACAGATGGACAAAGACTTTACAATAAAAGCAGTGTACATCTTTATTTATATATAACCAAGTCACAACAGATGTTATCTTAGGGCACTGAACAAATGTATTATACAGTAGTCTTTCATTTATGGCAGGGGATCCATACCCTGAAGCTCCGCGATAAGTGAAAAACTGCGTAGTACGAATAGTAATCCAAGTAAGTAGTAGTTTATTATATATATATATATATATATATATATATATATATATATATATA
>NC_056501.1:5759280-5765777 GCF_014905685.2 Nematolebias whitei | reverse complement strand
ACAAATTAAAATAAGATGGCAAAAAAAGTAAAAAAAAAGTTAGATTATAAGGTGAATGTTCTTCCATTTTCAGCACATTTCAGCATTTTTTTTAGCAAGTTTTCCGCATTAAGCATTCACACAGCATATTTGCAGGAAACAATTTCTCTAGTTTAACTTTGTATTTAATTTGTTAAAGCACATGACATTATTTTTAGAGGCCAAAAGGCAGACCGGTCTGGAACCCATCTCGTCTTTGGATTGTGAGCAGATTGTGAGTTTACCTGCTCAATTCCCTGATCCAAGCCCAGATCCATCACAGAACCCAGATTTAGGCTCAGAACATCATAGAAATGGGTTTCTGGTCTTGTTCTCTTCATTTGTGCAGCCAGATGTCCCAGATCATGATCCTCCCACCACCATATTTAACTGCAGGTGAAATGTTCTTCAAGGTTCTTGTTGTGGACGAGTTTGGATGCATCTGACCTTCAAACGTTCCTTCAGATGGGTTCCTCTGTGTTCCTGCGGCTGAACATTCAGACCGCAGCTTCTCTCTCAGACACAGCCTCTGGTTTATTCAGCCTCCACAGAACCAGGCTTTTGGACTTGTTCCTGACAACAGTCTGGATGCTCTTTTCTTCCTGCAAAGTTCTGGATCCTGATCCGTCTGATCCAGGTTTCCACTGTGTGTATGGTCCTACTTGAGTGGAGCCGGGTCAACACCAGTGGAGTACAGTAACCTCTAGTGTATTTGGTTCTGTCAGCTGTTGGTGGATAAGGGTTCTTGATGGCGTTCCATTCGAGGGGTCAGAAGTCCTGGAGGTCCAGGTCAGACTGGTTCCCTGATTTTTTTAAAAATGTTTCCTGATGTTCTAAAATCTCTGAACATTTTCCAAGTCCTTAATGTATTTTTCTCACATTTCTCAAACTCTAGACTCATTTCAAACATTATTTTGTTTCTTTTTTTTAGAAAAGTTCTGAAGAGCTGGGTTCTGAGTCTGACCCAGAAACTCATTCAGGAGAACTGAAGCTCCAGTTTCCTGCTCAGTTTTTACTGTGTGATGAAAGAACCTGTTTTAAAACTTACTGCCGTGGTGGTTTATGTTCCTCTTGAGTTGCTTTAAATCTGAGAGAAACTTTTTTTTTGTAATTTGCCCAATTTAATCTCCTTTTATGCAATCTTCATCCTTTCTGCTCCTCCTCCTCCTTCCTGTCCTCCTCATTAAATGTTTGCAATAAAAAATGAGCCAAAATTTTAATTAGAGCGCTCAGTTTTGGATCTGAATATTAGGGCATATATACTATATATATATATATATATATATATATATATATATATATAAACACGACATTAAAGTAGTTTATAGACGTGTTCTGAGTTCAGCTTCTGTTTGTTTAGCTCTTCAGACAGTTGATCAAACCCAATTTTAAAGAATTACTTAAATCTGAGGTTTTTACTTGTCAAACTGATGTTCATTAATTACTTTACTCTTTCTGTCAGTCTGCTGGAATAAAAAAAACATTCAGTGAGACAAAAGTCCAATTCAGCTGCGATCCTCTAATTTTTTTTAAACAGGTCAGAAACACAGAGGCTCCATCCTCTTCATCATCCTAATTTTAGGAGATGAAGCAGCAGCTCAGAGCTACAGCCGGCAGCACAAAGTTTTAGTGCGATGATTCAACCCCGCACCTGGTTGTTTTGGTTAAAAAAAAAATTAATTAGAAATACAAATGAGTTCAAACTTAATGCAAAATGACAAAAACTGAATTTTCCAAGGGCCTATCAGGCCCAAAAAGGTATTTTTGCTATTATTGAATAAATGTTTTTAATACGTTATTTGACTTGCTTTCATTGAGAAGCAACCCCTCATCAGTGGAAACAGTTTTCCTTTGTTGAAGTCAGTACACCATTTTATTAAATAACTTAACTCTTTAATCCTGAGCTTTAATTTTATGTGAATATTATTTCCTTACAGAAGACTAAAGCAGCGTTGCTGTTATTTTGTGTATTTTCACCTTTCTCTTCAGATTCGTACAGCAAAATGTTTTCATCCACGTAAGCTCCATCAGACGAGCTGTTAGTTTTCATAAAATCAGGAAGCAGGGGCAGCATTTGTCCCAGAGTTTAGACGTTTTTAAATATAAAATTTTGTAGTTTCACCTCATTTTGTTCGGTCTAATCTTGATACTTTCAGATTATTGGTGACGTTTTATTAAATACTGTTGCTTGTTATGACCTTTTCTCTCTTGTTGTGACACTTCAGAATTAATTTGTTCATGAAAAATGTGTATTTTTTACATTTAAATCAAGAAATAGTTCACATCATCTGGTGGGTTGTGCAACAAAACTTAATTAAAACAGTAAACTGTAATAGAACATGTCAAATCCTGGGCTGATAAAATTTCTGTACTTCAAATTTTTGATATTACATTAAAATTAAAGTAGTCCGTCGCTACTTCATGCTTAGTTTTTTGCGAACTCGCTCTATCGCGGTTTTTCAAAATAAGATCGGACACGACACACAATTGACTGATTGATGGAAGAGCCGCACGATCGGCATGGAATTTTTTATTTAAAATGAATTATTTTAAATTATTCATCACCTATATGCAGCAAGTATGTCATCACCGCTCTGCAGAGGAGAAGTGGGCGTGGCCAAGACCACTTGTAGGAGGCAGAGAGCTAAGATCATGACATTCTGTGCTCTTTTAGATTAGAGCATCTAGAGTTTAGAAACATTATTTAGAATATTGCAAGATTGTGGGAAGGGTTTAAAATGCCATATATATATATATATATATATATATATATATTTCTACTTCATGGTTTTTTACTTATCGCGGGGCTTCAGGTACGGATCCTCCATGATAAATGAGGGACTACTGTAATAGCAGCTCTAGTCTGTGTGACACGATGACTTCAGGTTAATGTGCACACAATTATTATTATAATTTGTAAAAGTTTAAAAACCTGTTGATAGTTCCTCAAAAGTAGATGGAGCCCAGGACCCCCCACACTCCCTGATCCTGCCTTGATAATTTTAATTATTTGTAAGATTCCTGACATTTTTCTGTCTTATTCAGAAAATATTTAGGACCATCAGACTACATCTTTGCTCCTCAAATAACAATTAGCTCCAAAATTGTGGGAATTACTGTTGACTCCACCTATTTTTTACCAGCTGTAGGGTGCGTCCATCTCAAAATGATAAAAACTGAGCCAGAGTGAGGTCAGAGGTCAGAGTGATGAACTAAAGCTCGGAGGATTTGAAGAAAACATCAAAGATCTGACAACAACCGGAGGAGGTCAGGTACCGGAGACAAACGACCGTTTGAGTGGCAGCAGGTGAGTGAATAAAGAAACAAACAGAGAACACGGGCAGAGAGGCTGAAGACAGAAACAAAACTCAGATAAAAAAACAAACCAAGAGCCTCAGAGCAAATGAGACACGCGGCCTGAAACCTCGTTTATCTTCCCGTGAAGCCGCGCTCCGACTGACTGGTTCAAGGTTTGAATAACAGACACGCTTCAAATGAGGTGCGTTTGTCAATCAAGCGTCACCTTTAAAATGAGGCTTCAGTGAAAATGACGAGCAGAGGAAGTCTGAGAGGAGGTCAGAAGGATATTTCCAGGGCGATATCATCATCCGGCTGTGAGCGCTGCTCGAGAAGGCCGATAAGAGCGACTCCAGTCTTTTAAAGGAGCAATATGACATGCAGAACAAGGCGACACGGCCGCTCTTAATTCTCCTTTTATCTGCCACCAGGCGTGCGGTGAATATTTGTGCGGCGGGCTCGCCTCTCCTCGTGTTTCTGCCTGCATGTAAGTCACCGCCGAGGTCTTTGTGAGGATTTTGTTAAATTATAAAGCGGCCGATAAAGCCTCTGAGTATCTGCAGCTTTGCGAAGTTAAAGAAGTAAAAGAAGAAGGACTCGAGAGGACGGAGGAAGGGTGGAGGCACAAAGCTGACTTTGAAGAGCAGCTGCAAGATTCGGTTAATCCACTCGGAAGATTTGGTGCCACAAAGACAGAAGACGGGGACGAACCCAGGCTTTAAACCCTTCTTCTTTCCCTTTTCGGTTTCTTTATTTCTTTCTCTCTCTGCCACGGCCGTGACTGCTCAGAACACAGACGCTGTTTCACACACTCACCTCCACAGGTCAGACAGTTATTACTGAGCTCTGAAACCTGACAGAGGCTGGAAAAGGAGCGAGAAATCTCCAGGAGGCAAAGTTTAAATCTACCGATTCTGGTCAGGATCACAGAAAAAAACAAAAAAACAACATGCTTTATGACAAAAAAATGATAAAAGTGATAAAGAAACGCAACAAAATAATAATTAAAACATTAATGTAAAGTTTTGACCAATAAAAAGCTTATATATAATGCATTTTCAGTGAAAACAGGGTGGGTCCTGAAGCTAAAACAGGCAGAACTGAAGCTAAAATTAGCCAAACAGTAGCTAAATTATCAAATAAGCCAAAATGTAGGTAAAAGTTAAAGCCAGCAAAAGAGTAGCTAAAAAAAAACAATGTTGGAAAATAGTAGGTAAAAGCTAAAATGAGCAAAACTGTGGCTAAAAATGGCAACAAAATTGCTAAAAGCTAAAATTCTAATTAGCATACAACACCATCCTCACCCTCACCTGGTGTATGTTTTAACAAACGGTCCATCTCTGCTAAAATATTAAAAAAATAAATAAAATAAAGACAGAAAACAAAACGGTTTCTTCTCAACTCATTTTAGGACACGCATTTAAAATATAATTTAAATATCCTTTTTTTTTCTTTTAATTAAACTGCATTAAAGAAACAAAATAACAACAATATGAATAATATAACATAAAAACAATTAATAGTTTTTGGGGCTTTAAGTGTCGTTTGATTCTGAGCTTCTTCTGGGTTCTTTTAATCCGGTCCGTGTTCAGACCGGACCCTGCTGGTTCTCCTCGGTCCTCTCCAGCCTCCTGCACATTTAAATTAAACCCATTGAATTATAAAAATACCCATGTTTCTTTCAGACACTCGTCCTTTGCTCTCCCCTCCAACACAATTACACTGACGACTCTGAAATAGTAACCAGAGACAGACTTCCTGTTTAATTCTCTCTTCCTTTCTGATGTCACGGGTCCATTTCTGTCAGGCTCAGCTTCCGTCCGTCCGTCTGCAGCAGACTTATTGCCTGCGTGGTTCTGAATTATGAGTTCTGTAATCACTGCAAGGGAGGACTGAGGCCGCCGTGTTCACAGCTTCCTAATTAGCACATGCACATGTGTGTAATTATTCCTGCATTTTTAAATTCACTTTAGGCGCCGCTCCCCTTTTTCCTCTCTTAATTTTTAAGGATCTGGTCAGAGGATGTCCTGCAGTTACGAATCAATCCCACATTAGGCTGTGTGTAATTACACTCTGCTTTTTTCTTTCTTCCACTGAGCAACGAATGAACTTATGTCTTTACGGCCATTTTTAGATTTTCACACTTTTCATTCTCCTCATCTGTTAAAGAAGAAGCTGACGGATGAGCTGCGGAGTTCGTCTTTTTATAAAGCTTTCAAAAGAAGGAGGAAAACACACCGAGACGAGGTGGCACTTACGGCATGACACTTGTTTTTTTTTTAATTTTTTAAATAAAATGAGTTTAAACTTCTTGTTTCAGCAGGTTTGTTAAAGTAAAAGAAGAAGAAGGGTCAAAGAACTAAACTATCACCCTTAAAGGAGTTTGTGTCATCTGCTACTACTACCTTTTTAAAAAATAAAACCCTTTAAAACAACCACAGCTGCAACAAAGTGCTGTACATATTAAATCAAGAACATTTAAACACATAAAAGACAATTAAAACAGTAAGATCAATAAAAACAATAAAACCAGTAGTGCAGAGCTAAAAGCCAGGGAATAAAGACGTTTATAAAAGAGTTTTAAAAATGGACAGTGAAGGGCCTCGTCTGATGGGAAGTGGGAGATCATTCCATAAGCTTGGAGCACCAAGCTCTGTCCCCTCTGAGCCTCCGTTTGGACCTCAGCACCTCCAGGAGCAGCTGATCAGCCGATCTGAGGCACCGAGCAGGAGAGTACGGGTGAAGCAGCTCAGAGAGGTAAGATGGTGCAAGACCATTTAAACTTTTTAAAACAAATAAAATAATCTTTAAATGAATCTCCTTGCAGCTCAAAGGTAGAGCTCAGTTCACTTTATGGATTCAGGTCAGTCTGAATCATTCACTAAAGTGATTTGATTCATCTGAATAACTTGAGTCATGCTCAGTACCCTTTAAACAACAACAACAACAACAACAACAATCCAATGGCAGCAGATTTGCATTATTTTTGAAGATTTTTAAAAATTTTACACCAATGAATACACAAACAACTTCACAGAGGAGATGTTGACACATGGTCAGACACCGAACTCCCATCAGTCTGCAGTGTTTCCAGTGATTCAGATGTTTGTTTGTTTCCAGAGGTTCAGATGTTTTTTTCCAGTGATTCAGATGTTTGTTTCCAGTGATTCAGATGTTTGTTT
>NC_056501.1:5752462-5759180 GCF_014905685.2 Nematolebias whitei | reverse complement strand
CAATCTACCTGGGCTCAGCAATGTGGAAAATGGAGAGAGCCCCTCAAAACTATTTTAATCTCAGGAGAAATCTGGGATATTGTATCATCTGATGGAAAACTCTGGTCAGTCACATGATTTTTCTGTGTCAGCTCGGAACAAAAACAGCTGGTCAACATATCATTTGATTCTTTGGCAGGTCAAATACAAACTGCAAAAGCAGTTTCTATTCCCAATTTTCGCATTTACCGGTATTTTTTCTCAAAAATGGAAAGAAAATTTTCTCTAACAAGTATATCTTTGAACAATTTCACTGACTTTTTTTTTTTTGCACATTACAAATACAAAAAAGAAAAATTAAAAGAACCTGCAATGAAAAATTAGCTATAAAAACCACTGAATTGTTATTGTTGTTCCAAAGTCCCTATTTAGAAACTGCACTGACATCTTAATGTTTGTTAACTCATATAGATCTGAATTAATGACCAAAAGGAAACGGGTACTGAGATAGATTTTTTTTTTTTTTTTTGCACTGATTTGATGTATCCACTGTGTGACTAAAAAAAAAACCCATCCAAGGACAGTTTCAAAATCTGGTGGTCCATTCTTTGCAGCACAAGTTGTCTACTTTGCCAGATCACTGGCTTACTTTCTTTTTCCAGAGGTCTTTCAAGTCTCTTCCTCTATTCTCAAAGTTTGACCTTCAGGGTGATTTTACTTCTTGCATGTGAACTTGAGTTTAACAAATAGGCTGCTGTCAAAGTGAAACAACCTTCTGTCATTTTATTAATGACCCACAAGATAATCCAACATTGATAATCTCAGCTGGTGCATTAATCTCAGTTTGAGGAAAAATAGGGTAAAATGAGTAGACCAATCTGCAAGTTGCTCATGGAATTGCACACCGCCTTTTCCAGGTAGCTAATGTTCTTTCCCTTTGACTAAATGAATGAACCAGGAGCACTTTTACATGCACAGAAACAGTTGCTCAGCTCTGACTTCAAAAGATACTTTAGACCGGACCAACAACATCAAGATGTAGGTGGGAAAGGTGAAACACCCATACCTGCCTCCACCCTGGTTTGCCCCACTCTAGGCCCTTGAGCAAGGCTCTTAACCCCCACCATCTGCTCTCCCGAGCACCCTAGATGGCAGCTCTGCTCCACACAGAGGGCTGTGGTAGCTCGGTGGTCTGTGGTTGCATCAGGAAAGGCATCCGGCGTAAAATCAATTCTCAAAAGTCTTCGTGTGATTTGGCTCGATGTGGCGACCTCTGAAGAAGGCAGCAGCCAAAAGAAGAAGAAAAAAATAATTTAGATGAAAACTTGTTTTGATCTTTGTTTTTAGATGGATTTAGTCATTTTTGGTGTAAAACTTTTTCAAAAGGACCTCAGTGAAGAAATGGGAGATTGTTTCCATTGTTATTTGCTGACATTATTTGAGCATTTCATTAGGCTGAGTGAATCTGTCAGTAATAAATAAGCAATGTTCGTTCTGGGAATGTGGGTGGAGACAGTTAATTTGAAGCATTGCTTTTGACATAAACACTTTTTATATGCACATTACTCATTGGGATACAAGAGAAAACATACTATTTTCTGCCAGTTAAACTTGGAGGTAAGAATAATTAGTTATGTATGTTAAACCAAAGTTAGCTAATAGGGAAAACAGAGGGAGCAGAGGAAAAATCCAGCAACATAACAACAACAACAACAACAAAGAAAACACTGCGGACCTTTCACCTGAGGTCGGAAAACAAGTCCTCTGCTGCTAATCTGACACATGTTTTCATGAGCCAAGACAAGCAACCCTGCCATGGTGGCCGCTCTCCAAAACTAATGATGTCAAGTGATTCCCTCTA
The DNA here is from genome assembly GCF_014905685.2 of Nematolebias whitei. Lineage (NCBI taxonomy): Eukaryota > Metazoa > Chordata > Actinopteri > Cyprinodontiformes > Rivulidae > Nematolebias > Nematolebias whitei. The sequence continues at coordinate 5,757,340 of NC_056501.1, read as the reverse complement.
ACAAAATCCCTTTTTAAAAAAGAATGAAAGAGGCAGAGAGGGTGGGAAGTGTGGGGCTCTGGGGGTCCAGTGAGGGGATAGCGCTGAGGAGAAAGAACAACTAAGATGACCCCCCACTGATTTTCAAATGCTCAACTCGCTCCTGCTAAAGGACTCAGCCAGCTACTGTCCATGCCAAATCTTGCCCCTCGCCACTATCATATCACTGGACACAGAGAAAAGGGCTCACTTTGTATTTACGCCATCTTTATTGCCAGAATATTGCTTTTAATTGCTGTCCTGGATTCCCTGCTGTGGTATAGGATGAGTATGAGACGATTACTCAAAGTAATGGAGCATAATGATGTTTCTGAACAGCCCCTGAAGCCCAGGTCAGGGGTTAGACAATGTGAACATTCAGCTACTTAGCTTCCTTTGCAACTTTGTGACAAAATCTGTTTGCCCAACACCAATTAAGATGCCTCTCTGTGCGCTCTGGTTAATGGGTTTGACGGAGGGGGTCGTCCAATGAGTTGACATGTCCCTGAGCACGAACAAGCTGGCCTGTGTCCTTGCCTTAATAATTGGTGTCCCTTGCAACGTGCCGCTTCCCAGGGCTGTCCTTTGTGTCCCAATGGAAGTCCTAAATGAGGGGAGTCAGGGCTTTAATGGAACTCCTGTTAGTTTTAAACAAACAAAGGGCAACCCCCCACTGTTTAGCATGTTGCATAGAACAGCTGGTAGTCCACAGGGCTCACACTTGGGATCCTACAACCCCGGGGTCCTAGGGCCCATTACCCACTCACCATCGTGCCCCTGATGATGCCCTCCCATCAAAACCTCTGTGTTCATGCTACCAGTCACCGTGTTCATGTTCTACTTTCCAGTGGAATAAATTGGAAGGGGAAGTGCCAGCAGTCACATAGAGAGGCAGAATTTTATACAGCATGATTTTGTATTTGGCTGCTCAGAAATGACTCAAATGTTAAGAAACAGGGATGAATTCATCGTGAACTGTGACTCAAACTGCAGAAATGAAAATAATCTTCACTTGCAAATCATGGCGTGTTCAAATAGATCATAAGTTTGCTGTCTTTGTATAATAATTTATTATGAATTTTTTGTTAAATGGTGAAACGTGAGCTTCTTGTTCTGCTGGGAAAGCCAACTTTGTGGCCTCTCGTCTGAATTTCATTGAGAAAGCAAGGAGGATTTGTCAATGAGGCTCTTGAGTGCCGTGTTGATGTTGTGTGGCTAATGTGTTTGCGCTGGCTGTGATAGAGGGGATTACGTCCTTTGTGGTGGCTTGCTGGGACGGCAGACTATTGGACTTTGAAAGCACACTTGCCAACTTACAGACAAATCAAAGACTGTGAAAAATCGTTCCTTCACCACCTAGTTGACTGGTTGACCTCTGTGTCAAAAAAGGTTCAACTGCAAACACTCAAACACAGAGAATTGTCTTTGTTTGACTTCATGAGGCACAAGATAGGTTTTCATTTATCTTCAAGAGGCTTTATCCCATCCATACTTCTTGCCTAACACCAACCTTAAACTTACTTGAAAACATCTTCATTGTAATTATTAATAAATCATGTTATTAAAACCCACAATGTCACAATAAAGAGATTTGTGTGTTCATAACTTGAGTAATACATGTACTTTGTACGGTACACACATAAACATGAGCCAAAGGCTGTACGTTCAAAACCCAAACCAGTGTTTGAAGAACGATTCAGGATCAAAGTAACAACTAGCAAACCCCAAATGAATCTCTCAAACATAACGGATTTCAATTTTTCTCATCAGCCAAAGATTACCACGCTTCCTTTGAATATGTATGACGTCAGTGCTCAAGTAAATTTGGTAATCCTGTGCACATTTTCTTGATGTACAAATCAAACCAAATTATGATACAATGTGAATTTGTACTCTTGTGAAACCCCGACCAATGTGCCAAAATATGTCACGATATCCCAATAATACAACAAATCAGCTTGACCTTGTAACAACACATTAGCTGGTGGAGGCCAAATTTCTCTTCCATTGGTTGTAATGTAGGAATGACCCCTCCAGTCCTTAGTAGGGACATATACGCCCTTCCATATATTCAAAATTTAGATTTAAAAGCTTGATGGAAAAGTTAACCATGAATTCCCCAAAACTGGTTGTGTAGATTAATCTGACATTTATGGCAAAGTCAGTCATCGTTAATCAATAAAAATGTCACATAGCAGATCTCAATGTTTACACTGCTTGCTGCCATGAAAGGTGGGCAATCATGTAATTACATGTATCTAAGGTTGTGTTTGTCTGTTATATCTGATAAATTACTAGACAGATATTTAATGAGACTCCCAGGAATCATTGATTGTAGAGGGGATTAACTTACAGTGGTGCTTGAAAGTTTATGAATTATTAGAATTTTCTATATTTCTGCATCAATATGACCTAAAACATCTTCAGATTTTCACATAAGTCCTAAAAGTAGATAAAGAGAACCCAGTTAAACAAATTAGACAAAAATATTACACTTGGTCATTTATTTATTGAGTAAAATGATCCAATATTACTGATTTGTGAGTGGCAAAAGTATGTGAAACTTTGCTTTCGGTGTGTGACACCCCCCACCCCACCTCGCCCCTGTGCAGCAATAACTGCAACTAAAGGTTCCTGGTAACTACTGATCAGTGCGATGGAAGTGGTCTCCAGCTACAAGTACTTGGGTGTACACCTGAACAACAACCTCAGCTGGAGCAACAACACCACCAGCCTGATCAAGAAAGCTCATCAGAGACTCTACTTCCTCAGGCGGCTGAGACGAGCTGGTCTGGAAGCTCAGTCCTCACCTCCTTCTACAGGTGTGCAGTGGAGAGCATCCTGTGCTCCAGCATCAACGTGTGGCATGGAGGCTGCACAGCTGCAGAAAGAAAAGCTTTGCAGAGAGTGGTGAAAGCTGCACAGAAGATGTTGGAGTCAGTCTCCCCACCATCACAGACATCTACACCTCTAGATGCAGGAAGAGGGCCACCTGCATCATGAAGGACCTCACTCACCCAGCACACACTTTTTGCCCCGCTCCCGTCTGGAAGGAGGTTGAGGAGCATTAAGTGTAGAACCACTAGACTGAGGAACAGCTTCTACCCTGAGGCTGTTAGACTCATGAATCTTTAACCAGGATAATCACTGTGAACAAAAAAAAAAAATCATTGTAATGCCACTTTGATTGATGATATGTGCTGCTGATTATTCATGCTGCTGATCTCATGCTGCTAATTAGTTCATGCTGCTGTATTCATTCATACTCATCTACTCACAGATGTTCGAGCTGCTGTTGTTCGGTGTATAGTTTTTTTTAATTGTATTCTTAGTTTGCATCTTAGATCCTAATTACTGTTTATTTTACAATGTATATTCTTCCTGTTGTTGGATGTAACTGGGACCATGTGTACACAATTACATTTCAGCTCATTTACCACATGTGATGCAAATGACAATAAAAGACCTTGAATCCTTGAATCTTGTCCTGCACACCGGCTTGGGGGAATTTTAGCCCATTCCTCTGTACAAAACAGCTTCATCTCTGGATGTTGGTGGTTTCCTCACATTAACTGATGCTTCAGGTCCTTCCACAACATCTGGATTGGATTCAGGTCAGAACTTTGACTTGGCCATTCCAAAACATGAACTTTATTCTTCTTGAACCATTCTTTGGTCGAACCACTTGTGTGCTGAGGGTCATTGTGTTGCTGCATGACCCACCTTCTCTTCAGATTCAGTTCATGGACAGATGTTCTGACATTTTCCTTCAGAATTCTCTGATATAATTCAGAATTCATTGTTCTATCAATGATGACAATCAGTCCTGGGCCAGATGCAGCAGAACAGGCCCAAACCATGATACTACCACCACCATGCTTCACAGGTGGGATAAGGTTCGTCTGCAGAAATGCAGAGTTTTCCTTTCTCCAAACATAAAACTTTTCATTTAAACCAAAAATTTCTATTTTGGTCTCATCCGTCCACAGAACATTCTTCCAGCATTCTTCTGGATCGTCCACGTGATCCTTAACAAACTGCAGACGAGCAGCAGTGTTCTTTTTGAGAGCAGTAGCTTTCTCCTTCAACCCTGCCATGACACCATTGTTGTTCAGATTTCTCCTGATGGTGGGCTCATGAACATTAACATTAACAATATAAGAGAGGCCTTCAGTTGTTAGAAATCACCCTGAGGTCCTTTTGACCTCACCCACTATTCCACGCCTTGTTCTTGGAGTGATCTTTGTTGGTCCACCACTCCAGGGGAAGGGAACAATGGTCTCTTGAGTTTCCTCCAGTTGTACGCAGTCTGTCTGACTGTGAATTGGTGGAGTCCAAACTCTTTAGAGATGGTTTTGTAACCTTTTCCAACCTCATGAGCACCAACAACTCTTTTTCTGAGGTCCTCAAAAATCTCCTTTGTTCCTGCCACGATCCACTTCCACAAACATGTTGTGAAGAGCAGACTTTGATAGATACTGTTCTTTAAATCAAACAGGGAGTCACACCTGATCATCACCTCATTGATTGAAAACACATGACTCTAATTTCACCTTCAAATTACCTGCTAATCCTAGAGGTTCACATATTTTTACCACTAATATGTAATACTGGATTATTTTCCTCAATAAATAAAAGACCAAGTGTAATACTTTGTCTCATTTGTTTAACTTTGTTCTCTTTATCTACTTTTAGGACCTATGTGAAAATCTGATGATGTTTATATTTATGTAGAAATATAGAAAATTATAAACGGTTCAAAAAATTTCAGTCACTGCTGTAACATAAATATGTTTATAATTCTATTCCTTTTTATCTATCTATCTATCTATCTATCTATCTATCTATCTATCTATCTAT
>NC_056501.1:5752230-5752452 GCF_014905685.2 Nematolebias whitei | reverse complement strand
TATCTATCTATCTATCTATCTATCTATCTATCTATCTATCTATCTATCTATCTATCTATCTATCTATCTATCTATCTATCTATCTATCTATCTATCTATCTATCTATCTATCTATCTATCTATCTATCTATCTATCTATCTATCTATCTATCTATCTATCTATCTATCTATCTATCTATCTATCTATCTATCTATCTATCTATCTATCTATCTATCTATCTA
>NC_056501.1:5746791-5752130 GCF_014905685.2 Nematolebias whitei | reverse complement strand
TATATATATATATATATATATATATATATATATATATATATATGTATATATATGTATGTGTGTGTATGTGTATAATATAGTAACTATAAAGTGAGTTTTCTCATATTGACCAAAAATGCTAAAACTGAACAGTCTCATCTAAAAGAAGTGAAGTTTTAACTAAACACTAATAAAAGAAAACGTCTGCTAACATACAAAAAGGGGAGTGGTGGTGCAGAGGTTAGAGAAGGTAGGCCTGTGATCAGAAGGTCGCAGATCCAACTCCTTAGACTGACAACATCAAAATGTGGTTGGGAAAGGTGAAGCACCCACACCTGCCTCCACCCTCATTTGCCCCACTCTGGGCCCTTGAGCAAGGATCTTAACCCCCACCATCTGCTCCCTCGGGTGCCCTAGATGCAGCTCTCTGCTCCACACAGAGGCGGTGGTAGCTCAGTTTCTGTGGTTGCGTCAGGAATGACATCCGGTGTAAAATCAAAGTCTTGTGAGATATTTTTCTTTGGTGATCCCTGAAGAAGGGAGCAGCCGAAAGAAGAAGAAGTTTGCTAATATGCAAAAGCAGCAAAAGGCTAAGTGGAAGCTAAATGTAGCAAAAGGCTATATAAAGCTTGAAATTTGTATATAAAAGTTCAAAGTAACCAAAGCTAGCTAGAAGCTTAGATCTTAAAGGGCCAGCTGAAAGCTAATAAGACAGCTAGAAGCCAAAAGTAGCTAAACTGCAGTTAAAATCGAACAATACACTGAAGCGGGTTTTAAGGAAATCAGGAGACATTAATGCATTTCTGTGGATAAATGTTTTAAATAAAGTTAAAAATTAAAATAGTTATATGAAGTTTACAAAAATCACAAGTCGTAGCGCTCATCTCTCAAATGACCGGATCATGTTGATGTATAAACAGCTAAAATAGCACAAAGTATGAAGGAGGAGCTTGATTTTAGCGCTTAAATAAAGATTTTTAACAACAACTGTAAATATTTCTGTCAGATAGTTTTGTTCTTGAGCTTAAATTTGATCTAACAAAGAAGAAGTGCAACAGTAATTCTGACCTGCTCTGATTCTGAATAGTTTTATGAAATTAAAACTGTGTTTTGATGCTGCGGCGGATTTTCCAAAACATCTGGAACAACTGCTGATGTGCGCCGCCGTCCTATAGCCCATGCGTCAGATGATCTCAGCTCTGCGTGCAGGATGTGTTTGTGATCTGCGCCGTGCAACCACGTTGAGATCTGCTAAATGAGCTGCAGCCACACTCCAGCTGTAAGCGCTTTAGGCCAACCAACAAATCCTGTTAGAAGTGTCAATTGAAAAGGTCTTGAGATATTAAAAATGTAGTTTTTAATTAAAGGTTTATTAATAGATTTTTCCAAACTTTTTTTTTTCTTCTTCTTTTACTTCTCTTTTTTTAATTACCCAGCCGGAAGCCGGAGGCGTTTGGATTACAACTTTTATCTCCCTCGATTCAGACCGCCTCTCCCTATTCAGCCATTTTGGATTAAAAGTCAGACTTCATAAATGCTGTTCATTAATTCCCAGTGTGGGCAGTTAGTGTGAGATTCAGCTGCATCTGTATACAGCTGCTGGAGTGCCGGGTTATTTTTAGATCCTTGTGGCTACTTTTCAACCAAGACCTCATCTGTTCTCCTCAACAGAGGAGAGCGTGGAGGAAATCCTAAACAACGAGCTCTAAAAGATTTTTGCACGCTCGTAAAAAATTAATATGTTTGCAACACAAACTGTCACAACAAATGCATCTAATGCACACATCACCCAGTGAAAATATGACTAACATAACCAGAACTATCGTTTGTTATGGATTTTGCTTCATTTCTTATTGTCGTACAATGACGCTGTGTTGTTTTATTTAAATTATGACGCAAATACGAACCACTTTGCAGATTACTCATCCAGGAGTTCAGGAAAACACATTTTCTGTTGGCAGATCTATTAATGCCATGGAGACGTGTGCTTGTTGAACCACGGTTACTTATTCAGAACAGTTAGTTACCATGCGTAAACTAAAACATACCACAGGACTTTAAAGGGACGGTTCAGACCTTTTTTAAGTGGGGTTCTGTGAAAAGGGTTATAAATAGATAATATCTTACCTGCTGCAGACAGCTCGTTTGATGACCTCAGTTTGGAGAAATGGAGTATCATTCTGTTGGGATCGGTAAACTAACGGCAAGTTTGAATGGTGCTAAGACCAAAGTGGATTTCTGCCATAGATTTAGAAAAGTGTTTTAGTTAATGAAGAATTTAGTAAAGTCAAATATATGCAGTGAAACGTGTAAATATAAATATTCTGTATAACTTTCACAGATACAACATATAAAACTGCCATCGTGACCTAATCTGACTTAATCTGCCCGCTTCTTAGTGGGTTTTGATTGGATTTAATTAGTTCAGTTTATGTTAAAATTTGTTTTTATTACCGTAATTTCCAGAATATAAGCCACTACTGTTTTCACACGCGTTGAACACCGCAGCTTATACAATGCTGCGTTATGGATTATTATTTTTTATGGGCCAACAAGCTTCATGCTACCAAAACATTTATCTCATCACACCAGAGCACTCAACAAGCTGCACAATATGCATTTCTCTTTGGGGGTGGGGCCTCATACCTGTATAAATAAAGGTAAAAAAAAAATCAAAACAATTACTGAACATTGGGGGGGGGGGGGGGGTGGACAGCACAAGCTCATGGGTGCAGTGCACAGCGTATATACCTGTATGTCTGTGGTGCGCAGGAGGAAGATGAAGCCGCGATCAACAACTTCCTGGTACTGAATTTTATTTTTAACCAGCCGTGTTACCAGCACTGTTCAGAAAAAAATATTTACTTTAAGTATTTGTATACGTTACTGGCACGTATTTAATTAAAAGTTTAAAAAATCGTTCTGTGTAAATTTCTCATGTTACAACGTGAACACCCGTGGCTTATAGACAAGTGTGGCCTGTATATGTAGAAAAAAAAACTTTTTAAATTTAGTGGGCGTGGCTTTTAATCAGGTGCGCTCAATAGTCTGGAAATTATGGTAATTTGTTCAACAAGTATTTAGACATGCTTGTCGTCTGGTATTGAACTGGTGCTGCAGCGCCCGTCACACCCCTTCTTCACAAAGCCTTCGTTGCCCTAAAATAACTTCATTTTTTTATTTTTTTATGGTTCATGTGAATACTCTCATGAAGCTTTTTATATAATTGTTCATTTTATTTGACTCACAGCAGAAATATTAGAATGTTTTTCGTAAAGCGTCTGTCCCACGGCCTTCGCTGCCGCCAGTGATGCTTGAAACCAACCACAGAATTAAATGTAAATAAGCAGGTGACGTTTAAAAGTTTAAAAGTTTGTAAAATAAAGAGAATATTTTGTGCCTTCGGCTGATGTCTGGATCTATAAGCTGATGATCATAACAGTTAAACATGTTTTAAAGTGGCTCCAGTAGATTAAGTCATAAACGTGGGGGCGGGAGCAACGTGAGCTGAGTGGGTGGAAGTGGGAAAAGTCATTGTTTTGTGTGGTTTCAATGGTTTCAACTTTTGGTTTGTTAGTTTAAATAATGTTTGCTTCTGTGTTTCAGCTGCTCTGCACTGATTCAGACACGCTCGCATCGTAAACTGCCAATAAAACTAATTCACAAATACGTTTCAATAACAGTCAGTAAAAAAAACAGCCATAAAAGACAAAGCTCGGAGAATATCCGTGTGCCCGACTTCAGACGTGCACATTTGTAACTGGAAAAATGCAGAGAATGCCGTTTGCATTGAATGCTAAAATAGGTCATAGATGTTGGAATTTCAACTCAAACACTAATTAAATCTGTTTTTATTCTTTAAGTTTTTATGCATTTGGACACTCACGTCTTCAGGGGTGGCTGCAGAACCCTCCACGCCCCAACTTCCTGTGGTCTTGATCGCTCCTGTCCTAAAACACGTTCAGTCTCAAGACTTTACGGGAATAATTTCATTAAAAACATATTTTTTATTCTATTTTTATGCGGGATGTCCTTCCTGACGCAACCACAGACCACTGAGCTACCACAGCCCTCTGTGTGGAGCAGGGAGCTGCTATCTGGGTGCCCGGGGGAGCAGATGGTGGGGGTTAAGAGCCTTGCTCAAGAGCCCAGAGTGGGGGGCAGAAGGGTAGTCGGTCCTGGCTCTGCAACAAGAGGAAGCAGACATGGAAGACGAGGGCGGGGCATCTTCAGTTTGTTTTTCAGAGATCTTGTCAAATATTTGTAGAGTACTCCAGTAAACATGTGGCAGCAGCATAAACAGCAAGATACATAATTTAAAATAATCCAAACGTTTTAAAACAATCAGATTTTCATAAGCTTTGGCAGAATGCAGATGAGATAACAGAAAACTTGTGTTCATCTACATGTAGATTAAAACGTGTGATCTCATTCAAGCGTCGATGGGGATGTGTCCCTGCAGGACCAGCATGCTCCCTCTGCACCCACCGGTGTGCCGCGGCGTGCACGTGGAAGCTGCAGAGAGACGGCAGCAGACCATGAGAGGAAACGCTGCGGTCAGGAACCGGACCACTGCTTGAGCCCACACTTCACCCTCGTTTGGAGGAAGGTCATCGACGATGCAGGAATGTTTTGGAGGTGACGGAGGCAGTGGCGCTCGGTGACGACAGCCCCGAGTTAAGACGTGCACCTCTTCTGGCACATCTTTTGGATCATTGGGTCAGGGGAACCGGTGCGTAATCAGCTGCTGTGTGTGGAGCAGGAACAAGTCCCAACATCTGCAAGGTCCACACACTGGTTCTGCACCACATCTGTAAAAAAATAACTAACCCCTTTCACCCATTTCACCTTCACCTAGTGTGTTTCTGTGGAAATGTTATGAATAACTAACATCTTACCTGCTGTAGATAGATCTTTGACCAAAGTTTGAAGACAGTGAGTTTAATTCTAATCAAACTCTAACAGCTGATCTGCAACAGCTCAGATGGAAACAGGGCTGCAGATGTTTTTAACCCTTTACAACTTCACAGATGTTCTTTAAACCGTGGAGGAAAATGAAGGTGGAGTTGGTTGAAGTATGCAGCTTCACCACAAGATGTCACTGTCTGAAAAAGACCACTTTGACTGAGGCTCTTTGAAGCTTTGGACACATTTACTGAAAGAATAAAAACTATATTTTTGCTGTAAGAAGCTGGAATTGTTCCTCTGTGTTCAGGGCACGAGTCTCTTTCTCAATAAGAATATTTGACCTTCAGCTGGATCGACTAACGGCTCCTTCAAAGATAAAACAACCAAATGCAGCCTCTGCCATCACCTCACACACTAACATCATCAGGATGGTTCCTCACACACTAACATCA
>NC_056501.1:5741949-5744449 GCF_014905685.2 Nematolebias whitei | reverse complement strand
GTGTTGGGTTGTTTACATCATAATGAATTTACAACTTGCTGGCTTCATCTGGCAAAGTCTTAACTGGATTTCATATTTTGTCAAGTCAAAGTTTCTTCATAAGTCATTCGCACCACATATGGTACATGGGGTGGAACAAAATTGTGTACACAGTGTCCCAGTTACATCCAACAAAAGTATAAATTGTAAAGAAAAACAGTAATAAAATCTGAGATATGAACTAAGAAATGCATTAAAACTAAGAATACACTAAGCACTAATAGTACAAAAACAATTCACCGAACAACAGCAGCACGAACATGAGTCTGTGTGAGCACGAATGAACAATTAAATGAAGGAATTAAAGGCTCCATATAGAGTTTGTTGAAGGATGTAGTTAGTGTTTTAAACACCAGTCACATCTCATTTTGCAGTATCGTATGTACTTTACCAAAGACAGGCAGTGGAAGGTTCTTAGCTTAAATGCAGTTGGCAATTGTGCAACATCATCACTTTTTACTTTGAATGTTCACTTCCAACAAAAACAATAAGATCGCCAAATAAAACTCTGATTTGCCTGTAATCTATTTGACTGTTGTAAGACCACAACTCATTTTTTGTTCTGACTTGCTTGCCAATTTCTCTTCTCGAAATCGAGAGGCGTGAAATTGTCAGTTTGGAGGACTTGCATTCACACAGTCGTAAATTTAAATGCTTTCTCTATTTGCTTGAGAAAATGTGTTTATAACCTAACTGTTAGCTATCTTTTATAATTTACAGTTCCTTACCTGTTCAGTAAGTTAGTGCTTGTTTTTATTCGTCATTTTGACATGACAAATGTGTGTTTTTGGGCTGCATATTTTCAGACTGTGTATCCTTCCATGCCACAGGCTCCTCTTTTATGACATGGTTATTGCTAAAAGAAACAAGCTCTTGCCAGAGTGAGAATATGCTCACAATGCACAGATATCTGACAGCAGTTTCCCAACCTTTGAGAAGATGCCAGATTCAATTATATCTGCTGTGTTCAATGGGCCTGAAGCAATAGAATCCTCAGCTGATCATAAATCAAATCTAATTTCTCTTCCAGAGGGCGGTGACCAAAGTTCTGAGTCTGGGTTTGCTCTGAAAGACAAACTCCTGTCTTACAAAATTTGGTTCAATAAGAAACTACGGTAGGCTCTCAATTTGCTATCAAAGTGGCCATGTCTTCCACTGCACCACTGTGCGCTGTTTGAGTTTTGAGGCATCCTGCTGGTGTTCATTAAAGACACAATGTGACCAGTTCTCTGGTGGCTTCCGTTGGTCCCTGCAGGTATGGGAGGCCATTGTGCAATTACCTGTCTGAGTCCTGTACTGATCCCCGAACAATCAATAACTGCAGTTCACCGACTGGGGCTTCCGACAGTTTTATTAGTGCTTAGTTCTGAAGGTAAGTATCGCAGCAGGTTGCATGTGTGGGCTGAAGTCAAAACGAGGTAAAATTATTGTCAGGAAAAACGGATGCCTTTAAATACTAGATGCAACTGTTCAAAAGTGAAGGAAATTGTTTTTGTTTCAAACACCAGGACGCACCTTACGGCTGGCAAAGTCGGGGGATTACCAACAAGCAACAATGGGTTTTTATGCTGATTAGTTTGTAAAACACAAAATATTGGATACACAGAAACATTTTCAGCAATTCAACAATTTTGTGACTTTTGCTTGATTATTATTAGTATTTTATTATTTATTTTCCTGTTTGGTTCTTAGAATCAAAACCTGCTGCCATCTACTTCCAGTTGGATTTCTGTCAGAAATTAAAAGATTAAACAGAAAATCTAAACATGCATACATATGTGTCTCTGAGCAGGATACCTTATCCCCAGTTGCTCCTCGGGCGCTTTCAATAGCTGCCCAGTGCTCCACCTCGTGGTGGATGGGTTAAATGCAGAGAGACAATTTCGCCCAGACCCGCCTCCAGCTCACACAGCTCTCTGCTCGGACCTCCATCAGAAGTAGTAACTCACACTATCTGAATAAATCAAGGAAACGGGAATAAAGTTTTACCAATTGTTTTAAATCAAGGCAGGAAAAGGTTACAGGTTACAGCGCTGGCCTCTCTGATACAACTCGACACAAGATCTTGAACCGGGAGAGGGCCGGATGACACATTGCTTTACAAATATATAGGGCCTAGGCTCCGCCTTCACATCCAGGAGCACAGTCTATCACGTGGATAAGGGGGGCGGACTAAGTGTGATCTCAATGGATGTTATGTGGTCTGTCATGTCAGGAAAAAAAGATATGGTGCACAAAGCCTTTCTACGTGGGGCAGCAAGCCAATAAATAAATAAATAAATACAACACTATTCCTTGACGGATATTGAAGTCTTGGGAAACTCCTTTTTTCTTTTTTTTTAACCAGTCAGATCTGGATCATAATTTCATTACAAGCTGTCACTTTTATATTTGTATATACATATGTATGTGTATAGATACAGCGCTGGCCTCTCTGATACAACTCGACACAAGATCTTGA
>NC_056501.1:5732905-5741849 GCF_014905685.2 Nematolebias whitei | reverse complement strand
GATAGATAGATAGATAGATAGATAGATAGATAGATAGATAGATAGATAGATAGATAGATAGATAGATAGATAGATAGATAGATAGATAGATAGATAGATCTTTTCAATCTTTAAAAACTAAATAAATGTATTTAATGTGCATCACATGTCAATAAACTGAGCCAATGATGGATTTATGTTGTAAAAGAGCATCTCTCTTTGGTTGTTTTGGTACAACTCAAAGTCGAAGCTGCTCAGAAGCAATGCACTTTTAATTAAACTTATAGGTGGTCAGTTAACACTTTAAGTTAAAAGTTGGAAACTTCAGGAACGTGATAAATGTTTAATGACCTTTGTTTATTTGATGACAAGATTACAATTGCCATAAAGCGAGCAGATCATGATAAAAGTGGAAATTTCAATATATAATTGGTTAAAAACAGAAAATGGAAACAATTTTATTAAAGTTTAATCTACGGTTTGCATCCGTGATCTAAAAAAGCATGTGTCTTTCTAAGAACATGCTTTAAACGGACAGAGGTGGAAAGAGCAACAGCTTTGGCCAAACTGAGGGGGTGGGGGGTCCAAGTTTGATGAACGACTGCATGAAAGTCAAAGGGCTGCACAAATTATCACTCATGTTTCTACGCTGAATTAAAGTTTGACAAATTCAGAGCTAGACATAGCAACCTTGCACATATGTCCAGAGTTTTAGAACCAATCAGACTTTTAGGTGCCACCCTAGTGACTACATGACACATGGAGGGCTGTGGTTGGGGGGGGGGGGGGGGGGTTGGACTGTAGGTCCAGAGTGCAGACTTTACCTGAAGGGTCAGCACTATGTTCTCTGGCTGAGGGAAGCCAGACGACATGAAGAAGGCATGCAGAAGACACAGGCAATGCAGCGTCAAAAGAAAGAGCAAAGCCACAAAAACAGAAACGTGATGAAATAAAACAGAACGACAGTTTAAATGATCCAAAGCAGACATGCAAATCCACACCGCTGCACATCGTAGCAACGCAGTGAGTGATTTGCACTCGTTGGGTGTATTTAAATCTCATGGCAGTAAGTCATTGCCATATCTGGAGTAATTTACTCAGAAACCATTATTATTATTTATTTATTTTTACTTTGTCTCTGTTCTGAGGCTAAAACAAAAAAAATGTTTTGCAATCAACAAAATACAATTATATATATATTTTTTTTTTAAACTCCTCATATTTAACATATTTTTAGAGATATCATGCATAAAGTATTACAAAAGTACTTGTTTGTGATTTCTGTGAAATATATCTATAGAAAACTAAGCAGAAAAATGAATGAAAAGTACAGAAAACAGTCATTTCATCTCCACAAAGTCAGGCTCTTACCTTTTGATACTCCGTCTGAATGGCTCCAAACTTGTCCTTTGCCAGTTTGACAATAAGATCTGTAAAAATAAATAAATAAATAAAATAAATAAATAAAAGTAAAAACAGTCATTGGGCATGCTGGACTTCTTTATTCAGCAGCTTGTCTTGCATACATATATGCATATCCATATGATTCAAAGAGATCTGCCTCTGAAGTCACGGTTGAGGTCATGTTTTATTCAGTTACTGTCGACAGCACACGAGAGAAGAAGGAATATTTGAAAGTTCCTGGAGAAACTTTGACAGGGATTGCCACGTTGCAGCCAATTTAAATTTTTGATTTAATGTGTTGTGCATCGCTGTCGCACCAAATTTCAGCTTTATATTTGCTAAAAACGGCTGATTTATAGTATTTTTCCTTTTTAGCTCAGGCAGCCATCTTGTATTTTTCAGTCTATCAGGGATTGTTCTCAGCTAACAAGACACCAAATGTCAGCTGAATAGCTCTAAAAACCTCAGAGTAATTTCCGTTTTAAATTAGCTTCGGCAGCCATCTTGCATGTTTAAATGTGCATTCAGAAAGTGTTGTCCACCGCTCTCAGGTACCACCACACCAAACTTCAGCTTTTAAAACAGCCGAGCTTTCATAGTTTTTCCCTTTTTGCGAAGGTGGCCATCTTGGATTTTAATTAGCATCAAAAAGCATGTTAGGCTGATTGGTAACTCTAAATTGTCACTAGGTGAGAGAGAGAGTGAATGTTTGTTTGTCTCTGTGTGTCCATGTGATGGACTGGAGACTTGTCCAGGTGTCCCCTGCGTCTCACACAGTGACTGCTGGACATGGGCACCAGTGACCTCCGTGACTCGAAAAGGAAGAAACGGGTAAAAGATAATAGACGGATGGATCAGGAATGTGTAACAACTCACTCTCAACTACACATATACCACATTTCAGATCAGCATCTCAAAGAATGACTGAGTTTTAGTCAATTTTGAGTTTTCTGACGTAGCTGTGGCGGCCATCTTGATCCAAAATGGCTCCACAAATTAATTGGTGCTTTGTTCAGAGACCTCTTCACCTGACCTCCCGTGACCTCTCACTGAGGAAGTTTGAAGCTAAGAAATCTGTTGGTGTTTGTCAACGAGAAAAATGTCATCTTTGTTTACAAACGACGTCGCCATGGTAACTCAAAATGCCTATAAAAATAAAAGTCCACATCGAGGTACCTAGCCGATCGTTTTGATGTAACATTTCAGCGGTTCAGGCCACATTAAAGTTGACAGAAGAACTGGAAGCAGACCCTTTTCAGGTGGATAATAAGGTTGTGTCTGACGATTAGTGGAAACTAGAGCTGGTGATTATTTTTGTGTAGACGTCTGGACCTCCCTGCTGAGGCTGCTGCCCCCGACTCCAGAACAGATCCACTTAATGGATGGTTGAATCCACAAGAACATTTAAAACTGCAGAACTTGAATCTTTTCTTACCTCCACTTTAATAATTGTGTCCTAGAATAATATGTATATTTATCAAACGCTAAACTAATTTTGCTCTTCCAGCTACACATCTTCTGTGCAGCATTAAAATGTAAAAGGCTGAACTCTTATCTCAAAGAACCTCCTTCAGGATCAGCATGTTCTCCTATGTTTCCTTGTTTTCTTTGTGGCGGGTGCTGAGGAGGTTTGGAACGAACAGTGTGTTCATCACAAATCATCCTGACCTGAAGGCTTCTAAAACCTGAGAAATGACCGACACAAACAGGCACAGCCTTTTTTTAAATTTTTTAATTAGTTTAAATAAACTCGTTTCACTTCTTGGAGGTACAAGGAAAAAAGTTTGAACAGACTGTTTTTTATCATCTAAAGTTAGCTTTTTTTTTTTTATTCAGCAAACAAGTTGCAGCTCAATTCTACACAGAATATTGGATCTTGCAAAAAAAACAAAATAAAATATAAGTGCGCATTTGATGCATTTAAAATCCATGTTAGAGCCGTCCTGTCTTTAGAACGTAAGAAACTCTTTTTAGCACTTATCTTTGCTGATGTGACATTTCAGCGATGTGGATATCACTACTTAAATTAGTAACTATTAAATTAGTATTAAATCAGTATTAAATTAGTATTAAATTAGTATTAGTATAGTAGCAACACTCAGCCCCCTGCGAATAGCAAGCAGCCATCAGGCACTAACGATCAGTTGTTAGGCTTCATCATGTGAACAGCTATAAAAACAGAACTGTTTCATATCTTCTCCTTTATTTATTTTCCATTTTATATGCTTTTATAGGATTATTTTATTGTTGTGTACCTCATCTGTGTTCTTTGTTGAAAACAGGTCTCTACTGAAAATGAGTCCTCGTGACTCAATGAGACTAACCTGTAGAAACAAAGGTTGAATAAATGAACAGCTAGTTCTGGCTGTCAACCTGGTGCTATTTATGAGACTGAGTACGTTGCAGCTCCTCAGACTGAAGAAGTCCTTCGGATAAAAGACGAAACGTTTCAACAAGTTTTTAAATTTTACTTTTTATGATCCATCCAGAGGACCTGATTTAACTTTGTTAGATTTTTCTACCTGGATTATTGAGCATGCATCAGGATATGCTAATTAGATTTTTTTTTTTTTTTAACAGTTTAATGATCAAAGCTACAGGAACCTCAGAGAGAGCCTAAATAATTGCATCACCTCTGAGTGTGTGTTGCTGTTTGGTGTTTACACCTGGAGCGGTGCTGGCTGTGACTCGTCAGCAGGATGCTGACAGGGAAACTCGAGGCTTTCGGAGGCAACGTTTCTAAAAATAAGATGCAAGAAACAAGAGTTTTGCTTCTCTTCTTCCTGAAGAACAGCGCACGCTGTTGAAGCATTGATGACGAGATTCGTTTTAAATGATCACAGAGCAGAACTCTGATCCCTGGCCCAGCTCAAAGACTAAGATTTGTATTAATGAAGTGCTTTAGGCTTATCTCCCACCCAGTTATTACAGCTGGTAAGGAAAAGAGCTTTTAATGAGTTTTATCTGACTACTGAAATAAATCTGACAGAGGCCTCCACATGTTTCTTCTGGTTCTGTCCGAGCGCTCCTGATTTATTGGCCGTTGCTGTAAACCTGTGATGTTCTTTCTTGGTTGGATTTTCCCACCAAGATCAGCGAACACAGCAGATCAGCTTCTCGATAGCCTTCTCCACCCCAGAGTGACCGTCGGCATTCACCGCTGTGAGTTTCTGTCAGACGATCCACCTCTTTTCCTGAAAAGTACAGTGAGAGAAGCGGTTGTGTTTCTAACCTGACCTTATGGTGAGGGTGTGTTTGAAATCCGTTTAACCCCAGAGGAAGAAAAAACAAAAAACTGTAACTTTAGTATCACATTCAACAAAAGCTTGGGCACCTACACATTATAGTGTTGTGTTACAAAGAAAAATATAGGCCTTTTTTTTATCATATTCATAAAACTGTTGAGATCTGGTTAAAGAATGGAGATGCTTTTCATTTCCAACATGCAGTGGAGCAAAAATTTATTTTCTGTGATCCTCAATTCGTCTTTAAAACATCTGCTGATTAGGAATTATTCAGCTCTTTTCAAAAGTCTATAAAATGTTAAAAGTTGTAAAACAATTCCAACAAGCCACACATGTTCCTGCTTCAGGCAAAGATTAAAAACACAAACAGGACATCTGACGTCTGAAGAGCACCGGGAATAGAAGTATTTGGAAACAAGGATTAAAAACGTCATGAAACCAGACAATAAGTGATCGACAAACTCTTATATTTCCACTGGAACATCTCTGAGATCCTGTGGGATTTGGACGTGTTTGTTAATCTGCGCAGATGAAGACCGGCCTGATGCGGGTCAGTCGAGACGAGACTCAAGCTGCCATGTGGTTCTGATCGGACTCAGGGCTTCGTTTACATTCAGCGTGGACCCACATTTCAGAAGAGCATTATGTCTAAAACAGAAGAAACTCTTTCAAACTCCATTTGATATATGTAGTCCAGGATTAAGTTTTCAATGAGAGGTTTTAAGGTTGCTAAACAAAACAAAAAAAAGTATTAAAAAAAAAATATATATATATATATACACTGTGTATAGTATATATATTTCAAGGTATTCATTTCACAAGATGGGCGGATAGACAGACAGACAGACGGTATTTCCAATGCCCCTCTTCCCTCCATGTCAGGGAACCAAATAGAGAAGACAGGTAGAAAACAGGAGATTAATATTTGTTCTAAAAGTATGACATGAGCGCATAATTCAACTGAGCATTTGTTGTTTGTATTAGTTGTTAAAAAGAGCAAGCTACAAACTGAAATAATGTTTTTATAGTTGTTTAAAACTTAATTTTCTTCATGTTCAGTGGGTTATATATAACTAACTCAAGATTGTGCTTTAAATAAAGGAGAGAAAACGCAAATGATGTATTCCATCTGCAAAAGTTTCTCCCCGAAGCAAAAGCAGGTTTTCCTAAAGCTTGGAGGAAATGCTAATCTGAGAGGTTTGCATATAAACTCCTGCTTCACGTCAGCTCTGAGTCTAAGTGCATCCAAACTTAGTTTTCAGTTTTTCCAGAATAATGCCAGTCAATTCAAATTAGTTGCATAAAAATTAGGATGTGTTTTTGGGCTGCTGTAGCTCAGTGGTGAGTGCTGTGATTGATTAATCCTGAGGCTGTAGGTTTGAGCCCAGGTTGCATCAGGAAGGGCATCCAGTGCAAAATATTTTGTGCGAGTTTGCATGCGATGACACCTGCAGAAATTTGTAAACGAAATGAAAATATAGACAACAACACCTAAGATATATGTTATCTAGATCTGTATAGCTGGAAGTGACAAAGTCTGAGAGTGAGCAATGTAGGACTGTTGCAGAAATCACTGCATTGTGTGTTAAGACCCGAGTTTATGCTGTAAAGCAGACGCTGCTCTAAACTGCCAAAGGCATTCACTGAAGGGATCCATGTTCCACACGCCTTGCATGTAAGAGTTTTAGTCTGAGTTCATCTTGTGGTGACAAAGGACAGAAAATCATGTGATGTGTTGACGCTTGTGTGTTGTGAACGACTGTCAGCTAGAACAAACTACATTTAATCTCAGTTAGGGCTGCACGGTAAAAGAAAAACTTCATTGTTAAGTAATTTTACTATTATTGTTAGTAAGTTTTTTTGCAATGATGATCTTAATTGTGATAAACACGTTTTCCTCACTTTGTCTTCTGCCATCAACACCTGCTGAACCAGGTGTAGGCATCTCGGTCACAGAGAGTTCAAGTTAAAGTTATTATTTATTTATTAAATCGTCACTTTTTTTGAGAAGCCTGATCTCTACAGGGATGAATGAGTTGTTGAGTCTGTTCGTTCTACATCTGGGCAGAAGATACCTGCATCCAGAAGGAAGACACCTGAACTCATCATGGAGTGGTGATCAGGATCTGCCAGAATCAGCCTGGCCTTGTTCACCGACCTCACCTTGTGTAGGTCAGTGAGGTTCTGTAGGTCAGTGAGGTTCTGTAGGGCTATGTCAGCAGCACATCCTGACAATCCCCCGAGTTTATTCCTGTTTTTGCATGTCAGAAGTCCAAACCAACAGATGAAGGTGAAAGTTATAAAACTCAATAAAACATGAATAAAACATTCTCATAAAAGTAGAATCAGCATTAAAACCACAGAGCTGCTGATAAAATACATTCTCTGATGGGCTTTCTTACAAAGTGAGTTCACTTGGAGGTCAAAGGTCAGTTTGTCATCCAGAACAGTTCCCAGATATTTATATTGATGCACCATCTGGACAGCTTCATAGTTAATGACCTCAGGAGCGTCAATGAGCGTCTCCTTTGTCTTACAAACACTGAACTTTAAAATGAAGACTCACAGCATTCAGAGAAGTCCCCGACCACAGGCCCGAGGGCCGGGTCGTCAGCAAACTTTAAGATGTGACACAGTGGGAGTCAACTGGATCGACCAAAAATGAAATATACCAACCTATGATTTATCTCAGTCTTTGTAATATTAATATTAAGCTCAGTGATGCTGCGATGACAACAAATCCTCAATTTATCACGCAACCCTAATCTGGATATCAGTAAAACTCACTGACATGTAGCTATTAAAAATCATTTAGTAATATTTTGCTAACAAATTGACAGAGTTGACGCCAACAGTTAATTGCAAAGTTTTTAAATTGATTTAACTTGATTGATTGATTGATTGATTGGCATTTAAAATATGTGTTAGGGATCAGTCTCAGCTACTACCATGCATTATTAGCTGCCTCAAAGCCATTTTTGTGTTTATTAATTTAGTTTAGATGTCGTGGCCACCTTGAACAGAATTGATCAAAATAATAATAATAAATGAATTGTAGACCCATCCAGTAACTTCCTTCTGAGTGGTTCATTCAAGCGTGTTCAATAGTTCATGACATATTGTGTTAACAGTACAGAAGAATGAACAAATACACAATGCTGCAACATTCTGAAATATCTGTGATTTAGAAAAGGACCAAGAGGAGAAAGATCAATGATGGGTGGATGAGAGGGGAAAACAGGAGATTAAAAATGAACAGCAGCCAGAAGAGAAGGGGATCCAGCCTTTGGTTCTTGTGAGAACCATCTAACCTCCTCCATGAACAAAAAGCTGACAATGTTTGTTTGCACCCAATTCAACTCTTCACCACTTCTGCTGGTCATTTAAACGTACACACAATTTGTCTTTAAACTCATCAAACAAAGTCTGATGTCTCTATATGATGTTATTCACTGAAATACGCTCAATGTACGGCTCACATCAATTTAAATATTCAGTCAGCGTCTGAGCTCCAAACCAACTCCAAGTAGAGTTTTCCCAACAGATTTAATGAAGCAGCTCAACATAAAGCCAAGCCCCGCGAGATGAATTTTTCATTAGCTTCAGAAGAAGAGAGTCACCAACCCAGAGGAACGCAGCAGCTCTTCCTGACAGCTCGTCACTGTCGGAGCAGGAACACAGTGGGCTTTCTCTGGACCCTGAACACATTCCTGGACCAGAACTTTGTTCCCACCAGGGCAGACTTGTTACTCATGTGGCTACAGTGCCTTGTTTGGCTTTGCAGCAACATTTTAAAGTTGCCTAGATAACATTTGCTCTGCTCTGCAGTTGGTTTGTTGAGCAGTTTTCTCTGATCTACACAGTAGAGCCCGACCGATATATCGGTAGTCCGATAATTTCGTCCGATATAGACGTTTAGGGACTTATCGTATTGGTGATAATTGTCTCATTATACGTCGACATAAGAACTTCTAATTGTCACACCTAAAATAAAGTGTACCAGCCGTAACTGCACAATGCATCCAGCAGAGGGAGCATGAAGACTACTTTCAAGTCATGGCCTTAAGTTTCACTTTCATCACAGCCGAAGCAGGGAACAATACTGTGTAGCATATTTTTCTGAACAGAGCATGGTAAGTTTATTTTAATTGATCTGTAAAAAAAATCAACAATAATAAATTCTCTTCAATCCTCCAACCCACTTGTCATTAGCTATGTGCTTCTCAAGTTAGCAAGCTAATGTTGAGATAACCTAGCATAGGCTATTCCCTTGTAAAACTTTATTCAGAACAATAAATCTAATATAGAGATATATA
>NC_056501.1:5731896-5732805 GCF_014905685.2 Nematolebias whitei | reverse complement strand
GGATGATGTCACGATGACATCACATGGCATCATCATGTGACTGATGGTGTCTTTTGATCCATGTGTCTATGTGACATCATGATGATGGATCAAAGGGCGCCATGATGATGTCATATAGACACATGGCTCTTTGTTCTGTTGACTCCTCCTCCTGTGTGTTCTGTTTTTTGTTTGTTTATTTTTAAAATTACAATCTGTCTGTTTTTTGTTTGTTTATTTTTAAAATTACAATCTGTCTTTTACTAAAATAACTTTCAAAAATAGACTACAAACAAAAACAACATAAACACAAATAACAAAGAATAATAATTTGGATAAAACTATTTCCAAGATGTAGTTTTAAGTAATTAGACTTGATTAAGCAATAAGGATTAATCAAGGAATAACTTGTCTAAAATGACATAATTATTGATATAATATTAATAATAATAATAATGATGATTATGATAATGATGATAGAAGAATAATTGATTTTGTATCAAATGTGTAACAATTTAGATCATGTTTATCCAAAGTTGCACTGATGTCATCAGGTCAGCTGAGGGCTCCTCTTCACTCTTCTCCAAAGAGGGCTTCAGTTTCACTGTTGGTGTTTCATATCAACACTTACAGTCAATAAATGTCCAGCATCTGTCCGTCCGTCCATCCATCTGTCCATCTATCTGTCTGTCCATCTGTCTGACCATCCATCTGTATCTATCTGTCCATCCATTAGTCTGTCCATATGTCTATCCAAGTGTCCATCCATCTGTCCATCTGTCTGTCCATCCATCTGTATCTATCTGTCCGTCCATTAGTCTGTCTATATGTCTGTCCATCTGTCTGACCATCCATCTGTATCTATCTGTCCATCTATCTGTCCGTCCATTAGTCTGTCCATATGTCTGTCCAAGTGTCCATCCATCTGTC
>NC_056501.1:5702366-5731886 GCF_014905685.2 Nematolebias whitei | reverse complement strand
GTCCATTAGTCTGTCCATATGTCTGTCCAAGTGTCCATCCATCTGTCCATCTGTCTGTCCATCTGTCTGTCCATTAGTCTGTCCATATGTCTGTCCATGTGTCCATCCATCTGTATCCATCTGTCCATCTGTCTGTCCATCCTAATAATAATAATAGTAATAATAATAATAATAATACATTTTATTTCAGGGCACCTATTCAAAAACCCAAGTTCACCTTCCAAAAACAAATAACAGAATCAACAAACCATTTTATAAAACAAGTCATGATATGACATCACTTAAAACCAAGTTAAAGAGAATGTGCCTGTTTGAACAGGTGTGTTTTCAGCTGTGATTTAAAAGAGCGAAGAGAGTCTGCATTCCTGATGACAGGAGGGAGGGAGTTCCAGAGCCGAGGAGCAGCGACTGAAGGCTCTGTTCCCCCTGGTGACGAGACCGGCAGAAGGAACAATAAGGTGAGTGGCAGACGAGGATCTGAAGGAACGGGAAGCAGTGGAGATGTGAAGTAGATCACACAAGTAAGGAGGGGCAAGGTTATGGATGCATTTGAACGTGAGAGTTGAAATTTTGAAATTTATTCTAGCTTCTGTGCGCAACCAGTGAAGCTGTTCCAGAACCGGGGTGATGTGTGCTCTGGATGGGGTACACGTTATGACCCGAGCTGCAGAGTTCTGAAGGAGTTTGAGTTTATAGAGAAACTTATTTGGAGACCAAAAAGAAGAGAGTTGCAATAATTGATCCGGGAAGTGATAAGACTTTGGACAAGAATGGCAGCAGCATGAGGAGTAAGAAAGGGACGGAGTCGGTTAATGTTACGTAAGTGAAAGTATGCAGACCAGGTGATATAAGTAATATGAGACTGAAATGAGAGCGTATCGTCAAGTATGACACGCAAACTCTACCTGAGGGGAAGGATGAACATGGGAGTTGTCAATATTGATGGAAAAACTCTGAGATTTGGTTAAAGTGGAGGCTGTGCCAATGAGTAAAACTTTTGTTTTCTTACTGTTAAGTTTAAGAAAATTGGAGGAAAACGATCATCTAATTTCCATAAGACAGTCCGAGGTAGGTGGAAAGGATGAATTGGGTTTTGAGGAAATGTAGAGCTGGGTGTCGTCTGCGTAACAATGGAAATTTATATTATATTTGCAGAATATGTGACCAAGAGGGAGCATGTAAATAATGACTAAAAGGCGCCCTAATACGGAACCCTGGGGCACACCCGCTGAAACGGAAAACAAACTAAGCCCTGGTTGTAGTCCTAATAAGTTGAGTTTTGGTCACAATTTTATTTTATTTTTCTGACTGATAATTCATTTAAAAATGTGAATTTGAACATCTTTATTGCCAATTTTTTCCACACCAAAATGAAATATCTATGAACAGGACGACGGAGAAGCTCATTGGCAGAGGTGCTAATATGCTAATGGGAGAATGATGTCTTCTATCAAATGAATAAATTAGAAGATTATCGTGATAAATTTGGAAGTGTTGTCACGTTGAGAGTTTCGCATTACGAAACTAAAAACACAAATTAATTCAGTTTGGTGAGAAACTGAACTTTGTTCTTGTGAAGTGTGAACTTGCACAACGCTGCTCATTTGGCATTTTTCATGCCGTTCCCTGCTCAGCGTTCAAGCAGCTCTCAGCCATCTGGGATTCGATGAGAGAAGTGTTTCTCTACGCTAACAAGACACAGCTTTATTTCTTTTCACGTAGGGACCGCTTCAATGCCTCTGTGTGTGTCTGCTGCACAGATTGCCAGTGTTGGTGGCTCGTGGTGCTGTACTCATGTGGCATGAAAGTCCTGCAGACACTCTGTGAGTCTGAACAGTGTTGATTCTGAGCGCTCACAAAGAGAAAGGCTTTGTTAACGCCTCAGACTGGAAGAATGTAACTGATCGTATGTTGGACCACAATAGGGACACACATTCACAACAATCTGCGGTAACACACGTCAGCCATTGCTGAATGGTCAAGGTTTAAGCTGGCCTTTAGAAAATCTGGATCTACTGACAAATGTGGTCCAAATATGGTTCCTATAGGGTTAAATTGTTAGGATGTCTATTTCTTTGTCTATTTTTGTTAGTTCTTTGGGTTTTAGATCAGGTTGAGTTATTTTCTTGGTCATTGTGTTTTGTTTTCTGTATTTTGTTGTTCAGATTAGTTCTGTTACTTGTGTTTATCTGATAACTGTCGTTGAGTTTTATTCCGCTACTTTGAATAATACAGGATGGGTTTGTCATCAACCTGCATATGACAAAGAAACAATAAACAATACTTCAGCTCAGTAGTCCCATACTGTCATAAGTGTTGTAAAACCACTGCCCATCCCACCTATTTTTTTACATTTGAGATCCCCAAGTGAAGTTAAGATGGCGTCTAAAGCGGGCAGCAAACAACTGTTTACTTAACAACAGCTGGATCTGTAGAGTCAGTCTGATGTCAGTGGAGCTTTATGCATTCAAGCATTGCTGTCTCGGCCCCGGTTCCTGAGTTTGGCGACTCTATAATCCTGGTTTCTGTTCTGTAAGTTGGTTCTGCTGCCACATCAACTTTTATTTTTCATTTGAGTTGGGGAACTCCCTCCATGTGGCTGAGCTTTTTGGAGAAGCTCTTCAGAGTTAAGCCTGTGTCGGGTCTTCCTGGCCTGCAGTCTCAGAGTCTTGCCTGTCAATGGTTTCACTATCTCCAGTCCTGGTTCTGTCTCTTGTGCGGAGCTAATCCTCGAACCTGAGCAGCACAGGTTCCCTGCAGAAGCTGGCGCAACCGTCAGAAGGGGAGAGCTTCAATTACTTTGAGCTCAGCTTCATCCCCGAGAGGGTTTCAGACAAACACTGCTCAACTTTCTGTCACCTGTGGCATCCAGCCTCCAGGATCAGGGTCCACTGCACCTCTGGAGTAAGAACCTGCTGCAGCTCCGGTCTTAGCCTCTGCCCCTGCAGCTTCTGTCCCATCCCTGTTCGTTGGGTGGCCGCACTCGGCCTTAGAGGTAAGATGAGGAGCTCCATCATCTGAGGGGAGATTGAAGTTGAACTGCTGCAGCTCTGTATCCAAAGGAGCCAGTTGAGGAGGTTCATCTGATCAGGATGTCTCCTGGACGCCTCCAATTGGAGGTTTTCCAGACATGTTCCACTAAAAAAAAAAAATCCTATGAAAGACCCAGAACCTGATGGAGGCCAGAGAGGAGAACATGTCCTTTCTGGTCTGGGGACAACTTGGGGTCCCCCAAGAGGAGCTAGAGAGTGTCTCTGGGGAGAGGGAGGTCTGGGTTTCCCTAGATGCAGAAGTTAAGATGTCATAAATAATGACACGAAAAATGAACTGCATACCATGAAGCTTAGGAAATCTTTGGTTTTCATCTAGATACTCTTTTCCAAAAAAACAAAACAAAAAAATCTGCTCTCCAAAAAAAGGCACACCCTTGAATACAAACCTAACGGAGCCAGACCATGAGATCACTGCATCCACACCTCCCAGAGCAGGAATCGCGGCTGTGTTTGGTTAATAAATACCAACAGTCACAGAATTACAACATAGATCACCAGAAAACTCCAGAAAATGTGTCCTTCAGTCTGAGCAAATGTTCATGAACACAAAATGGAAAGAGCCTGAATACAAGCGTTCCTTGAAGCAATGCATGCCACCTGCAAAGTTGTAGCCCAACGTATGTAAAACTCACTGAATCACAACTATTTTTTTGTGTTTGCTAAGACCGATTAGCAGTGGCGGCCATCTTGAATTGAGTTAGCATTAATGATTTTATATGTCTAACATTTAAAGTCAATTAAAGCGTGTTTACCTCTGATTAGACCAAACCTGCAATGTCTCAGTAAACTGAAAACTGAAAGCCTATTTTAAAACTCATCTTTGGGGTTTTAGTTAATAATAAAAGAGTTGAGGTTTTCGTCATTTGTCTGTGGCCTCAGACCTCTCCAACGTGCTAGAATTTTAGATACCGGTACATAATATAACCTGGTGCATACCTTGAGATTACTGCGCACAAGCTGGTTACCTAAGTAAAAAGTACAGGGTAGCAAGTCACGTCAAGAAACCACCTGATGTTTGTTGGTATCCGGTACATAGTAAGTACCTGGTACATACCTTGTAGATACCAGGAACAGACCCACAACATACCAGGTACCCTGCAGGTACTAGATACTTCCTCAATAAGTACTCAACAAGAATTAAGTATGAACCTGGTTCAAAACAGTCAAGTACTGGGTAACATCTTGCTTCATAATACAGCCCAGTTGCTTTACCTCATAGGTCCCAGGTAACTACCAGGTATGCACCCCATAAGTGCAAGGTGTGTTGCAGTGGGTGCCAGATACTTTCTTGGCAAGTTCCCCATAAAAACTCAGTAAAAACCTGGTTTATAACCTGCCAGTACAGGGTAACATGTCACTTCGTAATACAGACCAGTCTCTTTACATCATAGGTACCAGGGACATCACAGGAAAGAACCCTGTAGATGCCAGATACTTCCTTGGTAAGTACCCCATAGGAACATTGTAAGAACCTGGTTCATAATGTGCATATGTCAGTTTGTGATACAGCCCAGTCCCTTTACCTCATAGGTACAGGTAAGTAACATGTAAGTACCTGGTATATACCTCACAAGTACCAGGTATGTCACAAGTACATCCCCTGTAGATACTAGATACCCTGTAAGTACCAGGTATTTACTCATTAAATACCCAGTACTCACTATAACAAGCTATTCTGTTCAAATTATACCTGAGGTTCAAGAGACCTAGGCTAGATTATACGCCAGGTATACTGGATGGATGGATGGAAGGAAAGAAAGACAGACAGATACATACATACATACATACATACATACATACATACATACATACATACATACATACATACGTACATACATACATACTTTATTAATCCCAGGGGGAATTCAAGGCATCCTGTAGCATTATTTTTCTAATTATAAATAAAAAAAACACATATGAAATGATGACATCTGGAAAAAAAGACAATATGCACAAGGTGGTAGGGAGTACTACATTCATGATTACCCTTCATGACTCATGATGATATCATGGCCTAGGATAGTTTATCCCCTGGGGTGTACTCTGGCCTGGGCCAAACTATACCCGAGTTTGATCTGGGTAGGTGTTAATTTGGCCTGTTACCCCGGCAAATACTTTGTAAATATTCATAAGTACCCAGTCTTTGCCTGGTGAGTATCTTGTTTAGTATGTACCAGGCTGCATTATGTATTACTGCTGTTTGATGCAGAAACACATCTTCACTCTCTGAGGGATGCAGCCACACGTTGCTTTATAAATTCATGTTTTTATTATAAAGCTTTAAAGCCAAATTGATTTAGTTCTCTGAAGCATGCAGGGTGTGTTCACTGCTCCAGTAATAAGACAGAACCCAGAACGTTTTCTCTGAAAGTAACCTGGAAGCACAGTGTAAGGACAACAGGGACTTGTTGGCACCAGAAATATACAAATCATCTGCAACATTTGCAAGCTTTTCTCGTCTCTTATTATTTTTTTTATCTCCTACCCCTCCACCCCCCGTCCTCTGTTTCCCTCTGTGAGCGTGCTTCAGTGCTCCACCGATGCATTTCAGATAAGATTGCTCTGTCAACCTCTTTAGAGGTGTCGTTTCGCAGCGTGCCACTTCCTCCACCTCCACAACCAATATGCAATTATTGCCTAAAGTGGGCTGTGTGCTGCAGCAGGTGCTACAGACTACACGTTTCACAGGAATGCTGCATTTATTGACATTAACTCTTCTATGCTATCATGGACTTTTACCAAGCAGTGCTGTTACTGCTCTGCAGGACTGAAAAATAACAAAGATTGCCTGAGAAATATCACTGATGATGGTTCTGGTTCCCTTTCTTTATTAAAGAATAATAACACATCAGTGCTTTGCCTCTACTGGCACAAAAAAAATGAATGAGGAAGAGACAGAAAACTATTTTGGCACGACAGGCTCACAGACACCGACAACCAGCTTTTACTCAAATTGCAACATTTGCATGAAACTTGTGGGGCTGCTGTCCCAACTTCGAGGAATAGAAAAGTTGTGTTTACTTTTGAAAGTGACAGTTTGACTCTTTTGAAGAGGTTTTATCACCAAAGACCTCAATTTGTGGAAATAGAATTTAAATTTCTCCGGATAGATGAGCCAACGGAGGGAGAGGAGCCAAGAAAGTGGATTACCGCCATCGTCAAACTACTCCATTCTCCAATATTTCACAACGTTTTATATAAATATTATTTTATATGACTTTAAATCATTATCAGTTTACATTAGACAATTATTTTGTTATAAATATTATGATACAGTAGTCCCTTGATTCTTCATGGTTCGACTTTCGCGGACTCGCTCTTTCACGGTTTTTCAACCTAAGATTGTACACGACACACGACTGTCAACTTTAATATTACTCACGTGATCGGGACAGTACGGGATCAAAAGTTAACGAAAAAATAATAATACTTAGGACAGGCGCTGCCATTTTGTAGTTTTCTTTCAATAAGCCTATACTGTAATGCCAGTCAAAAGAACTACACTACCCAGAATCCAACAGTGCTTCCGGCTGCTGCTTTCTGCTGAAATGCAGGGAAAGTTTTCAAAAAGCGTTCAATACAAAAGGGAAAGTTTTGCAACGTAAAGTCAGAAGTAACGATCGATCTATGAAGCTCACAGAACTGGCAGGAAATAATCCTGAAGCTCAATTATCCACGTGCACATCAACCTGGACAGGGCGGTGGGCTTCGTCGCTGCAGGGGAGGTCTGCAGAACCGGAACCGAGCTGCTGGTCTGCAGAGCTGATGAGTAAAATGTTGCAGTACTGCACAGTACATATATGTATGTCGTTAAAATGATGTAGGTTTAATTCAGTTCAGTTTATTTATAAAGCGCCAAGTCACAACAGAAGTCGTCTCAGGGCACTGAACAGAAACATTCATATAAAAAGTAAGTTAATAACATTAATTATCTGATAATTATCTGTTTGAGAGTTTAGAACATTGCAAAAGTGTGGGAAGGGTTTGTAACGCCTTAAAATATATATAAATACTAAAATAAATGTAGCATTCCTACTTCATGGTTTTTCACCTATCGCGGTGGTGTGTGGAACGTAACCCCTGCGATAATCGAGGTGTCTTAATAGTTAGGAAATTTAGCATAGTATTTTAGCGTGTCACATGATTGGCAAGTTTTGTTTTGTTTTCGGTGAAACGGGAAGTGACGACAAAGAGGAACTCTCTAGTCTTGATTTATATGAACTCTACGTGCAGTCGTTCCCTTTGTCATCACTTCCTGTTACTGCATGAGAACATCTCAACAACTGGTTAACTTTTGGTGCAATATGTTATTATTCATTCATCCATCCATTATTTTTACGTTCTTCTTCCTTTTTGGGTCACGGGGGTCACTGGTGCCCATGCCGAGCTATCACTGTGCGAGAGGCGGGGGACACCTGGACGGTCTCCAGTCCAATTTGTTATTCGTGTTATCTCTTTTCTATAATGCATTCATATTTATCACAAAAGTTTTGATGTTGCAGGGACTTTAATCTCTTGCATGAAATAATTCTATGTCAGTGCTAAAACGTCAGATTTAGGTTTTACCTGCGACAGAACGAGCCACAGCCTCCTTTGCTTAAAGAAGTCCTTGTTTAGTCGGACTTACTGCAGGTTTATGATGCGCTTCACGGCTGCGAGTCGCTCAGGAGTTTTACTGCTTCTGACCTCTGCCGCCCCCCTCCCCACCACGAGCCAGCAGTCATTAAAATCACTGAGTGCGTTCCAGTGTAAGATGAAAAGTTAGGAGCTTCTGCTCAAAGTGCAGCGACCTTTGATCTCTGCGCTCAGTGCACACGAGTGTGAGCGTGACTGAGTGTGACAGCGTGGGGTTAACTAGAGAAAGCATGAAGCCTGCTGAAAGCTTGGGATAATTAGGCCATTTGGTGCAAGGCCACTGCAGAAAGACGGCACTACCCCCCCCACACACACACACACACTATAAGAAAAGTTGTGTTCAGATTCCGAGGTCAAAGCAACAGTCAGGAACTTTATCTTGTAAGAGACGGATTTAGTGTTCAGTTGAAAACTAAAGGTAACGTTGCTTTAAGGCAGGGGTGTCCAAAGTGCAGCCCAAGGGCCATTTGTGGCTTAATGCAGACCTTAACCAAATTTAATGGTGATATTTACATATATTTATATAATTTTTAGGTTTAAAAGTAAAACCGATAAAAATAAATCTTCTCAAAATTTGTAATATTGGGTACAATACAAACCTTTGGCTATTGGGGCGACTGTGGCTGAGTGGTTAGAGCAGTCGTCCTCCAATGCAAGAGTTGGGGGTTTGATTTCACTGGCAGTCACATGCTGAAATGTCCCTGTGCAAAACACTGAACCCCTCATTTCCTCCGATGTGTGCCCCATCGGTGTGTGAATGTGATAAAGCTCTGATTATTCTTTGTATAGATCTAGTAGAGTGCTGTATGAATGGATACATGAGGGCACAGATTGTAGTGAAAGTACTTTGAGTGTCTGGGTAAGATAGAAAGGTGCTATACAAGTACAGTCCATTTACCATTTATAATTAATCCAATTGTTTATTTTTTATTATTATCATTACAAAGCATTTTCTACCAAAAAATAGACTTTTGGATGATCATTCATAAAACTTGTCCAAGGGGTGGTTCAAAGTTGTCGTCATTTTCACAAGCGTACAGAGGAGTGGGTCAAGGACTGATGTACGCTCTTCACACTGAACACAAATGTTGACCTTCGACCGACATGTTGCTATTCTGGCAAATATTGACGCATCGTTTCATGTCCGGTGAACCCAACTGTGAACTCAGCTGTGAGCTCCTCTCTGTCCCAAAGCGCTCGGAGCAGAGAGTCACACTGGAAACGAACCATGCACGCACGCGTCCGTCACTGATCCCGCCCTCGCTGACAGACCTCCTGCACCGCACCCCGGACCTCATCGGGACTTTTGTTCCTAAAATCTAACTTTGCACTAAACGTGAACGTGTTTGGATCGTCGTCATCATCACACAGATATGTACAACTTGTGCGTGTGACCAAACTCCGGGGGCCTTATGTACAAAAAAGGTGCATGCACGCAAAAACATGGCACACGCCCTTTTTTCATGCAAAACTTCAGATGTATCAAGAATGAAATGAGCGTGGAATTGTGCGCAGCCACACGCCAACATCATGGCTGGCGTATGCACGTTTCTATGGGTACTGGTCCATTGGCGACTCTTAGAAGGGATACTGGGGAACTGTGATACTGGGGAACTGTAAATGGTGTGAAAATTATTATTGTACACACCAGACGCACATGATGAACAATTAATACATCCACATGTATGAAATTAGATGAGTGGACATCAAAGCATATCAAAGTGGTGCAGAAAATACCTTTAACAACAACAGCTTTAGTCTTATTAGAGGATTTAACAAATGGGGCAAAACACAGAGTATTTATAGACGGAGAGGATTTTCTTGACCACGATGATGACTGATCAGGACTGTGCCAGTCGACCCTGAGCCGATCCATGCCAGCTGTGTGGGATGGAATGATTTATGTCAACCAGGTATATCAAATTCCCACATTAAAGTGCAATTTGCAGCAACTGCCGGTATTCCTGATGTAATCGGGACTATCAACTACACACATTGCTATAAAACCACCATCAAAGGATGAATATGTTTATGTTAACAGGAAGCATTTTCATTCAGTCAATGTGCAAATTATATGTGATGCGCAAAAGCAACCAACACTGTGGCGAGGTGGCCTGGTTCAACACGATTCATTCATTCTAAAGAGCAGCGTGGATGGGAACAGACAACAAGCTGGCATGGTGCGAGATGAGGGGCTTCTTGGTGAGCAAACTCCTTTAACTGTCCTAATGTTAATACCCCTGATGCGCATGGAGCCTGTGCGCTCCCACATACAGTATCATCAACGTACCATCACTAATCAATGGTTCAAGCAAGTGACTTCCTGTTTCTTGCTGGTTAAACTACAGTTGCAGAGCGTTCTACCCTGATTGTCTCTGTGTGTACAGTAGTTATGCCAATAAACACATGCATAGTCTGAAATGCCTCTGCCTCACCCTTTCTCTGGTCACTGCTGCATTCATTTACAATAACAGTGTAGTCAATGTGGCGATGGGCGGTCGTCCTCCGCTTCACATCCACTTTGATGTCTGACCATTTTCTCCTAATTTCTGTGGGTGTGCGCTGCTCTGACCACACACTTACACACAATGTCCCACTCGTCTCTCGCTTGGTGCTAATGCCAGAAGACAGTGAGTCGAACAGAATGTTTTTACGAGCTTCTACCTCAGAAGTGTCTCCAACTCACATTCTGTGAAGTTTATTTAACCTTTATTTATGCAGATAGTCTCTTTGAGTCACGAGGACTCATTTTCAAGAGAGACCTGTTTTAGACAGACGACATATAGGGTACATGGTACTCTAGTGCAAGTTCCTCTTTTGTCTTATGTGTAGAAATGCTTTTAAAGAGTGCAGAGGTTCCTCAGGTACAGGGCATATTTAAGTGGAGGTGTGTTGAGGGAGGAGTCAGGCATTCTCTCATTCCACGCTGATGGGGATGTACAAAGGAAGTGTGCTTGGATTCATGGGCACGCACGTTTTTTTCTGGATTTATTTGTGCGTATGCTGTTTTCTTGATTTAAGCGTACACCATGTTTCAGTAGGAAATCCACGCAAGCCTTTGCACATGAGGCCCCTGGTCATCAAGAGAGCACGCAGCCTGTGAGCTGCAAAGGGTTCTGGGTAGCCTTGTGGCATTTATGTGTGTAATGACTGTTTACAGTGTTTATGAGTGTGGAAATGGGTTCCTCTTGTAATGTTACGTTCATGTTTGGATTGACACTTGGCATATTGGCTGTAAACTGTCACCATGAGTCAGAGGTTGTTTCCAGTATGTATAAGGGGGAACGTACTTCCTACTGGAATGCAAAGCTGTGTACTAATAATAAAAGGCGACATCGACAAGAAGAATTTTGTTGATTTCGCCGCTAGGACTTACTACAATGTCCATATAAGCACGAGTTTTATATCTAGGCATTTTTTTAATGATAAATTAGATTTAGTTAAAGTCTGCATTTTCCTGTACACTTTTAAAGGTGGGGAGGGGGTCTCCAAACAGAGTCTATCTTGAAACATTGTGAAAA
The DNA here is from genome assembly GCF_014905685.2 of Nematolebias whitei. NCBI lineage: Eukaryota > Metazoa > Chordata > Actinopteri > Cyprinodontiformes > Rivulidae > Nematolebias > Nematolebias whitei. The sequence continues at coordinate 5,720,677 of NC_056501.1, read as the reverse complement.
TGGTGAAAACTTAAAATCAGCCCTAATCATAGTAAATGTTTCAAAGAAAATATTTTCAGTTGTTTCATTTAACTGATTGAAAGAAATAGAGAAAATCAACATTTTCAAGGCAATAATATAAAGCGGTATCGTCTGCGTACAAGTTGATTGTTAATGTCCCTTCAAACCTTCTATGAGTCTGTTTTAAGCGACTGCCAGCTGTACAAGCTTTCTGTACTTTGATCAGTCTTTTGAAACATCTATGATCCAAACATATGGTCAGCTCCATTTGTACCTTATTCTAATCTTAAATTATTATTATTATTGGCATGCAAGTCCTTTCATCTTGACAGTTTTGGCCCACATAAGAAAAAGTTTGGACACCCCTGCTTTAAGGAATGCATACTAGTGGTTCATGAGATATTTTGCTAACAGACGAATACATGAGCACATGCAGAACTGGGCAAATTTTTATTCATCAGCCTTTGCCTTTTGGCAGCAGGTGATTTTAAAGTTGAAGTCAGAAACAAAATCAATTTCTATATCTAATGTATTAAGTGTCCAAATGTTGAAAAATAAAAAAATAAAACACTTCTGAGTTTCTTTTACTCGTCAACAGTAAAAATGCGTCCCGATCAGCCACTGACATCAGCTGGTTAAAGATTTCTTGTAAAACCAGTGCAGTCTTTGCTTTAATGGGTCCATTTAGTGTTAATTATAACAGCAACACCTGCTGAACCCTCGCTCTAATTGTCTTTCCATCTGAGAGAGTTGGACCTTCACTCAGCCTGGATCAGGTCATAAAGCCACACAGAGGAGCTCTCCTCCAAACAGGAAACACTTCCAGGAAACCATATTTTTAATCTGTTTAACTAAAAAAACAAACCAGGAAATCCTCTAGTCTCCTCACTTTAAACACTTGATGTGTTTTCTGTTTTACGGTGAATAAAGTGTGGGTTTATATCATGTTAATGTATTCTGTTTCAACGTCCTAACTTCTTCTGAACCGGAGTTTGTGTTCTACAGAGAAGTTCATGCTATGTCTGAAAGGTGTCCAATAGTGGCAGCAAGGCCTCTCATTATTGTTCCAGAAAGCTTATGGTTTATTTAGATCTTCTGCTTCTTTCAGCTGTTTCCTCCACAACTAGTCCTTCTCCTTCATCTCCTATTGTCCTCTGACCTCTATGTCCACAGTCCTCACTCCAACTATACTGATGTCCTCTCTAACTGCATCCATTTATCTCCTCTTTGTCGTTTTCCTAGCAGCCGCATTTCTAACATCCTTCTATACAGTGGTGCTTGAAAGTTTGTGAACCCTTTCTTTATTTCTGCAAAAATATGACCTAAAACATCATCAGATTTTCACACAAGTCCTAAAAGTAGATAAAAAGAACCCAGTTAAACAAACGAGACAAAAATATTATACTTGGTAATTTATTTTTTGAGGAAAATGAGCCGATATTACATATTTCTGAGTACTTCCAACACCCTGGGCTTGACAGGGCTAAGCCCAAAGAAAGGACAGGAAGCCACCACCACGTGAGCCCACCACCTACGGGGAGGTCCATTACGGTCGGGTGCGATGGATGCTGGGCAGCAGATGTAAAAGCTATTATGTGTATTACTATTGTAGTACCTTTTTTTACAGTGTGTACACATTTAGCTGCTCTGCTCAACCTCCGTAACGGGTGGTGAAGGACATACGAACTATACTCTGTATATATATTCATGTATGAATATTAGATTTAGTGTCGTGGAGACCTGGTATTGTATGGTTTTCTAAGTTTTGTAATAAAGTGCAAGTGGGAACCAGCAATCTGTTGCTCTTTCCCAAGCTACGCTGGAGCTCATGTTGCTATGCTAAGCTAGCTCTCCTCCTGCTCACCACCATCACGTTACACAGGCAAGAGGGGGTCCTTGGCCATGCCGACTATTGGTGGCATAGATTGGCCTTGTATTTATTTTCTACAGTATTTATTTTTTGTATTTGTACTGTACATGTTTACATTCATGATGTACAGTATTTATGTGTCTTACACTGTTTATAGTGTTCTAGTTTCTTCAATTTTAAGTTTTTAAATAATTTTTCAAAGAAACTTAGGGTGTCTGTGATGGTACAAGGTAATCTAAACGATATGGCTCGGCGAAACGTGTCCGTGCACCCAGGAGTTGGATGATGCAGGCTCAGGGGAGGGGTGCCCCAGTGGGGTTGTTTGCCCAGGGCACCAAACAGGCTAGGATCGCCCCTGCCAGTCTGGACTCACCACGCTCCCTGTTTTTTCCCGGCCAGGGGACCCCAAGTCCTTGAAGTCCTGCACCTTTGTGACCTCTGCTCCTTGAACCTCACTGTTCCACCGGCCTCCCTCTCATTCACACACACATTCTGTCTTCTTAGTATTTTGTTCCAAAGAAACTTTGCAAACCTGCGCGTGCTGTTATTGTTGGGTGAACTGTGTTTAGTTTTTCTGTTTTGATGTTTATTTCTCATAACCTTTATTTTGTCATATTTTCTTTGTGCTCAGTTTGTTTCAATGCCGTCCTGTGTCACCAGTTCATCTCCCCTCCGTCAGTTTCTGCCCCTCAGCTCCCACTCTCACCTGCTCCCTGTTGTTGTCGCCTCAGGTGTTCATCAGCCACGTCCATATAGTCACTCTCGCAGCGCGCAGACTTCCTGCCATGTCTCCGAGTCTCCGAGAGTTTGTTCATTTGTAATTTTTGCTGCCTCATAAGACTTTAGTTTCGCTAAATAAATCTTTTGTTTTTGTATTCAAGTTTCTTGTGTCAGTCCTGGGTCGTACAACTACAAACTGTGGCATATATAATACAAAGTATCTAAATTAAACACTTTAATTATATCAGTTTTATTTCATTTTATCTGTTTCTGTTGAAGACATTCTTGACGCTACAGAAAACCGCAGTGAGAGGAGGAGTGAGCCTGGGGGGGTGGCAGGGAACAGCCTTTAGTTTAATGTGGAGCGCACGAGCGCTCGGATGTTAGGTTGTGCCACATCTCCTCCCACACAGAGACATGGACGCACAGATTGTCTCCGGGGACATTAATATTTCAGACAATTGTTGTTAGTTTCAGTCTGCTGGACCGGACAAGCCTGCAGGAAAACGGCAAGCAAGGGACACGAGTTCACGACCCCCACAGCTGAAATAAAGTCAATAAAAGTAATCTGGCTCAAGGATTCTCTGGTCTTTTCTCTTTTCTTATGTACAAAAAACCATTTGGGGCTAAATTAAAACATAAAAGCTTTAGTAATTTAAAGAAACAGGTTGGCTTCTTGGTCTGACAACCCTTTTTTATTTTTGTTCGCCCCAAAACGATAAGACTTTGTGCATGTTCGACTTTTATCAAAATATCTCATCAACTGGATGGATTTAAAAAAAAAAAACCTAATCAAGCAGAAGTCATCGGGTGTAGATCTACAACTAAATAAACTGCAGTCGACCCCACGGACAGCTGACACACATGAAAAAAGCTACAACTCCGTCAGTTTTACAACTAAAGAGACAAACCTTGAGGTTAGGAGCTGAAATTTATCCCCACGTTGTTCTGAAAACACTAACTGATCAAAAAGTATGTTTTAACTACTGAAGTCAGCTCTGTCAGCAAAATATCTCATGAAGTATTTTAGAAATACTCTACAGCCGCAAACACCTGACTGCTGGAAACTAAAATAGCTCAGCCAGTTTTACAGATGTTGTGCATGTTTCTGTTCAGTGCATGAGATGATTTCTATCGTGACTTGGAGCTATACAGTAGAAATAAACTGAACTGAATTTGTGCCATTATTAGTCATTTTACTTCCTGCTCCACCCACTCTCACCTGCTCCCACCTGTAGTCAGCCCAGGTATCTCCACTTCCTCATCAGCCCCTGTCTTTATGTCAGCTGTTAGTCTTTCACCATTCGAGCATTGTGTAGCTTACATGCCATGTCAGGTCCATGCCTGTGTTCTCCTCAGGGACTCCTTGTGCTTATTCCAAGATATTTTTGTAAGTAGATTTGCTCAGATGAAAGCGTATACCGTATTGTCCGCCGTACACGTCGATGGGACCCTATAAGTCCCATCAGTCCAAATATGTCTAATAACGTGGAAAAATCCATAAATAAGTCGCTTCGCTGTATGCGTCGCATCTATTATGTGTCACCGCTGACAACCTGGAAATGTTGTGCTAAAAATCGATTGGCTGCCAAATGGCGGCTGTGGGAGCGTGCATGGGAGGACTTTAACAGGAATTTAACAAGGTTAACACTTAAAAACAATTATTTGTTTGTTCGGAATTATAGCAAAGGTGTGTCTCAGTTGAACTTTTACTTAATAAATGCACTTCAATGGTCAAATTAGCTGCATTTCACCGGGGTGGTGCAGCGAAGTGAAGCTTATTTGACGGTTGCTCCAAGCAGCGAACAGAACGAAGGTGGCAGGGTATGGCAGGCCGATTGTGTCATTAATAGCTGGTGAAGATTCTCAGTCATCCAGGACATGGTAAATTCAAAAAAGTTCAAGACAAAACAATAAAGTATAAAGTAAAGTATAACAAATCAAGTCCAGTTGTTTTAGTTTTGAGCTTTTTGTAATTTGTCATTATAGCCACTTTTACCTATTACATGATACAACAGCATGCCATATACCTATGGTGCTATCTAGCAACTAACAAATTGTTGTGTTCAATTTTTTCAGTCCGAATGAATGAAAACGGTCATATCTCAGCCAAAAATTGGTTTATAAATATGGGAAAAAAATCATAAATATGTCACTTCAGCCTATAAGTCGCAGAACATGCTAATTATGCAAAAAACTGACTTATAGGCCAAAAAACATGGTAGTTTTGTCTAAAATAAAGTTAAACTTTTTGAGTTCCTTGTGTTTAGTCCATATTTTTGGGTCCAAATCTTCTGCCAACTATTGTGACAAACTATTCTACAAATTTTAATTGAGTTTGAATGGAATTAGTCCTTTTTTGATTGAAGGACAGTCCTGCTTTGTTATTTGGATTAAAAGGTAATTTAAAAAATCTAATAGATTTTGTTGTAATAGTGGACCAATAGTGAAAACATAAATATGCCTGCAGTCTACAGACACCTATCTCTTTCTGACACAAAGAAACTTTGTTCTGAGTTCAGCAGCTCTGCAGTTTAGAAACCTTGTTTCATCACGAGCGCTCATCAGAATCTGTTTGTGTTTGAGCCTCAGGGCATCGAGCAGCAAGGACGTGTCCAATATTTACTCCAAAATCCTGCTGGCGCTGCAGTCATTGTAAGAAAGTAACATATTCTGCAATCTGACAAGAGCCCGAAACAAATCAAAAATACGACAAAAACATAAACTGGTTCAGTAAACTCGGCAAAATGGGAACAAAACTACGGTAATCTTTGAAAATCTTACACAGGTAATACTAAATAGTACCAGCCAAATGTTTGTTGAGAACCCAGTATGTATCTGTTTGGTACTTGGTAAGAGTACATATCTAGTAAATATCGGTGAGTATCTAGTAAGTATCTGGTAAGTATCACATATTATAAAAATAAACCAAGTTTATTAAAGTTAAGTTTATTAAATTATTCAGGTCTCTCTTGTGAATGAGTCCCCGAGGCTCAATGGGATTAACCTGTAGAAATAAAGGTTGGAAAAACAAGTGTTCTCGCCTTGTCTTGTTGTCGTGAGCTGAAGACAGCAGGAAGCTGACTCGTTTGTAGTTTTAAACTGTGTCTGTGCCATTATGATGCAAAGCTTTAGGCCACGCCTACTCTCCTGCAAACAGTGTTACCTGAGCTCGAGTTCAAGCATGAATTAATAACAGCAGTATTTCTTACAGAAGCGTCTTGAAATACGCCGACAAAGAAGCTGGCCTTGATTCAGCTTCAACTTCCAAGTTCCATTCTGAGGTCTACTTATTATTAGCTCAGAGCCTACACCTAGTACTTACTGAGTACTCATCAGGTACATATCTGACATGTATCCAGTACTTTACTGATACACACCAGGTACTTGCCAGATGCTTATCAGGTATGTTCCAAGTACTTACTGTGTATGTAACTGAAGTACTTATCAGGCATGAATGTTGCACTTACATCAAAATTATTACATTTAAATCAGATACCTGGTACTTACCAGCTATGTACTGGGTATATACTTCTTACTTACATTGTACCTACTGGTATGTACCTAGTACTTCTTTGGTATCTACTTGGTACTTACAGCCCACTACCCTAATACATTCTGGATTCTGGGTACTTACCAGGTATATACAGGGTAACAAATAACTTAAACACTATCCCAATAAGAGAGAGCAAATGTGAGAACGGTCAGTTTCACGGAAAGTCCAAACATCAGAGTTTTAATCAGCCCGTTCTGTTGGCGTCAGTTCTGAGCTGGCTCTACGTAATACCGGTAAGTTACATCATTTGTTTAAGTAGTTCCATTGATTGAGAGAAAAAACTGTTACCTGGAGGGTGATAAACATATCTGTCAACCTACATAGATGGCTCCCACCTGCATAGATTGATTCAACCCACACAAACTACTGAAAACTACATAGATTGCCTCAACCCAAATAGATTGGTACAACCTACATAGATTGTTCCCACTCACATAGATTGCTACAACTCATATAGATTGCTACAACCTACATAAATTGCTATCACCCACATATATTGCTCCAACCCTCATAGATTGCCCCAACTCACACAGATTGCTACAACCCACATATATTGCTACAACCCACATAGATTGCTACAACCTACAAAGATTGTTATCACCCACATAGATTGCCCCAACCCTCATAGATTACTACAATTTACATATACTGATCCCACCCACATAGACTGCCCCAGCTCACACAGTTTGCTACAACCTACATAGATTGCTACAACCCATGTAGATTGCCCCAACTCACACAGATTGTTACAACCTACAAAGATTGCAATCACCCACATAGATTGCCCCATCCCTCATAGGTTATTACAACTTACATAGATTGCTCCCACCCACATAGATTGCCCCAACCCACATAGATTGCCCCAACCCACATAGATTGCTACAACCTACATAGATTGTCATAAAATGACCGTTATCACAGTTGGCATAAAATTCAGTTTCACGATGACACAGTCCAATAAGGAGTTGTAAAGTGTGCAGGAAAATAATGTTGTAAAATACATGAACGTTGCAACCAGCAGCAAGAGAACATTCCAGTTTGTTCCAGGCTCTAAAATGTTTTGCTTCTGTTTTCAAACTGACGTTTTCTTTTCTCGATGTTCAAATTCCTGTGCTACCGCCATTCATTTTAATAACACGTTATTATTATTATATAAATATGAAGACGCTCTAATTGGCCGTGGACGCTACGATGAGACGCGCAGGCTCTAATCTGTTCTTGCTTATCGTCTCTCACAGAACTGATCATCCATCGCATCCTAATTACTTCTGCACTTTGTGACTCGCAGGCTGAGACGAGCGAGCAGAAAGCTTTTTGGCGAGCCGGCGCTGCCCCATCCTGTGATTGCAAATAAGTGCCTGCAGGCCTGTAGCTTTAGGATCCGTGATTGCCAATTATGTTTTCTTCTCAGCTTCTATTCAAAGAGCGAGTGAGGTGTTGTCGCCCGAGTTATCACGGTCAGCATCTTCGCTGTTCGTTATTCTCACATTATCATTCCGGGGGGCCAAATATCAGTTTAGCTCGTAGCTTCGTTATTTCCAGAAATATAAATGCAGTGTACGCCCGGTTGTTTTGATGGGCTGTGCAGGATCCCCTCCCCCAGTCTGGTTCTCCTCTGCCTGTCATCACACCACAGGGAATAGAACCAGAACCAGAAGGCCGGTTCTTATCTCGTATGTATGCAAGTGGAATTTTATCACTTCAGCAAAATGAACTTTGTCTGAAAACACGCTCGTGTGAAAATGTTGCTCACTGAATGGATTAGCATTCCTTGGTGGAATGCGTGTGAAAATAACCGCACCACAGTATATACTGTATGGAGGATAACTTTCAGCTACTAACACGCCAAAGTTTAGCTCATAGTCTGTAAAACTGACCGACTTAGTTGTGTTCGCTAATGCCATGTAGCTGTGGCGTCCATCTTGAATTGGGTTGGCTTTGTATGTAAATCAGCTGTAAGCTATAATCTATCCATTAATTCTTCTCTGAACCTTTCACTAAAATGTATCCATTTTTGATATTTTACTAACAGAAAAACTAAATTGACTTCAACAGGTGATGCTGATTTCAAGCTAAAGTTTTGCACAATGAGCAGCACTTGGAGCATGTGTTACGTATAATTCTCATCTACTACCATGCCACTTATTAGCACAATATTTGTAGCATGGACTAAATATGCAAAATTTCCATTTTGTGTTTACTGAAGTTACTTGTCTGTGGCGGCCATCTTGAATCAGTTTGATCGGAATTAGTCCAGTAGTGCACAAAATATTTTGCTAACAGACAGATGAACACACACTGGCACGAGCAACTGATAATCATCCCAATGATCAGTGAATATATTATTAACCTTACCAACTCTCTGTCCCTGAGGGATTTAATGAGTGAATGTTTGTAGTTTTTAAACTGAGTGTTTTTCTGGACTGGAACTGAACAGAGAATAAAAGTCATCCTTGGTAAATCCTTAAAAGATATTCAAGTGGGTAGAAGTTCCTCTGTAGAACAGACGTAGTTTAGTTGTTTTTTTTTTTTTGTCTGTGGCACCGCAGTGATGATCCTGACAAGATGAGGGAGCAGTTTTATCCACCACCACATGCAGTGGAGGAGCCAGGGGGTGGCCAATGGTAGCCTTGCCTCCACAGATTAAACTTCTGCCACCCCACTGACTACCACAATAATTTAAGGAAACTATACTTTTAAGCTAAATAAATTTTAGACAGCATTGTTTCCTCTAATAATTGTGTGAGGATTTGTGTTCCCTAGTGTGTCCCTGTGTCTGCCTGCACTTTGGGTTCTACCGCCACCAGGTCCAACAGATTGAGGTGGGTGGGTTACATGTATTTATGGTGGAGGCCACCTTGGATTTTGAAGTGGCAACCCAATTTTCTAAAGGAAATTTTCCAAATGTCAAAATGGAAGTTGGTTAAAAGTTATGCACGCAACATGGACATGTCTTCACTCCATGACGGGGAACAATTAGAGAGCACAATAAAAGATATACTGGTGTTTCCATCAGTCAAAGGTGAGCCTCTTCTCAACTCTGAGGCAGCAGCCATCTTTCAAACATGATAAAAACTCCATGTAAACCAGTCCAACTTGGTTTTCAAAATCAGACCAAGTCTTCTGTGTCAAGTCGAGCTGATCTCGCCTCCTCCTGCGGATGAAGACTTGGACCAGCTGGTTCCTCGTCCACACGGAGACAGAGAAGTGGCTGTGATTGTGTGAATTTGGCAGATTGCAGAGTGAGGCTGGGAGGGGATCGACACACCGAGCTCAGTGTGCAAGAAATGAAGAGAAACAGCAACATTCTAGTTTTCCTGTCGGGAGGAGAAAACTTGTTACCGGGCTCCTGCTGATACTGGAACGGTTGGCAGATTGGAGTGTGTGTGTAGGTGTGTGTGTGTCTCAAATATGCATTTACTATAGGCCAGTGACTATACTGGAAACAAAATTATAAATAAATAATTCAGAAACAACAGTTTTAAGCAGGGCTGTCCAAAGTGTGGCCCTTGGAGTGATTTTGTGTGTTTCATGACTGCAATTTAAGAAAATGACAGAGTTAGAGCCATTTTACTTAAACCCTGTGAACACTGATACTTGCAACCTTGTTTGTTGTTGCAATTCTTCTCATGTTGGCTTTCTTGGACTGTGAGGTCTCAGTCTCTGATAGAGGACATTTGCAAACTTGAGGTGTACTGCAAACCCACCCACACAGACCAGTACTTGCAGTTTGACTCCCATCACCCTTTGGAGCACAAGTTAGGAGTCATCAGGACTCTGTACCACAGAGCAGACAGCGTCCCCACTAACTCAGGAGCCAGGCAGAAGGAGAAATCCCACACAAGACAGGCTCTAGAGCAATGTGGATATCCTAACTGGGCCTTCCTGAAAGAAGAAACCCAAACAGGACTCCAGTCAGCCATCAGGTGAAAAGGAGGAACCCAGACCCAGACCAGTGGTCATTCTGTATGTTGAGGGAGTTTCAGAGAAACAGACGTTTATTTTCTAATCGTGACGTCTCAGTGGCTTTTAAACCCCAAAACACATTATGATAAAGACTGGTCCATCCCAAAGATCCAGAGTAACAGATTAATGTTGTGTATGCTGTTCAGTGTCAGGAGGGTGATCAGTCTTACATCGGGGAAACTAAACAGCCACTGGCCAAAAGGATGGACCAGCACAGAAGATCAACATCATCAGGCCAGGACTCTGTGGTCTACACTCATCTCCAGGCCAGCGGTCACTCTTTCAGGGATGAAGATGTTCACATCCTTGATAGAGAGGAACCATGATTTGAGAGAGGAGTAAAGGAGGCCATCTTTGTGAAGATAAACCGTCCATCATTAAACAGGGGCGGAGCCTCCATGTTCAACTGTCCCCCTCTTATAATGCTGTCAGGGCACTAACGATCGGTCGTTAGGCTGATGGTCCTCCTTTATCATGTGAACACGTAATTCTGGATGTCAGCAACAAACTGCTTGACACACTATGAGAAGGCGCTATTTATAAGACTGAGTTTGTTGCAGCTCCTCAGACTGAAGAAGTCCTTTGGATAAAAGTTGAAACGTTTCAGCCAAGAAGAATCCATCCAGAGGAGCTGACTCAACCCAGTTAGATTCATCTACCTGGATTATTGAGCAGCATCAGGATGATTCTTTCCACGATTTCTTAGGCCACATTCACACTACAGCAACGGCAGACCAAATCCACATGTTTTGTCCATATGTGATCCATAACAGACTTTTCTCTTTTTTATTAAAAACTGACACAGATCTTTTCCATATGTGGCACAAAATCAGATCCATATCTGGTGTTTTTCTGAATGTTTATGTCTCATTTCATCTGATTTTCAATCGGTGAAGTAGGGGGTGTGGATCAGTCAAATGTCCAACATCATGAGGTTTAAATCTCAGAACTCCTCATGTCTTCAGCAGCAGCAACAAAAAAACAAAAGTCCAGTTGATTCATCATTTTCCTATTGTAATGTCCTGGATGACTGAGAATCTTAAAACCTGCAGCATGAATCTAGCCCGAGTGCTTGAAGTGTTGGGAAGGACTCTCAGCTACTACCACACCTCGATATCTGTTAAACTGACTGAGTTAGGGGCTGTTTTGTGTTGCTAATGTTCATTAGCTGTGGCAGCCATCTTGAACTGGGATGACTTGAAAAGTTAATGAGTTGTAACTGCTCATCCAGTGTTTCCTTTCTGAGCGTTTCAGTAAAACTCGTCCAGTGTTCAATGAGCGATTTTACTAACAGACAGACACACATGCACACACACACACACACACACAAGTACATCTGCAAAGATATTATCACCAACAGACTTCTTATGCTATAAATAAAGAGTTGATGAGAACTTTAGTATAGAAACTGTCTGGAAATAGTGGATTTTATATTGTTTTTCTTTCCTGCTGAGTTCCACAGGGCTCGGTTCTTGAACCCCTTCAGTTTTAAATGTATCTGCTCTCTTTGGGGTCTATCCTGAGGAAACATGGTCTTTCTTTTCACTGCTGCTGCTGGTTGTCAGATTTCTGTCCTTAAAACCCAATAGTTTTTGCTTCAATCACCATCTGTTAAAATGTCTAGATGACATTAAAGCATGGATGGCTTCAATTTTTTTTTTTTGTTTTAACGATCAGAAAACTAAAGTTGTTGCTTTTAGCCCTAGCTCTACTGCTGTCTCTGATTCTGTAAACCTTGACTGTATCACAATTACTTTTAACACAGTGTGATTTGATTTAGTATCTCATTGTTCTGTTTTTATGTTTTTCCTTTGATGCTTTTAATTAATTTTTGTATTTTTTTTCATTACAGTACTGCCATTGAGTTTTATTGTTAAGTTTTTTAGTAAAAGCTGCTGTTTTTAAATGTGCTTCATAAATAAATTTGACTTGATGACTTGACTTACCTTTTTAAAATTTCTTTAAGTTTTGAGGGAACCAGCTGAGGCTGAAAACCTTTAGAGAATAAAGTAATTTATTGATTTCCTGAAGACAATAGTAAATTTGATTACAGACAAACATAAACTGCTCCATCTCGCTCTCTCTCTTTTTATCTGTTTATGGACAGTTGTTATCAGCTAAAGTTGATTATGGTTGCTCTCGGTGACGACAGTTGTGGTCATTTTGGAACAGAGATCAATATATTGATTTGTTTTTCTCTTCCTTGCATCCACAGGGTGTGTGTGTTGTGGTGGGGGTACATTAATATTTCCTGTCCTGCGTGTCACCAGCTGGTTAACATCTCTCAGAATCCTCCAGAGTCCAGTCAGTCACTCCTTCTGGATCATTTCCTTCTCGTTAATGGTTACGTTATAAAATATAAAAGTTTTAAACACGTTTTAACTCCAGCAGTCTCATCAGTTGTCTAGTTTGCTTCGTGTCGACCAATCATTTGAATTGTGTGGTTGTTTGCCTGAAACGTTAGCAAAACATCACAAGAACCACAGGACAGTTTTTAACGAGACTCTCGAGGAGTCATCGTTTCAACTTTGGAGCCAACCCAATTCATGAAACTGACCTTAAACACTAAACGTCCTCTAACCCAGTCAGAATGATTGAGTTAGAATTTGGTGTGGTAGTTGCTGAGTCATTCATGACATGTAGTTGTGTAGTCTGAGGGCACAGCAAACATGTCATGAGATGGTGCACAGACGGTCTCATTTTCCACAAGAACTTCTGAGTGGACGATGCAGACATTTGTGTACACACTTAGATGAAAACTGTTTCAGTCTCGTTTTTACGTCTCACCCTGACCTCATGCTCACCTTATCCCCCCCAAGCCAGCCCCAGCCTCTCTCCAGGCTCAGACCTAACCATGAAATTGTGCTCCTGAAGGAAAACAGACCTGCACTGGAACCTGACTCGCACCGGATTGGATTATCTCTGTCAGCGCAGCAAGCATCGTCCAGAAACACTCCGCCTGTTATTACAACCTGCGGCTCCGCAAACTTTTACATTCCCCAAGAAAATTCTTCAAAGAGAGATGAATAAGCTGTGAGATCAGCCGCTTCGAAATTAGATCAAAACGCCGCCGCCTGAACCGTATCCCTGCTGGAAGGAGGAAAAACTTTGCGGAGACGTTTCTGTTAGAACTTTTCATGCTGTTTTTATTTGTGACTCAAAAAGCAAATATGGTTTTTTTTAGGGGGAATGACACAAAAATCCACAAATCACTATGTTGACACTTCAGCAACTCACCCTTTCATTGAAGACAAACAGCCTTACAGCCATTGTTGTGTTGTTGTGGCCGTCTTCAATAAGACTGACACCAAAAAGGAACCAGCTTAAGGTTCAAGTTTCTTTTTTGTCATTTGCATCACATGTGGTACGAGGTGGAACGAAATTGTGCACTCGAGGTCCCAGTTACACCCAAAAAATAGCATTAATATAAAGTTTAAAAACAAGAAACAGTATACTATAAGATATGCGCTAAACAATAATAATATATAATACAGTGTATTAAACAGCAGCCAGTTATAGATGTATATGCGATTATTTTAAAAAAGTTTAATTAATATAAAAAAACACATTTTGTGTGACAAACAGAGTTTATTCCAACATGTAATGTTAAAGGTTTTTAGCAAATAAGTAGAACTTGGAGTTAGAAAAGTCCCGATACTGGTATTACGTACTTGCGATATTGAGGACCTGTACTGAGCAGTTAATTAGTTAGTACAAAAACAATGACTCCAGAAACACATTTATTTTATTAAAAACAGAACAAATAGCTTTCTTAATATCACCTCTGTTGATGAAGCCCTCTGGATAGAGGGCGAAACATCTTTCCACAAAAACTAAACTGTCCAGATGACCTGATTGACCATTATTGGATTTTGTACCTGGATGATTGAACATGAACTTTGATGTCTTGAACCACTTTGGCTGTGGCTGCCTGCCTGGGAGGAGTCGACAGGGGACAGGACAGCCCCCAGAAACCATTTTATCACCAGTAAACTGGTTGGTCCACTAAAGGAGTGTACTACTTAGTGGGGAAAACAGTTTACTTGGGACTCCCGATGAAGCCCTCCAGATAGAGAGCGAAAAGTCTTTCCACAAAAAAGAAACTGTCCAGATGACCTGTCTGACCATTATTGGATTTTATACCTGGATATTGAGCATGAACTTTGACCCCTCTGTTGATCTTAGAATATTTCCAAATTATTAACATTTTTTAAATTTTGCCCTCGGTTAGGTACAAAACTGAAGAGGAAACGCCGTCACCAAGCAAGAAAATGGTATCAGTATGAGGTATTGGGAGTGTTTTTTATGTACATGTTCAGGTATTTGACACCAATATGGGTCTTGATACCAATACCAGTATCAATGTTTGGCCCAATTCCAATACCCATATCTGTTTTGGGCCCAATAACTATATCAGTATTAGCGTTGGTCCTGATGTCAATACCAGTACCAGGTCAGATACAAATTCCATTATCAATATTGGACCCAAAACCAATATAAGTATGGGGTCCGAGACCAATGCCATTATAATTATTGGGCCAGATACCAATACTATTATAGGTATCAGGTCCAATACCTATACCAGTATTAATATTGGGTCCAATACAATACAAGTAGGGTCCAATACCAAAACCAGTATCAGTATTGAGCCCGATAGCAAAACCAGTATCTGTATTGGGTCTGATACTAATACAAGTATAAATTGTGGGTCCTGTACCAATACCAGAACTGGGTCAGATAGCAATACCAGTATCACTATTGGACACAATACCAATATCACTATAGTGTCAGATATCATTACCAGCATTGATACTTGGCCATAAACCAATACCTGTATCAATATTGGGCTTAATACTAATATCAGTATTTGTATTGAGCCTAATACCAATACCAGTATCAGGTCCAATACCAATACCAGTATTGGCATTGGTGAGTTTAGGTTGTGAATGCATCTCAGCTACAGCTATGCCAAATTCCATTTCATTATTCATAAAATTACATCAATCTTAGCATTTTTTGTTTATTTTTAAGTTCAATTAGTTGTGGCACCCATCTTGAACTGGGTTAAATAGATGTGCATCCAATGATTACTCTCCAAGTTTAATTAAAATCTGTCCAGTGGTTCACGTGATATTTTGATAACAGACAAACTAATTCATGTTTTGCTGCTTTTATTTGTTGTACACATCAGCACCGCGAGTGCAAAATATGTCTTCATATTAAAGTTTAAAGCAACTTTCCAGAACTCACAGCTGGCATCTGCTCGCTGATTTTGACAACATCTGGAGCATCATCTGCGATGTTTGAAATTAACGTCACAATTAATGGCTCCGCCGTTAAAGGAACACCTGGGAAGGTTCTGATGTCAGGTGTAAACCTGATGTCATGATTAATTATTTTAGGTTTTTGAAGGGAACTCTTTTAAAAATGGTTTCGTGATATGAAAACTAAAACTTCTCCAGACTAAGAGTTATTATAATTATATTATTATTATTATTTGTAACAGGTCTCATTGAGTCACAGACTCATTTTCAAGAGAGGCCTGTTTAAGACAGACAACATATAGAGTACGATATCGTGCTTCAAATATGCATTGAGGATGATGCTCAGCTACTACCACACTAACTTTTAGATCAGTATATGTAATATTAGGTGAGTTATAGTTATATGTGTATCTGCTAACAGACAGTTAGAGGCGAAGTTTTACAAACTACATACTTGGAGTATGTTGTGTGAACTACAACACCAATTTTCAGCTCAATGTCCGTTAAATAGGCTGAGTTGTATTTCATTTCATATCATTGCTGCAGCCATCTTGACTGGCGTTGACTCCATACGTTGATCAGTTATTTATGCCTGTCCAATTATTGCTTTCTTTAAAACCCATCTAACGTTATGTTTTGCTAACATGAAAAGGCGTGTAAACAAACGGTGGTGAGCAACGAGTGCAGTTTGAACTATAAACGTCTCGCGCCTGTTACAGATGATATTTTGTAAAATAGCCTCTGTTTATTTTATGTTGTGCTGTTTATTTATATGCAGGTTAACACAAGGTCAACGATGCAAAGAAATGTTCACGATGAGAAAAATCGATTTGACTCGTTAAAAACAAAACAAACCAACAACAACAACAACCAAAAAACAAACATAAAAACAATTAACAAGAAATACTATAAGGTTACACAATAAAGTATCAAAAAGTGAAAAGAAATATAATATTTACAAGGTCCAAAAGAAATATAGTAAACGACAACATGGTAGAATAAAGCGGCGTAAGTAGGATGAATTTGTATGAATAAGTATTTCGTAGCAGGGGCGATCCTAGAATCTGTCCTTTAGGGGTGCTCAGCCCCCAGTGATGATAATGGCTCTTGGCTTGAATAACATGGTGTCTGTTGGTGTCAATGGCATTCATAATGTGTGTGTGGGGGGTGAGGGGGTGACGACACACTGGTGGAGGGGTCTGGGGGTCCTCCCCCAGAAAATTTTGAATAAAGTAGATGCCATTTCCTGCGTTGTGGTGCATTTTAATGGGCTGTTAAACATCTAAGTTAATTTTCATTAGTAAACACTTGATTCAATAACAATTTTAGAAAGTTCGGCACAACAAGAAGTAGCGCTAAGCTAGCGACGTGCAATACAGACGCGATAGCTAAAATGCTACAGACGTAGCGCTCTGCTTTACATTGCACAACCTAATAAACGATTGGTACAAAATCATTTTAGTGTTAACTGATCATAACAAAGACTAAACTTATGCAACCAGAAGTTACAACATATATCTACACACAGAACACACAAAAACAAAGCACAACTATAAGCATTAACCTTTAATTTTATCATTAAGCATACAATGTAATTACGACAGAAAATGGAGGATTTACTTGCAGTTACCTTCATACAGATGAACATGTACTTCCTGTTTATAACCGTTGTAATCGGCTGCTCATGAGGTCGACCACTGGGCTTCATCCGTCTTTTACAATTTTCCAGACTCAGTTTAGGTTTTAGAAATGGAATAAAGTGAATTCCACCCTTTAAAGCAGAACTATTCAACTCAGTTGTTCAGGGGGCCACAGTTACTGGAACTGCAAAAAAAAAATATATATATATTTACTTTTCAATGTGTTCAACATAATGGTACTTCCTCCAGTTATTTAACAGTCAACAATGGTGTACCACAAGGCTCAGTCTTAGGACCCACCCTCTTTACAATCTACATACATAATGTAGGTAAAAACATCCCTAATGCATCCATACATTTCTATGCTGATGACACAGTTGTTTATTGTCGAGCTAAAACAGTTGCTAAGGCTTTCCAGCTTTTGAAATCTGCATTTAACTACATCCAGACTGATTTGTTCCGCCTCAAACTTGTCCTAAATGCCGACAAAACCAAAGGGATGCTTTTTCAAATAGGAAGTTGGTCCCAGCAGTTCTTCCTCCGATTTTATCCTCAAATGGTGTCCCCATTGAGTTTGTTGATTCCTATAAATATTTGTGTATCTTGGTCGACTCACATCTCTCTTTTAAGCTCCATGTGGAAAACTTGATAAAGAAACTGAAAGTTAAACTGGGTTTCTTTTTCAGAAACAGATCCTGTCTAACCCTGAACGCTAGAAAACGCCTTGTATCTGTGACTTTCCTTCCCTCAATTGATTATGGTGACATTATTTACATGAACGCTCCTACAAGAACCCTGCAGATGTTGGATGCTGTCTATCATGGTGCACTAAGATTCATACATAACTGGCTGTGATTATCGTACCCACCACTGTACCCAGTATTCACTGGTTAACTGGACATCATTAACTTCACGCAGACTCTCTCACTGGTACATTTTCATCTTTAAATCACTTCTTGGTCTGCTGCCTTCATACATCTCCTCCTACATGTCTGTGTGAGTGCAGCTACAGCGTGCGCTCTCAGGACATCATTACCTGCAGTGTTCCCTCAGTGAGGACTGAACTAGGCAAAAGGGCCTTCTCCTATTCCGCTCCTGTTCCCTGGAATATCTTACAAAAAGATTTGAAGCTCTCGACCTTGACCTCTCTAAGTGTCTTTAAGAATCTGTTGGACACCTGGCAGGGTCCAATGCAGACATGTTCCTGTTTTTAGTTTTCTACATTTGTCTTGGAATCTAGCTGTTTTTTTTTTTTGTTTGTTTTGTTACCTTTTCCTTTTAGCCATCCTATTTGT
>NC_056501.1:5680096-5702266 GCF_014905685.2 Nematolebias whitei | reverse complement strand
AAAAAAAAAAAAAAAACTGTAGTATGCTTTTTTTATAACTGTTTATTGTTGTTGCTGTTGTCCATTGTTGTCATCTTTCTTTGTTGAAATCAGGTCTCTCTTGTAAATGAGTCCTCGAGGCTCAATGGGATTTACCTGTCTAAATAAAGGTTGATTGATTGATTGATTGATTTTAGGGGTGCTGAGTTAAAATTTAGGGGTGCTTAATGCAAATAATTTATGGTTTAATTTGTCACTATATAGCACTAGAGGCTAATATAGATTAATATATGGATTATACATTTTGTTTGACTTTTTACATTAACCTTGGTTTGTACGGTTCGTTTAAAATTTAATCAATGACGTTAAAACTCCACGTCCCATGAGGCCTTGCGGCGGCCGTCGGCTCGCGCTCTCCTCCGCAGGCAGAGTGGGAACGGTTTATGTGGAGAGTTCGGAGGCGGGGAGTCATTCGGCTCACGGTGGAGCTGTGTCGGTCGGGCAGCCGGAGGAGCCGCCGCCGACAACCCCCCCTTCTCCTCCTCGACAGAAAATACCGATTCGAAGACAGACGGGGACGTTGTTCCGGAATATTCGGGACCCGGTTTTTGGGCGACGCTGCGAAAAACGGCCGAACGAATTGAGACGTTTGGTTTTAACGGAAGAGGGGGCGACACTACGGACAAAGCGGGACACCCCCCCCCCCCCCCCCCCCCCCGGCTGTAAAACCAGCGGAAAAGAGGTGAGATGGGAACCGGTTCGGCTTGATCCAGTCCATTTAAAACGACCTGAGGCCAAAACGTTGAATTCAAGTTAAAACAACAGCGGCGTTAGGCGACATTGTAGCTAATAATGTGCTCTTTTTTTATTAAAAATAAAAAAATAAAAACGTAGAGCCCCCCCACAGGTGTAAAAACCTTCCCCTAAGTGAAAATGGGTGAGGTTCGTCCGGCCATTTTTGCCTTGAAAAACGCCGTTTTCAGCCTCGTTGTGTTAAAGGAAGCTTTGTGTTGGAGGCACCAACAGAAAGGTGGGACTGTTGCAGCCTGACGGGGGAACATGGTTTCTCGTCTCCGTGTGGCTTTTACCTGATAAATGTTTTAGTTTCTTACACTAGTCCTGGTTTGTTACATAGAAATGGAGCCAACGTGCATTTTAGCAAGAACCCCCTAACCACGAGGCTCTAATTTAACCACTTTTTCCTTTTTTTAAAGGTGAAAAATCAGGTACTCGAATGCAAAATATGAAATCCAACTGAGTTGCATGAAGCAATGCAGTTTGAAGGAGTTTATGCTAGTAGTTTTCCAGATTTATTAATATGCAGTTGTGAAATGCAGGCATGCACTCAACGTAAACAAAGCAGGGCAGTAGGTATCAGGGTGAAGATCAGTCCCTTCGGCTGTTTCTGCAGGTAAACAAACACACATGGTGGCAGCCGGTGGATGTCAGGATGTTACTGTGCTGATTTAGTTTCTTTGAGAATTTTTTTTTGTTAACTTTGCAGCTTATAACATCAAGTCTTGTAAAGGAAACAGAGGGTCCAGTTTTTTTTTTTTTTGTGGTTTTTTTTTTGGACTCCCCACCACACACCCAGTTCAGGACGGATGTGGACCGTTTGGGGATTTAAAGCCCCAAAGGAAAGAAGACTGGATCTGCGGATCGACTTGAGAAACTGGACAAACTTGCCAAGAATGTAGTTGGAGGTCTGGACCTGCACTCGTCTGTTTTTAGCTGCAAGATCCTTGTTTTTTTTCTGGTGGTATTTAAAGGAGATTTAGACGTAAAGTGTTACGTTGAGACACGATTTTTATAAATAACATGGAAGATAGATACATACTTACTTTATTAATCCTGGGGGCAGTTCAAGGCATCCAGTAGCATTTTGTACTTATCCAGAAAAAAACAAAGACTATATGCACATGCACAAGGTGGTAGGGAGTACTACATTCATGATTAACCTATATACATGTGTACATACATGCACATCTAAGCATGCATATGTACATATGTATGCAGATCTCATGAAAGCACATCAATGACTCTCAGCTACTACCACACCAAATTTTAGCCCAATATCTGTAAAATGGTCTTATTCATGTGTTTGCTGGAGTTGCTTTGCTGTGGCAGCCATCTTGAATGGGGTTGGGCTATTCAACTAAATTGCTCAGGGGGCCACAGTCACTTAAAGCCAAGAGCTCAGGGGCCGGACGTCCAGCAGTTATTCTCATTAAGTTTGTTTTAAAGTTTAAAATCTAGTTTTATTTTAAAATGAACCCATTGGCGGACCGAGCTGAGCTCACATGTGGGCCTGATATGGCTCCCGGGCCGCCAGTTGAATATCCCTGCTCTAATGGATGAGTGGTTAGAGCAGTCGTCCTCCAATGCAAGTGTTGGGGGTTCGAATCCACCAGCAGTCACATGCTGAAGTGTCCCTGGGCAAGACACTGAACCCCTCAATGCCTCTTGTGTGTGTCCCATCGGTGCATGAATGCTCTGATTAGTCTCTTTAGAATAATTTGTTCAGTTAGCTTTGAGAAATCGTAGAGTGCACTGTTTGTGTTGTAAAGAGCTTTGAGTATGTTGATCAGATAGAGAGGTGCTATATAAGTACAGTCCATTTAAACAGTAACCATTTCTTGATGTGAACCAGTGATTAATTTGTGAAAGGTTTACTAAAACCTAATCAGCGATTCATGAGATATTTTGGAGGATTAACGTTATTGCATTGATTGTAGCGATGAGCGGAAATGCTTTTCTGCTGGAAGACCTCTTTAGTTTTTGTTGTTCTGAGACTTTAAATGATGTCTGTATGAGTAATAAGGAGATTTGCTTGTTAATTTTACTGTTGAATGTTTTATTTTTGGGTTCTGCTGTCTGTTTTCCAGGGAAAGAACCTGGTTATTGGAGGAAGTGACTCAGCACTGGAAGCTTCATCTGCCTTCGTGTAATGGAAACGCACCTTCGCTCGTCATGCTTCAGTGGAAATGCACCTGGACGTCCGGTGGCTAACGGTACGGAGCGGCGGTGACTTGAGTTTGCCGGCGGATGCGAGCCCGGACGCCCCTTCTGACCCAGCGCCATGCCAAAGCAACATGTGCACAGCACCACGCAGCACACGCCAGTGGGAAAGCTGTGGAAAAAGTTGGTGGAAAATCTTTGGTTTGAGCTCTGATGTCACCGTTCCGTTTTTATTTCTTGTTCTAGATATTCTGTAACGCGCCGCAGCTCAGAAGAAAAGCTTCTTTTTTTTTTTTTTTCCACTCGAGCTGCGTCCTCTCTGCCCTTTCTTCTTTTCGCAACAGTAATAAACACGTGAGAACTGCTACACGCAGCTGAGAAAATGGATGTTCAGATTGACTAGTTGAAAACATGTGGGGCGAAACGAGGGGAGCCCTATGAGGAGGAGCAACCAGCAGCGTTAGTTCAAGATGGCCCAAACCAGTTTGCTGCAGGGGAAGCGCTTCTACTGCCGGGAGTGGGTCTTCCACAAGATCCAGCACTGCCTCCAGGAGAAGACCAACAGCCTGAGCGGAGTGGGCAGCACGCCCAGCCAGCAGCCTCTACCAGGAGGGGGTGCGTCCATCCCCGGAGCTCCCCTGCCGGGATCTGTGAAGTCCGGGAACTCCTGGGGCGTGCTGCTGGTGGGAGGACCGGGGAGCGGGAAAACAGCGCTGTGCACGGAGCTGCTGTGGCCCACCTCGGCCCAGGGAACCCAGCGCGGTCTGCACCAGCACAGCCTGGCGTTCCACTTCTGCCGCGCCGACGACTCGGACACGCTGTGCGTCGGCGGCTTCATCCGAGGTCTGGTGGCGCAGATCTGCCGCAGCGGCTTGGTGCCGGGGTACGAGGAGAAGGTGCACGCCGCGCAGAGCACCCTGCAGCCCGGGGAGTGCGAGAGGAACCCAACGGAGGCGTTCAAGAAGTAAGAGCACACTCGTACACACACATTGTGCACAGATGTGTCTGCACATCTGGAGAAACAAATAACTCGTCCACGTAGACTCGGCCTTCTCTGTGGGTTTATGGAAAATAGTATTTTCTCTGCCACAATATGTTGTAAATTTATTAATATCTCAAAAACAATATTCCAGTAAGCTTCAGACACAAACTGTTAGATCAATATTTTTATGGCACATGATGCCCCCCACACACACACACACACACACACGCACACACCAGCACATGCACTGTTGTGATGACAAACAGGAGTTGCATCTTAATACTCAACAATAACACATGGAGTTACACGTTGATATGAAATGTTTCTTATTCTGTGCAGTCCTGCTGTTCAGTCAGTACCTTCAGTTCAAATGTCAAAGGAAACAGATTTTTGAACGTTTGTGATCGTATTAGTGTATTTTGTCAAGTTCTTTAAAAAAACTTCTGTCAGCTTCAGGGGTTTATGTGTTTCTGCTGAAATCTTGCAGCTGCTCAGCACAAAGTAATGATGGAAGTCTGCGAGTTTGTTTTGTCTTGAAGTGTAAATGTAAACAAACAAACAAAAACAAAGCCTGCACCTCTTCCTTCTATCTCCACCTCGTGACCCTGAGGCACCCTCCCCCTCTTTATTTTCTGCTCCACCTCAGCCTAAGCCCCTCCCCTCCCGGTGAGGCATGCTGGGTGGGACAGTCCCAGCTCAGCCTCTGATTCACCAGCGTTGCCAGATAGGGCGGTTTTCATTCTGATTTTGTGGGTAAAATTTGCTTTGGGCTGGTGGGTGGGGATAATTTGGGTGGATTTGGAGTTAACCTATTAAAACACATTTCAAACAATCATTCATCATTATTGGTTCAAAGCTCCCCTGACCTTTCTCCATCACTGATTGGCTATTGTCACCTGCCAGGGCGTTTACAACAGAACTGGAGAGGCGGCACAATAAATTATGCTTGTTTTAGTGGACACCTTGTTGAGGGGGCTGGCCCGCTGCAGCGGTACGTCTGAGCGCCCGCCATATTGGATGAGGCAGAACTGCCGGTCAACTGATGCAAGGAAATGGACTGAACTTCATAAAGCACCGTTCTACAAAGTGTTTTATGTTGATTCCTGTCATTCACACACACTTTTAATATATTTGGAAAACAAACATGAACCAAAGAAAACATTTGTAACTTTTACCATGATTATTAAAAATGTTTACTCCTCAACTGTTTAGGTTATAGGTAAGCACTAAACCAACATAAGTATTATTTTGAGTGTTACTACTGTGTGTAACACCATTACTGTGGTGATAAATATAGAAATATTCATATTTAACATTTAATCTGTGTCTAATAACCAGATCCTGAAATGTGACGTGTTGCGTTTCTGAATAAAGAGCACTAACGTTTACATTTAACTGATTTAATCACATCGATGAATATAAAAACACCAATATATCTTTACTGGGGGGGGGGGGTATTGTGTGTGTGTGTGTATTTATGTACATATATATACTGTCTAAAATTACCTTGGCTTGCACTGATGTGCGTTCATGTTCAAACAGTAAATATAACAGTACATTAATTGGGCAGGTTTTTGTGTGATGTGGCAGTTTTCAACAGATTTTTGGGCTGGAAAACCTCGACTATCTGGCAACATTGACCAACAGGTCAGACGTTTTAGATGCAGCTCGAGTGGCCCAACGAGCTTTGAGCTGCAGAGTTAGCAGCTCTGTGGACGTCCAGCAGATCAGGATGGGCTGCTGTTGTCGCAGGCAGAGGCTTTAAAGGGAGCTGCACGTGGGCAGGAGTGTTTGTGGCGGAGCTGCAGGACTTGTCTTGACGATACGGGTCAGTCCGTCTGCGTAATGCTCTGGAATGCAGAGCTGAACACAAACGCTCGGGCTCGTCAGACCAGCTGGTGACACTGCACCATCTATGCACAGGAAGTGGGGAGGAGCTCAGATTTTTAGCAAAGTAAATCACTACTAAAATCTACCAAACCTTCTGTTTGTCTGTGCACGCTGGTCGTCTGCATGTAGTCACACCGATGACTCCAGGTTGGCCCCCTCCCCCAGAAGCAGGTTGTTGTTGGGACATAAACAGAGACTTCAGCTCCTGCTCTGAACGTGAAGAGCCTTTACAGACTCTTGTTCATCTCCCCCACAAGAAGCAAACGCTCTGCAGCGGTCCTCAGGCCCTAAATCTTCTTATCAGCACCTCCTTTTGTTTCTCAGCCAGATTAACATTTCACACAACGCCTTATCTTCATTTGAAGTGTAAGAGCTTCCTCAGCGCTGCCGTAAACAAATTACACGAGAAGCTCCCTCGGCGGTCGAAATGCTGTCTGCTTTCAGGAAGCCAAGAGCGTCGGTTCTGTCTGGCAGGGAAATGTAAAGAAATAAAGTCGGCGCGGGGCATGAAGTGTAAACCGTTAGCTTATTTCAGCTAATTAACACCAGGACCAAAGCCTCGCAGCAGGGCGCTTACCTTGTTTTCATTAAACCGTACATTTCCCTGTAAAAGTCAAGCGGGTCGTTTTGACTCCAGGCTCTTGTTTAACAGATTTTTCGGAGGGGGGGGGCTTTTCGCCTCGCCCCTTCCAGCTGTGATTTCTAAACAGTGAGCGAGCGCAAGAGGCCCTGCCAAATTCTTTGGCTTTGTCAAAGACAAACAAGTCATCGGAGTCGTTACAGTCAAACAGCTTTTCACGGGGGCTTGGTCCGCTTTCTGCAACGTGTTCCGCGTCGATTCTTGAACCACCGTACACCCGTCTAACCTCTAGGGATTTAAAAAGGGAGTGTTGCTGTTTGCAACCTGAAGTTTTTCCTCCTTTTTGAGTTTTTTACACATTAAATTATGTACCGTTTATTTTTTGTTTTTGTGTTTTGTTGCTGATCTTTTAACATCTGAAAGAAGCAAAACTACAAAATATATTTTAGTCTCAAAACCCTAGATTCACAAACACATAAACAGTTTTTTCAAATGTACACACTTCAAAATGTAGGATGTCCTGCACATATAAATTTATCAAATAAATGTAAATACACGTGCACAAATCACTTGATCCAAACAGATCTGGCAACATGAACGCATGAATCAACTGCCTGTGACTTTTGAGACTATTTTATTTTTTTTTACCTCCAGATTCACAACAAAGGTAATGCTGCGTTTAAGGCTGATGAAAAGCTGGGGCATCTGAGCGTTACTAGATTTACTGAGTTATTGGGAAAAGACTAATTTCTTACATGGCACATTAACTCACAACCCCTATATTAAAACACAGACTCTTACATTGACGTGACTGGATTCCAAAAATATTAATTTTGGGGAAACGGCCTGAAATGAGGTTATTTCTCATCATCCGGGGAAAAAAATTATATTGCAAGAAGAATACCTTACCTATTTTGAGATGTTTATTTCAGCTGTACGATCCACAAAATAAAAAATTCCTTGTGGAAAAACTACCAGGAAAAATATAATTTATTGTATTTTTTTGGTATGAATTGCACATTTGATATGAATGACTGAAAACATATTTTTCCTGTAAACGTTATATTTTTCTTGGTAGATTTCCCACATAAAAATGCTCCTTGAACGCAGCATTATCTTTGTGTATCTGAAGCTGTGAGAAAGTCTCAACTCACAGGCAGCTGATCCGTGAAATGTGTACATTTGAAAACTGTTTATATATTTGTTAATTTTGTACACTTGTGTGAATACTTTTGAGACTAATTCATCTTCATACAAACTTCTCATTAAATGGATTCACATCATCAAAGTAATGTGGTTGGTTAAAAACACTTCTGGCGGAGTCTAGTGGTGGTGACTCTGCGACAAAACAAAGATGCGTCGTGCCTAACCTGCTGCTAGATGTAAAATCTGAACACGAACGTTTTCAAACGGGGGATTTGTGGCAATGATTGATGAAGAAATTAAGTTTTATCAGTTTTCTTCATTGTTCCTCAAGGTTTGGTTTAATTTTACTGCAGTTGTCGGCAAAAAGTCACTTTTCTTTAATGATAATGAGTTTGAATTAATGTGTTCAGCTTGGGACATTACCCAGCAGCTTCAGATTTTATTTCCAAACTGAATATCTGCAGATTTTAACGTTAACGTGTCTCACGCTGTAAACGGTCTGATCGCTGCACCTCTGCCTGCTTCATCCATCCATCATCTTTTACCCACTTCGTCCATTTTGGGTCACGGGGGTCGCCGGTGCCCATGTCCAGCAACCACTGTGCGAGGGGCGGGGTACACCCTGGACGGGTCATAAGTCCATCACAGGGACTTGCTGGAATAACGATTCAAAAATACTTTATTAATCCCAGAGGTAAATTAAATGTTGTAACTCATCATCCTGGTTTCATTAAAGAGTTGTTCTAGATCTCTGATGCTTATAATTGAATAAATGAACAACAAACTTTGTACAACAGTTGGCTTTGTATTAAAAACATGTCATAGAATTTACAAAAACAGCATCTAAGCAAAGCATGTTCAAGTGTTAAGTAGTAAATACAGAAGTATTAATTATACAAAAAACAGGTTGAACCAACTCATTGTGTCTATAAAATGTTTCAAGTGTGTGACACATGCCCAATGATGATATGTCACATGTTATTGGGCACTTTTCAGTGGGTTTACTGTAGTTACCAAGTTTTTCTAATGGGTATACTCCATATACCTGCGTATCACAGACTACACCACTGTAGATGCTGGTGGCTGTGGGCAGGAAGGATCTCCTGTAGCGTTCTGTCCTACAACGGATCTGAAGAAGCCTCTGACTGAAGACACTCTGGTGTTGTATGACAGTCTGATGAAGAGGATGCTGAGGGTTGTCTATAATGTTCTTCATTTTATGAAGAGTCCTTCTTTGAACAATCATCTCCAAAGGTTCTAGAGGAGTCTCCAGAACTGAGCCAGCCTTCTTTATGAGCTTGTTGATCTTTTTGAAGTCACTTGCTCTGGTGCTGCTCCCCCAGCAGATGATGCAGAAGAGACAGCGCTCTCTACAACAGACTTATAGAAGATATGCAGCATCTTGCTGCAAACGTTGAAGGACTTCAGCTTCCTCAAGAAGTACAGTCTGCTCTGTCCCTTCTTGTAGACGCTTCACTGTTGCATCTCCAGTCCAGTTTGTTGTCCAGGTGAACCCCAAGGTATTTATAGTTCTCCACCACCTTCACTTCTTCTCCCATGATGAAAATAGTGTTGGACCTGTTCCTGATTCTCCTGAAATCTACATTCACCTCCTTTGTTTTATTCACATTCAAGATGAGATGATTGTTTCCACACCATGCCACAAAGCGGTCCACCAGTTCCCTGTACTCGGCTTCTTGTCCATCTCTGATCCACCCGACCACTGCAGAGTCATCTGAATATTTCTGGAGATGACAGGAGTCTGTTTTGTACTGGATATCTGAGGTGTACAGAGGGAAACAGAATGGTGAGAGTACAGTCCCCTGTGGTGCTCCTGAGCTACTGACCACCTGGTCAGACACAACCCTTCAGTCTCAGACTGATCAAGGGGGGAAACAGTTTGTAGCTCGACTGAGAAATACGAGTTTCATCCTTAGTCTTTATGAAACATACTTTTTAATAACATTTTAACATTACTAAGATTTAAGCCTTTTTATTGAAGCCTTCTTCCTAACGGTAACGTGATGCCTCGGCAGGACCAACATCAGGCAGCGTGAGCGAAGGCAGTTTCACCTTTCAGTTTGTCTTTCTTCTGCTGGGGAGTCCACCAGCACCGACTCACGTCTCGTTCAGACTGAGTCTAATCTTTTGCCGTTATTTCTGACTGAAACAGGAACACTTTGGGAACAGTTCATGAGCGGAGAACGTTGGTGAACCTGTGTTGGTTTGCAGCACCCTCGTCAGTCTTCACAGTTTCTTGTTTGAATCAGTTGGAGCTTTGTCTCTTGGCGTCCAACGTGCCTCATTTTGTCCTCTCAGGACAAACCAGCTGGTGTGAATGGGTGGATTTAACCCAGTATTTAGGGGTCGCACTGAAGCCAACTCTTTTTTTGCTGACGGTGCAAAGCTGATGTTTAAAACTGCAAGTGTCTTTTTGTGTGTTCGCTGTTGGACTCTTCTCCACAGAGCTTACATTCAGTTTGATCTGCTGCCCCGTTAAAGGGCACCGCTGTTGGAAATGATGAATGACTCTCGTGTAGATCTGTGAAAGGAGCCGAACTTTCACGGCAGCGTTTTATTTTATTTATTTTTTTAATTCAGCACGTCTGAGGGAGGAATTGGTTCTGCTCTTCAGAGACTTTTCCTAAAGAGGCTGCGTCACACTTGTCTTTATAAAGTCAGACGTTACACGGCATTCGGTGATTTATGTTTTTTCTGGACTAGTTTTTTTTCCTCACTTTGGGTGGCCCTTCTTGTCCGGGTTAAGGGACACAAAATGAAAGCAGCTTCTCGTCTTTCATGTGGTCCACTGCTGTGGAAAATGTGATGGAGATTAGACGCGTTTAAGAAACAAAAAACGCTCCCAGTGTGAAGCTTCAGCTCCGGTTGAGCACGACGAGGAGGAACGGCAGCGCTGGTGCGGCTGCAGCGATGACTCAGCAGTCCGATGCCAGCGCCGGTCTCCACACCACAAGCTCTGTGTGTGTGTGTGTGTGTGTGTCCACCTACATGCTTGTGTGGGCATACACAACTCATTCATGTCATTGTTTTCCAGAAAGTAAACTCACATGCCCACAGTCAAATGAACCGTGAGTTTCATGGAAACAGAGAGTGGATGCAGCTGCAGGAAAGAGTTAAAAAAAAGATCATTTTGTGTGAAACTGGAGTTTACATCTTTGTGATTTCTCCAACAGTCAAAACCCCAAACAACTGTTTTAATTATAATTGTTTACTTAAAGCTCCCGGTCGTGAAATATGACCTCGAATGTAAACGAGCTGCACGCTGATGTCCTCCGTCGCGGAGGGATTTTAATAGTAAATGTTTGTAGTTTCGAGATGAGCGTTTTTCTGGACTGGACTTGAACAGAGAATGCAATTAAACCTAAATGTTTTTGGTGCAAGATATACAAGTGAGTAGGAGTTACATGGTGGAGTGTCCGAGCAGCACAGAGTGACCAATCCTGGCGACTGAAGGGAGAAGTTTTATCCAACAGACGCAGTGGCAGTGCCAGGGGGTGGCCAATGGTGGCCTTGGACACCATAGATTAATCTTTGGACACCCCAGTCGTTTAAGAAAACTACTTTTAAGCAATATGAAACTAGAACACATGTTTTTCTCAAATGATAAGGATGGCTGGTCTAAGATGGCCATCTTGATTTTTGACTTGGCAACCCAACTTTCGATCGTGACCTTTCTTACTCCTAGATGCAGCCACACACCAAAATGGAAGTAGGTAACTTACTTATTTTTCAAGTTATCATACAGCACAGAATGAGGGTACTCTGCAGAATCCTCCAAAAACAGTTTAATCTTGACCCAGGTGGCTGACCTGCATTAGTCTGGCTGCAGTCTACACAGCTAAACAAACATGGCAGCATCAGACAAGCGTAGAATCTCTGAGAAGATGTTTAGGTGAAAAATGATTGAATCTGCTGCTGAACATGAAAGAAAAGAGACCGAGTAAAACTTAGAAGAATACAGAAGCAGGACGGTGGAGCTCCATAAAGACAACACTTCAGTGAACCGTCCTGATGCTGCTCAATAATACAGGTAGAACCATCTAACAAGGTGAAGTCAGTTCTGGAGCATGGGGGGGGGGGTAACAAATGGCAACTGTGTTTTTTACAGAGTGGAGAGCTACAAACAATGTCTGGAAAACGGTCCTTGAGGGTAAAACCATCATGGATACTCCGAGATGACTTTGAAAAATGAAAAATAGAAAAAGTTTAAGGAGAAACTTCTTGTCTCCCCCCCCCAAATCACATTTTTTGATGGTTCTTTGATACAACTTTGGATGTTGCAAACAAATGTTTGTGGGTCGAGATGGGGTAGAGGTAGGGCAGCTGCCTTGGGACCAGAAAGTCCCGAGGCAGATTTGATTTAAAGCTTTAATTTAAAGTGTAATTCTTGTTTTGTGATTTGTACATCTGTGGCTTAGAATAAAGTTGAACCAAAGGCTGTGTCTCTGTTTGTAAAAATATTTGAGGGGAATATTCCTGAGATCCAATAATTTAGTCTTTTTATGATTTTTCAGCTGAATTAACAGATTATTTAATAAAGTCAAAGTGAAAACAGGATTTCATGATAAAGCCGGCACCGTTTATTTATTTTTAATCTTCACTGATAAAAAACATTATTTTTATACATAAAATGTTTAAATAAACAATGTTTCCACCCTTCGTCCCGGTCCTCCCGCCTGCCAGAGCTTGGAATCCGGCCTTTGTGAGCACGCGAGGCCGGGGCTCGGGGTTCAACAGGTCTTCAGCTCGTATGATCCTCCGCGGTGACTAGCTCGCTCAAATTTTGTCGTCGGTCACCAAACATTAAAAAAACCCCGCCTGGACTTCGGCATTAAACACGGCGTTGTCATTATTGTTTTTAAAATCTTAGAAATAGATCCAGCCGCTGCTCCGAGTTTTGAGAAATTGCAAATGGAGGATCGGTGAAAAGTTTCTGAGATCCAGTGACTCCTCCCCCTGACCAATCAGAGTCCTGCATTCACGTTTCGGTCCGGAGTCGGCTCGACTGAGCTCCAACGGTCCCACCAGAGAAGCAGGGACAAAAAGAGGTCCTGAATCAGCTAAAAAAAAACTAGCTAAAGTACTGGTGCACCAGGGTTCTTTCCGTGGTGGGCTGCGCAGAGTTGGGGCTGATTAGGAGCAGTGCAAATAAGCCATAAGTCGTGGCTTCAACAGAGGCCTAACGACACAAGCAGACCACCCCACAAATGTCATCACGTTTCATTCAGACACCGCCAGAGACAGCTTGATGTAAATATAAACATTATTCTCCTTTTCCTGCTGAACCCGGACCACGTCACTCGAGTAAAGAGCTAAGAACCAAAACAGAAATGCAGAAAAGTCTCCTGAGTCGAGCGAGGCTGAAATCTTTTGTTTCTGTTGAACGTCAAAGCTCATTACAAATAGTCAGGAAATGCTTTCAACAGATTTAATGAAATGTTTGTTTTCAGATTGTTGCCTCGTAGTTTCAACACCAGTGACGGAGACAATTCGGGTGAAGTTGCATTTGAAATCCAGTTTTGGCTTGTGGTTTACCTGTTGGTGGTGAAATCCTCTGTAGGGTGTGTGTTAGGGCTGGGACAGATTTGTGCACGTGTGTGTGTGTGTGTGGTGAACAGAGGGGGACAGGAGGGAGAGGATTGAAGAAGGATGAAATTTCAGATTCCTTTGACAGTATTGGATAGGCGGTTAGGAATGCACACCTCGTCTAGGTTTGGAAAAGCTTGGGGGATGTGGAGCAGTTTAAAGAGGTCTGTGCGCTCCGCTCAGTGTTTACATCGCGCTCAATCATTGACAGGGAAGATCACCGAGAGACGAGCATCATTTTCTGTTAATGAGGCGACTCTGAGGAGCGGTTCATTAAAGAAATGCACCGAGGAAAAGTGCTGGTTTTCTGCTGACCAGTCTGCACAAACAGGGCAGTCACTGTTTGAACTGGTCCCATGACAGTCAGCGTAACATCACAAGACTCATCACCAGATACCAAAAATGGCCTCGTAACAGCCGTTCATTAACGGTCGATTAATGAGAATCGCTTTGGGCTCCAGAGTAAAATAAGTGGTGGGTTTTGTTTTTTTTGTGTGTGAAGGCAACCAGGTCCTTCAAACTCCTGATTCTATTCAAAGGAACGTCTGGAAACATCTGTCTGCTGATTGATCCGACTGGAAACTAGAGAAATTGCACTTCTTGCACAATTGCAGTGTGAATACTTATATTGCAGAATAACTTTTTTCATTCAACCTTTACTTGTACAAGTTAGTTTCATTGAGCCACTAGGACTCCATTTACAAGAGAGACATGTTTTAACTTGCTGAGAAACAGCTGAAATTAGCTAAAAATGCTTAAATGTAGCTGAAATGAATGAACAAGCCTCAATTAGCAGAAGAAAGCAGAAAGAACACATTTTTGTTGAAGTAGGTTTAAATAAGCAGATGTGAGCACAAAAATTAGGAAATTAGTCTAAAAAGCTGAAATTGGCAAAAGAAAAAAAAGCTGAAAATTAGTTGAAAAGGCAGAAAGAAGCTTAAACCACTAGAAGGAAGTGAAAAGAGCTGAATGAGCTAAAAAATGTGGAATTGGCTAAAAAGCTAAAATTAGCATAAAAACAGCTAAATAGTAACTGAAATAGCAGAAAACGCTCAAAAGATCATAATAAGCTGAAATTAGCAGATAGAAGTTAGAAGAACAAAAATGTTGTAGTTAGCAGAAAAAAATCAGAGGGGAGCACAAAACAGCCGAAAATAGCTGTAAAAAGTTTAAATTTGCAGAAGGAAGCTGAAAGCAGCTGAAGCAGCACAAAATGTGAAAGGAGCAGTAAAAGGCTGTAAACAGAGCTAAAGATCTGAAGGATGGAAAATGAGCTCAGTTCATTTCCTATGAGAGAAAAAGTGGCAGAAAAGGCTAAATATTTAAAAAAGCTAAAGTTGCACTAATACTAAAAGTCACAGCAGGATTGTCCTGAAAGAGCCGAACGTTTTGATTTATGATTTGTTGAAAAAGAAGAAAACTGGGGGATGAGAATCACACCGAAAAATGTACGGAAGAGAAATGGATCCCAACAGAATGAAAGCTTCATGAACATTCACAGCGTTTCTATAACCACTGTATATCCGGCGCCATCATTTACCATCCATCCGTTCTCTTTACCCGCTTCTTTCTTTTCGGGTCATGGGGGTCACTGGTGCCCATGTCCAGCCATCACTGTGCGAGAGGCAGGAGACACCTGGACAGGTCTCCAGTCCATCTCAGGGACACAAAGAGACAAATGAAACATAAAGACACACTCTCACTCACACTTGGGGACAATTTAGAGTTACCAGTCTAACATGCATGTTGTTGATCTGTGGGAGGAGAAAACCCACGCATGCACGGAGAGAACATGCAAACTGCACCCAGAAAGGTCCCGGGCCGGGATTTGAACCAGTGTAACCTGCTCGCTGAGATGCAGCAGCTCTATCAACTGCACCACCGTGCCGCCCCATCATTTCTTAGACAATTAGAAATATTTATATATTTTTTTTTTATTCCAACTAGAATAAAAGTTTTTTATTTTTTTAGACTGGACGTAATCTGTGTTTTTGGAACTGAGTCATTATTAAACTCAAACTGTCAATCAGTTTATTTAAATTGATCAGCTTTCAGTTTGAGGTTTATAAACTTGAATCTTTTGACTGAATTAACTTTTCACAGTTTTAGTCGTGACATTTTAGCAGCTGCCGTTGGGACGGTGGTGGTTTGAGCAAAGCAAACTAACATTTTATAAAATCTATCCTCAAACCAACTGTAGGTCCATTTAGTCGACCACAGATTTCAATATTAAATTCAAGTGTTGTTAATGGAGCTGCTGAAACTTCTGTAGTCGCTGCGTCACTGAGATTAAAAACAACAGACAAAAGTTTGAGCTTTAAAACCTGACCTTTGACCTCAGATATGAAGCCTGAGCGCAGCTGCTTTCCTTCATTTACTTGGACGTTGACAGACGGTGCACTTCATCAGAAAAAAAAGTTAATTGATTTAAAAAAATAATCTGTTGTTGGAGTTTAAAGTCGACACCCACCGTTGTAGTCCCAAGTGCTGTTAAGGGTAATCACTGTCAAATACAATGGTTATGGTTTTTCACATTCAGGCCACTCAGATGTTAAAAATAAACCTTTAACTAACGGACCAGCCCTGGAACCACCTGAGCACACGGTCGCCGATTACTGAAGGCTGATGGTGTCATGTCGGGGATCGGGCACAGGCAGGCGCATGTAGTCGCAGGCAGGAGTGGGGTGCTTGGTGTGCTCTTCCTCTCTTTCCTGTTCTAGAACAAATAATGGCTCTCCCACCTCCTCGTCAAAGTCCTTACTCTGTCTCAAACTGTCTTTCTCTGCCTCTTCTGTCTCAGAAGGTTCTGACTCCACGGCTCTGTCCATTTCTGGGTCCGCAGCTCCATCCTTCACCTCAAACAGAAGCTGCACCGTCACGTTCAAAAATCACCTCGTTGTTTTAACTCAAACACACTAAAACTTACTAAACTACGCAACAACTGTAAAATCCAAACAGGCTAAATATCACAAATCTCATTACTCACGTCTGCTCTTCATGTGTCTCTGTCGCCACCAAACTTCCTTCAACTTCTGTCTTTTACTTCTGCCTGTACATTTTTTGCCATTTGACATAACTAGGGTCCTCCCTCACAAAGGAGGTGGGGGTTGTTTGTTAGGTGGTTGAGAACTGGTGGAGGATGGGGGGGGGGGGGGGGGGTTCTCCATGAAACTGCCCATCTTTGCTGCTGCCTCCAGCCTTGCGCAATAGAAATCTGGTGCAGTCTGGCATTGTTGGATCTCTGGTGCGACGTCACCCCCATACATGAAAGTGGACGGCTTTTTCCAAAGCCACAACCGACACGGCTTGAAATCTCACAAAACTATGTTTTTAAAACCAGTTAATTTTTAAAATTTTTTAGTTACTTTTCAATGTTTGCTGCAGAACAGAGGTATTTATTTATGTCTCCGTCATAAATCGCTGGATATGTAATATGAAAAAATACGGGGTGTTGGACTTTAATAAGAGTATTTTAAAATGTTTCCCAATTCTTCCTTCATCTGTTTAGACAAACAAATTATTATTGATTTTATATGAATTATGGTTAATTTACTTTTTTAAGGTTGTCATACTCTGTCGGTTCACGATTATCAGTTTATATCAGTTTATATCAGCATAACTCTAGTTCTGCCTCTGTTTAACCACTTTCCATCAAAGCCTTGATTTAATGGAAATCCAAGCTTTATTGAACTTGTACATTTACTGAAAAGCAGCAGTGGAGCCTGTGACTGAAAGCTTTTGTGAAATCAGATGGAAACAGATTGACGAGGAACAGGAGCATATGGTGGATGAAACGTAAAGAAGCCACTGAATGTCTGCGCCCAACATTTGCTCTCAGAACAGTTTTCACTCACTGTTTTCATCGCGGTGGTTACTTTGAGAGGGGTAATTGCAGCTGTAGTGAGTCACGTGAGATACGTGTCACTTGTTGTATGACAAATATATGGATATATATTTATGCATACTTTTCACGAGTTCTTCATTTTTCTGACTGTGTAATGCCGTGCATTGAATTTAACAGAAATGTAACGAGAGACGTTGTTTATCTTTGACCCATCAAATGAATGGAATCATTTATTTTCAAAATCAAAGTTTAACATCAAACATTTACATTAATTTGGCAAAATATGAAAATAATAACAGACAGTTTCACAGAAAATGAACTTCAAATCACTCGGCGGTGATTTGAGGACTTTGCTTCAGATATTCCTAAAAATATCTGTACTGATTTATGAGAGAGAAGAGTTTAAGATGAAAGGAGATTATCTTACAGAGAACTGTGTGAGGGAATTTAATCTGTTTGACCAGAAGTTGCACGCTCCCATCAGGTATCTCAGCTTTGCCCACGGTACACTTGGTCGAAGAAGTCTTTACCTGGTTTGACGATGGATCAGCTCAGTAAGCATCCTTCAGACTGTTTCAGCGCCTCCGTTAAGAACAGCTAAAAATCCTCGGAGAGTCGTGCGTGGTTAGCTCAAAACAGAATTATAATCCCAAACGTCCCTGGATTCATAACTCCAAACTCTTCATTGCTCTGAAGCTTTCAGAACCGGCTGCACTCTCGATCTTGGAACTCTCACATTCTCCAGAACTCTCAATCTCTTGGAATTCTGGAATTCTCGAATTCTCTCTTGAACTGGGAAGTTGTCACATTTTTAAATGAGTTTACTTCCTGTTCAATTTAGAGCTTTCTGATTCGTGGAAGGACCAGAAAGAGGAGTGGTTTTGACGTAAGGTGTTTATCAACAGTCGAGGTCAGAGAATGAAATTTGTTTAACATACAGAAAAGATTATTGCAGCAACAGCAGACTTCATGGAGTCAACTCTTGGTAATCTTCTGAAAAAGTTTAAACATGACATTTTTCTCGGTAAACATTTTAGTTGACCGAAAACCAACCTTTCACACACTTACGACAGCTTGCTCATTTCAGACAGAAAATCAAGGAATGCTTATTCAGGTGATTTCTTCTCTGAATGAGGAATAAAAATCATTACTTACTGTTTATGTAAAATAAAAATGAGTAGTTCTTTTCAACCTGTAAAGCATTGAGTGAACTAACACAATTTGATTATCAAAACATTTGTAAAACAGTAATGATTATAGAGGATTGTCTTTTCTGCTTGATTAATTCAAGAAAGAAAGTTCATCAGATGGCCCAGACTTATTCAGTGCAATGAAAATAACAGTCTCTGTCCATCTGGTAGATTTGAGGTCATCTGGTTCACTACACAGCACTGTCATGCGTAATGTAAGAATTGCATGGGGGGAAACTATCTGAGAGACATGAGTCAGGGCATGACTCAGCTGTTGTTCAGTTTGTTGCACTAAGCTCTCCTGACTGCAGAGACGCTGAGCAGGCTTCTTCTAAATCAACTCGACGCTAACTGCAGGGAAGGGGGTCCTCTTAATTTAAAGGCCTCACTTTTTGAACTGACTGTGAAGGAGAGCTCCGTCAGGATCCCTCTGTGTATCTGTCGGCTCTTTGAGCTCCCGTTGTTTGATTTTGGTAAAGCAAGCTTTAATTTGCATCTCGATTCCATCACCTCACAGTTTCTTGAGAGCTTTTGTGGAATCCTGATCAGGGTTTTCTGCCCCTGTGGGTCTTGGACTCTGTCCTGTCCATAAAACGGAGCTGTGTGAGTTTGTACGGTTCTGGCTCTGCGCCCGGTGCCGCCCTGTCAGCCCAGACATCTTCACTGAATGTCACACTGAAAGGTTCTTTGCACATTATGGTTGCAGCGACGGCTGCCGCAGCGCTGACGTGACAGATGGCTTGGATTGATTTAAAATCACCCTTCCCCCATGTTTTGGGTCTTAAACGGCATTTAGCATGAAATTGGGCTTAAGTGGAGAACTTGAGCAAGAACCTGAGTAATTGGTGTAGTTGTCCAGAACTAGTGTTTCTGTGTGGCTACACTATTTTAAAATGTTCCCACCCAGGTACACCAGGTTTGCTGGAGCTCATTTTCCCTCCATCTACCGCACGCCTCAGTTTTCTTTGTGTGCAGTCCTTGTCTTTGACTCTGACAGCCTGAAAGTAGCTGGATTGTGAGAGAAGAATGGCTCTTTGTTTTGCCCACTTGCTGTCACCGTGGATTTGATTGTCTCAGGAGGCAACATGGCCTCAGACGCCACTATTCACACACTCACACAGTCCCCCCCCCCCCCCCGTGGACGGACAGTCCCTTTGGCAGGACTCCAGTTCGCGCTGCAGCTTCTCTGTGGGCTGCCGCTGTAAGAGGCAATGATTGAGTGTACTGCTATAAAGGCTGAGCAGCAATACGGTGGAGTAGGACAGTCAGAAGACATTACTGGGACTTTTCAGGCCTGCTGTGAGTTCCCGACCCTCAAAATAACTTTCCTTCCAGGGGTGACTGCGTATATCCCAGAGGTGGAGCTGCAGCGAGTCCAGCATCCCAACAGGATGGTCCTGGTACAAGTTTTAAGTCCTGAACCTTCCATATAAGGAAAACAAAACCTTTTTTTTCCTCAGGTTTTGACTTTTATGGAGTCTTATCTGCTGGATGTTCTAATGTTCATTTTTACAATGATTAGTTTTTCATGCTTCAAGAAGTCTTGTTGCTCAAGTATGGTGTACCGGGGAGAAGGTGGGATTTAAAGTCCCACATCCAAAGTGTGCAGATGCTGGTCCAAAAACTACAACATGGCAGCCTCCAAAAACCTGGTCCTGCTGGCTCCAAGTTCCAACAACCAGAGAAGACGAGTTACTTAGTCCGGTGTTATGAAACATGTCTCTGACAGGTTTAAAGCATTAAGAAGCTTCCATAACCTGAATACTGTAAATCTAAGGAGCTTTATTGTAAAGCTATAACTTTATTACCTGCACAAGGTGAGGTCTGTGAACAAGGCCAGAATGATTCTGGCAGATCCTGATCACCACTCCATGGTGAGTTCAGGTTGCCTCCCTGCCCAGATGTAGAACGAACAGAGTGAAAAGCTCATTCATCCCTGTAGAGATCAGGCTTCTCAACGAACAGCGATCATTTCTGTAATGTTGTTTTAAAGTCGATGGATGTTTTCTGCCAACTGACTGTGAAACAAATTGCCCCTTGCTGCTGATAAAGATTCTTGAACTTGAACATTTTTATTTTATTATTATTCTTAGAAAATTTGTATTTTTGGGGATTTGACTGTTCTGGCGGATACAATTAGTAAACATTACTTTTGTCTAAAAAAGTGACAATTGGAAGATTAGTGGCAGTAATTAGTCAAAAGCCGGTAAATATGTTGTTCATAGATTTCAGACACAAAGCAGTGTCTGAGAACAGCTGGTGAGTATTTTCATAAAGACTAACATCTTTTTTTTAATTATTATTAGTATTATGAGCAGGATTCCAAACAGTTTAGACATAAAATGTAAATTTAAAAACTAAAATAATTCACACATTTCTTAAACCCATATTTAATTCACAGCATAAAATATTTTTAACACAATGTTTTTCCTAAGAAATTGCAAATTTCATTAGAAATATTAAGGCCATCTTACATTTTATGGCATCAACACATAAAAGTTGGGACGTGGTAGCAACAGCTTGTAAAAACAGCCAAAGAAAGTTTTTGTGGCTAGTTTAATTAGCAACAGATGAATAAAGATGGTATTAAAAGTGAGAGGCTGAATCTCTCAGAAGTAAAGATGGGCAGAGGTTCACCAGTCTGTAAAGAATGTCTGAAAATATTAAAACATTGAGATACATTTTGTACAACGGAGAAACTGGATCTTTGTAAGTCAGACTGTAAAATCCTTCCACGGTTCAGTAAAAGTTGTTTTTCTGCGATTGAATTTTGTTTACTGCTGGCAAAAAGGCAAGTTTTGTTACCGTTAACGAGGCATTAATTGTTGTTAAAACTTAGTATTATGTGCAGATGCATGCTCAATAATCCAGGTAGAAAAATCTAAAAAAGTTAAATCTGGTCCTCTGGACATTTTTTTGAATGTCCAGAGGACCAGATTTAATTTTTTTTAGATTAGTATTATGTGGCTGATCTAGTGCCAAAAAGTGAACTTTTCTTCATAATTAAGCCGTTCGTTAAGTGGCCTGTATTTATTTTGGACAGAAATTACAGGGTGTCCCCGCCTCTCGCACAGTGATGGCTGGATATGGGCACCAGTGACCCCCATGACCTCTAAAGGAAGAAGTATGCAAAGATGATGGATGGATGGATGGATGGAATGAATTAAACAGAATCTTTCCTGAGTCCGTGTTCTTACGGACAAGCAGGAAATGGTTTTGAAGCCGCAGGATTTGAAGCGGACTGTTCCACATGCAGAATAACTCTTTAACTCTGGTTAAATCAGTATTTGCGTGTTTGTGTCACTGCTTACCTGCAGTGTCGGCTCCATGAAGGAAGAGTGGATTTTAAAGAGCGTCCCATCATCAGGAAGGTGACAGATTTTTATCTGACGGATGCTGCAGCCGCGTTGACTTCCAGTCAATAAATTCATTCGTTTGGTCTCATTTTAAAAGCCTAATTAACCTGCAGGCAGATTAAAACGTCTCCATTTAGAAATCCTCAGATCTCCTCTCCCGGCCAGTCGAGCTGGAAGTAATTTTATGATTCTTGGTAAACGACACCTTCACAGAGGATGCTTTGAGACGGCCTTAAAGCCGTTGGTGGTGGTCGCAGTGGAACAGACAAACATCACTACACACACACACACGTCAAGTTCAAGTTGTGTTTAATTGTGATAGGCAAGGTTAACACAAGGTTAACACAAGGTTAACAATACAATGAAATGCTTAGGATAAGAAGAACCAATTTCACTCGCAAAAACATCAAAGAACAAACTAACTAGAAATACGGAAAGCATGCAATAAAGGTAAAATAATAACGTACCAAATGGTGAAAAAGTAATTATAATATTCACAACGGCCTAAAGAAAGATAGTGAACAACAACATGGTAGAATATAACGGTGCAGCAGGATGAATTTGAATAAGTATTTCAAGGTAGTAATATAAGCTAAAATGCACATGATTTTATATATATATATATATATATATATATA
>NC_056501.1:5671554-5679996 GCF_014905685.2 Nematolebias whitei | reverse complement strand
AGATATATATATATATATATATATATATATATATATATATAAACCGGTCTCAACAGGTCTCACTTGTAAATGAGTCTTCGAGGCTCAATGTGATTTATCCGTTTAAATAAAGCTTGAATGAATATATATATATATATATATATATATATACACATACATGTTTGTTTTCGTTGCTAATCAAGAAAAATGATCAAACTTCTAATGAGTGATATTTGATTTTATTTATTTATTTCAGAATTTGTTCAAATTATCTCTCAAAGTTTGTGTCAAACAGGAAATGTAGCCAACATCAAGATGTATTGAACAATCAGATTTAATTTGGATAATTTGGAACTACGTGATTATAAAATTACTACAATTTAAATAATTACTTTTTCCCGGTTTAAAATTTAAACTGGATCCTCATTAAGGGTTCCAGTTTACCAGAACAAATTATTTTATTAAAAAACTAGAAATGAGAAACATCAGTATTTTGACCATTTTTTGTCTGATTCTTCTCTTCTCAGGTGCGTCCTGCTGCCTCTCCTGAGCGTGAAGCCCCCGCAGCAGGCCCTCTTCCTGCTCGTGGACTCCATCGACGAGGGGTGCCAGCTCGGTGAGGGGGACCAGAGGTCCTCCCCCGGTTCTCCCAGGACCATCGCCGAGCTCCTCGCCGGTCACCACGAGTTCCTGCCTCCCTGGCTGCTGCTCATCTGCTCCGCTCGCCGACAGAACAAGGCCATCACCAAACTCTTCACAGGTATCCTGTCCAGCCTCACCTGCTAGTCGGCAACAATCACCATTTTCCAAGTGAAGAGGTTTAATAAAAATAAATCAGCGCCTCGTTGTCAGAGTTCTAGTGATACAGCTCTAGATGTTAGTTTCTTTTCAGCATCAGCTTTTTAAAAAAATCTGAATATAAAACATTTTACTGAGGACAGAGTTAAAAAGCCTGCAGTTCTGTTACGGCGCTGCATGCCCAAACAGATTCTGGTAGCCATTGTTGGACCTCGGTAAGAGCTGCAGCACTTCCTTGTCCTGACGAGGCTGAGCAGCACCAGCTGCCATTATCTCCTCGTCAGTCCTGCAGCCTACTCTGTGGTGACGAGCTGCAGAACATGAATCCAGAACCGCACTGTGTGGGAGGAAGGTTTTTCTGCTGGCCTGCGTTGCTGTGGGGCGTCCTCTCTACCTTCTCTGAAACCACTAAATGTGAGCTCACCCGACCCGTTTAATGCAGTCTTGGCAGTTTCATTGTTCTTTATGTAGAAGATAAGAAGAAGTCAAGTTATAGGGAAACGAGCAAAACTTTTTTAAATGCCCGTTAAAAGATGGACATATTATGGTCTAGTCCAGGGCCGCCCAACTAAATCACTCAGGGGCCCACAGTTACTGAAAGCCAAGAGCTCGGGCTGAACATCCAGCAGTTGTTGTCATGAAGGCAGCACGACGGCTCACAGCAAGAAGGTCCTGGATCCAATCCCCAGTTGCACCTGGGGTCTTTCTGTGTGGAGTTTGCATGTTCTTCTCATGCTTGCGTGGGTTTTCTCCGGGCACTCCGGTTTCCTCCCACAGACCAAAATCATGCATGTTAGTCTGCGTTCAGGCCCAGACCTCGCTTGTAAAAGAGAACTGTGATCTCAGTGGGATT
Source organism: Nematolebias whitei (assembly GCF_014905685.2). Taxonomy (NCBI): domain Eukaryota; kingdom Metazoa; phylum Chordata; class Actinopteri; order Cyprinodontiformes; family Rivulidae; genus Nematolebias; species Nematolebias whitei. Next base: position 5,678,366 of record NC_056501.1, on the reverse strand, counting down.
TGCCTGGTTAAATAAAATAAACTGAAGTAAGGTTGTTTAATGCTTTAAAATCTAGTTTAATTTGAAACTGAACCCAATGGTGGGTCGAACTGAGCTCACCTGTGGCCTGATTTGGCCCCCGGGCCCCCGGTTGAACAGCCCTGGTCTCTGTACACAAACTGTCTCTTGTCTGTAGCAAAGCTACTGATTCACTCAAAATAATTTAATGAAACCAAACACGTTCATCATCACTAGACGGGGGTGTTCATCTCTAATCACCCCTGCTCCAAGGTCAAGGTCACAAATCAAGGTTAAATGTTTTACAAGTCTTTGCTTGTCCAGGCCATTGCTGTAGATGTCTGTATAATAGTCGACGGATGTATAATGTTTGCGGTACTCTTATCAAATACTACAGAAGCTACAGTTGTGTTGACCAGTTAAACCCTGCGTACTCGTTGATGCAGTTATTTAACGCACCGAGCAGCTGCTCTGATCCTCACCTCACCTGGACCTTCCTCTTGGTGTCATGTATGAAAGTTGAAGTTTCTGAGCTGTGTGTGTAAAAGGTGTCGGGTACTGGTGGTTCATAGAAAGGCTCAAGTGTTCTGCCAGGAGATTGATCAGACCGTTAGCTTTATCTAATATTTATCTTTTATGGATGGCAGGGATTTTCCATTGGTCATATTTTAGTTCGCATGGGTGAATTTGAAGATTTGATGCATCTGTCACTATGCTATTTTGTTGTTGTTTCTGTTTACACATACCGCCCACCCCTTTCCTCTAAGAAAAATAAAAACCAGAAGCATCCCCAGCTTCTGCTCCTGCAATTTATTTTGAAAGGAAAATGGAAACCACGGTCCCAGGTGAGCTGAGCTTGCTGTCAGACTACACGCCTCCCTGTCCACGTTGATCCTTTGGACCAGGGCAGTGCTTAATTTGTAAACCAAATTATGCCAGAATGCAAATGGTGCAGGGGGCTCTGGGGGTCCTCCCCCAGAAAATTTTGAATAAATTAGATACAATTTCCTGCATTCTGGTGTATTTCAACAGGTTGTTAAACATCTTCGTTTACTTACATATGTTAACGCTTGATTCAATAACTATTTTAGAGAGCAACAAGAATTAGCCTGACCAACAGCTCTCCTTGTGTGAATAGACACACTCTGCTTCTCTCAAGCATCCTCACACCAGCTCCAGTATCTCCACTGCCTTCATGTGCTCCAATTCTCGGTTGTTTAGTTGAACAATGAGAGGACTTTTTTTTTTTAATGAAAGTAAATTGGACTGTCTTTTCAACATTTTGATCGCTGTTATTTTGACAAATTGGCTCCGTTGTTTTGTTACGTGACGTACATCACGTGATTACCCAGCAAACATTTCTCTCGTATTTTTAAATAAATAAATCAACATTTTATTAATGACGCACTTAAACTGTAAAACTGATTTGCAACTTTGTTGTGCTATTAAATTATATTTTTGTGTTTTTAATTAAATTGCCATGACTGTACTTTTAGGGGTGGAGATTTTTTCAAGGGTAGAAGTGAACATGTTTACTTGAAGGGGCAACTCTGATGTGACATAGGATCCTCGTAAGTGGCTGTTATGTTTAAAGTTAGTGTTTATGTAATTATTTTCAGATTATACATATCCAATATAAGTTTTAATCGTTCAAGGTAGTCAAATTTGTTCATACCTTTATTATTAGTAAGCCTGAGAGTTACCAGATTCAAGAAAACAGTTACCGGAACACACCCTGTCAAAATAAGAGAGTTCCCTGACCCTGTTCCAGCTCAGTTTAAAACCTGGACCAGGGATAATGAAGTCCTCTGGCTAGCAGAACCAGCAGCAGCACAAGCCTTTGCTTGATTAGGTTTTTCAGCTGCAGGATTCAGGATGAAAAACCTTTAATTCACCTGAAGACTTCAGTCCAGCGGTGTAGCTCCCTGATTCACCACTGTGAAGGATTGTTGTTTTTATTTAACGCTTTTAGACACAAATATAAAGGAGCTTGTATCCTGATGAGTGTAGATGAAGTCTGAGAGAAATGGGTTGAAGTTGGACGTGAAGACACCAGAACCTCATTAAGAGTCGTTTGTGGGCGTTGTGCATGTGATTGATCAAACTGAGGAGCAGCCTGCGGAGTTCCTGGTGCTTTCACTCTTTCCTCTCACTTCAAAGGTTTGCAAAGTGTCTGGTAGTTTATGTTCTGGGTCTGTCCTGGAATGTAACATAAAGCAACATTTTCTAAAACTGAGCTTATTGACTAAACAGTAACGAGTTTAAATTAAATTTTATTTACCGCATGATTCTGTGAATATGCCGTCTGTGTTTTCTGCAAAGGATAGATTTGAATATTTGTTTGGAAATAAAGTTTATAGAAAACCAATAATAAAGTACATAAACTTGTGCGGACATGAAAAATGTTTTGGAGCGAGTTCTGAGACCGCCTGGCTGGTTGTTGCTTCTCGATGAGTCTTCTCGTCTTTGTTTCTGACAGGACTAGACGGGATCTCACCTGTCTCTTTGCGTTTATGTCCACCTGTTTGACCGTTGGAGTCGAGGTTTCCTTCCTCTGAGAAAGACTTGAAGTTTTATTGAAATTACACAGCAGTCGTTTTAAAAAGAATCACCTTCTTCCTGTCCTCTCAAACCCAGCCGGTTGATGGCCGCTCGTCCTGAGCCTGGTTCTGCTGGAGGTTTCTTCCTGCTAAAAGGGAGTTTTTCCTTTCCACGGTCTCCTTTGTGCTCGCTCAGGATGGGAGACTGCAACAAAATGAAGATTCACCGAGTCTGCTGGCTTCCTTACATGGAGAACTTTACTGACTGGCTTTTGTATACGTGAATGTTTTTGTTCAGTGCCCTGAGATAACTTCTGTTGTGATTTGGCGCTATATAAATAATCGGAACTGAATTTAATGGAATTAAATCGAAGAGACCCAAGCCGCACATCAGATGTCATGGCTTGGCTCCTTTTTGTCCCGTTACAGAGCGAAGAGGGGGAGTTGGAAATGCCCTCTGTCTCTCCGTCCATGTTGTCGGCATAATAAATGAGGTACCGATTTCCATTTCAACTGTGGCTGCATCAATGTGTAAGAAGGTTCCTTTTGAAAAATGGGTTGCCACGTCAAAATTCAAGATGGCTACCACCATATACATCCATGTAAACCAGCCACCCCAGTCATTTGAGGAAACTATGCTTTCTAGTTTTTATATTACATAAAAGTCTAGTTTTCTCAAATGACGGGGTGGCCAAAGATTAATCTATGGTGGTCAAGGCCACCATTTGCCACCCCCTGGCTCCTTCACTGCACCTGTTTGGGGATTAAAAAAAACTACCTTTGTTCTGCTACACAGTCGAACTCCGACCCACTTGAATATCTTGCACAAAAACATGAAATGATCTCTGACTAGTTGAAGCGGCTTTTTGAAAAACAATTACTTCAGCTATAAAAACGAGACCATAAAAATACTGAAGCCTGTCTAGTTTTTTAATTTAATAAAAATTAATGATACAGACATTGCCATTTTATTTATGCTGCAATGCACTCTGGGTAAATGGTGTAGACAAATGGCTCCAGTGTGAGCTCCTTTCAGCTGGAATGTTAATTTTGGACATTATCTGACATTCAGCCCTTTAATTTAAACTGGAGCGCGTTGACAGAGAGGAGAATGCAGAAATGACTCAGCTTTCACGTTAGCTCAAGAGCTAATATACCGCTATATGAAATTAGCTGCAGAGCTAATAGGGTTAGCTCTGCAGCTAATAACATTAGCTCCACAGGTAAAATACCGGTTTATATGGCTTTAGCTCCAGAGCTAATAGGGTTAGATCTGGAGCTAATATAAATAAAGTTGGCTCCAAACTTTTATATAATATGTCTCATTAGTTCCAGAGCTAACAGTGTTTTTCTTTGTTCAGTTTAGAGATTCTGTTAAAAATTATTCATCAAGTTTCACGTTTTCCCAACAGACAGATGTAAGCTCACACACGAACACACCGATTCATGTGTTTTTGTGCGTTATTCTCTTCATTCATCCAGCAGCAGACCTGAACCAGACCAAAGGAGAAACGGATCATTTCAGAGCATCAAATCGAGGCCAAGTGTCCCCTAAAAATACCTTCGTATTGTTTACACTTTAGACCTGCCAAAAACTTTCAGGCTCTCTGGACAACCAAACTGTTCTTTCCTTTTTTTTAAACAAGTGACCCATTTAGTGTGGGGTGGAGTGTGTGTTGGTTTCCCAGTATACTTTTTGTGTTATGATGGAAACAACTTTGAACAGTGTCCATGTTATAAATCATTTTAAAGAATGATGAGTCAGCACTTTTAGGACACCTGAAACGACCTTAAACACACAACGCTCAGTTTAATCTTTAGATTTGTGCCTAAACCGCCTCGGTCTGAACGAGTCTTCGTCAGAGGACCGTCTTTTTTTCCGTCGGAGCGTCTGGATTCCTCGGTCCGTGCTGGTCTGTTATTCCTCGTGTCTGTCTCGGAGTGGAATGTGCTCCGGGAACTTTTCAGCACCTCTGAGACCGAGCAGGAAGACGGAGGCTGCTCCTGCAGCAGAGCAGAGCGCTCTCGTCCGCTCGGCTAACGCCTCACAAACAAAGACCTGGCTGTTTGTGAGGAGCAGAACAAGAACTGTGCCCCCCCCCCCCCATGAACACCCAGGTTTAATGAAGCCCAAGGCCTCCTCTGTTGTCTTTCACTAAAAACTCTTTGCATTAAATACTGAGGATTTCTCCTGCTGTCCCTTTGTGACGGCAGACTTATGGGGGAAAGCTTGCTTTTCCTGCCCCCCCCCGAGCTGTGTTACTGTAAGGGCATGATAGGGGTAGCAGAGTGGAAACACTTAGGCAGCGATTTTGTTTGGGACTCGAGCAGAATCTGTGCCAGTTTAACAAGGCCTCTGGCAGAGAGCGAGGGGGGGGTGGGGGGGCTGGTGTTAAAATAGAAACAGCCACTCGGTCGTCGTTATTTTAACAACCCATTTCTTCATTTTTACGTGTAAAGACGAGCAACAAGTCCTCAAACTGGAGACAAAGGCTTTTAATAAATTATATTTAGGTCGCTCTTTTTAAAATAATCACTTTATGGTGTCGATGAAATAATTACCACCTCATTTTAATCATCATCCTCGCAGCGTTTGGTCCTCCCTGCGTGCGTGATCTCTGCATCGTGTAGAAACATCACGGAACCGTAACGACGTCTGATTCTCGACCGCCGCCGTTTCAAGACTGACGGGCGGAGGCACCTTAAAGGCTCGTCTTTTAACAAGAAAGCCATAATGTTCCCAAACAGGAGGCCGCAACGACACGCTAAGCTGCTAATGCTACGCGTGCTTCAAGATAATCGCGCCGTGCTAAAACACGCTTAGGAATTTTAGTTCCACGGCGCATAATCTCTCGTTAATAAAATTTAATGAGTGAAAAAATAACCGAAAGGGTGCGCACGTGGACCAAACCGAACACGCCGTACCGAAACTGTTCGGTTTGGTCCACATGTACCGTTACACCCCTAGTTTTATATCACAGATTTTATTTACTTTTCATTTTATGGCTGTTTATTCTCGTCTGTACCTCGTCTTCTCTGCGCTTTGTCTAAAACAGGTCCTTACGACTCAGTGCGACTAACCTGTATACCGTATTTTTCGGACTATAAGGCTCACTGTCGATTAGTCTCACTGAGTCATGAGTGATAAAATAAATAAAGGTTGAATGAATTAATTAATTGAATTGGCATCTTCTCTAACATTTGGAGTCAACACAATTCAAGATGGCTGCCACACCTAACCAACCTTAGTCAACACAAAACTGTCTTTAACTCCGTCAGGTTTACAGCTACTGACCTGAACATTGGTGTGGTAGTAGCTGAGAGTCGTCCTCAACATACTTTGAGCATCTCAGAAGATTTGAAAACAGTTAAAGAAATTTAAACATTAAAAGGAGCACAACGCTGTCAATTCTCAAATGTCAGTTTAAAACTCTTGACATGAACGTCAGCAGGTGATATGCATTCCTTTAAGGAGGGATGGAGTTTAGTTTCTTTAAAATAGCCTGAAATTTTAAAAAATATGATGAAAACAACATTTATTCATTCAACCTTTATTTATACTGGTTAGTCTCATTGAGCCTTGAGGACTCGGTTACAAGAGAGACCTGTAACATAAAAGATAAAAAGAAATGATTTTGGATTTTCTTATATTGACCAATTGATTTGGTCTGTTTCCAGATTTTAACAATGAACCAATCGAGATGACAGAGTTACTCCATAATTTGTCCAAACAGATGTTTTTTAAAGCAACAGCTTCAGAAAAAGAACATCAGGACAACTGACTCATCAACTTGTAACTAAAAGTTGTAGTTTTAAAATAAAACGAGCCTAAATATTTTAAAGAAACAGTTCATCATAAATAATCAGTGAGATGATTTTCTGTTTCTTCTGGGGAAGATTTCATGACTAATCCTCAAATATGGGCCAAGAAAAATGGCGATGCTGCAGCTTAATTTAAAGGAAGCAAAAACTGCACAAACGGCTTCGATTTTCTGAGGAGGAGCTCACATCTGCAGGAGAGGAAGGACGGAGAAGGGATCAAATCAGATCCGGTGCCAGGAAGAGTATCTGTTCACTGCTGAAACGGCAAAATATAATCTCTTCCTTTAAACTGCATTTCTGCTCCTCAGTGTTAGACTGATTCACATCATGTGAAACGCATCAGTGTTTAGATTCACATCATGTGAAACGCATCAGTGTTTAGATTCACATCATGTGAAACGCATCATGTTTAGATTCACATCATGTGAAACGCATCAGTGTTTAGATTCACAT
>NC_056501.1:5662920-5671544 GCF_014905685.2 Nematolebias whitei | reverse complement strand
AGATTCACATCATGTGAAACGCATCAGTGTTTAGATTCACATCATGTCAATCATCATGAGCATAACAAGCTGAAATTAGAAGAAAGAACTTAGAAGAAGCACAAAACTGTTTAGCATAAAATCTGAAAGGAGCACAAAACAGCTGAGTAAAACAGCTGAAAGTAGCCGAAAATGTTTAAATTTGCAGAAGGAAGCTGAAAGAAGCTGAAGCAGAACAAAATGTGAAAGGAGCAGTAAAAGGTTGTAAACACATCTAAATCTTGAAGGATGTAAAATGAGCTCAATTCATTTTCTATGAGAATAGAATGGCAGAAAAGGCTAAATATTTCAAAAAGCTAAAGTTGCACCAGTACCAAAAGTCACAGCAGGATTCTCCTGAAAGAGCTGAACGTTTTGATTCATGATTTGTTGGAATAGCTGAAACCTGCAGGATGAGAGAGATGCAGAAAAACGTACAGAAGAAAACTGGATGACAGCGTGCAGGCTTCTTAAGGCTGATGGTGGTTTTCTTGGCTCGGTCTGAGGACTGTTGGCGTGGAGCGACTGCGACATCCTGTTGTTCGTTTCCTGTCTAAAACGACACCTTTTGTTACGCTCTTTAGTTTATTTTAACCCCAAATAATCGGTCTGCTCACATACATTAAAGTATGTAGTTGTAGCAAAAGTGAAATATTTTTAATGAGTTAAAATCTCAGGACGTTGTGAGTCATGGGTGGGTGGGAGGTTTTGTTTCCTGTATTTGTGTGTTTGGGGGAGAGGTTAGCCCACCCGAGCAAAGACCCGAACCACATCTCCCACCTCCGCGCTGCTCGCTGTGAATGCAGCTTTGTGTACTCGACGAGGCGGAACTGATTTACTGCCGACTAACTGAGCAGCCATGTTTTAAAGTGCTGCTGAGCTGACGGGAGCGAACAGAACCAACAGAACTCACCTTACATGTGTTTCTAACTTTCATATACAAGAATCAGAAACATCCACCTGGAGCCACAAAGCTCCAGATTCATCTCCTCACTAACAGAAATGCTGGCGCTCTGGGTCGACATGAAGTTCTGTCAGGGTTGTTTTTCTGTCCACGGTGGAGCTTCTTGGATCTTTTTCCATGAAGCGCATCGTGATTCAGAACCCAGCGTACCTTGACTGTGGAAATCTGCTTGTATGGTTTCCTTGGCTCTTTTTCTACCATTGTCACCATCTGTCCAATTAACCTGGGGTCGCATTTCCTCCTGCGGCCACATCCTGAGAAGTTTACTATAGCATCATAAACCTTTATATTTTTTAATACTCTTGTCAGCTGTGGTCAGAGGAACATGAAACTGCTTGGAGATGTTCTTGCACCCTTCATATAGATATCTGTATCTTCCTCAGTCAGCACTTTGGGTTCTCTGCTCCAGGTTCTGTGAAGAGAACCGAACCAAACTACCCAGAGTCCGTTGGTTCCCTTTAAACAGGACAGCATGGCTGACGGAAATCTTAAAGACGTCTCTGATGCTCATTAACGTCAAACAGTTTGAACCACAATGGAAAGATAAGTCTCTTTAAGGGCACCAACAAATCTGTCTACACCACTTTTAGCACATCTTTGGATAAAGTGGTTCTTTTCAAAATTTACAGTAACTGCCAGTCTTTAGCACGCACCTGAATCTAAGCTGCACATACTAAACAAAAAATATATATATTTTTTTGTACATATATAAGCCGCGTAGGTGCTCACATTGCAATACACGTCTCTCTTGGAGGTGGGTCCTCGTGACACACACAGATCTTCACCCTCACAGGTCTTCATGACAACTACCTCGCTCACTCATGGTTACTCTACTGAATGGTCTAACACATGATGAACACATGATGAACACATGATGAACACATGATGAACACATGATGAACACATTATCTAGACTAAGAACGAACTAATCACTAAAAGAACAATGCTAAACAGCTAACCGAAATTATTAGCAATGAACATAAATTTTACCCATAATTCCTCCCCGAAGCCATGTGACCAACAGTCAACCACAGCAGAATACTACAGTATGTACCAGTATTATACACAAATACGTACAGTAAATGTTTTTTGTTTTTTTCTGAACCGTGCCGGTAACACAGCTGGTTAAAATAATATATAAAAAACCGTAGCCTACCAGGAAGTCATTTATCCCTATCTTCCTCTTGCTGCAAGCATGTGAGACTCACATGCTCTGTGCATGCAGGGGAATCCCCCCTTCCGTTCTCTCCTCCCCAATTCATTTGTTCGACTGTGACCTGTTCTGTAATTTCATTTTTTTTTTTAATCTTTATTTTAACAGGTAGTCTCATCAATGTACGTTTCTCTTGGGGGGTGGGTCCTTGGGACTCAATGAGACTCCCTCATTGGTTCATTGTGGCTGACTGCTGGTCACATGGCCACAGAGAGGGATTATGGGTAAAATTTATGTTCATTGTTAATAATTTCGGTAAGATGTTTAGCATCGTTCTTTTATTGATTAGTCTTGTTGGTCTAGTTTGTGTTAGTCCATTCAGTAAACCATGAGTGAGGGATGTAGTTGTCATGAAGACCTGTGGGGTTCTCTCTGTCAGTGTGTGTCACAAGAACCCACCCCCCAAGAGAGTCGTGTATTGGGCAGCTATATGAGCGCCCGGGTGTGACGAAGCTAAATGTTTTTGGTGGCAGGAAGCTTGATAGCTGGTCAAAAAAAAAAAAAATCCATAAATTAGCTGCAGCGTTGTATAAGCTGTGGGGTTCAAATCCTGTGAACAAAGTAGCGGCTTATAGACCGGAAATTACGGTACTTCTTAATTCTATCTCAGACTGACTGCACACAGCTATACATTAGACTGTTGCTTTTAACCAGATCACTTTTCAGGAGAGACGTCACGTCATATCTCTAACAACAATCTGTGTCTGTGCTTCGGTTTCCATTTTGGTCAAATATGAAACCTCTCAGAAGGAAACGACGAGCTCTTCTGTCCGAATAACACAAACAGTCGTAAAGCGGCGGGGACGGTTTATTTCTTCTGTAGAATGAAGAAGGCTCGTCTTAACGATGCCTCTTGAACATTTTGCGGCATCGTTTCAGACCGTTGGGTGTAAAGTGGCTCAAAAGCAGCAGTTGAATTTAAAACACTTAAATGAGATTTGATGCCAAGAATAATCTTCAGCAGTGAGGAAAAAAGCTGCAAGCCACTCCAACCAACAAATTAAAAAGGTCTTTATAGACGAGTGGGAAGGAGTTTTCAACCCATTCCAGCATGTTTTGGCCGCGCTGTGGCCTTCACCAGAGAGACAGCACTAAAGTAAAAAGCCTGAATGCCTCCTGCTACTAAATCACCCCAAAGCCTTCATTGTCGTGTCCTTGGTGTTGATTGTCACCGTGTAACGATTCCAGGGTAACAAGAGCGAGGACAACACTTTAATTCGCTTTCCCTCTTCAAACCAGCTTACAAGCAGATTTACGTCCATATTCTTGGATGAGCCTGTGAGGTTGTACGTTGAGCGTCACTTTGAATGACTCGAGAACCATAATCCCAGCTGAGCTCTGTAATTTACCACCATGAAGTCTGACAGCCGTGTAAATTACAGGTGTCCCGTGTCTGTATCTGTAACACTTTTGATGCTTCGCTGCAGCAGCTAACCTCCTCTCAGGTGATGCCCTTCGGTATGTGGCAAGCCCGTGCCACATTTTGCATGAACGCCTGAGTTTTCATGTCCAGGCCATGGCACAGACATGCCGGTTCTTCATGTAATTGAAGGGCGTTATAATTAGGTCTCAATTGGACCTCAGCCTCAATAAAAGCAGTGCAGGATTTCTGGGTCGTTTCAGTTTTTGCCTGTAGCGAGAAAATCTCATCTAAAGTGAAACGACTCAGGTTTTTCATACCGCTGGCACGCCTGACGACCCGCACGCCAAGAACGTACCCGGTTTCACATCAAGCTGTCCCGACTTTCCTTTAACACTGGATCTGGAATCAGACACGCAGAAACGTTTGCAGACGGTTCCAGGCAGTAATTTATGGTATCTGATAACAACGATGGCCTGGAAAAAAGCTTTGGATAAGCCCGACTCGGTGTTTTCCTGTGCAGGTGGTGGTGGGGGTGGTGGTGGTGGTGGGGGGGTCACTCTGAGGTCAGCCAGAGTAATGAAAGAATTTTTCTTTTTTTTTTTACTTTTAAATTAAAACGTACAGAAAACATTTTTGGTTTGAAGTTTTGTACCAAACAGCATAAAAACAGCTGAAATGTGAAGAAAAGCTGAATTAATTAATTAATTTAACCTTTATTTAAACATGTAGTCTTATTGAGTCATGAGGACTCGTTTTCAACAGAGACCTGTCAGAGCAGATGGTGGTTAAGGGCCTTGCTCAAGGGCCCAGAGAGGGTGGATGCAGGTGTGGGTGTTTCACCTTTCCTACTCACATTTTAATGTTGTCTGTCTGGGGAGTTGAACTGGCGAACTTCCAATTACAGGCCCACCTACTGTAACCTCTGCGCCACCACTCTCACTCTAGCTTAAATGTAGCAGAATCAGCTGAAATGGGCAGAGAGAGAGGCTGAATTGATGAATAGATTCTCTGTGGTTTTCTGTTCTTTTGTAGATTAGCTGTGGTGGCCATCTTGAATTGGGTTGACATGATGGGTATAGTCACATTATTTAGACCTGTCTAAAGCTTTTGATACTGTAGATCATGACATCTTATGCCATGATCTCTGATATTGGTTTAATAGATCACACTATCGGTTGGTTTTCTAATTATCTCTCAGGCCGAAAGCAATTTGTTCAACATAATTGCACTCCTCCTTCTTTAACTGTCAGTAATGGTGTATCACAAGGCTCAGTCTTAGGACCCTATCTCTTTACAATCTAGACAAGTAATGTACCAGAAAATTCCTGATGCGTCCTTACATCTCTATGCTGATGATACAGTTGTTTATTGTCGAGCTAAAACAGTTGCTAAGGTTTTCCAGCTTCTCCAGTCTGCATTCGACTTTGTTCTGTCTCAAACTGGTGCTAAACACTGATAAAACCAAAGGGATGTTGTTTTCAAACAGGAAATCGGTACCAGCAGTTTTTCCTTCTATCTTAATGTATGAATGGTGTTCCTACTGAGTTTGTGGATTCTTATAAATACTTGGGAATCTTGGTCGATGCACATCTCTCTTTTAAGCTGCATGTTGAAAACTTGATAAAGAAGCTGAAAGTTAAACTGGGTTTCTTTTTCAGAAATAGATGTTTTAACTCTGAATGCCAGGAAACACCTTGTGGCTGCTACTTTCCTACCGGTCATTGATTATGGTGACATGATTTACATGAATGCTCCTGCAAGCACCCTGCAGATGTTGGATGCTGTCTATCATGGAGCACTAAGATTCATAACTGGCTGTAACTACCGTACCCATCACTGCACCCAGTATTCACTGGTTAACTGGACATCATTAACTTCACGCAGACTCTCTCACTGGTACATTTTCATCTTTAAATCACTCCTTGGTCTGCTGCCTTCATACATCTCCTCCTACATGTCATGTCGTCAGTGCAGTTACATTGTGCTCTCTCAGGACATTATTACCTGCAGCGTCCCCTCAGTGCGGACTGAACTGCCAAAGGGACTTCTCCTACTCTGCTCCTGTTTCCTGGAACACCTTGCAAAAAGATCTGACGCTCTCGACTTTGATCTCTAATGGATTTTAAACAACTAAGTTCATGGCAAAAACCAATGCAGACATGTTCCTGTTCGTAGTATTTTACCTTGTTTCATAATGTAGCTTGACCTGTTTTGTTTTATAACACTACTTTTGTTTACTTTTCATTTTATATGCATCTAATGATTGTTTACAGTCTGTACCTCGTCTGTGGTTGGTTTAAAACAGGTCTCAGTTGTAAATGAGTCCTCGTGACTCAGTGAGACTAACCTGTAGAAATAAAGTTTGGATGAATAGTCGAACAGATTTTTGTTCAGGTGGTTTGATAAATCTGACCCTGCAGGTCTGCAGTGACTGTAGTCCTGCCACCCCCTCCTCCCACCACGTTCATTTGTTCTGCAACAGGTTTGACTGGAAACCCTCACATCCTGCTGAAAACACCGATACAGGCGTGTCTGGACCAGCCCGTTTTCACACGTTTATTTTTGAAGTGCGATATTAATGTCTCTCCTCGCGGTCGACGAAACGTGAAGCCGATCCGAAAAGAGTCTAAGCTTCTCCGTACCTCGCCTCGCTGTTGGAGGCAGAAATCAGACGGTTTATTTTCAAAGCTTGAAGGGCAGCGCACGTGAGGACTGTTTGCAGACGGTTTGAACTGACGCTCGTCCACATACTTGTGTTTAGGAGGTTGGCGCTCGTGTTTTTTTGGAGCGGAGGACGCCGCAGCTGTCGAGCAGACGTCTGTTGATCGCAGGTTTTACCAGAGATCCCGAGGAGAGGGCCGCGGGGCTTCTTGGGTTTCTGTTTTCTTTGCGGATCCAGTGACTGAAGACGGTGTCCTGCAGAAAAAACCCACGTTGAATCAGAGAAGCCGTCACTCTGAAATCCTGCTTGATGAGCTCAGGCCTCTCGTCTCTCTGCACGCCGTCTGTCCGTCATCTGAAGAATGAACGTAGAAAACAAACAGCCCGTCTTTGTGTGCGAGGTTCTGTCTCTGGTGGCCCGGATCCAGTTCTGTAACGAGCAGCAGCTGCATCCCTTGCCCCGGTGAACGTGTCATTTGTTGCACGTTTGGCAGTCTCACACACACACGCACAACTCTGCTGCAGTTTGAGCAGAGTGTAATTTTTCTTCTTTCGGCTGCTCCTTCTTCAGGGGTCACCACAGTGAACGAACTCGTGCAAAGACTTGGTGGTTGTTTTTACACCGGATGTTCTTCCTGACACAAACACAGACCACCGAGCTGCCACAGTTCTCTGTGCGGAGCAGAGAGCTGCTATCTGGGGCGCCCGGGGGAGCAGATGGTGGGGGTTAAGAGCCTTGCTCAAGGGCCCAGAGTGGGGCAAACAAGGGCGGAGGCAGGTGTGGGTGTTTCACCTGCCATTATACAAGCAGGACGCCCCGCCCTGTCAACAGAACCGAACGCCCTGCCTACCGAACTGCTCTCCCCACCCCCCCATCATCAACAACTGCTGTCGCTGATGTAGCGCTAACCTATAGCCGTGCAATACAAACGCGCTAACTAAAAAGCTAAATAAGTAGCGCTCTGTTTTCCTCAGCTTAGAGAACATGCAAACATGCAGAAGGGCCCCCAACCAGGATTTGATCCGGGCATCATCTTGTTGAGAGGCAGCAGTTCATTCATTCATCCTTTATTAAGACAGGTTAATCCCAGTGAGCCTTGGGGACTCATTTACAAGAGAGAGCTGATTTTAACAAAGAGTGATGACAACAGTGGACAATCATAAAGGATGCATACAACTTGAGGTGTTTTTTTTTTTAATAATTGAAAATAAAATGGTATTTAAAAGAAAATGTAACAAAAAGACAGCGAGATTGTAGAAAAGTTCTACCAACTGAGCCACTGGTTCCTGCAGGCAGGGCGCCCTCCTCGGATAATAGTACAGGAAACACTGTGATACATTTATACAGTGGACCCTCGTTTATTATATATATATATATATATATATATATTCTCCACTGCAGAACAGAGAACGACAGGAGGAAGCTTTTTCTGCAGCTGTGGGCTGCACACAGGAGCAGCAGGTGCTAAATAATAATTAAAATAAAAATTTCATGCCGATCGTGCGGCTCATCCATCAATCAGCCAATTGTGTGTCATGTCCAACCTTTGAAAAACCACGATGGAGCGAGGGACTACTGTATTTTTAATAAAAAGTAAATAACAAAAATAAAGTTTGCGGTTGTGAGGTTTTAAAAACCGTAGGTTTGATTCCTGTTAAATAAAACTCTCATGATTGACGTGTGTCTCTGACCAGTCAGGGTCCTGCGTCTGCTCACATCAAATCTTCAGGCAGGAAATGGGTCACCAGGGCCACATGGTTCTGGTTTTAGTCTCCATAACTGGATTTGGTTTATTTTGGAGGGGGGGGGGGGGGGTCTTTAAGCACTTCACGATTTGATTAAGGCCTGCTCTGCATTTATGAAATGATTTTGATGCATTTTAATTATCCTGAAACTTAAAGGGTTTATGTTAACAAAGAAATTAACGGTAATATCAGAAATGTTAATTTGCTGAAGTCAGTGGATGAGCGGCCATTTTTCTTTTCTACTCAGGGGCTCTGAAGCCTTTCCTGCCCGCTGTTTTCCCTTTAACGGCCTCTGAGCAGCAGGTTTCCTGCCCCAGCTGCACCAAACTCAGAAAGTCCCAAGAAGGATTTGGTTTCTTGTAGTTGGAGGTTCAGGAGAAGTCAAAGTTTTAGAAGCAAAGATTTGAAATCTGTAATTAGATGCTCACAGACAGAAACTTTTCATGCTGCCTGTGATTCTGGCTCTGATGTTGTTAAATGCTCCAGGATCGGACTGGACGCACAGGAGGTGTTCGAACTGGGGGGGCCTACATGAAAAAATAACAAACTTTAAGGAGGTCGAGGTCATCGAGTGTTTCTTTGGTGTTTGATGGAAATATGTTGTTGTTTACATTTAAAGCTTTTGCGCAGTTCTGCTCACTGTGACATTATTAAATATA
>NC_056501.1:5628493-5662520 GCF_014905685.2 Nematolebias whitei | reverse complement strand
TTTATTTAGAAAGGTTAATCCCATTGAGCCTCGAGGACTCATTTACAAGAAAGACCTGATTTCAACAAAGAAAGAAGAAAAACAATGGACAATTATATAAGAGGCATACGGCTTTATTTATTTATTTATTTTTAATTTAAATATATATATATATTTAATTAAAATAAGATGGCAAAAAAAAGTAGCAAAAACAGCTAGTTTATAAGGCGTATGTAGAAAACTAAAAACAGGAACATGTATATATTAAAACTTGATTTGTTAATTTTTCAAAAGTTTTATTCTGTAACTTGGTTCTGGTCCAGAATGATGAACTTGAAGCTGAAATATTTAACCTCATGATACACAAACAGACAAAATGTTTCAGGACTAATATTTATAAAACGATCAACAAGGCTTTCTGTAGAAACACATTTATAGCCTCTCACTGACATTTGTTTTTAACGACGTGCTCTTGTAGCTGTTTTTTTATGATAAAAATGTTTAGATTTGTCTCGTGTTCTGTGACGACGTGCTGAAATAACAACCCGGCCTCTCTGTCCCAGTAACCCTGAGAACCCTGAGAACAGTAAATAAAAGTACGGTATGCAGAAACTCTGCCTTTGTTTTCACGCTGCAGGCGGACCGGACTCTGAACCGGAGACAGTTTGGTGTTAATGAACCATTTTTCTGTGCCTCAGTGAAGAATGTCGTCAAACCTCCAGGTAGCTGCCGGAGCATGAATGTGAGCAGCTCGCTCACTGTTCAGACTGAGACATCTCACAGTTTGACCTCTTCTGACCTCTCGTTCAATCAGGAACCTTCAGAAATGTTTCAGTTCATTTAAACCCCACCATAATTACTTGTTGCCTCCAGCCAAGTCCAACAAAAGCTAAAGTGACCAGAATTATAAATACATCCGTATCTGGTTTGGTTTAAAAATGCTTTGAAAGTACATTTTCGACTCATCAACACCTCAAGAATAAAGTTATAAGATTATTGTATGCAGCTGTTGGAGAGAGTTTGCTTATCTTAAATAATGTCAGTAATGAATGTTCTTATAAAGTTAATCATGGAGTTCCTCAGGGTTCAGTGCTTGGATCAATACTCTTTCCTTTATATGCCTCCTTTAGATAAAGTTATTAAATAACCTGGGATACATTTTCATTGTTATGCTGATGACACACAGTTATATTTGTCCATGAAACCCAGTGAATCCAATCAGCTTACAAGCATGTCTTAAAGACATAAAAACCTGGATGACCCTTAATTTTCTGCTTTAAAACTCAGACAAAACTGAGGTTTTGGATTTTGGACCTGAGCATCTTAGGAATTAATTTTTCAGTCTTTCTCTCTCCTTAGATGCATTAATCTGTCCTCCAGCTCTAATGCTAAAAATCTTGGTGTTATTTTTGATCAGGACATGTCTTTTATCCCCCACATTAAAAACATTACTAGAACCTCCTTCTTCCACCTGCGTAATATCACTAACATTAGAAACAGCTGATCTAAAGATGATGCAGAAAAAACTGGTTCATGCATTTGTCACGTCTAGACTGGACTATTGCAATGGTTTATTATCTGGGTGTCCAAATACTTCTTTAAAATGTCTTCAGTTGATCCAAAATGCTGCTGCCAGAGTCTTAACTGGAGTTACTGGGAGAGATCATGTCTCTCCAGTTTTAGCTTCTCTCCATTGGCTCCCTGTCAAATCCAGAATAGAATTCAAAATCTTACTTCTAACCTACAAAGCTCTCAACAACCTAGCTCCATCTTATATTACAGATCGTATTGTTCCATATTTTCCTAAGAGAGCACTTCGCTCTCAGACTGCAGGTTTACTTGAATCAGAATTAAAATAAGATTTATTATCATTGTACCGGGATACAGTGAGATTATGTTCGTACAGTCGTCCGAAAGATGAGTGGAGTGCACGTTGCTGCTGCTACGAAAGTGCGGCCTCTTATTCTTTATCAGAATGCTTTTTAGTTAGAAAAATGTAAAAGGCCATGAGGATGGATTGTGGTATTACAAAAAATATATATCTTCACAACTTGTGGTTCCTAGAGTTTCCAAAAGCAGAATGGGAGGAAGATCTTTCAGTTCTCAGGCTCCTCTCTTGTGGAACCAACTTCCAGTTTCTGTCAGTGAGGCTGACACATTGTTCAGTTTTAAGACTTTCCTTTTTGATAAATCCTATAGTTAGTGTCGGAGATTCTTTATTGTCATTCGCACCTCATGTGGTACATGTGGTGGAGCGAAATTATGTTCACAGGGTCCCACCAACAATAAAATGTATAAGAAAAACTGTAATAACATCTAAGATATGAACTAAGAAAAACATCAACTAAATATACACTAAGCACTCATAACATAAAACATTGAACATCAGCACAAACATGAACATGAGTCTGTGAGCAGATGAGCACGCACGAACACATCAACATGAAACAGATCAGCAGCAACATGAAACAGATCAGCAGCAACATGATGTGATTATTCTGGTTAGAGATTCATGAGTCTAACAGCCTCAGGGTAGAAGCTGTTCCTCAGTCTAGTGGTTCTACACTTAATGCTCCTCAACCTCCTTCCTGAGGGGAGTGGGGCAAAAAGTGTGTGTGCTGGGTGGGTGGGGTCCTTCATGATGCAGGTGGCCCTCTTCCTGCATCTGGAGGTGTAGATGTCTGTGATGGTGGGGAGGCTGACTCCAACATCTTCTGTGCAGCCTTCACCACTCTCTGCAAAGCTTTTCTTTCTGCAGCTGTGCAGCCTCCATGCCACACGTTGATGCTGGAGCACAGGATGCTCTCCACTGCACACCTGTAGAAGGAGGTGAGGACTGAGCTTCCAGACCTGCTCGTCTCAGCCGCCTGAGGAAGTAGTTAGGGTTGGCTTGTTATGATGCCTTAAGCTTAGACTACTAGAGGACAAATTGACCTTATTTCCTTAAATTAATTGTTAAAATTGAACAGTTTTCATTTGATACTGTTTCTATCGTAACATGTGATTCTTGACCTGCTATTGTGTATCTGTTCCTACCAAACCCAGCCGGTCGAAGAAGATGGTCGCTTGTCCTGAGCCTGTTTCTGCTAAAAGTTTCTTCCTCATGAAGGAGTTTTTTCTTTCCACTGTCGCCTTCATGTTTGCTCAAGATGAGAGTTCTGTGATGGAGTTAAACTCAAAGCTGCTCCTCAGATAAATAACTAATCCTTTTTTGGTTTGGATTCAGATAAATATTATTAACTTGTTTTTTTATATATGTGAATGTTTCTGTTCAGTGCCCTGAGGCGACTTCTGTTGTGACTTGGAGCTAGATAAATAAACTGAATTGAATTAAACAAACCCAGGAGCCTGGTCCTCCTCCTCCTCCTCCTCCTCCTCCTCCTCCTTCTCCTCCTGTTGACCAGGATCTGTTCAAACTGCGTCGCTCGTTCAGACTCCAGGTGAACTTTGACCTACCTGGTCTGCATGTGCACGTTTCAGCCTCACTCAACCACAGACCTGATTTCATTACAATAAAATAATCACGTTTCCCAAACCTTTACAGCATCTTCAGACGTCTAACTTGTCTAATTTTTACATCATAATTAGTTTAAATCAGATCAAGATGTTTTCAATAAATTCTGTTTTTTTTTTTTATAAAACAAACTCATCTCCCAGAGTAGCAGGTCTTTGTGTAACTGGAAGTAAATCAGTATGTCAACAATGCAGTGACACCCCTCCCCTCTCCCCATGACATCCTTTTTCCTGGACCAGTATCCGCAAAAACCATGAGAACCATAAATAAAGTGCAGAGATGCACCCTTTGCTCTCCCGCTGCAGGCGGAACAGACTGAGACCGTCGTGAGGCCGTTTCCTCATGTACTGGAGGGGAATCTCATTAAGACTCTGTGGGATGAGTAGATTTTTACAGTAGGTTTTAAAAAACTCGGGGTGAGACTTTAGATGAGCCACTGATGTTAAACTCATAGAAAAGAAGCCTTCAGCTTCTCAGCACAGTTATAACCTTCTCCTCCTTATTTGTTCTGCCTCTGTTTTTCTTTTAAAATGTATTTAATATATTTCTGCTGTTGTAAATTGCGTTTTAATGAATTGAGTATTTAAATTATTTTAGAAGGAAGTATTAAAAGCAGAAATTACTTCTGAAACATCTGAGTTAAGCACTAATCTAGTTTATTTTTATGGGCAAAGCTGATAAACACCTGCTGAGTGTTTCTGCTTCCAGCACCCAGAGGGGTTTGTTTTCAATTCTTCTCCATTTTTTTTTTTGCTTTAATAACATGCCTGCACTGTTAATTATTTCATACCCAGGGAAATTAAATGTTTCCTTCACTTAATTATCGAAAAGTACGCAACCAGTTGAAAAGAACTGAATATAAATGCAATGTTGCCCTGGTCAGCATTAGGGAAGGTTCTTCATAATTTATTGTCACTCATTGTTACTTCTTGTTAAGTCATCGTTCTGGTTTGTCCTTTTCAAACCAGACTAATCTGATGAACTCTTCTTTTGTTTCAGGATTTCGCAAAATCAGCCTAGACGATCTTCGGAAGGCCTACATCGTCAAGGATGTGCAGCAGTACATCCTTCACCGGCTGGATCAGGAGGAGGCCCTGAGGCAGCACCTGACCAAGGAGACCGCCGAGATGCTGAACCAGCTTCACATTAAAAGCAGCGGCTGTTTTCTCTACCTGGAGCGAGTGCTGGACGGCGTGGTGGAGAATTTCATCATGCTCCGTGAGATCCGGGACATCCCAGGGACCCTCAACGGCCTGTACCTGTGGCTCTGCCAGAGGCTCTTTGTGAGAAAACAGTTTGCCAAAGTTCAGCCAATTCTCAATGTGATCCTGGCAACTTGCAGGCCACTCACAGTCAAGGAACTGTACCACGCCGTCTGGACCAAGAACATGACTCTAACTATGGAGGAATTTCAGAAAAAGATGGACATTCTGGCCAAGCTGTTGGTTGATGGTCTTGGAAGCACTAAAATCCTTTTTCACTACAGTTTTGCAGAATGGCTGCTGGATGTTAAGCATTGCACCCAGAAGTACTTGTGCAACGCAGCAGAAGGACATCGGATGTTGGCCATGAGTTACACTTGCAGAGCAAAGCAGCTGAAACCTCTCGAAGTGCAGGAGTTCGCGCTTCACCTCGTCAACTCAAACCTGCAGATCGAGCCGTTTAATCTTGCTCTTTGGATGGTCTGGAATGGAACACCCACTAAAGACTCTCTGAGCACGTCCATACCAAGAGAACAGGAGGTTCTGCAACTCCTGGTCAAAGCTGGGGCTCACGTTAACAACGAAGACGACCACGCTTCGTGTATTGTACAACAGGCACTAGAGCGAGAGGACTCGATACGAACGTTGCTCGACAACGGAGCATCTGTGAACCAGTCTGACTCCAGTGGAAGGACTCTGCTGGCCAACGCTGCATACAGCGGAAACCTGGACGTGGTTAATTTGCTCATATCAAGAGGTGCGAACATGGAGCTAGAAGACAACCATGGACAAACAGCACTAACTCTCGCTGCAAGGCAGGGCCACACCAAAGTGGTGAACTGCCTCATCGGCTGTGAAGCTGACATAAACCACACGGACCACGACGGATGGACAGCTCTCCGCTCAGCAGCTTGGGGTGGACATTCAGAAGTTGTGTCCGCCCTGCTTTATGCTGGAGCCAAAGTGGACTGTGCCGATGCTGATGGGAGGACCGCTTTAAGAGCTGCTGCTTGGGGAGGCCATGAAGACATAGTACTAAACCTTCTTCAGCACGGAGCTGAAGTCAACAAAGCAGACAATGAAGGAAGAACCGCTCTCATTGCAGCAGCATACATGGGGCATAGAGAAATCGTCGAGCACTTACTTGACCATGGAGCTGAAGTCAATCATGAAGATGTCGATGGGAGGACTGCCCTTTCAGTGGCTGCACTGTGTATCCCTGCTAGTAAAGGTCACGCATCGGTTGTAAGCCTTCTCATAGATCGAGGAGCAGAGGTTGACCACTGTGACAAAGACTGCATGACTCCTCTTCTTGTGGCTGGCTATGAAGGACATGTGGATGTAGTTGATCTACTTCTGGAAGGTGGCGCCGACGTGGATCACACAGACAACAATGGGCGCACCCCTCTTCTGGCAGCTGCATCAATGGGCCACGCATCTGTGGTGAACACGTTACTCTTCTGGGGAGCGGCAGTTGATAGCATCGACAGTGAGGGACGGACTGTGCTGAGCATTGCGTCTGCTCAGGGCAACGTGGAGGTGGTCAGAACTCTGCTGGACAGAGGTCTGGATGAAAATCACAGGGACGATGCAGGCTGGACCCCGCTGCACATGGCTGCATTTGAAGGCCATCGCCAGGTTTGCGATGCTCTTATTGAACAAGGTGCTCGCTGCTCCGAAGTAGATAATGATGGTAGAATCCCGCTGATATTAGCTGCACAAGAGGGACATTATGACTGTGTGCAAATTCTTCTGGAAAACAAATCCTGCATTGACCAGAGAGGATATGATGGTAGGAATGCTCTCAGGGTAGCTGCACTAGAGGGTCACAGGGACATCGTTGAACTGCTGTTGAGCCACGGTGCTGATATAGATCACAAAGATGCAGATGGACGCCCAACACTCTACATATTGGCTCTTGAAAATCAACTAGCCATGACCGAGTATTTCCTTGAAAACGGTGCAAATGTGGAAGCTTGTGACACTGAGGGCAGAACAGCCCTCCACGTATCTTGCTGGCAAGGACATGTTGAAATGGCGAGGCTGCTGATTAACTATCACGCTGACGTGAACGCCTGTGACAACGAGAAGCGCTCTGCTCTCCAATCTGCAGCCTGGCAAGGCCATACTAAAGTTGTGCAGTTCTTGATAGAGAACGGCGCCCATGTGGATCATACATGCAACCAGGGAGCGACGGCTCTAGGCATAGCCGCCCAGGAGGGTCACATCGATGTCGTGCAAATACTTCTAGAAAACGGGGCTGACCCCAACCACGCCGATCAGTTTGGACGCACAGCCATGAGAGTGGCAGCCAAAGGTGGTCATTCCATGATCCTAAAACTTCTGGACAAATATGGAGCCACAACTCTAAATGGATGTAACCCTTCCCCTGTGCATACCATGGAGGATAAAACACCATTAGCAGTCACAGGAAAGATGCAGTCACTTACCATCAAATCGAGTAGTTCTGGCAGCACGGGGGCAGGAGATGTGCAGTCTTCTGGACGTGGTCTTCCTATTGGACCAGTCCATGCGTTCAGTTCACCGTCGGAGTCCCCCGATTCCACTGTGGACAGGCAGAAGTCCTCCCAGTCAAATAATTCCCTTAAGAGTTCAAAAAACTCCTCCTTAAGAACCACGTCATCTACCGCCACAGCTCAGACTGTGCCGATCGACAGCTTTCATGGGATGACTTTCACAGAACAAATTCAGCAGCACTCACTGCCCCGCAGCCGAAGCAGACAGTCCATCGTGTCCCCTTCTTCCACGACCAAGTCCGTCAATCAGCAGCCATCATCTCCATCAAACGACTTCGACTGGTCTCAGCTGAAACTGGGTCTGAAGTCAGCAAAGGGAACCAAAATACCAAACGGGACATCTAACGGCAAAAACACTCTGGGAGACAAAAAGAAAATTAAAAGCAGCGGATCAAGCCAAGGTCAGGTTCTGGAGTACGAGATGACTCAGCTCGACAAGAGAATGGCCTTCAATAAATCTGTGGCTAACATCGCCGTGAAGGATCCGCACTGTAAGATCATGATCGGTGGTCCAGTTCAGCAGGAACGAGGCCAGGACCAGTTCTTCATCCAGCAGCAGAGCTGCGCCGACAAGAAACGGAACGGTATCGTGACCAACCCCAACTATCACCTACAGGTGAATCAGGTGATCCTGGGGAGGGTATCGGTTCCTCGAGCTGCTCAGAACCGGGGCCACCAGGACGTGCTGGAAAACTATCCCATTGGAGAAACAGAACTAAGCATTAAACAAGCCCTGAAACTGCAGATCGAAGGATCCGACCCAGGTTTCAACTACAAAAAGGAGACCCCATTATAACCAGTACTCAAAGGATGTACCGAAGACAGAGTGACCATGAACCTCGGTTTATTCACAGCAGCCGATGCCGACACTCAAAACAACCTTTAACCATCAAGTTTGCAGAACCTTCGTTGGTTCTTCTCAGATCTGCATGAAGAAAGCCTCGTTCTGGATCAGAACCCAAATCACTCCTTTACTGTTTCAGAGGTCTGGGACACAGTTCGTCCTGCAGACGTTGGAGATGACGTGCCAAAGCAACGGTTTTCATCTGCAGAACAATGAACGCTGTGTTTTCGCTGTGGGAGGCAAACGGGACCCAATCATTTGTGCCTACATGTTACAGCCTTCTTTGTTTTCCTTGAGTATCATTTTAATTTAATGTAATGCTATTTAATAAACCGTGTAACTGCACTTTTAAAAAGAGTAACATTCATCCATGTTTTATCTTCTGTTCCAAACATATCAGTACTTTAACAACTGCACTTCTGGAAATGTTGTGAAGTTTAAAAATATATATTTTTAAAAATGCAATGATTTGTCCTCGAGGCTCCACATCTTATCCACAGTGAACATACTCGTATCAAATGTTAAAACTAAGAAATGGTAGATTTTAACGTTATGGCAGCGTCACATCCAGCAGTCTGAGGACCTTTAGGACTCGAGGAGTCCAGTTCCTGGAGGTTTTGGATGGAATGTGGTCCCGTTCTGGTCTTATGGTGGGTTCTAGCTGTTCAACAGTCCTGAACCTGCACTGATGAAGGCTTTCAGATGTGTAAGCTGCCCATGCCAGAGGCACTAATGCACCCCCATACCATCAGAGAGGCAGACTTTTGAACCGTGAGCTGATAACAGGCTGGATGGTTCCTCTGCTCTTTAGTATGGAGGACGTGGTGTTTGTGGTTTCCAAACAAAACTCTAGATCTGATCCGTCTAACCACAGAACAGTTCTGGACTCACCTCAGTCCATTTGAAACGAGCTCTGGTCCAGAGAAGACGACCGCGGTTCTGGATGGTGTTCACATCTGGCTCCTTTGTCTGATAGAGCTTTAAGCTGCAGCTGTGGATGAACTGTGTTCACAAAGATCTGTAGAAGAGTTCCTGAGCCCAGATCAGAACCAGACCTGGTTTTAATGCAGGGGCCCCTGAGGACCCGGAGATCACGTCCAGAACTGACCTGAGCTCAGAGACTTGTTCAGTTTTTCATTAGGAACTTTATTCTGAACTTATTTAACTATTTTAGACTTTTCTCACACAGATGATCCTCTGCCCATCTTCTAAAATGCTCTCATTGTACCCAGACCTGTTACTAATTAATCTAATTAGTGGACAAATGTTCCTACAGTTCTTTATTTGTTCTACTTTTAGAACCTTTTGTTTCCCCTGGAACATTTATTTATAGAGACTTTGGATAAAAGACGAGACGTTTCCACAGAATCCGTCCAGAAGACCCGACTCGACCTCGTTAGATGTTTAGAGACGCGTCGCTGCCATCAAGTTCAAAATTATCTTTACAATTTCTTAATTCCAACATTTGGTACGTTGACCTGTGAATAAATTAAGGGATTATAAAATGTGCAAATCGTTGCGTTTTGTTGATATTTGACGCGTCACAACCTTTTCAGATTATTTGTCATCACGTTCAGTTTTCACCGACAGCGATGAACACGTTGTCCCAAATCAGAGGATCCAACAGGAACTGATGTCAAGAAAAAGAGTCTGCCTTTCTAGAAACCCCAAATAATCTGTGTTAATCTGGGATAAGTGTTAATCTGGGATCAGTGTGTGTTCGTCGTTAACGGATGTGGCAGTTCACAGGTGTATAAAAAGCGTATTTATTTTTTTGGGGGGGTAAAAAGCCACTTTTGTGTTTTTCCTTTTTGCGTTCTCTCACGGTGCTGTGTTCAAACGATGCTTTTATTTTTTTAACCGCGTTCGGTTTATTTTCTCAAACATCCGAGGATGAAGATTTGATCGGTGACGTAAAAGCAAAAGTTCATTTCGTCCCCGTGGGACTTCTCACTTTTTGTACCGTGACGTTTCTGTGTGCAAACGTCCAGCGGTGTTCAAGTCGCCGCCATCAGCAGAAGTTTGGTGCTAACACGCAGCCGTTTTGCTTTTTGGTTGTTTTTTCTGATTTTAGCGAGAAGCAGCAAAAACCCCAAACATTGTTTGTTTGTTTGTTTGTTTACGTTTCTTCTGCTGGATTTTTCAGGGGCGCGACACAAAAAGGGGTTCAGCCATCAAGACAACTATCTGTTAGTGATTCTGTATTTTTTATTATTTTATTTTGTAAAGCCAAAGTTGAAGCAGCAGACTGCTCCTCGCGGGGAGGAGGAGCCGAGGGAGCTCGAACATCTGTTCACTTCAGAACGGTTTGTGGAGGAGGAACTTCTGGAGACGCCTCGGTCGTC
The DNA here is from genome assembly GCF_014905685.2 of Nematolebias whitei. Classification (NCBI taxonomy): domain Eukaryota; kingdom Metazoa; phylum Chordata; class Actinopteri; order Cyprinodontiformes; family Rivulidae; genus Nematolebias; species Nematolebias whitei. The sequence goes on along the minus strand of NC_056501.1, from coordinate 5,652,099 downwards.
ACGAAGGACTGAAGGCAGGACTGATCCAGGATCAGTGCTGGACTCGTTCTGTAACGTCTTTAAACGGTTCGTTTGTCTCGATGCTGTTCGTCTGTCAGTGATCGGATTGTAAATAGCTTCCTGTGTACATTTACCGTTCAGTTCAAGTACTTTCTGTATTATACGAAGCAGAATTTTCTGATGTATATTAAAGTGCTTAATAAACATATTTGCTTTACTGCTGAAAATCCAGTCCAGATTTATTCTCACTAATTGAAATGATTTTTCTGTTTGTTGCTGTAATGGGTTTTGGACTACGAGTACTTCAGCCGACCTTCAGCTGGTTCAGGTCAGGCTGCCACTTTCAGTTTTTGTAACTTTTATTATTTATTTTTCTTTCGGCTGCTCCTTCAGGGGTCACCACGACGCAACCACAGCGCTCTGTGTGGAGCAGAGAGCTGCCATCTTGGGCACCCGGGGGAGCAGATGGTGGGGGGTTCAGAGCCTTGCTCAAGGGCCCAGAGGGGCAAATGAGAGTGGAGACAGGTGTGGGTGTTTCACCTTTACCACTCGCATTTTGATGTCGGTCCAGGGAGTTGGACTGGTGGCCTTCCTTCCTATCATAGGCCCATCTTTAACCTCTGCACCACCACTCCCCATAAAGTTTTTGTAACATGCTTTCATGTTTTTATTTTTATTTTATTTTTTTTCAGAAATGCACCGAGATCTCTGAAATCTTTATCTTTCTTTTTTCATCTGAACTTTTACAATAGTCCCTCGATTATCGCTGGAGTTACGTTCCAGACACCCCCGCAATAGGTGAAAATCCGCAAAGTAGGGACGTTAATTTATTTTTGTGTGTATATATATATATATAAAGGCTTTATAAACTCTTCTCACACTCTTGCAATGTTCTTAATATTCTAAACTCTAAAAGATCACAGCGTGTCATGATCGCCACTCTGCCACGCCCACTTTGCTGCAATCACACTCATCACCTGTGTCACTCCCAATCTCCTACCTGCTGCACCTGTGCACTTCTGAAGCGCTCCCCGCTCTCTGCCTCCCTGGCAGGTTGTCTGATCGTATCCAGCGTTCTCGTTCCTAAAGGCTGGGTTCGGGTCACGCTTGAGTATTTTAAATAAAACTATTCGTGCCACTTGTGCAGCTCACTCATGTATAAAACAGACCTCGTCCCCTTTCTTTTTCCAAGGCTGTCTGTTGCGTGCCTGTTGTGCATCTCTGGGACATGATGGGCCCCCCTCCTTTCTTTTTCCAAGGCTGTTGTGTACAGGGCATCATTTGTAAACTGATCAATGTCAGAACACAAATAGTGGGCGGGCCAGCCGTGCCTCTGCTGGGCAGTAGCATGTGCTGCGGCTGGAACATCCACTCCACAGACTGGTCTGCTGGGCCAAGGGCAACGTCTCTTGTATTTTTAATAAATAATCAAAAATGTGTGATGGTTTTGGACTTTTAAGGGCGGAAATTTGAGTTGCTGGATCTGAGCAACCAGTTGCCGGAACGCATCCGGTCAAAATGAAAAAGTTCTCAGATCTTCCTGCAGGAACCAGCTCAAATCGAGCCCCGGTTGTGCGCCTGTTGTGTGTATATGGGACACGATGGGGAAAGACAGGCCCCGCCCCCTCCTTTCTCTTTCTCTGCTGTGACAAACAGCCTCGGAAATAGAATGGAGGGGGCGTGGGGGTCTGTCTTGTGCCTGAGTGAGCTGCGCTCAGCCATTTTGGTTTTTTTTGTACAATCTTCCGTTGAAAAACCGTGAAAGATTGAATCCGCAAAGTATTGAGGGACTACTGTTTATTCTTTTAGCATAAACTACTTTCATCTTGTTCTGCAATGATTCAAGTTCTACTTGGAGAAACGTCTCGTCATATGTACATGTGTACATACTGATGAACTAAAAAGCCAATATCGTGTCTAAGGGACACGTCGAGACACGCCCACAGCAGACTTGAACAAGCTTGTGCATTTTGTTAGCTGACAAAGTTAGCAAAAATGCTAACTCGATTAAAAAAAAGGTCCAAAATGAGTTCTGCTGTTAGTGGATCAGCTGATCTGTGCCCACCACCGGCTCTGACAGACAGATTTACAGAAACGGAGCTGAAGCTTGGTGGTAGTAGCTGAGAGTCATTCACATGACGTACTCTGAGGGAAACCACTCGCTATATTTTAAAAACTGACAAACGGCTACAAGTCTAAAAACAAGCTTCTGTTAATTTCCTGCTTTGAATCTTGTTTTTCTTTTCTTGTGTCGAGCTCCTGCTCATACTTTACCTCCCAGTTGGCCATCTGATACGAAGGGGGCCAATCCAGGACACTGCAGCAATCCAAACACATGGATCGAACTAAAGCACATGGACAACCCCCCCCCCCCCTCCTGGAGTTCAGTCAGTTCATCCCAGCTGAACTGAACGAGGTTCCATGATTTAAACAAAACAAAAAAAAAACCTCAGCTGCTTTCCAGGAGATTTAACCCTGAGAGGGTTTTCATCTTTTCTGTCAGAACAAAAGATTTAACAGCAGCTCTGCTTTCCTAAAGTGTTGGACTGGTTGAAATTCTGCTAAAATGCCTTTAAAGGATTATTTCAGATGATCTGTAACTGTTATCAGCCGTTACTTCGGTCATCGAGCACCAAGTGTTTAACTGAGAAGCGAGAAGTTGCGTCTCGTGAAAAACACGTTTTTCTTCTCACCCTTTCCGAGACCCTGTCTTCAAACTTGTCTTGTAGGGTGCATGCACCAAGTCGTGTGGTTGGTCAGAACTTCGCGGGCGTGTTTATGCGGAGAAGAGGGTGGTCTGGTGTCTTTCGCTTCGACTGCTCTGCAGATGATCATTTGGCCGAGGCTGTTGGAAAACAACCATTTTTACAAATGTTCCAGCAAAACTTGCAGAGATGGTCTGAGAACTTGTGGACAGAGACGCAGCTGTGCTGTCCTGCTTCGCCTGGAGAGCAGATACGTTTCTACATTGTCTTCTCTTGAGACTGTTCACACGGGCGGCACTGTGGCACAGTTGGTAGCGCTGCCGGCCACCTCTCAGCAAAAAGGTCACTGGATCGAAAAGAGCTTGGAGTGTCTTGATCAGATAGACAGGTGCTATATAAGTAAAGTCCATTTACCATTCCGGGTGGAGTTTGCATGTTCTCTCCGTGTATCTCCGGGGACTCCAGTTTCCTCCCACAGACCAAAAACATGCCTGTTCGTCTGATTGGTAACTCTAAAGTGTCCCTAGGTGAGTCAGAGTGAATGGTTGTCCGTCCCTGTGATGGACTAGAGACGTGTCCAGGGTGTCTCCCGCCTCTCGCACAGTCATGGCTGGACATGGGCACCAGTGATCCCCGTGACCCGAAAAGGAATAAGCAGGTAAAAGACAATGGATGGATTATGTTCACACTGCAGGTCTTGATGCTTTTTGCTCATTTGTTCATTTCATGACTGAAACGTGACCTCCATCAGACTGGAGGGTGACCAGTCCACGGCTCTGAAGCACCTGCAGAAGACGACGTGGAACCACTCGCAGCCGTTTACAGAAGGAAATGTGAACGCACGTGCAGATCTATTCTGAAGTTGTGCGATCAGGAAGACTAAATTACTATCAGACACGACTGTTTCATCATCTTTACATGTGACTTTACTTCTTGGCTACGTGGGTGAAGAAATACAATCAACAACTGTTTCTGAGGTCCTCGGAAATCTTTGTTCCTGCCATGATCCACTTCCACAAACAAGTGAAGAGAAGTATAGATCCTGTTCTTTAAATCAAACGTGGTGTCCACTCGCACCTGATCATCATCCCATTGATGGAAAACACCGGACTCTAATTTCACCTTCAAATTACCTGCTAATCCTAGAGGTTCACATACTTCTACCACTAATATGTCATATTGGATCGTTTCCCTCAATAAATAAATGACCAAGTGTAATATTTTGTCTCGTTTGTTTAACTGGGTTCTTAGGACTTGTGTGAGAATCTGAAGAAGCTTGAAGTCTTATTTATGAAGAATATATAAAATTATAAAGGTTCACAAACAGCACGGCTGTAGAGCTGAAAGTTGGTTCAGACTGAGGTCACTGGATTTGATTTGGTATGAAAAAGATCTGCGGTTTAAAAAAGTAGGATATGCTGGTTAAAAAACAATAATCCAACATCTGATATGGTCCCAGCTCTTGATGTGAGCTGCTTGGCCTGCAGTGTGGACTCACTGTTCCTCAGACGGTTTAGAAGCAGCACGGTGGAGCGTTCAGCAGAGTGTGGACCTCTCAGCAGAGCATTTTCTGAATGTGGACTCTAACGACCGAACCATCTGGCGCTGACGTCACGCAGTTCTCACTGTCCGGAGCTCAGAGGCTCCTCGAGAACCCACTGCCAGCGTGCACATCTGGTTCTTCTCCAGCCGTGCCCTTGTTTTGGATACATCTCCCACGCACAACTCGGGCGACAGCTGAGGTCAATTTGTTCCAGAGGCTTTTTCAGAAGCAGCTGCTTCAAGCCGTCTGCATCAGAAAGCTGCATGTGAGCACGGGCTCTGTTTCACTAAATAAATCTGAGGACAAGGTTCCTCGTGACGGTTCTTGTCCTCAGAGCTGCAGAGTTCTGGCCCTCCAGTCCATCGCTCGCTCCCATGGGGTAGACTCTCCCAGTCCTGGATCAAGCAGCTGGGAAGGAATGCAGACGTGAAAAACTTTATTTTCCTCCGAGCGAATCACTTATTTTGTGCCTCAGCTGATCACACAGGCAGCGTTCACTGAATGAATGCATGTCGCCCGCCGCCTTCACTGTGTGAATACTCATGAAGCGTTCACTCCATTTTCCTTTTCTACAGTTTTTCTCGTCTCGCACTGTTCAAACTATGTCAACAAATCACGAATCAAAACGTTCAGCTCTTTCAGGCTGTGACTTTTGGTGTTGGTGCAACTTTAGCTTTTTGAAATATTTAGCTTTTTGAAATATTTAGCTTTTTCTTTTTCTGACATTTTTTTTCTCAAAGAAAATGAACTGAGCTCATTTTACATCCTTCAAATCTTTAGATGTGTTTACAACCGTCTACTGCTCCTTTCACATTTTGTTCTGCTTCAGCTTCTTTCAGCTTCCTGGTGCAAATTTAAACTTTTTTCAGCTACTTTCAGCTGTTTTTCCAGCTGTTTTGTGCTCCTTTCAGGTTATGTCTGCTAACTACAACATGTTTGTGCTTCTTCTAACTTCTTTCAGCTAATTTCTGCAACTTTCAGCTATTTCTGCTTTTTCAGCTGTTTGTATACTAATTTTAGCCTTTTCAGCTAATTCCACATTTTTTTCACTTGTTCCAACTTTTTTTCAGACTAATTCAGCAAAAATGGGCTCTCTTCACTTCCATCTTGTAATTTAAGCGTCTTTCTGCCTTTTTTTAGCTACTTTTCAGCTGTATTTTTTTACTAATTTCAGCTTTTTCAGATATTTTCCACCTTTTTGTGCTCATTTCTGCTTCTTTGAACCTAACTGGGTAAACATGTTCTTTCTGCTTCCTTCTGGTAACTTAAGCTTGTTATACCTTTTCAGCAGTTTATAGCTAATTTCGGCTGTTTTCGATCAATTCAAGTTGTTTGTGGTAATTTCTGCTACTTTCTGCCTAATTAACTTTGGTGTGGTAATTTCAGCTTGTTATGCTCCTTTCAGCTTTATCTGCTATTTCAGCTACTATTTAGCTGTTTTGTGCAAATTTGAGATTTTTCAGCTAATTCCACTTTTTTTTTTTAAACTCATTTCCACGCCTTCCACTTCCTTCTGGTAGCTTAAGCTTCTCTCTGACTTTTTAGCTTTTTTGTTGTTGTTGCTAATTTCAGCATTTTATAGCTTAAGTCTGAATTTTTGTGCTCATTTCTGTTTATTTAAACCCAATTCAGCAAATATATGTTCTTAACCACGAAAGAGCGAGTCCACGAAAGTCGAACTGTGAAGTAGCAAGGGACTATACTGTAATGCATAAATATAAATAAACAATATAATATATAAATATTGATTAATTAATATAATAAATTAATATAATAATCAAATAATAGTGAAACTGAATATAATTGTAATATTATTTATAAACCCCAAAGGCCATGACTCAAGATATAAGAAACATCAGTTTTATACGTGTGTACTGTTAGCAAAATATCCCATGAACCACTGCTTTTTAATGACGTGTTAATAAAGTAATTTTAAAGTAATTTTCTACAATTTTTGGAGCCAACCCAGTTCAAGATGGCCGCCACATTTATTTGGCCTCAGCCAAGACAAAAATGGCTCCAACTCTGTGACTATTACAAAAATTCAGATAAATCCTGGTGTGGTAGTAGCTGAGAGCCGTCCACAGCTGAAACTCTGAGCACATACAGATGTGTGATGTCATTCCACTGCAGCTGGCGGGCGACATGCATTTCTGTGAGTGATCACTCTGGGCTTGTGGCACAACAAACACAACGATTCACGAGGCGTCTCGACGCGAGCCAACATCTGACAAAAGCTCCGCGTGAACCTTTCACAAAGTAAAGACTGATTTTCCTTTTATCTGTGCAGCTTCGACAAAGTTCAATTGAAATTCCATAAAGAACCCAGCGCTTAAAAAAACTGACAGCACTGAAAGCATCGTTTGCTCAGCAACAATGCAGCGACTCTTCGCCAACAAAGCTGCAAAATGAAGGATTACTGACGAACTGTACTCATCTTTGTTGCCTGTTTACACAATCCCTGCAGAAATGAAAAGCTTTCATCAACTCCTCTTTTTGGAGAGACCTTTTCTTTTCAGCTCGACGCGGTGGCTCAGCGTGCACACAGCTGTGTGACTCACTAAGCGTTGATGTGCCACACACCTGACAAAAAGTGGAAAATAAAAGTTTAACAAAACACTGAGGAGTTGTTTTTTAAGGTTGGGCTGAATGCAACGTCCAACTATGAGTCATTAATCATTACGGTTAAAGCCAAGAACAATAACTGGACTCTGCGATGAGGACGGCCGCCTCCAAACGGGAAGGTTCACAATTTCCACTCCATTTTTCTGTCATAATCAAATTCAGATGCAAACTCTGTCTCTTTTTTATGTCAGACTTTAAGTAAGTGAGAAAAAAGTTGTCATGTACAGTCAATGTTCATAAATTGGGGATATGTGGAGCATTTATGGGTAGTCAGTATCTTACCTGCAGTAGATGGCAGCCAGCGCAATCTCAGTTTGTGTAGTTTGTGGTGGTTTAACCTTCAGAAGGTCCTTTAACTTTATGATGGTGAGAAACGACAACTTTCTTCAACTGATTGAAAACTAAAATAATAATAATTTTGTCCACAATAAACTTGTCAAACTTTTAGAGTTCTCTCAGTCTGAAGTAAAAATGTTAAATTTAAATTATTGTTGTTACAGAAGTCCCTCGCTACTTCGCGGTTCAACTGTCGTGGACTCGCTCTTTCGCGGTTTTTCAACAATTGTCAACTTTAATATTACTCATGTGATCGGGACGGTACGAGATAAAAAGTTAACTGGAAAAAAAAACTTCAGACAGGCGCCGCCGTTTTGTAGTTTTCTTTTAATAAGCCTACACTGTAACACCAGTCAAAAGAACTACACTACCCAGAAGCCATCAGTGCTTCCAGCCGCTGCTTTCTGCTGAAATGGAGGGAAAGTTTTGCAATGTAAAGTCAGAAGTAACGATCGATCTATGAAGCTCTCAGAACTGGCAGGAAATAATCCTGAAGCATAATTATCCACGTGCACATCAACGTGGACGGGGCGGTGGGCTTCATCGCTGCAGGGGAGGTCGGCAGAACCAGAACCAAGCTGGAACCGAGTAGATGTTCTGCAGAGCTGGTGAGTAAAATGTTGCAGTGCAGTACTGTATGTTGTTAAAATGATGTTTAGAACATTTAAAATCTGCAGAGTTCAGAACATTGCAAGAGTGTGGGAAGGCTTTTTGAAACCTTAAATTATTTATTGATAGTAAAATAAATATGGAGTTCCTACCTGGTGGTTTTTCACCTGTCGCGGTTGTCACTGTTTTTGGGAGTGGATGGAGAAAAGTTTCAGGAGAGATTTGTGACAAAAGGGTGTCGGCAAAGGTCAAAGGAAAAGTGTGAGACCAGCTATGTTTTATGGTCTGGAGACAGAGACATGGACAAAAAGACAGGAGACAGAACTGGAAGTGGCAGAAATGAAGATGTTGAGGTTCTTCTTAGGAGAGACAAGGATGGAGAAGATTAGGAATGAGATCATCAGAGGTACAGCACAGGTTGAACAACGGGGAGATGAAGTTAGAGAGGACACACTGAGATGGTTTGGACATGTCCAGAGGAAGGACAGTGGTTTGGACATGTCCAGAGGAGGGACAGTGGTTTGGGCATGTCCAGAGGAGGGACAGTGGTTTGGGCATGTCCAGAGGAGGGACAGTGGTTTGGACATGTCCAGAGGAGGGACAGTGGTTTGGACATGTCCAGAGGAGGGACAGTGGAAAATGAACTCTATTCTTTTTTTTAAGGAAAAAAAAAATCGCCAAAAAAGGCTAAATATTTCAAAAAGCTAAAGTTGCAGCTAAATCAAAAATCACAGCAGGATTGTCCTGAAAGAGCCGAACATTTTGATTTATGATCTGTTGAAACAAAAAAAAAACAATGGGAGGAGAAAGATGCTTTAAAACGTATGGAAGTAAAATGGGTGGCTGAAAGGACAGGACAACAAAAACAACAGGGTGGAAAACAAAGATGGTGATCAGTAAAACAAAGACGCTAAAAGAAAGAAATCAAGACGAGCTCATTAAAGAAAACAAAACTAACGTGAATCGGAGCCGGGCAGGAGGAGGGAACGAAGTCTCTTAACTCCGTGCGATAACAGTTCAGCAGGACGGGCCCATTTAGCCGCTCCGTCCCAATAAAACACCCGGGTGGAGCTGAGTTTAGGCTGAGCTTCACGCACATCTGATTCTCGTTGTTCCGCCTGAGCTGGACTCGAATTGTTCAGCTCCAGAGAGAACCCTGAGGAGGGGGATTCGAGGGAACATCACGGGGAACGTCAGGAGGTCAGATGAAGCTGGTTTTTAGCTTCAGCTCCTTCAGGTTCAGTTTTTATGTTCTCGTCAGAATATTTATTCATTTTAGTTGGTAATGAAGGGAGGACCTCAGTGGACCCACTTGGCTGCTGGTGGAGGTTCTGAGTGATCCAGATCTCTGTGATCCTGACCTTTGTGACCTCTGCTCCTTGTAGCCTCACTGTTCCACCTCCTCCCTCTCATTCACACACATGGACTCTGTCTTACTACGGCTACTTTCATTCAAGTTCAACTCAACTTTATTGTCGTTTCCATCACCTGTGGTACATGAGGTGGAATGAAATTATGTACTCAGGGTCCCAGTTACACCCAAAAATGGCAAAATATAAAAAGTAACAGTAAATAAGGATCTAAGATATATGATAAACACTAATAATATAAAACAATACGGCGTAACAGCAGCCCGAACATGAGTCTGTGGTGCGCAGACGGGTATGAATTAATACAGCAGTGTGAGATAATCAGCAGCAGGTGATCAGTAGCATGGATAAGTCACATATCACCATTAAAGTTTTTTTTTTATCACAGTGATTATTCTGGTTAGAGATTCATGAGTCTAACAGCCTCAAGGTAGAAGCTGTTCCTCAGTCTAGTGGTTCTACACTTAATGCTCCGCAACCTCCTTCCTGAGGGGAGCGAGGCAGAAAGTGTGTGTGCTGGGTGAGTGGGGTCCTTCATGATGCAGGTGGCCCTCTTCCTGCATCTGGAAGTGTAGATGTCTGTGATGGTGGGGAGGCTGATTCCAACATCTTCTGTGCAGCCTTCACCACTCTCTGCAAAGCTTTTCTTTCTGCAGCTGTGCAGCCTCCATGCCACATGTTGATGCTGGAGCACAGGATGCTCTCCACTGCACACCTGTAGAAGGAGGTGAGGACTGAGCTTCCCAGACCAGCTCGCCTCAGCCGTCTGAGGAAGTAGAGTCTCTGATGAGCTTTCTTGATCAGGCTGGTGGTGTTGTTGCTCCAGCTGAGGTTGTCATTCATGTGTACACCCAAGTACTTGTAGCTGGAGACCACTTCCACCGCAGATCCTCTTATGTTCAGGGGGGTGTAGATGTTTTTGTTCCTTCTGAAGTCCACAATCATCTCCTTTGTCTTCTTCACATTGATGTGAAGGTTGTTCTTTGTGCACCAGCTCTCCAGGTGTTCCACCTCTTGCCTGTAGCTGGACTCATTGTTTGTGATGCATCCCACCACCGCTGTATCATCTGCAAACTTTACAATGTGACAGCCTGGATGGGTCAGTGCACAGTCATATGTGAGCAGAGTGAACAGGAGAGGGCTCAACACACAGCCCTGAGGGGAGCCAGTGCTGAGGGTTATGGTGGAGGAGGAGAAGTTGTACTTCCTCACTGACTGCAGTCTGATGGTTAAAAACTCCAAGACCCAGTTGCATAGGGAGGGGCTTAGTCCTAGTGTGAGTAGTTTGTCCATCAGGGTCTGGGGAATCATGAAGGTGGATGTGAAGTCCACAAAGAGCATACGGATGTAGGAGTCCTTCTGTTCCAGGTGGGTGAGAGCAGTGTGAACCACAGAGGAGATGGTGTCTTCTGTTGATCAATTTTTGCTGTATTCATACTGGTGTGGGTCCTCGCTGATGTTGATGGTAGCTTTGATGTGGGTCATTAAGAGCATCAGACAATAATGGGTCTCTAGGGCATTGTGCACTCCTGGTTTTATAGTCTGTGATGCACTTAATGCCCTTCCACATGCTCCACAAGTTCTGTGAGGCAAAATGCCCCTGAATCTTTTGTGCATATGTGGCTTTGGGCCTCAATACCAGCAGCCAGCTCTTTCCTTGTCCTTCCCAGTTCCTGTGAGTAGCCAGACCTGACGGCAGTATCCCTGGCTTTCAGCAGGCTACGGACCTCTACGTTCAGCCGGGGTTTCTGGTTTGGGTAGCACTTCACAGTCCTGGTGGTGGTGACATCATCAACACACTTGCTGATGTATCCGAGGACATCAGATGTGTATTCCTCCAGATCCAGCTCTCTCTCATTTACAGCAGCCTCCCTGAAGATCTGCCAGTCTGTATGTACAAAACAGTCCTGCAGTCCAGAGTCGCTGTCGCTTGGCCTTAAGGTGATGGTCCTCTGTGTTGGTCTGGATTGTCTCAGTGGAGGGGAAGTAGACAGGGGCCATGAAGACTGAGATGTGGTCAGAGAGGCCGAGGTGGGGGTGGGGTACAGCTTTGTATGTGTCTCGTATGTTGGTGTAAACACGTTTGAGTGTTATATTTCCCTGGGTTTGAATGGTCACATGCTGATAAAATCTTGGCAGAGTGTCTTTCAGGTTTACGTGATTAAAATCACCAACCACCACGTAAAAAGCCTCCGGATGCTTGTTTTGAAGTGAGCTGATATTATCGTTTAGCTCCTGCAGAGCGTCTTTAGCATTAGCATCCGGAGCTATGTAGACAACAATGATATACACTGCCAAAAACTCACGAGGTAAATAATGTGGTTGACATTTCACAGTCAGTTGTTCTAAAGCCTCGGAGCAGGAACTGTTTATCAGAACACAGTTTATGGACCAACCTTTATTTATGTAGACACATACTCCGCCTCCCTGTGTCTTCCTCGTTAGCTTGCTGCAGCAGTCTGCCTAAAAAAGTCTGTTATCCAGCTGGAACGCTGAGTCCGGCATGTTGTTATTAAGCCATGTTTCCGTGAGACAGAGTACAACACAGTTCTTCATTCCTCTTCTTTCTAGTGCATACTTATGTTCTCTTCCACCTGTTCCTGTTCTCACCACAGATCACAATGTCATCTGCAAACGTCATAGTCCACGAAGTTGGTACAGGAAGTAGTTTTTGGAGAAAAAAAATGATGTCCTAATATGAGGACAGTAGGTTTATTTTTGCATTTTGCAAAATCAAATATCAAGTCCTCGTGTGAGATAGTTCGCTGAGGCAACCCCCTGAAGAAGGGAGCAGCCAAAAGAAGAACAAAAAGATTTATTTCTGCAGGTAGTCTCATTGAGTCACGAGGACTAATTTTCAAGAGAGACGTTTTTGGGAGCAGATGGTGGGGGTTAAGGGCCTTGCTCAAGGGCCCAGAGTGGAGCAAATGAGGGTGGAGGCAGGTGTGGGTGTTTCACCTTCTCCACCCACATTTTTTTAATGCTGTCGATCCGGGGAGTCAAACTTGTGACCTTCCGATCACAGACCCACCTTCTCTAACCTCTGCACCACCACTACAGTATGTTTCTGTTGTGAATGTGTTTTATTTTACATTTTATTTTACATGATATTTTACTGTATAGTGTCCTTGAGTGCCATGAAGGGCACCTTCTAATAAAATGTATTATTTTATTATTAGAACTGTGTCATGAAAGGTGGCGGGTGATATGCATTCCTTCAAGGAAAACTAGACCGTTCAGTTCTGTGTATTTCTGGTCACTGTTGTGTTCGAGAGTCATTTAAAACTCTCAAATCAAAAATTACCTGGACTCATTTAACATCTTACCTCCCCATCAATCTGGTTTCAGGAAACAACACAGCACAACCACTGCTTCACTGAAGGTTCTTAATGACGTTGTTGAAGCACTGGATGCTAAGGATTATTGTGCTGCACTTTTCTTAGACCTGTCTAAAGCTTTTGACACTGTGGATCAGAACATCTTGTGTCATAAACTCAGAAATCGGTTTCTCAGATCACACCATTGGTTGGTTCTCTAACTATCTCTCAGACCGGAGGCAATGAGTTCAACATAATGGTACTTCCTCCAGTTATTTAACAGTCAACAATGGTGTACCACAAGGCTCAGTCTTTGGATCCACCCTCTTTACAATCTACATAAGTAATGTAGGTAAAAACATCCCTAATGCATCCATACATTTCTATGCTGATGACACAGTTGTTTATTGTCGAGCTAAAACAGTTGCTAAGGCTTTCCAGCTTTTGAAATCTGCATTCAACATCATCCAGACTGATTTGTTTCGCCTCAAACTTGTCTTAAATGCCGACAAAACCAAAGGGATGCTTTTTTCAAATAGGAAGTTGGTCCCAGCAGTTCTTCCTCTAATTTTATCCTCAAATGGTGTCCCCATTGAGTTTGTTGGTTCCTATAAATATTTGTGTATCTTGGTCGACTCGCATCTCTCTTTTAAGCTCCATGTGGAAAACGGTAAAGAAACTGAAAGTTAAACTGGGTTTCTTTTTCAGAAACAGATCCTGTCTAACCCTGAATGCTAGAAAACGCCTTGTATCTGTGACTTTCCTTCCCTCCATTGATTACGGTGACATTATTTACATGAACGCTCCTACAAGAACCCTGCAGATGTTGGATGCTGTCTATCAGGGTGCACTAAGATTCATACATAACTGGCTGTGATTATCGTACCCACCACTGCACCCAGTATTCACTGGTTAACTGGACATCATTAACTTCACGCAGACTCTCTCCTTGGTACATTTTCATCTTTAAATCACTTCTTGGTCTGCTGCCTTCATACATCTCCTCCTACATGTCTCTGTGTGAGTGCAGCTACAGCGTGCGCTCTCAGGACATTATTACCTGCAGTGTTCCCTCAGTGAGGACTGAACTAGACAAAAGGGCCTTCTCCTGCTCCGCTCCTGTTTTATGGAATATCTTACAAAAAGATTTGAAGCTCTTGACCTCTCTTTAAGAATCTGTTGGACTCCTGGCAGGGACCAATGCAGACATGTTCCTGTTTTTAGTTTTCTACATTCACCTTAGAATCTAGCTGTTTTTTGTTACTTTTCTTTTTTTTTAGCCATCCTATTCATAAAAAAATAATAATAATAATGAATTTTTATAACTGTTTATTGTTGTCATCATTCTTTGTTGAAATCAGGTCTCTCTTGTAAATGAGTCCTCGAGGCTCAATGGGATTAACCTGTACAAATAAAGGTTGAATTAATTAATTTCCTGTTTGAGTTGTTGATCGTTGTCCTGGTTTTTGTGTTGCTTCTTCCTCAGCTTGTGCTTTGCTCGCTTTCAATTTCTGATTATCCTTCCGTTTTTTTTTTAATCTTTTATCCATTTATCTTCCTTTCGTTTGTCCCATCCTTCCTTTTTCCCATTTCTGGACTGTTTTCCTCCTCTGCCTTGCCGTCCCCACCCTCTGGTTCTTACCGCCTGTTTCTTCCCTCTGTCGGTGGCGAGCAGCCTTCCTCCCACCCTCTCCTCTCGTCTCCTGCAGGGTTCATCTCAGGACAGAAACCAGCTCTGCTGCACTCTGATTTTATTTATTTATTTTTGACTGAATCGAACGGCATAACGAGGCTCAGGGACAGACAAAGATGATGAAACAGACTTTTCCTGAGTTTCCCTGCCACTCACAGCACATACAGGGAAACGTTGAAAGGAAAGCTGACACCGTTGACGTCTCATGGTTTATATATAAATGGGGGTTGTGTTTTACACGGAGTGAACTGGCACAAGTCGGCCCTATGGCTTCAAATCTGGAACGTGTTTTTCTGCCCGTGTTTTGCATTTGTTTTGTCAAGGGTGCCGAGCAGATTTGACCTGGTTTGATTTTTGCAGCAGATGGTAATCAGCTGGGCTCGAGTGTTTGCTGGATTTTGGTCGTCAGAAAACACCAAACAACACAGAGGTGAAAACCGAGGGACCGGGCTCCAAATGGTACCCGTGCAACAAATAATGTAACACTGAATTCAGTCGAAGGGAAGAAAACCATCAACAGCTGCTAGAAATATGGGCGGTGCAGTGTTACTGAGAATTGGTGTTTTTGGAAGAAAAATCATTCATATTACATCAAACTCAAACAAACGTGGAGCGGTTTGATCTCCATGCAGAAGATGACTGCAGGTTTACTTGTGGTTCCTAGAGTTTTCAAAATCAGAATGGGAGGAAGATCTTAGCTATCAGCTTTCCACAAATACCAAGCTCCGAGCCGTTCTTTATGTTTCCCTTTAAAGCAGTCGAGCGTTTGTTTCTTTTAACGTGGTCTGTTAGTTCTACGGGGTTTCTTAGAACTTTGGCTGCTTTAACACCCATTTTCTGCGAAGGGAAATTTATTTAAAAGAATATTTGTTGGGCCTCTTAACTCTGACCCATGAATCATTCAGGTATAAATGCAATGACTCCAGAGATGAACCACTATTCTTCCAAGCTTGGCAAAATAAATGTTTTTAATTGGATCTTTTGGCTCTTTGTTAAAAAGCAACTCGTCACAAAGATGCATTTTGTTTCTGTTTAGATGGAATTTTAAAAAATACCAAAGAAATCCCAAAGTGAGGGAATTAAAATTGGATTTTTACTCTAAAAACGTGATTTTTGGAGAGCTATTAGCTAAAAACTGTTCAGATAGTAGACAATCGTCAATACCAAAAAAATAAAAAATAAATAAAAAAGTAAAATAAAAATAAAAACAGAAACAAAAATACATTCATTGTTGATTTTTCCCAAAGAGACATTCAGAGGTTTAATCCACCGTCTAAAAGTTGTACATAGCATTGGTGTCAATGTCCTAAAATCTATGACTATAGAGCTTGTCCATCCATCCATCCGTCCATCCATCCATCCATCCATCCATCCATCCATCCATCCATCCATCCATCCATCCATCCATCCATCCATCCATTTCTGCTTGTTGCCTTGTGGGGGCAGCAGCTCGAGCAGCCACCTCTTTTGGGAGAACCCCAAACTGTTCCCTGGACAGTCTAGAGACGGGTCTCTTCTAGCATATCCTAGATCTTCCCTGGGTCTCCTCCCAGTCGGTCGTGCCAGGAAAACCTTTGTGGAGAGGCATCCAGGGGGCATTCTTACCAGTCTTTTTAACTTTAGAATGTGTGTGTGTGTGTTTTTTTTAAACAAAGCCTTTAGACAAAAATCCACTATCATGGTGTAAAACGAAATTGACTGGTAGTCGCTGAAAATCAACCTTGAAGGGTCGTTTGATCCGAGGGGAACAAAGTGGAGAAGGACAAGCTATCCTGAGCAGTTGGATATGAAATTAGGCCTACAGTGTTTCTGAAAGTCTCCCCCTTAGCGTGATGGGCACGCTATAGGCCCACGCGTACCGGACGTTTTGCTTCATGAAGCAACGCTTCAGTCACGTGGTTGCTTTAGGCACAGTGGCCTCTAATTTGTTGTGCGACAGTCGGTCTGCTGGGTTCTGGCCCCTGGATGCACACTTAATGCCCGTTCACATCAGGGGCCAAGTGTGCGAGACGCCAGACCTTCAGAGTAACTTCTATTCAGCACAACCAGTGCATGACATGTCACGTAAGGGCTTGTCTGAAGAAAGAGAACACACAAGTTTTACACACTCTCTTTATCCCTTCCTTCTCCGTCACACACACACACACACACGTTAGCACTCACTCTGCTGTACTCACGTCTCTTTATTACAGATGTGACACACATATTGCTGATCAGGGTAGCTGAGCGGACAGTGACCTCATTAGGAAACATGGCAGCTCCCCAGGGGAGACTCTTGATGGATGATCATGAAGAACTGCAACTGGAGCAGGATGGACTGCTCCGAGAAGCAGGGTGAGATCGAAGCGTTTAATCATTTTGTGAATAAAAGGAAGATCATTAATTTCTTACCTCAAAAATCTGTCTGGCACGTTGCTGACAAAATGAACTTCCAAGAGAGGCGGCTTCAAAATCAAATAAAGCTCTGAATGTCTGAAAGTTCTGCGTTAGTTCAGTGATTTCAGAAAAAAAACATCTGGATCTAAATTCATCATCTCTTTACACCTTGCAACAAGAAGGTTGCAGGTTCAAAACTTGTCTGGGGCCGATCTGCCTTAGAAGTTTCTTCCCGTTGATAAAATGTAAACTCTGTTTGGCTAACAGTTTGTTCTGTTCAGCTAACCTTAACTACCTCATGTAAACGCAGAGTAGCTAACCCTAACTAGATGTAATCTAAGCTTGGTTCAGCTAATGTTAGCTAGTTAACTTAAACTTAGTTTATCTAACAATATTTAGCTGATGTGAGCTCAGTTAGCTGGCCAGTGTAGCGACTCAGTTTAGCAAGCTTTGCTAATGTAGCTACTCCGTTTAGCTAAACATAGCTGTGAGCATGATTCAGCTAACCTTAGCTAGCTAATAAAAGCTCAGTTTATGTAACATTAAGAAGCTAATGTAAACTCAGTTCAGCTAACATTAGTTAGTAGCAACTAAGTTTTGCAAACATTAGCTAACTAATCTAGCTACTTACTTTAACTATTCTTATTTAGCTCAAATAAGTGTGGGAGCACAGAAGCTAGAGAAGGTGGGCCTGTGATCAAAAGATCGCCGGTTCAACTCCTGGTACCGACAGCATCAAAATGTGGGTGGGATAGGTGCAGATCCCACACCGGCCTCCACCCTCATTTACCCCACTCGGGGCCCTTAAACAAGGCCAATAAACCCCCACCATCTGCTCCTCCGGGTGCCCTAGCTTTCTGCTCCACACAGAGGGCTGTCGTGGTCTGTGGTTGTGTCAGGAAGGGCATCCGGCGTAAAAATAATCACCAATTAACCATGATTTTTAACTGGTACAGGCCATAGAGAGCACATTATTCCAGTTTTGGCCTCCCTGCACTGGCTACCCGTTCACCTTCGGATCCAGTTCAAAATCCTCATGTATGTTTTTAAATCTCTGAACAGTTCTGCCCCATCCTATCTCACTGATCTTCTACAGCCATATGTCCCACCGCGCTCTCTGAGGTCAGCAGACCAGATGCTCCTTTCAGTTCCAGAAACTCGCCGCAAGCTCAGAGGTGACAGGGCTTTCTCTGTTGCAGGTCCAAGACGGTGGAATGAGTTGCCACTGCACGTCAGGCAGGCTCCCACACTCACAGTCTCGAAGTCTCACCTGAAAACCCACTTTTATTCCCTAACCTTTGTTTTGATCCTGTCTGTAGTCCACAGTTTTGGCCATTTAGTTATTATCTGCTGCTATTTATATCTATAATTTTATTTTATGTTTTCCTGTCTGCTGTGCCCGTTTGTTTCTATTGTACAGCACTTTGCTTGGCCTTGTTGTTGTTTTAAGTGCTCTATAAATAAATTGGTATGGTATAATGTAATCTTGACTCTGCTTACATTAGTTAGCTAATGTAACCTTGATAGCTTTGTGTAGCTAACAGTATCTGGTCTTTAAAAAGTACGTAACATAGAGCCTAATAAAAACTTTTATTTTTCTTCTTCTGAGACGTATTCCATTTTTCATGCCACTCTTTTAATACTTCAAGTAGCTACTTGGTCATGCTATGTGGTAAAGAGGAGAAGAAGAAAGTCCAGGCAGGATGGAGTGGATGGAGAAAAGTTTCAGGAGTGATTTGTGACAAAAGGGTGTCAGCAAAGGTCAAAGGAAAAGTTTACAAGAGAGTGGTGAGACCAGCTGTGTTGTATGGTCTGGAGACAGAGACATGGACAAAAAGACAGGAGACAGAACTGGAAGTAGCAGAAATGAAGATGTTGAGGTTCTCCTTAGGAGAGACAAGGATGGATAAGATTAGGAATGAGATCATCAGAGGTACAGCACAGGTTGAACAACTGGGAGATGAAGTTAGAGAGGACACACTGAGATGGTTTGGACATGTCCAGAGGAGGGACAGTGGGTATGTTGGGAGAAGCATGTTAGAAATGCAGGTGCCAGGAAAAAGACAAAGAGGAGCTATATGGATGTTGTTAGAGAGGACATGGAGGTAGTTGGAGTGAGGACAGAGTGAGATGGACGACCACTCGCTGTGGCGAGCCCTGAAGAGGGAAAAGCCAAAAGAAGAAGAAGACACCACTCTTTTAATGACTTTTAACCACCAAGCAGGTGCATCTGGAAAAAATCTCTACATTTTCCACATCAGGTTTGCAAGTAGGGCAGCACGGTGGCGCAACTGGTAGAGCTGCTGCCTCTCAGTGAGCAGGTTGCCCTGGTTCAGATCCCGGTCCGGGACCTTTCTGGGTGGAGTTTGCATGTTTGGCTGATTGGTAACTCTAAAATTGTCCCTAGGTGTGAGCGAGAGTGTGAATTGTTGTTTGTCTCCATGTGTCCCTGTGATGGACTGGAGACCTGTCCAGGGTGTCCCCCACCTTTTGCACAGTGATAGCTGGACTTGGGCACCAGTGACCCCTGTGACCCAAAAAGGAAGAAGCAGGTAAAATATAATGGATGAATGGAAGGTTTGCAAGTAAATAAAGCACCATGAGCCATAGAAATTGAAATTTCTACTTTGTCTTCTGGATTAATGATGGAAGGTAACCTCAGCTCACCTTGCTGCTCTGCATTCTTCTGATATTTCACTGGTAGACCTTGAAATAAATGCAACAGTTGTGAAGTCTGGAGAACCGACGAGCTGCCAAACCTCCCAGGTGATAGATAGCTTCTACTCTACAAGGATGTATGGGCTTTCTGCTGCTGTCAGAACATGTCCAACAGAATACATTACCAAACCTTACACTGGAATCACTCAAATCCCAGTCAAGGTCTTCAGATGGATTAGCATATAAATGAAACTTCAAACAAGAGCTTGGCCTTCATTTTCAACATGTTTGTGCCAATAATCTGCAACATGAGAGGACAGGCAGGTGACAAACCCTTAAAGCTGAACACGTCCCCAAAAACTCTCCAACTGAACACCCTGAAAGAGATCAAATCTGCATTTTTATGAAACGATGCTTCCTTTTTTATTATTTATCCCCTCACCCAAGCTAATACCAAGAAAATAAACATATTCACTTAATTGTTTTCAAGTCACAAAGTAAAAAATACTTTACCATACACTGCACAGCTTTATCAGATAACTCTAGGAGTTATTGTTTAATAAACTGGAGGCTGAATTAATAATTTTATTAAAATTATTTGACACTCGTATAATCAAGGGAGACAAACATGACTTTAAAAGTGTTCAGTATTAAAGCAATCCCATCACTTATTAAATAATAAAACACATCTCTTCCTTATTGAGAACCAGTTTTTTTTATCATATAACAGTGAGAAGTTACTTTAATGATATCAAGGAACAGTTTGCAGCTTTAAACCTCTTTAAACATTTTTAACCTAATTTACATGAGATTTTATGACTTGGTTCACGTTAGTCGTCTGAACAGACAAAAGAAATTTAAAAATGTCTTTAAATTCTGAGGGTTTTGTTCAACTTGTTTGAGATTCTGCCCCAAGCAGCTTCTTCCTTCCCACTGGAACCACACTGGGTGCAATTCTCTCAAAAGCACAACCTTGCTTCTGTCATATAGAAAACTTTTCTTGCAGCTCTGATACGATACAGGATGTTTGAGGCTTTGCTCAAAATTCATTTTGTGGCAGGGCAGTGGATGAACGTCTGTCTGTCCAGTTAGTTGTGGACTCAGGTCTCGAGGGCAGTGGTTTGATCAGGAAGGTCCAGCCACCTCTTCCTGCTCTTCTGGGAGGACTCCAAGGTGTTCCCAGACCAGTTGAGAGACTGTCTCTCCAGAGTATCCTGGGTCTTTCCAGGGGTCTCCTCACAGTTGGACATGCCAAGGACACCTTGGTGTCCAGGCACCATCCTTACAAGATGTCAGAACCACCTCAACTGGCTCCTCTTGATGTGGAGGAGCAGCGGCTTTACGGGATAACTGAACTTCTCAGCCTATCTCTAAGGGAGAGTCCAGCTAGAATGCAGGGGAAACTCATTTGGACCACTTGTATCCAAGATCTGGTTCTTTCAGTCACTACCCAGAGTTCATGACCAAAGGTGAGGGTGGGTGCTGCTCTGTTATGGTAAAGAGGGAGCTAAGCTGTTAGGAAAAAGTTTCTGTTTACTGATCAATGTTCCTACAGCCCCGGACTCTGACTAGTAACCGAAAGAACGAGATCGAGGATTCAGATGGTTGAAATGAGTTTCCTTCGCAGGAGAACTTGACTCTCCCTTGGAGATAGGGTGAGAAGTTCAGTTCTCCAGGTAAGACTCAGAGTAGAACCGTTCAAGGTGCTGCCCCCCGCGACCCGACTTTGGAACAAGCAGAAGATAATGGATGGATGGATAGAAGCATGGATGAAGGTGAGGATATGTCGACCAGTAAACAGAGAGCTTCTCCCTGGAACTCAACTCCCTCTTCTCCACGACGGACCGGCACAGAGTTCACTATACTGCGGAAGTTGCACTCATCCATCTGTCAGTCTTATGCTCCATTCTTTTCTCACTGTAAAATAAACCCTGAGATACTTGAAGGAGAGGGCGGTCTACCCTTCTCCAAGTGAGGACCATGGCCTCAGCTTGCGCTCAGTTCATTCTCTGGCAGCACAGTGACCAGTTCTGCTGGTACTGAGGAGCTCGATCCCATCTTGAATCATGACCCAGTAGAGTGAGGCCAGGAACCTGACATCGAAGATGATGTAGTTAGAAGTTCAAGAAAACCTGAAGACCCGACCAGGAGACAGCTGTTGTGGAACAATCCTGTTAGAGAATCTTTGGTCAAGGTTCATGAAGGTTTGTTGTGTTTTATTATTGTGGCTGAGAACGACTGCCATAAGAACCAGCAGCTCGGCTGTGTCCCAAAGCACTCTTATCTCAGACTGGAGGCCTGCTCGTGATGTCTCTTTGACGCCCATGAACCACATTTGTGCAAACAAAGAGCGTGGTTGTGAGCAGCTGGCTTCCAGGAAAGCCTACTTACTCCACTGGGCGGCTAACGTTATAAAAGTCAGCAGAGGACACGGCTGATCCTGTGACAATGTTTTCATGAGTTTGCATTTATGTAACCTGTCCTGAATGAGTCGGATAAAATCTTCACCTGCCGTGACTGTGGTTCTTTTGAGTAAACAACGTTAGTGAACGAGAATTTTTCCAACAAATCCACTGATGAGTAAAAGGCTGCGATTGCTGCAACATTGTTTTAAAAAACCCCGGGCTACATATCGTCTGTTTTTAATTATCATACAGTCAAAGGTACTCGTTGCAATGTCATGAAGACTGGTTTAAAAATGTCAAAGAAACAAAATCTTCACCTTTTCATTTCTTTATAGTGATTGTTAATGGGTTCTTAAGCGAAAAATATTTTAAGCAAAATTAAAGATTTTGCCAGATCACCTCCAAAACCAGAGGAAGTGACTGAAAGTGGGTCAACAGTGGCGACGCCATGGAAGAGCCATTTGGGATGGAGAAGTTTGACAACAATGTATCGATACGTATTTAAGCTCAGATTTGCTGAGTAAAGTATAATAGTTTAGGTTGAAAGAGTAAACTTAGAAGAAGTTTTAAAAAAGAAGCGTGTTTGAATACCAAGCTTTATTTATGGCGCTCCACCGCCCTGCTTGATCCCCGACATTTCTTCTTGACTTTTACTCGTTCGTTTTTCTTTTCTTTCACGTTAAGCAGCAAGTTTCCACCTTGACGTCTTCTTCTGAGTCGGAGTCCACCAGTTTGGTTTAAAGTCACCCGGCTCAGGCTGTGTGTGTTTTTTGGCCGATTCAGGCGAGTGCACATTTCAGAAATACATCTCAACGTATCTGGAAAACCACTGGAGCAAATGTTTTCAAGCTGCACCGTTGGGTAAAGTTCAGGATTTGATGCGTACTCAGATCAGTGAGTCCATTAAAACAAACTACAGATCTGCATGCCCAGCGTTCATAAGAATAGTTGATCAGTTTGTTTGCCTCCTGCAGCGTTTAGATACATAACTTGTTCTTTACCAGTGGACAACTTTTCTTTAGAGCTGCACTGAACACTGCAGGGCAGGGAACAAGCAGCACGTCCAACCAAATCGCTGTATAATTGCATGTTGTGCTGAAATGAGCCGTTGCTATTTTCATCAGAGCGCTCGTGTCAGTAAACAGTGTTTAACACATTCGAACAGAGCCACGGGGCGGTGTGGCATGTTCAGGGGATTTTAATGATGGTATTATAATCAGAAAAACCTTCATTAAGCAGCGCATCAAACACACCTTTGCCTGTTTGGACTGTGGGCTGCAGACCAAGACCAACATTAGTTTAAGAAAGAAAATAAGCACCTGAAAGATCCGAATGTGACCTCAGTAAAAAGTAGGGCAGTGGAACAAACGAGACAAAGAGTCACTTTATGAAAGTAGGACAGAGAAGAAGTTCGCTTTGTGAACTCGGGTTAATCTGAGTCACTCACTAAAGTTACAAAACAAACAAATGTTAAGGATCCACATTTTAATTAATCAGAAATGTTTATTTTACAATTCCACAAACCAATAAAAACAAACAACTCCTAGTTCGCGGAATGACAAAAACTAAACAAAACATAAAATGTGAAAATCGTTTAACTAAAATTTAACTTTTGCTAAATGTATGTTATGTAAGTAACTGTTATGTAAATTTGTATAGACAACTCATCTAAGTCTGCTGTTTTAGTCTGAGTCTAACCCGAATCAGAGAATAGATTTGTTTGAGTCTGCAGCAATTCTGGTGAGTCTTTAACCCGAATCAGAGATCTGAATCATTTGAGTCTGCAGCGATTCTGGTGTGTCTTTAACCTGAATCAGAGAATAGATTTGTTTGATTCTGCAGCGATTCTGGTGTGTCTTAAACCTTAATCAGTGATCTGAATCATTTGAGTTTGCAGCAATTCTAGTGAGTCTTTAACCCGAATCAGGCATCCGAATCATTTGACTTTACAGCAATTCTGGTGTGTCTT
>NC_056501.1:5601520-5628483 GCF_014905685.2 Nematolebias whitei | reverse complement strand
ATCAGGCATCCGAATCATTTGACTTTACAGCAATTCTGGTGTGTCTTTAACCTGAATCAGAGATCTGATGCATTTGATTCTGCAGCGATTCTGGTGTGTCTTAAACCTTAATCAGTGATCTGAATCATTTGAGTTTGCAGCAATTCTAGTGAGTCTTTAACACAAATCAGAGGTCTGATTCATTTGAATCTACAGTGATTCTTATGTGTCTTTAACCTGAATCAAATACCTGATTCATTTGAGTTTGCAGCAATTCTAGTGCATTTTTAACCTGAATCAGAGATTTGATTCATTTGAGTCTGCAGCGATT
Organism: Nematolebias whitei; assembly: GCF_014905685.2. NCBI lineage: Eukaryota > Metazoa > Chordata > Actinopteri > Cyprinodontiformes > Rivulidae > Nematolebias > Nematolebias whitei. Next base: position 5,628,173 of record NC_056501.1, on the reverse strand, counting down.
CTGGTGTGTCTTTAACCTGAATCAGAGATTTGATTCATTTGAGTTTGCAACGATTCTGGTGTGTCTTTAACCTGAATCAGAGTTTTGATTCATTTGAGTTTGCAACGATTCTGGTGTGTCTTTAACCTGAATCAGAGATTTGATTCATTTGAGTTTGCAACGATTCTGGTGTGTCTTTAACCTGAATCAGAGACTCGATTCCAGTCTGTATCATTTCCGTGGATTTAGCTGTTTTACCAGCACGTCTGTTAACTTACAGTCTTTGTGACAGTCTGTTAGAAAACATGAACGATTCGGGTTAATTGGGATCTTGGACTCGTGAGACGAGCCAGGTCTGTGCACGGTCTATCTGTAAACCGCAGAAACAAACAAGGATGCCAGGGTTACATTCATATCTGCCTAGTGTGGGCGGTCTTTGTCTCTCAGTGGGAAGGGGTTTGAAAGAATGCAAACAGTCGACGAAATTAAAAGACTGAAACTAGAGAAAATGCAGACTGCCGCCAGCGTGCATGTGAACGTTTTAAAGATCCGGCATTAGAGCTTGGAGTGTGTGTTGTGAATGACTGTCAGCTACTACCACACCACATTTTAGTTCGCTATCTGGAAAATCAACAAGTATAACTATTTTTGTTTTTTACGCCGGGTCAATTAGCTGCGGTGGCCATCTTGAATTTGTGTGATCCAAAAGAACGGTGTAATTAGTCTGTGGTCATGTTTCAATGCTTCACATCTGAAAGTAATGTCACGGTAGAAACTGGGTGAAACCTAAAGCACTACCGCAGATTAAAAATAATTTTCCATTTTCCCCCTCAGGTTTGACTTTTAACCAATTTCAGTAATCACGAAGAAAACAGAGGTATAGGCACGTCTTACACAGGAAATCAAAAATCATTCTTATCCTCCCAGCAGCTCAAGTGAAGTGCTCTTAATGAAAGAAACCTAAAAGCCGTGGGGTTTTTTTGCACCATTGTTCACCAGCAGCAAAGTGAACGCAGAGCGAAGTGACGAGGCCGAGCTGAATGAGTCATTACTGAAAGGTAAGGCTCTCAGAGTGCAGACCACCCACTCATGTCCCCCATTAAGACAGCCAACTCTTCAACGCCCCTGCGGCAATTTAGCGCTCAGCCTGCACGGAGGCTGAAACGACGCAGAAAGACAGGATTCTTAATGAGACGTGGGTCAACGAAATGTCAAATCTGGACAATGAACAGATGATCGGCCGCGGAAATTTCAGCCTTCATGACTCCAGAGAGAAAACTGGAACTAGATTAAACGACTTGTTCTTTTGTTCGACTCTCGTCTCGAACCGGTTCGTAATTTTCATCAGGAAACAGAAATGCCAGACGCGTCACGAGCAACCGTTGCTTGTTGAGACGATTGTTGGAGTTCCTGGTTCGGCTTTGTTTAAACGACGCAGCGTGACCTTACGACATTCCTCCGCTGAAAGGCGTCGCATTCATTTTGTCATCTGCGGAAAAGCCAACGGACCGGAAGCGTTGATCCTCTTTCTTTCAGCTCGGTGACCTGTGCAGGAGCTTCGTGTCCGTCACACAATGTTGTCGTGTTTTATTCATTGCACCTCCACCGTTCTGGGCCTTTGTGGCGTGAAGGAACTTGGCAGGAGCCGCATGAGAATGTAGGTCAGACCGAACGCTTTGATGAGTTGGTTTACGGACATTTTCCAAGGACAACGATGACATTCAGACGGGAGCACAAAGTCATTACAAATCATTCCTTTGTTGCTTGTGTCTAAGTGTTTTAAAGAGCCGTGGTACGTAATTACCCCGTCATTTTGAAACGATTTCAACAGGACTTTCAACTCAGCTGAATGAACAATGGCAACAATCAGACAGTTACCTCATTTTTTTTTGTTCAGCACATGAGTTCTCTTCAAGAAGTTATTGCACCAGCCACCACCCCAAGAAAAGACGTGGTACGGAAATGTTCCCCGTCGCTGAAGGATTTGAGTCGTCGGTGCTCGCGGTTTTTGCAGTTGAGTTTTTTATTGTAATGGAACAGAGAATGCAAGTAAACCTAAATGTTTTTGTTGTGAAATATTCAAGTGGGAAGGAGTTACTCTGTGGAGAAGAACAAAGGTAGTTTTTTTTTCTTGGCTGAGACATTGCTAAAACGCCAGATGCAATGGAGGAGCCAGGGGGTGGCCGATGGTGGCCTTGGCCACCGTCGATTAATCGTCAGCCACCCCAGGCTTTTGAGGAAACTATACTTTTGAGCAAAAAAAACAAAACAACTAGAAAGCATAATTTCCTCAAACAATGGGGTGGCCACTTAACATATAAATATGGTGGTGGCCATCTTTGATTTTTACATGGCAAACCAATTTTCAAAGGAAACTTTCTTACACCTAGATGCAGCCACACGTCGACATGGAAGTCGGTACCTCTCATTTTACTAATTATTGCGCTCAGAATACAGACGGATGGTCGAGGGTATTTCCAATTATCGCTTTTTGCTCCGTGATGGAGGACAAATACTAAGTTGGACAGAATGGCAGCAGAGCAAAATCCATGAAAAACTTTCCCAGTGCTTTTAGATCATTGAGGCCTTGTTCACATGAAAATGCAGGTTTTCCAAAACAGACTTTTTTTTAATTCCTAAGAAATATTCTAAGAAATATAATAGTTTTCAGAAATGTCTTTATCCACAAAGAAACACCAAAAAACACATAGAACACCACAGTAAATATGTGAGGGCTGTAGGTGGCGCCAAAACATCGCACCGGACAAACACCAGAAAACAGGAAACAAGGCATGGAGCATGTGCACGAAGCCTACAAGCTGCGTGGGAAACATGAACAGAACCTGAACAGGAGGACAAACTTCAACAATCTTTAAATTAAGTCTATTATATTGTGGTTGTTTATGAAGTTTTGTTATGTTGACCAAATAACTAACTAAATAAACAAATAAATAAAACAAGAGTCATATTGTCAATGATACATGACATGGACTTGTGCCATTGGACACTTTCAAGTGGGTATACTGAAATTCCTAAGCTTTTCTAGTGGGTATACTCCGTGTACCCGCGTATCACATAGACTACACCACTGACGTTTCTCTTGGGGGGTGGGTCCTCGGGACTCAACGAGACTACCTATTTAAATAAATGGTAAAAAAAAATCTTACCAATTAAATTACTGAATAGGTCAAAGTGGACCAATGAAACCATTCTACCCTCCCTCTTGTGCCCCCACAACTTGTGCCCCCTTTGTTGTTCCCTTGGGGCACAACTAAGTATTTACAGCCACAAGGCACAGGGCGGCTGTGGCTGAGTGGTTAGAGCAGTCGTCCTTCAATGCAAGAGTTGGGGGGTTCGAACCTCCCAGCAGTCACATGCCGAAGTGTCCCTGGGCAAGACACTGAACCCCTCGTTGCCTCTGATGTGTGTCCCATCAGTGTATGAATGTGATAAAACACTGATTAGTCTCATTAGAATGATTTGTTCAAATAGCTTTGTATAGATCTAGTATAGAGCTGTATGAATGGTTGAATGAGGCACAGATTGTTGTAAAGAGCTTTGAGTAACTTGATCAGATAGAAAGACGCTCTATAAGTACAGATCATTTACCAGTTTCATGAAATAAATGTGCATCCTGCTTTAATGTGGATCTCCGAGCTCAGTGGGAGGCGTGGATGACTGGCGGCGAGAAATCATTTACCAAAACTGGCCCATGTGAAGAGCAACTTTTGTTCAAATCTGACAGTGGATCCTGACAGTGGATCCTGCCAGTGGATCCTGCCAGTGGATCCTGCCAGTGGATCATATCAGTGGATCTTGCCAGTGGATCATGTCAGTGGATCCTGCCAGTGGATCATATCAGAGGATCTTGACAGTGGATCCTGCCGGTGGATCCTGTCAGTGGATCATGTCAGTGGATCCTGCCAGTGGATCCTTCCAGTGGATCATATCAGTGGATCATGTAAGTGGATCATGACAGTGGATCCTGACAGTGGATCATAACAGTGGATCCTGTCTGTGGATCCTACCAGTGGATCACATAAGTGGATATTGCCAGTGGATCCTGTCAGTAGATCCTGATGGTGGATCATGTCAGTGGATCCTGTCAGTGGATCTGACAGTGGATCCTGTTAGTGGATCCTGTCAGTGGATCCCATCAGTGGATCCTGACAGTGGATCCTGACAGTGGATCAGTGTCAAAAAATCCTCTATCACCAACAAATTTCAAAAGGCTGCTGCATGATGAAGAGGATAGGACAAGTGCACAGGAAGAAGATGAAGATAACGATCAACGACTTCCTGGTAAGCTAATGTATTTTTTTTAATCAGCCGTGTTTCAGGCACTGTTCAGAAAAAAATTAAATAAATTACTGTACATATTTAATTAAACTTTAAAAAATATTTGTGTAGACATTTCACGTTACAACCTGTGGCTTATAGACAAGTGCAACCTATATGTATGAGCAATTTTTTTTCTTTTTAAATTTAGTGGGCGTGGCTTATATCCAGGTGTGCTCAATAGTCCATAAATTATGGTAATCTCTCCAGCAGGTTCTGGGTCTGCCCTGGGGTCTCTTTCTCATTGGACATGTCTGGAAAAGCTCACAGGGAGGTGTCCAGGATGTATCCTGATGGTATCAACCACCTCAGCTGACTCCTTTTGATGCAGAGGAGCAGCAGCTCTACTCTGAGCTCCTGACGAAGCTCCTCCTCTCTTTAAGGCCCAGCCCGACACCCTACAAATGGAAGCTCCTTTTCTTCCGCTTGTATCCAGGATCTGGTTCTTTCGGTCATGATCCAAACCTCATGGCCACAGGTGAGAGTTGGAATGTAGACGGAACCGTAATGCTTTGAGTCTTGACTCTTTCTTCACCACGACCAACCGAAGCAACACCCTCATTACTGAGGAACAGGCTCCGATTTGTCAATCCATCTCCTGTTTCATCTTACCATCACTCAGGAAGAAGACACCCAGTCACCGAAGCTGCTCCACCTGAAACAAAGAGCCCCCCCCCCCCCCCCCCCCCAACCCAGAAGGGACATTTCAGCTGACTGACATTTTTAGGTGTTTACACTTTAAAGTCTTTAAAGTCCAGGTTTAGTCTAAAGCAGTGAATCGAAGCGTGTTTGGTTTCCCACGTTGCCATGCAGGTATTTCCATTTTCCACATATTCATACACATTTTACAATCCAGTTATTATCAGCAGCTGCTTCTTAATATGAATGGAACTTCTCCAAACTAACTTCACAATCTGTATGCAGCCATCTGACTTTTAATACGTTTTATTTCACGGCTGAGGAACTGAAATGAGAGGAGTGGATGCACACGGCGATGGCGTCTAATCTCCAGAACACTAACAAACAAAACGAGAGCAATATGGAGCTTGTAATCAGTTTGCAATCAGACTGCAGCGTGAAGTGTGCCGCAACATCTGAGTGCCTCACTCAGACAATCAGAGCATCGCTCTGCTCTCCGCACGACGAGAGTCACCGAGCAGATGGTCCGACGTGGCCGGGATCGACGTCGTCAGAAATGACTCCACTTCTGTGAAGGACAGACTCACGAGCTTCTAGGAAAACACAGCTGGCTGGAACGATCAGACGTACGAGATGAGAAAATTATTTGTGCTGACACTAAAAAAACGTATTTTGTGCCGATTACTTCCTTCCTTGAATTTTTAAAGTTTTTATGCATCTGTCCTTAAACAGAGCACATTATGGAAAAGCGCCATCTATCTGCAGGACAAGGTCTGAACTCTAAACTGATCACGTCACTGCACAGCTGGACTCCTCATGTCAGGGTCAAAGGTCAATGTCACAGACGATCCATTGCAAAACGAAAAGAGAGAATTGAAAATACCGTCCGTCCACCTGTGCTCACGTGCACAGATGGACGGTTCCACTTTAGTGTGCAACCGCATCCAAGTATAAAAAAGGTCCGTCCATCCATCCATCCATTATCTTTACCCGCTTGTTCCATTTTTGGGTCACGGGGGTCGCCGGTGCCCATGTCCAGCAATCACTGTGCGAAGGGCGGGGTACACCCTGGACGGGCCGCAAGTCCATCACAGGGCCATAAGAAAGGTCACTTTAGAAATTAGGTCAGACATATCTGAACATTGACCACCCCGATCATTTAAGGAAACTATGATTTCTAGTTTTTATATTGCTTTAAAGTATATTTTCTTCAAATGGTTGGGGTGGCGCCCCCATTGGCCACCCCATGGCTCCTTGAGTGGTTCTGAAGTTTGATCATTAAACGGTTTGGCTCGGCTGGTAGTCATCAACAGGTGAGTTTGTCACCTGATAGCTTTCATGTTTTTTATAGAACTGTTTGTTCGTTTACACCATGACTAACATCATCATTGGTCAAACTGACCTTTGACCCCTCCACCATCTTGTACAACTTTAACAGATGCATAGATTCAGGACTGCGTATACAGATTCAGGTGTGAGGGAATTCATGTCCATCCATCATCTTTACCCGCTTCTTCCTTTTCAGGTCGCGGGGGTCACTGGTTTCCATGTCCAGCAGTCACTGTGTGAGAGACGGGGGACACCCTGGACAGGCCTCCAGTCCATCACAGGGACACATGGAGACAAACGAGACAAACAACCATTCGCTCTCTCTCCTATAGGAACAATTTAGAGTTAATCAGTCTAACATGCATGTGTTTGGTCAGTGGGAGGAAACCCACGCAGCACGGAGAGAACATGCAAACTGCACTCAGAAAGGTCCCGGTCCGGTATTTGACCCGGCAACCTTCTCTCTGAGAGGCAACAGCTCTACCAACTGAACCACCGTGCCACCTGGAATTCATGATTGGAGTTTAATTACGGTTTAATAACAGTGTATGACGGACCGTTGATGGTACTTTTGTTATTTGGCAAAAAGAAAGAGCTGAGCAGAAAGTTTTAATTCATCTACAAACAAAAGCATCTCCTGAAGGAATGCATGTCATCCGCCACCTTAAAGTTGTAAACAAAAGTAATGTAAAGCGATGAAGTCAAAGCTGTTCTGGTCAAACTTGATAAATGTCGTCTTGAATCAGCGTGATCCAAGATGGCGTCGCGTTCCTTGAAGGAAACCTGCTGTTTGTGTTTTGGCCTTTAAGGACTGATTTAATTCAGTTTATTCATATAGAACCACAGAAGTCATCCCAGAGCGCTGAACAGAAACATTCATACACATCAAAAGTAAGTCAACAGCATCATTTATCTGAGATAAATCAGAATTTAGATTAATTTAGTAGGAGAAATATCTCAAGCTGAAAAATTTAAAACAACTTTAATGTTTATTAAACGTTTAATCCAGGACGTGCACGTCTGACGGCAGCGATACCTTTGATGAGACCATGTCTTCACCTCTGTCTATATTTTTCTTAATGGCAGCCATTTCTTTCATCCCACCCCAGGACAACAACCGGTTTGATGAGCGTGCAGGAAGGAGGAACTCATCGGTGCTCTCCACAGATCATCCATTTCTGTTTGAGCGCCTCCCCTAACGAGAGCGGGACGGTTCTGGTTCCACACGGAGAACGTCTCCGTCGTTCAGCAGAACCGCTGAGAAACAACCCACAAGTTCCCATTAAAAGGTCAATAATGTAAACATGTGTGTCCGGACTTTAATGGCACAAACACGGAGTTTATTGAGCTTATAGGCATTTTATGGGTTAAACATTTTTTTTATGTTGCTGCAAATTTTTTTGTTTATTTTTATGAATTAATCACAGTTTTAACAAAAAAAAAGTTATTTTGTGTGAAACTGCAGCTTTAAAGCCGGATGACGGCTGAAACAAGCTGAAAGAGCCGGTACTGAGATGTTAAAGCTAAAAGAAGTAGAGCACTTGCTAAAAGGAGAAAAAAACAGCTATAAGCTAAAACTACCAAATATCTAATCTAAAGGGAAGCTAAATTATCAGAAGGCTAGCTTAAAACATCAAAAGACATGAAAGATGCAAAAATATCAAGATGGCAGCAAACAGCTAAAAATAGCAAAAGAATAGCTAAAAATGAAAGAGGCTAGCAAAAAGCCAAAGTAGCAGAAGCTTAGATAATTATAACAAAGCCAGCTACAACAGAAAGAAAAAAAGGTTAGCTATAAGCTAAAAGTATCAGAACAGTAGCTAAAAGTAACAGAATGGGAACTAAAAATTGAGTAATAGTAGCAAAAGGCAAGCAAAAAGCTAAAAGTAGCAAAATGCTAGCTAAAACTACCAAATGTCTACCTTAAATCTAACAAAGTAAAGAGTATCTAAAAGCAGCAGAAGGTTAGGTAAAAACATTTAAAAAAAAAACTTGGTAGATGCAAAAGTATCAAAATGATGGTAAAAAGCTAATAATAGCAATAAAATAGCTAAAAACGAACGTAATGAGAGGCTAGCAAAAAGCTAAAATAGCAGAAGGTTAGGTAATTACGGTATAACAAAGCCAGCTACAACATAAAGTACAAAAAGTTTAGCTATAAGTTAAAAGTATCAGAACAGTAGCTAAAAGTAGCAGAATGGAAACTAAAAATTGAGTAATAGTAGCAAAAGGCAAGCAAAAAGCTAAAAGTAGCAATAAGTGAGATAAAACTAATAGAAAAAGGCAAACTAAAAGTAGTAACTGAAATGATCAAAAGTCTAACAAGAAGCTAAACGTATGAGATTAGTAGCTAAAAACTAATAGTAGCCATATGACAAAACAAAAGTATCAAGGAGTAGCTCAAAGTTGAAAGTAGCAAAAAGTTCAGTAAAAGCTAAAATTAGAAAAATGCACAGTAGAGTTAGCAGAAGACTAAGTTTGTCAAAAATCTATCTAGAAGTTGTGTATAGCTCTTAGATGTATTTAAAAGGCAGCTAAAAGCTAAAAGTAGCAGAACAGCTGCTGAAATCTTAAAGAAAAAGAAGAATAAGTAGGAGAACCCTTTAAGAAATGGAGCAGATCTCAATGATTTTTATGGTAAAATGTAAAAAACAAAGTGAAATATTTACAACAATTTTAAGAGTTAAGAAAACCGAAAGTCAGAGCATCTATCTCCTGAACGAGCTGAACGTTTTGATTTGTGAACAGCTAAAATAGCACAAAGTCTCAGAAGTACTGAGACTAAACGACAATGGAGAACATTTAAAGTCATTCAGGGGAAAAATCTGGAAACTAAATGTTCACGAGAAGGAAGTGTTCAACGTTTCTCCCCTTTGAAGTGTATCGATCTCAGGTTCGCTCAAAAAACAATAAAGACGCCTAAAGAGGAAGAAATGTGGCTGCAGGTGGAGGCGGTTGGATGATTTAGACGTTAAACGTTCAGCGATGCGTTTGATCGTCTGCTTCTTATTGACTCTCCTCCAAACATCAGCTGAAGTGAGGCTCAGAGCCGAACGCTGACACAAAATAATTAGTTCGGCTGCGGCTGAGCATTTGGGCGTGTCTCCTCCATTCATCTCTTTCTCTCTGTTTGTCTGACGAGCTGCATCTCGTTAAGGGTGGGGGTCGTTGTGCTGAATGGGGTGTGGGCGGGGGAGGGGGTCCACAGGTGCAGCCGAGTCAGGGCGGATAATGTCAACCCCTGATCAATGACGGCCCGCCTGAATCAAGGTGTCCATACATATTTTATGACTCTCTGCGGCTGTCTGAGTCCCCCCCCCTCCACAGCCCCAGGCCTCAGAAGAAAGGGATGTTTGATTTGTTAGCACCCTGCACCCGTGAGCTTCAACCAGGAGGGTGGGGTGCCTCGGCAGGGGGGAGGTTTCTGGTGTCCCAGTTCATGTTTCTTTTTGTCTTCTACCTGTCTGACTCCATCTACGTTTCTTGCACTGGACTTGATGATTCTGAGAATTTGGTTTTTGGTACAAAACAACAAGAAGATCAGTTCTTCAGAGCAAGACTCAGCCATGAACCTTCAGACCTGGAGAAGTCTGCTGGTGCCTTCAGAGCCCCTTGAACCTCCTTCATTGCCCCCCATCACGAACTGAAGAGCGGGATTTAAACACCCCCCGTGCATGTTGTGAGCATGATAACTTGAGAAATAAATAAGGAAATGGTTTCCATTTTGGTGTGTGGCTGCATGTTGCTGTAAGGAAGGTCGCTATTGAAAAGTGGGTTGTCAAATCAAAATCCAAGATGGCTGCCGCCGCCATATTGTATGTAAACGGAATACCCCTATCTTTTGAGGAAACTATGCTCTGTAGCTCTAAAAAAGTTAAATCTGGTCCTCTGGACATTCAAAAAAACAAAACAAAGCAAATCAACAAAAAAATGTAGAAACGTTTCGTCTCTCATCCTGAGGACTTCCTCAGTCTGAGGAGCTGTATTCAGCTCAGTCTCTTAAATAGCACCGTCTCAGGGTGGATCAACCAGTTTTGCTGCTGACAACCAAAACCAGCTGATCACATGCTCAAGAAGGACCATCAGCCTAACAATGGATCATTAGCACCTGATGGCTGTTTACTACTCACAGAGGGCTGAGTGATACTAGCAATCACAGCATTGTAAGAGGGGGACAGTTGAACCTGGAGGCCTCCACCCCTGTTTAATGATGGACGATTTCTTTTCACAAAGATGGCCTCCTTTACTCCTCTCTCAAACCATCGTTCCTCTCTGTCCAGGATGTGAACATCTTCATCCCTGAAAGAGTGACCGCTGGCCTGGAGATGAGTGTAGACCGCAGAGTCCTGGCCTGATGATGTTGATCTTCTGTGCTGGGCCATCCTTTTGGCCAGTGGCTGTTTTGTTTCCCCGATGTAAGACTGATCACAGCCCTGACACTGAACAACATACACAACATTGCTCTGTTTGTGCCGGGGGACTGGATCTTTGGGATGAACCAGTCTTTGCCGTAATGTATTTTGGGGTTTAAAAGCCACTGGGACGTTATGTTTAGAAAATAAACGTCTCAGTTTCTCTGATACTCCCTCAACATATGGAATGACCACTGGTCTGGGTCTGGGTTCCTCCTTTTCACCTGATGGCTGACTGGAGTCCTGTTTGGGAGAAGGAGAAATCCCACACAAGACAGACACAAGATTTTTCTACCTGGATTATTGAGCATGCATCAGGATATGCTCTCTAGCTTTTATATTTCTTAAAAGTATAGTTTCCTCAAATGACTGGGGTGGCTTATGGGGTGGAAGGTTCATGAGGCTGTAGCCAACATCCATGGACGCAATGGAAATGCGACTCCGTGATGATCAAAGTGTGGATGTTGGAAAAAAAGAAACCATCCTAAATCATTCCTGCAGAACTTTAAGGTTGGGTCACTGTTTCATCACAGCTTTATTTTGGCTCATCCTTGGAAGAATGTCCAAAACAAAAAAGTATTTACAAAGTATAAAGCACGACAGGAAACCATCAAAATGCACGTTGAACCAAAGCCACTACGATTCTTAGACTTATGAGACAAAACTAGAGGATTTTTTTTGCATGAGTGGCGTTTTTATACCAAGAAATGTATTCATGTTCGTCTGAAAGATTAGAGATGCCCGTCTGCCGACAGCTGAGATCATATTTTGGGCAGAGAAGGTTTGAAATTAAATGAACTTTCACGTGGACCAACAAGTGAGAATGATTTGCACGCGAGTTCAGCTTGCCTCACTGCAGTTTAAAGGCCTGGAACATCTCAGTTTGAATCTGTTTGTTTGAAACGCTTGGTATTCTGTTTTCTTTCGTCCATCCTGATCCGTTTTCCTCGTCACATTTTCTTGTTTCTGATCGTTTCCGTCAGTTTTGATGGCAGCTGTTTGGTTGAAGAGGCGGAGGAAACCATCGGTTCCTGCTGGTCCGTTTCCACCCAGCTGATCCGACAGATTTATGTGCCGAAGTGAACAACAGACTCTGCTCTTGAAGCCGTGCATTTCTGAAACTAATTTAGATTTATTCTCTCTGTCCGGGTTGGATTTTTACTCTGTCATCTGCAATATTTATGAAACTATTTACACCAGGCTGGGTTCCAGATGTTGTTCCTGGTTTTGTTGCACAGTGAAGATGAAAGAAAAAAAACAACAATGTACACATCAATTTCATTTTGAGGCCTCGGAGGCCGGGTTTGAACCTTGTATTCGGAGTGGAGAGCTTCATCTCGTTGCAGATTTTAAAACAGAAATAATCTCCTGCCTTAAAAAGCTCAGAGTCCCGATCAAACAGACCAAAGTTTCTTCTCAACCTTTAATAAAAACTTCTAACACCCCCCCAGTTCTGACACCTTAAGAGCCACCTTTAGTTTTTTGTCTAATGCCACATTTGCTAGTTTATTTTATATCTTAAACTAAGTTTAATTTGAAAACCGGAAGTCACATCGTTCACACTTCCTGTTTAGCGACGCGCCTCTTTGGATCGCGAGCTGCCTTGTTCCCGCGGCGGAGCAGAGCCTGTAAGTTACTGAAATTGTTTTATTTCATGTGTATAAGTGTAAAACAAAGGTGTACGTACACCTAGTTTAATTGTGAGTAGTAGTTGATATTATTTTAGATGACCTAATGTTTAATGTTAGTCTGACATTAATGTTAGCGTTTATGCTAACAGCAGCATGCTAGCTTCATGTGTCATTTCAGCACTTTCATGCTTATATTTAACTTTTACATCAAAACCTTTGATACTGTAGATCATGACGTCTTATGCCATAAGCTCTCAAATATTGGTTTCTCAGTTCACATTGTTGGTTCTCAAACTGTCACGTTGGAGGCAATGCGTTCAACATAACGGTACTTTATCTACCTACCTAACAGCCACTAATGGTGTTCCACAAGGCTCAGTTTTAGGACACACTCATTTTACAGTTTATATAACATACATTCCTGACGCATCCTTGCATCTCTATGCTGACGATACAATTGTGTATTGTCGAGCTAACAAAGTTGCCAAGGTTTTCCAGCTTGTGCAGTCTGCATTGGACATCATTCAGTTTGACTTATTCCATCTCAAACTGGTGCTAAAATTATAATTTTTTTCATTTACCCATTATTTTTACAGGTAGTCGCATTGAGCCACGAGAACTCATTTTCAAGAGAGACCTGTTTAGGGAGCAGATGGGGGGTTAAGGGCCTTGCTCATGGGCCCAGGGTGGGGCGAATGAGGGTAGGGGCAAATGTGGGTGCTTCACCTACCCCACCCACAATTTTGATGTTGTCGGAACCGGGGCGTGAGGCCCATCTCTCTAACCTCTGTGCCACCACTCCCCCATAAATTTGATAAAATCAAAGGGTTGTTGTTTTCAAACAGAAAGTTGGTACCAGCAGTTCTTCCTCCTATCTCATCCATGCTTCATGTTCCTATTAGGCCTGTCGCAATAAACAATAAATTAATCGCATGATGAATAAAAATTATCAATATCATTTTCATTTATCGGCTTTATCGTTTCTTCGTGTCTCTCTCTTTCTACTGAAGACACTGGATGACAAGTAACAACTCCGGAGCTCTTCACTGACCCCTCCCTTTCTCTTTAAAGTCCGTTTTAACCGTCCAAAATCGCGTTTTTGGATCGTTAGAAGCAGCTAAGGTGAGAAGCTAAGCTATGAGTTAAGCTAACTGGCCGACCTCGGGAAAAAATTTCCGTCAAAGCTCCAAAATTCACGGTTGAAACCAGTGCCTTCGTCTAAAAAAGTTGTTTTTCTCTGCAAAAAGAAGATGAGAACTTGTTTACTGATTTTTTTTTTAATTAAAAGCTTTGTGTGACAAATGTTATGATAAAGAGCTCAAACCACACCGAGCGTCCGCCACTTCGAGAACCGAAAAACAGGAACGTCACGTCAAGGGACCTCGGTCCCATTTTTTTTTAAAGAGACATGCTGCTCACTCCCTCACTATCCATCCTTCTGTTCAAACAGTCTTATACTGCCATCCAGTGGTCAAAAAAGGTACTACACACAAAAATTTACAATTTCTTCTTAAATTTGACAATTACTAATTATTGTCAAATTTCAAACAATATTATCTTTTATCACAATAATTTCTGAGACAATTAATCGTCCAGCAAAATATGTTATCGTGACAGACCTAGTTCCTATTGAGTTTGTGGATTCTTACAAATACTTGGGAATTTGAGTTGATGCACATTTCTCTTTTAAGCCACATATCAAAAACTTGATAAAGAAGTTGAAATTATTATTATTATTATTTTTTCAGAAATAGATCTTGCTTAACGCTGAATGCCAGAAAACATCTTGTAGCTGCTGCTTGTTTTCATTATACAGGTTAGTCTCATTGAGCCATGAGGGTTCATTTACAAGAGAGACCTGTACTTTCCTACCATCCATTGATTATGGCGACATTATTTAAATGAATGCTCCTACAAGCACCTGTTTGATGCCGTCTGCCGTAGAGCACTAAGATTCATAACTGGCTGTAGCCATCGTACCATCACTGCACCTGTACTCATTGGTCAGTTGGTCATTATCTGCACGTAGGCTCTCACACTGGTTCATTTTCATCTATAAATTACTTCTTGGTCCGCTGCCTTCTTATATCTCCCTCTTGTCACATCGTCTGCGCAGTTACAGCGTCACTCTCAGGGATTCATTACCTGCAGCGTCCCCTCAGTGTGGACTGAACTTGGCGCAAAAAGGCCTTTTCTTATTCTGCTCTTGTAACCTGGAACACCTGGAACACCTTGCAACAAGATCTGAAGATGTCGATTTAGATTTCTTTAAGGGATTTAAAACATTTGATAAGGTCAATGGAAACATCAAAGCACATGTGTTCTTGTTTTTAGTATTTTACCTTGTTTTATATGGCACCTTGATTTTATTGTTTTATAACATTACTTTTATTTTAATTGCATTTTAATAGTAGTTTATTGTTGTCTGTACTTTATATGTTCTCTGTCTAAACCAGGTTGAAAATGAGTCCTCGTGACTCAGAGACTTGTTTTGATGAATACTCTGACTACAATTATTCATGCTTCATCACTGGGAAGAGTTATTTATCTGTCTAGCAACCCGAGCGAGGGCAGAGTACCCCCCTTCTTTTGTTTCTTGAAGAGTAAGTTTGATGCAATAATTTGTTCATTCTTAAAGTGAGCCGTCGCCCTTTGAGGGCGGAGATGACCCCAGCCACACTTTTCTTTTATAAAACAAATAGTAAAGAGTTCACATCCACCTGACGTACCTGCTGAGGTGGGATCTGTGTGAATGTGAGGAGAATCTGCTGCTTTCTTTGGCTGCCAGGACTCGGGGGAACGATTCATGGGAAAAAGACTTTGTCAGGGTTTTGCCACATAAAATAAACGGGCCAACAGCTGTGACACGGGGCGTTCTCCACGGACTGGTGAGCACAAATGTAGTGTACCGCAGCTTCTGTGTGTCCGTGTGCTTCTTCAGCTCCTGTCGTCTCCGTTTGCCGTCAGGCTTCAGCAGAGCTCAATAATAAATCCACCAAATTAAATTCAGCTAATCAAATTATGGAGCGGGTAAATGAAGAGCGTTTCCCCGACGCCACAGGAGACCCGTTAGGTTCTGGAGACTGTCACGCAGGATGTGGAGCTGCAGAAGCAAATTCAACCTCCACCGTTTAAAGATCAGCTGCGAGTTTCAGAGTCGGCCTCGGGAACAACAGCTTGTAACAAACAGAATACTTTATACTTTCTGTTCCATCTTAGAGCTAAAGGTTTATAATCTCTGGACCTCAGCAGGTTGAGGGATCTTCAGGGTGGCGGAACAAACGGAGTGTTTCCATTAAACCGGTCCTCTCAGGAGACACTCCGTCAGGGGGTTCCAGAACCCCCCAATCAGAACTAAGAGAGGACCGGCTTGTGGCTCCGTGTTCAGGAGGACAGATCCAGGTGTCGGAAGATGGAGACAGATGGAAACAAAGAAACATGGAGAGGAAAGACAGGAAGCGTTGAGTTAGAGGTGGAGAAATAGGTTTGTTCAAATATAGTTTCGTCCCTTCATTTCCCCGTATTTTACCGTTTCTCCCTTCCTTTGTGTCCACCGTTCTGTTTTTCAGTCCTTTTTCTTTTACAGTGTTTTATAGTGTTATTTTTTTTATTTTTAGTGGAGCCTTTGTGGATAATTTTAATTTAACTTTTAAAAACGTTTGGTTTAAGGTTCTTCCATAGAAAAAGAAGAAACCTTCTGAAAGCTTCTGTCTGCAACCGTTTAGAAGGGGTAGCATCCTCCGGGGGGGGGGGGGGTATGAAACTATTTATAAACAATTTAAAGCTAAAAATCAACAGACATAAAGATTATTAACAAGCAGAAACACAAACGTGACTGGCGCTTCCTGACCTGGACAACAGGTCAATTATATTTTAGATTGTTGAGTCCGATATTAAAACTGTTGCGAGAAAGATGTCGGCGTTCTGAACAGAAGGATGGAGGGTTGTTGTTGGTCCGGTCACAGAGGGGGGGGGGGGGGGTAATTTTACAGTCTAATGTTGTGTTGAACCACCACAGCTGGACTGGGCTTCGTGTTACAGCAGAGACGAACAGGAAGAAGGGATAAAATAAAAAAATAAAGAGCAGCCCATGAGAACAGATGTGGAAAATAAATATTTCCTCTGGAACTTTCCATCCTTCAGATACGTCTATTAAATAGAGAGATTGAAGAAAACCATTGGTCAAAAAGTCCACGTTACCATTTAACTCTTATTTAATTGACTGAAATGTTATTAAATAAAGAAAGACCACTGACAATTTTAATCTTTTACAATCCAAATAAAACAATGTGCCCAATACAAGCCAGCGAGTCTCAGAATCAGGCTGAGTTTTGTACATTTTTAAAGCCTGTGAGAAATAATAAAGGCTTAAGGGCCCGGCATACTCCATCTGAAGTCGAACAGTCGGCTCGAGGTCATGTGGTTACTGGATGTTTGTTTTCTCACACACCTTTCTTAGTCCACGAGACACAGCGCAGAACTCCTGGAAAACCCTCCCCCTGCAGTTACGTCACCGCAAGGGTTCGTCCCGCCATAGTCTCCTCTCCGTCCCTGCATCCACCGTTTGGCCACAAATCTACCACGAAAAGAGTGCCACACTTTTCAGCAGACAGACTCTTCCATATACGAAGTGTGCACGATCTCCATCCAGGAGTTTTGTTTTTTTTGCCATTTGACAAATTAAGTGTGTCTTTAAGAGTCGTACAGCTAATGAGCGCATTTCCGCATTGACTAACGTACCCACAAACTTCTGACTAATCACGCAATACTTGGCCCATGCGCATGTGAGGAACAGTTCGGCCCAGGCCTTGTGACGAGAAGGTGCAGGCGATGCTGCTCTGCCAATAACATGATGCAATTTTTGTCACGCAGCTGCAACAATGAGAGTTGATTTCACCGCTGCGGATGGCAGGGCCCTTCTTCCTTAAAGAAATTCCACGTTTCGTGCCAGAGTTTTAAACCCAAATTACATGTTGAGCAAAAAGAGTCATTTTCGGTGTACTCAGTTTGCTGTATACACTGTCAGTGACTCTCAGCTACTACCACACCAAAGTTTAGCTCCATCTCTGTAAAAGTGACAGTTATAGCCTTTTAGACCGGTTCAGAGTGATTCAGAGCGATCCCACCTGTTTATCATTCAACCTTTATTTACACAGGTTAGTCTCACTGAGTCACGAGGACTCATTTACAAGAGAGACATGTTTTAGACAAACAACATATAAAATACAGACAACAATAAACTACAGTAAAATGCAATTAAAGTAAAAAAAGTGCTGTAAAACAATAAATCAAGGTGCCATATAAAACAAGATAAAATACTAAAATCAAGAACATATTTGCTTTGATGTTTCTATTGACCTTATCAAATGTTTGAAATCCCCTAAAGAAATTAAGGTGAACATCTTCAGTTCCTGTTGAAGGTGTTCCAAGTTACAGGAGCAGAGTAGGACAAGGTCTTTTTGCTGAGTTCAGTCCACACTGATGGAACGCTGCTGGTAATGATGGCCTGAGAGCGCATGCTGTAACTGCACTGACGACATGACAAGTGGGAGGAGATATAAGAAGGTAGCATAAGAAGAGCTATAAGAAGGTAGTCTGACAGGAGTTTCCCTGTAAGTCTCAGATAATCTGTTTCCTCCTCAGCATGCAGAGTTCCCCAAGGTGCAATACTTGGGCCCTTTTATTTTCCATCTACATGCTTTCCTAATGCTCCATCCATCCATCCATCCATTATCTTTACCCGGTTCTTCCATTTTGGGTCACGGGGGTCGCCGGTGCCCATGTCCAGCAATCACTGTGCGAGGGGCGGGGTACACCCTGGACGGGTCGCAAGTACCTCCTAATGCTCCATCTTAGATAAAATTACACTTCACCTCTACGCAGGTGACACTCAGATCTACCTTCAGTTGAAGCACAATCATTCTTTTACAGTAAAATCACTGCTCCACTACCTCACCGCTATAAAAGCTTGAATAGCTATAATAGGAGTTATTATCGTTGGTCCCAGTAGAACCTATACCACTTTTACTTATCTAGGTAGCTAAAAGAATTCAAGGGGTGATAGTGGATTTAAATTTTAACTTGAGAATCGGAATAAGCTTTATTATCATTGCACCGAAGTACAGCAAGTATATATTCCATACAGTTGTCCGAAAGATGGACGGAGTGCACGTGGCTGCAGCTCCTAGGAGTGGGGCCCCTTATTCTTTAGATAGAAAAGGGGAAAGATCATGAGGATAGAATAGTGGAATTAAAAAACGATCTATTCACACCTTGTCTTTGTCAGGACACAATTTAAGACATCAAAAAACTCTACCAGCAAGAACATTTATAGACACGTTACATATGTATTTGATTACAAGATGGTGAGATTTGTCCATGAAGCACTTCCAGATAGTCCATAGTCCTGATTAGATGCTGGTGTCAGCCAGTACAGCTCTGATAAGCGCATTCACAGAAGTTCTCGTGGGGAGGGGGTGTTGCACGGGGGATGGATAGAGCAGAGCGTTCTTAGTTTACACACATCCCAGGAGAAATTTCATAAGTTGGTTTGCTTCAAGGCCGAACAGGGAAGTCAGATTCAGATAAGCCACAGTTGTTGATTTTTTTTCAGGCAGACTGTTATTTCTCATCAGCCTTGAGTTCTGCTGGTACTTTCAATGATCCAAAATGGCCAGATTTGTGGGCTTTCCACTGGTCTGTGCTTATAGCTTCCACCAAGGTCGATCCCAACATGCAAGTGAGTTTCCAAGCCGCAAGTGGCCAACGATTCTCTTAAATCGCTTCCATCTTACGGTTGAGCTCATAAATCAGCTGAGTCTGAGAGCTCGAAGCACGAACTGATCCTGTACATTAGGTCGGCAGCTTTGCCATGGCCGAAGCTGCTGCCGCTGTCTTCCTTAATAGCCGATAGCATGGGCGTCTGATGGTGCCAAATAGAAATGCGCGATGTATACGGTAGAAACGATAGAAATTTAGCCTACGATAGAGATCTGTCTTCTACTGGCTAACCGCAATAATGCTGTGTCTGAAGTAAAATCAGAGTTGTCAGTTTAGTCGTTACTTCTTTTTTTTTATTTGAAAACTGTGCTCAAGTGGCGTTAGTCTTTTCTTCAAGAGCTAAGTAGCGAAACTACAAGCTAACTACGGCCGGCTTGCCGTAGTGTTGCCGTATGCGCAAAACGCTGTGTTTCATCTAAATTTTTTATTTTTTTTTCTCGTCGAAAGTTAAAGTAAGCGTTGGTCATCTTTAGAGAAACCTCCTCTCTCATCTGTGAAAATAATTGTGTTGTGTGATTTTACTGCGAGACCCTCTGGCCAAAGCCACCGAGGAAACTGGTCGCCATTTTGTGTCAGCTCTCCTTAAAACGGAAGGAGACGCCCACTAGAGTGTTGGAGGGTGAAGTGTTTTCAGTTGCTGCTCTGTTGCTGTTCGTTTCTTAAGTAAGACTGGAAACTGTTAAGAGTTAACAACATATTCTTTTGTTTAAAACGTATGGCTAAAACTACATTTGATATATTTTGCACTGTTTTGCACTACAAGAAAGAAGCCTAATACTTAATTTTTTTAAATAATAAACAAATCCTCTGGACCTAGTAGTGGAATTTTCTTAATTCAAAATAAATGATGGCAAAAGGACACCCTATACTTAAAAAAAAAAAAAAAAAATCCTATTGCAAGTTTTATACCAAAAACATCTCGTGATATATATGGTTATCGCCACCCTTCACAATACATATTGTGATATGAATTTTATTCCATATCGCAAATTCCTAGTGCCAAAAAGCAGAAACCCTGCTTTCATAAACCCAGTGATCTTCGGCATCCTCCTGAGACAACACAGAAAGGCACAACATATCTATGACATACCAGCCGCGTGTGTCTCAGTGGGGCATGAGGGTTCTCCAGGACCCTGCTGCTTGGTTGATTTTTTATTTTATTAATTATTGAAAGTCCAGCTGACCAAATCCATGACAGTAATTTACGATTCGGGAGATGTGTAAATAGAAGCTCCGATACACTGGACAGAGAGCAAGAAAGTAGGAGGGAGACGTGAGAAGTAAGAAAAAGCATCTGTCTTGCTCAAGAGCGAGTGAGAGAGAGAAAAAAAGAAGAAACTGATTAAAATAATTGTTTTAAAATTATTAATTGAGGTTTTATTTTCAGTGAAATTGTTTTTAACCTTAAATGAGTTTGAACAGGTGATTCACACTTTTATTTATTCCCAGTTAGAATATTGTAACTCTGTATGTGTTAGCCATAACGGCCTCTGGTCTACAGAGGTGATCAGGTCCTGACCGGCCACTCACGCCTGCAGTTGGTCCAGAACGTGGCAGCTCATCGTTTAACATGAATTCAAAAAGCGTGAACATACAGTATCTCCTGCTTCCCTTTATTGGCTCTTTGTTTTAAAATTGGCTTTCAAGCTTTATTGATTACCTATAAGTCCCTGAATGGACAGACTCCTGTTGACCTGTCTGACCTTCTGCAGCCTTATGTGTCCTCCAGATCCCTTTGATCCCATGATTTGCTTCTTTTTTTTGTCCTGAGGTCCAGGCTGGTCCACAGTGTTGGTCAGACTTTGTGCTGCTTTTTTAAAAAACTTATCCTTCCTTTTCTTTTATCCTTTAAATAAACTTGATTTGATTTTGGTGATATTTTAGTTTGCCTAGCTGTGGCGGCCATCTTGAATGCAGTTGACTGCAAAAATTAGTCAGTAGTAGATGTTTCTTTAGTGATTAATTTCAAAAGAAATTATTAATCATTCTCACTGGTGCATGAGATATTTTACTAACACTACACACGCACGCACACTCACACCAGTAAAACCATGACCACCTTTGGTGGCGAGTGTTTTCACACAACCGAACTTGTAACTTCAGTGTTTGTGTTTTTTATTTTTTTATTACGTCATACTTTTGGATGAACTTGTAACTTGACCTTTGAAAACCTGAAACAATGATTTTATATATTTTAAGTTCTCAGAAATGATCAGTAAACACATTTCTCTGCCTAACTGCTGGAGGTGGGTGTCTTTGCTGCTTTCATCAATCTGAGGTGGGTTTTCTCGTTTCAAGGCTTCTTCTCCTCCTCGTCCTTGTGATGTGATGAAAACCTACAGGGGGAGGAAACGGATAAAGTCCACTGCACTCGCCTTTGATCAAACTCCCACTTCAAAAGCCTGACGGACTCATTAAAGGACCGATGATTGCTTGTTTGGGCCGACGTTCCACTGATGGTGATTCCAGATGTTTGCTTGGTGTCAAACAGAGCAAGAGGAGCGTGACCGTGGGGTAACCCGTAAATCAGAACACGCAGTGATTCTGTTTATCGAGGCCTGGGAATCGGCCTCGAGCCCCACTGCCCTCCTGACACGGAGCTCCACTTGTTTGGAAAAAACTAAAGCAAGACTTTACCTCTAGCCGCAGAGCCAGACTGTGGGGTTGGCCCACTATTGATTGATTGAAACTCTGTCATGTGGAAAGATCTTTATATCGCAGCACGTGAACTGACCGTGGCAGCCATCTTGAATTTTGAGCGCGCGGACTGGTGTCTGTGGATGAACTGTTGAATGATGAAGCAGAGGGTGAAACTAATTAAGGTGGAATGAAATTAGGCGTGAAGACAATAAAGACAAGTGGTGGCCCCGTCGCTGAAGGATTTGAATTGTTAATGTTTGTAGTGGCAGCACGGTGGTGCAGGAGAGCTGCTGCCTCTCAGCGAGCAGGTCGCACCAGTTCAAATCCCGGCCCAGAGGCCTTTCTGCGTGGAGTTTACATGTTCTCTCCGTGCTGCGTGGGTTTTCTCCGGGTACTCCGGTTTCCTCCCACAGACCAAAAACATGCATGTTAGGCTGATTGGTGACTCTAAATTGTTCCAATATGAGAGAGAGAAAGTTAATGGTTGTTTGTCTCTCCCTGTGATGGACTGGAGACCTGTCCAGGGTGTCCCCCACCTCTCGCACGGTGATGGCTGGATATGGGCACCAGTGACCCCCACAACCCGAAAAGGAAAAAGTGGTTAAAGATATGAGTGTTTTTCTGGACTGGAATTGAACAGGGACACACAAGTAAACCTCAATGTTTTTGGAGCAAGACATTCAAGTGGCTAAAAGATGCATTGAGTAGAAGAATGTTTTTCCTCGTCCAAGGCAGCTCAGAGTGAGGAAGCAACTTTATCCACCACCAGGAACAATGGCGGAACCAGAGGGTGGTCAATGGTGCCTTAGTCATCATAGATAAATCTTTTGCCACCCCAATCATTTGAGAAAACTATACTTTTATGCAATATAAAAACTAGAAAGCATAGTTTCTTCAAATTAAAGGTGTGGCTGATTTACATACAAAGTACATATAGTGGCAGCCATCATGAATTTTGACAATTTAATTTTCAAAGGGAACCTTTTTTACACCTAGATGCGACACACCAAAATGGAAGTCAGTGCCTAGTTTATTTTCAAGTTATCTAGTTCATAAGACAGACGGACATGTTTGGCGTCAGCCATCTTGGATTCTGACATAATAATCAATTTTTTAAAGGAATTTTTCTTATACCAAATTGTATCCACACACCAAAATAAAAGTTGGTACCTCGCTTATTTTTCAAGGTAGCCTGCTCAAAACATAGATACTCATACTATAAAATGCTGAGACGGTGCAGGAAAAAACTCCCTGAAGGGTTGCAGGGAAACAATGAAATCCAGCCGAAGATGATTTCAATGTGACAAAATGGACACGTGTCCTGAGGCGTTGTTACTGACTGGAATCTAACGGGACTCGGGTAGGTTGATGCAACATGCTGCAACAGACTGACTTCTGCAGGGACTGAACTGAAGCTGAAACTTCACTCATCTCTTCAACCTGCTGTGGTTGGTGTGACGCTGGAGTAATGAATTCCTATAAAACGATACATCGGAGGAATTAAACAACCATCAAACAGAGCGAGAAATGAACCAGACCCAAACTGCCAGTTATATAGTTGGCCATATGGAAAACCTGAACACCCATAACTCATGTAGATGATAGAGACCTAAATGCTGAAGAGACTCTCCGGAGTGCGTCTTCTATGGGTTTGACTTGCTGCAGGTTCAGTCTTTCCTTTGGATCATCTCAACAGTTCCAGCTGGGATTTTAGGACCACCTCAGCCAAAGACATTCATGACTGTAGACTCAAATGTTTTCTGTTGAAATTGTCCATACATGTGTCCAAATACAACTCAGGGGCTCAGAAATCAAACAAGAAAAGTTCAAGATAGGTTTGAGACATCCACAACAACTCAAGTTCAACTTCAAGAATCTTTATTATCCCCAAGGTGCAATTTGTTTCATAGTCAGTAAGAGCGTAAAACATCCACAAGACATTAAAACAACAGTACAGAAACCATCACTGTTCGTTGAGAAGCCTGATCGCTACAGAGATAAATGAGTTGTTCAGTCTGTTCGTTCTACATGTGGGCAGCAGATACCTGCGTCCAGATGGAAGCAACCTGAACTCACCATGGAGTGGATGATCAGGATCTGCCAGAATCAGCGCGGCCTTGTCCACTGATCTCGCCTTGTGTAGGTCAGTGAGGTTCTGTAGGTCAGTGAGGTTCTGTAGGTTAGTGAGGTTCTGTAGGGTTCTGTCAGCAGTTTTGCAGCACATCCTGACAATCCCCGAGAGTTTATTCCTGTTTTTTCATGTCAGAAGTCCAAACCAACAGGTGAAAGTTGAAAGAGACTCAATAAAACATTCTCATAAAAGTAGAATCAACATTAAAACCACAGAGCTTCAGATAAAAATACATTCTCTGGTGGGCCTTCGTACGAAGTGAGTTCACATGGGGGTCAAAGGTCAGTTTGTCATCAAGAACAGTACCCAGATATTTATATTGTTGCACCATCTGGACAGCCTCACCGTTGATGACCACAGGAGCTGCAGCTGAAGAGTCTTCTCTAAAACCAATGACCATCTCCTTGGTCTTAAAAACATTTAATTTAAAAAGGAAGACTCGGTGAAGTCCCCGACCACAGGCCCGGGGTCTGGGTCATCACTGAGGAGGGACAGGATCATCAGCAGACTTTAAGATGTGATGCTGTGGGAACTGGCTGCGACTATCGTTTGTATATAAAATGAATAAAAGGGGTGAAAGAACGCAGCCCTGAGGGGAACAAGTAGAGGACTGAAGAGCATCAGCGAGAACTGTTGACCCTCACCTGCTGAGACCGAACAGTTCAAAAGTCCACAAGCCAAACTGTGAGGCCAGAGTCGAGGCCGTACAAACTGATGGTTTGAAGAGAAGATTTGTTGAACAGCGTTTTAAATCATGTACAAATGTAACGCCTCTGCAACCTGAGAACCACCGCAAAGGTTTGGAGACTCTAAAACACACATTTCTTAATCGCCTGTCTTTCAGAGCAGCAGGAGGTGAACGTGAAGGCTGAGCTCACAACTCAAAACACAAAACAATTGAAAAAAAATTACAAATAATGTGAAATCAGCTGATGTTAATTGCTCAGACTCTGTTTGAGGAGTCAACAACAACAAGGAGGAGCAGGTGGAATTAAAAAGGTCCCATTAGCATCTCGTCTCGGCGTCCTTCAGTCATCAGCGTGACATTTGTTCTGAACCCGTCTGAGTGGCAGCCGCTCGTTATCCCAGCATGCAATGTGACATTTAAAGATAAGAGACGGCTACAGCGCGCACGCAGCAGGGTACTGACGATCGCTGCTTGACCCGACAGCCATATTTGTTTAAGCTGCACCCCTTGTGACCAGCTGCCTCTCGTCTGGTTGATTTCATGTTTACAATATTAAAGGAGTTATTAACACGAGGCCTGAGCTGACAGATCTGGGGTCAGCTTTCCTTCTCTCACCGAGCCCAGATGGTGAATCTGCAGAAGTCAGCGTGACGTTTCACTATTTATTTCTCTCCCTGCACGCCGGCGGAGCTCTACTCTCTCTCTGTCGCAGCACAGAGGTTTCACTTCTCACCTCCTGTGAAACCAGCCGCCCTCGGAGCCTTTGGCGACACTTCTTCACTTCAGACGGTCGAGGCAGCGCAGCAGTGAGCTCACAACCTGCTTGACACTTTTTTCTGCAGGTGTAACAGCACTTCCTGTTTCCTCGTTGCTTCATTTTGAACCAATGCCAGCTGTCCTCTTAATTAAATCCAAAATGTCCACAACCTCTGTCCCCTTTGGGTCTTTGGCCTCCCCCTTCTCTGCGCCTCAGAACTCTGGATGTTTTTCCGAGGTGGTTTTTGAGGCGACGTGACTGGGAGATCAGTTGGTGACTCAAAAAATGCAGGAAAATTGTGAGAACGTGGATCTTCTGTTGCTGTCATACTGAATAAAATGTGTGACCAAACAACCACGCAGCTTCTACGCACGTAGCTAGTTTTTGAAAATAACAGCATATTTTTTATATGCACAGCCAGCAAACTGAAATTCTTTGTCGCACACATTATTCCGCCCACCTCAGCAGACACCCACATGTTTATTATTTAATTATCTACTAAATTACACTTAATAAATAAAGATGAACAAATTTGGCTTATCTGCGGTCCGGTCATGGAGGCAACAAGCCCAGAAGAGAAACCCAGACCTCCCTCTCTCCAGTGACACTCTCCAGCTCATCCTGGGGATCCCAATGTGTTCCCAGACCAGAGAAGATATTTCCAGCAAGTTCTGGATTTCTTCCCAGCCAGATGTGCCTGGAAAACCTCTAAAGGGAACACTAATCAGATGTAATCAATCAATCAGTAGACCCTAATCAATCTCAATTTGCTCCTTTCAATGCAGAGGAACAGCAGCTCTACTCCATGCTCCCTCCAGATGACGGAGCTCCTCACCCTAAATCTGAAACCAGTCATCCCATGAATGGAGCTAATTTCAGCTGATTGTCACCAGGATCTCATTCTTTTGCTCATGATCCAAACTTCATGACCACAGGTGACAGTTGGAAGGTATTAGTAAATCCATATCGTTGCCTTTCAACCTAACTTGTTCTTTACCATGGTAGACCGAAGCAACAACCTCATTACTGAGGACGATCCATCTCCCATTCATCAAACCATCATGCAGGAACAAGTCACCTAGACACTAGACTCCTCCCCCTGAGGCAAAGACTCATCTCCCCAACAGCTACAGCTACGAACCAAAGTTTATTAAAACTCTGAACTCCACGTGAAAGATTTTAATTTCAACAGGAGAACAAAACAAGTATTTCACATCATTTGACAGACCTAACACAGCGTCACGCCCTTAAGAGACACGCACCAAACCTGCATAGATCCGTTGTTGGTGGTTTTAGAAGACCTGCGTAGACCAGTTGGTGGTTTTAGAA
>NC_056501.1:5582418-5601510 GCF_014905685.2 Nematolebias whitei | reverse complement strand
TGGTTTTAGAAGACCTGCGTAGACCAGTTGTTGGTGGTTTTAGAGGACCTGAGGAGACCAGTTGTTGGAAGCTTTGGGGGGGACTGTTGTCCCCTTCTGATCTGGAGGATTGTAGCTGTTCAACAGTCCTGGATCTTCTCAGCTGGATGGAAGATGTTGTTCTAAAACCTGTTTATACTTTTCTGCATTGATGGAGTCTTTCCAGATGTGTAAGCCGGCCATGTCAGCAGCACTAATGCACCCTTACACCATCAGAGAGGCAGGCTTTTGAACTGTGTGCTGATGAGAGGCTGGATGGTCCCCCTTCTCTTTTGGACAGAGGACGTGGTGTCCATGGTGTCCAAATTATTATTTTATTTCCTGACCACAGAACAGTTCTGCACTTCACCTCAGTCCATCTGAAATGAGCTTTCATCGGTGGCCGCGGTTCTGGATGTTATTCATATCTGGCTTTTTCTTTGCCTGATAGAGCTTTAAGCAGAATTTTTGGATGGCACAGTGAACTGGGTTCACAGTGTTCCTGAGCCCAGAACAGAACTAGACCTGTTTTTAATGCAGGGGCCCCTGAGAACCTGAAAATCACAACCATCCAATACTGACTTGTCAGACTCGTCCTTTGGTCTCAGAGATTTCCACAGATTATTCTAATCTGTTGGTGACATTATGAACTGGACATGATGGAGACTCAAAGTCTTCAGTTCTTTTTTTGAGAAACATTTAGCAGATTTTCTTTTCCAGATTTCCTCGGATCGGTGAACCTCTGCCCCTCTTTATTTCTTCCTGACCTGTATTAACCTAATTATTTGCAAAGTTTCCCTCCAGTTGTTTCTTATTTGCACATTTGACTTATTTACTGTATTCCATTGGGAACAACTGATGGGTTTATGAGATTAGCAAATCACTGCATTCTGTTTTTATTTAAATATTTTACAAAATCCCACCTTTTACAGAGTTTGGGCTGTAATTTAGAACAATAAATACGAACACAGGTGTTCATTTTCTGCAGTGAAACTGTTCCACCTGGTTTTATTCCTTCACATCAAAGTGTTCCTCTCCCACTTGGCATTCCCAGAGCGAGCTCTGTGTGATTTGTATTTGAAAACTGTGCTGATTTCAGGACTTTTCATTAGAGGCTGGACGTGGTCCACGTTGGTTAGTTGTGATCAGCGAACATCAAACACTCTCGCAGCCGTGAGCCTTCCTCCCCGTTTCACCGCCCTTGAAGATTCCATTATAAAAACCCATTTGGTGGACTGGAATGACTCATTCCCTGAAGCCTTTGAACCTCTGCGGAGCCGCTCAGACCAGCAGACGTGTGACGCTTTACCACTCAAACAGAATGACAAGCGTTTGGCGATGGCTGACAGCTCAACGCTTCGCCTCCTCGCGCAGAGGTCACGAGGAAGGTGGCGACACTTCCTGTCTTTTCAGACATCAGCTGCTGGATGTGAATGCACAAATATAAGGCCGGACAATTAATGGAAGAGTAAGAAGCAACTGAAAGAGGAGCTCTAATAACATGCAAATAACAATTCACACTTTCTTTAGGCTATACAAAGACAGCTGCTGAATCCAAATATGGGACCTTTCTCAAGCTAAAGGCTTGGTCTGGTTCAAGGATGCTTTGTTTTGTTGTTGGAGCCAAAATAATAAATGGGAGACGAAAGATAAGTCGATTTAACAAGAAGCTAAAAATCATGAAGTTCAGAACCAAAATCCAAGGAGTGACAGAAGCAGGAGCTGAAGTCGGAGACAAAACGAGCTAGCTGTGCAGGGCTAGCTACAAACCAAAATAAAACCGGAACTACGAATCTGAGCCGAGAACTTTGAAATCCGCTAAAAACAAAACACAGATTTAACCATTCAAACTAAATAAAACCTCAAAGTAAACCAAACACAGGTGGGGGACTTCTATAGAAAAATCAGCTAAACAAACCAGTGTACATTAGGCTTCAGTTCTGCTGCTTTTAGCTTGTGTTTTGCTTCCTTTAGCTTAGGTTCTGCTCTTTTAGCTTATCTTTTGCTCATTATAGCTTGTTTTGCTTCTTATAGCTTGTGCTTTGCTCTTCATGGCTTGTGTTTTGCATGTTAGCTTGAGTTCGGCTTATAAGATCTGTTGATTTTAGTTTGTATACTGCATATTTTAGCTTCTATTTTGCACATCTTAGTTTGTGTTCTGCTCCTTTTAGCTTGTGTTTAGCTCATCTTAGCTTGTGCTTTGCAGGTTCACTTTGCTTATTTTAGCATAAGTTCTGCAGATTTTAGTTTGTATTTTGCACAGCTTAGGTTGTGTTCTGCTCCTTTCAGCCTGCACTTTGATTCCTTTAGCTCACATTCTGTTCTTTTTAGCTCTTCTTTTGCACATTTTAGTTTGTGTTTTGCTTCTTTAAGCTTGTATTCTGCTCATCATAGCTTGTGTTTATCTTCCATTAGCATAGCCTACGTTCTGCTCTTTTTAGCTTGTTTTTTTTTTCATTTTAGCTTGTTTTCTGCTTGTTATAGATCGTGTTTTGCTTCTTTTAGCTTGAGTTCTGCTTATGTTAGCATAAGTTATGCAGATTTTAGTTTGTATTCTGCTGATTTTAGCTTGTGTTTTGCACAGCTTAGCCTGTGTTCTGCTCATTTTAGCATGCATTTTGCTTCCTTTAACTTGCATTCTGCTCTTCTTAGCTCTTCTTTTGCTTGTTTTAGCTTGTGTTCTGCCTCTTTTAGCTTGTATTCTGCTCATCATAGCTTGTGTTTATCTTCCATTAGCGTAGCCTACGTTCTGCTCTTTTTAGCTTGTTGTTTTTCTCATTTTAGCTTGTGTTCTGCTTGTTATATGTTGTGTTTTGCACGTTTGCTTGTTCTGCTGTTGGTACAAGTTCTGCTGATTTTTGTTTGTATTCTGCATATTCATTCATATTTAACTTACCTATGTTTTGCACATCTTAGCTTGTGTTTTGCTTCTTTTAGCTTGAGTTTTGCTTATGTTAGCATAAGTTATGCTAATTTTAGTTTGTATTCTGCTGATTTTAGCTTGTATTTTGCACATCTTAGCTTGTGTTCTTCTCCTTTTAGCATACGTTTTGCTTACTTCATCTTACATTCTGCTCTTTGTAGCTTGTCTTTAGCTTATTTTAGCTTGTGTTCTGCCTCTTTTAGCTTGTGTTCTTCTCAATAAAACTAGCATTTTGCTTATTTTAGCTTGCATTGCCACACTTTTAGATTGTGTTCTGCTCGTTTTAACTTTAGTTTTGCTCCTTTAAGTTTGTTCTTGTTTTAATGTTAACAGCTTGGTTTCAGCTTCTTCAGCATATTTCAGCTCTCAGTGAGCTTTGTTCTGGGATTTTCAAATTTTGTTCTTGCAGCTGCAACTCTAAAGCTTTCCCTTCTCTCAGTATGTGATGAAGCTGAGCAATCTTTTTTTTTTACTTTGCTCTTATCTTTATACAAGCCTGACCTACACACTGGTCTAAAGATGTCCTTTGAAATTTCTCACACACAATGTTTTTTCAGTAAAACGGGTCAAATATAGAAATGCATTCACTCCAGCGGCACCGGCTTCATAACATCACACAAATATCTCTCTGAGAGAAAACAGCAGAGGAGGCAGTGAGTCACAGACGGTATTTCACTCGGGGACAGAAGCACTCTGAGTACTTTTCGACTTTTCCTTTACAGTTTTACAGACGTGGAGCTAAAATTTGAGGTGGTAGTAGCTGAGAGTCATTCTTAACACATAGTCAGAGTGCTAACGGATTTAAGAGGATCTCACAATAAAGCTGAAGAACAAAAATACAGATATTTTTAGGAAATAACAAAAAAAGATGAGCTGTTTGAGGCTGGTGCTTCGATGCATCATGGATTAAAACAACAACAGTTTCAGAATTTCACAACTCGTCTACAGCCATTTAATCCAGACACATTCTAACAATTAATTCAGACCAATTAAACAATTAAATTAAATAAAAACTCCTAAAATAAAGAAGTTCTCATTGCTTTATCGTTTTTTTATATTAAAAATCCTTGCCTTGTTTGACAAAGTTTTAAACAAAGATATGGCACGATCTGTTCGCGCTTAGAGTATTTAATAGTGATGACTCTCAGCTACTACCACCCCAAACTTTAGCTTAATATGCATAAAACTGAGCCATAATGATTAATGTGTTTTAGTTGATCTTATTTCAAATCAATCAAATCAACTGTAGATAAATATCAAGAATTTAATTGAAATCCTTTCATTGGTTCACAAGATATTTTGCTAAAAGTCAAATAAACAGAGGCTTTTATATGATGACCAGCCCAATGAAGTGATAATAATCTATATTTTGGTAGATCTTATTTGCAATCAGGTTTCTGTCAGTTAATTCAAGTTCTTTTCTTCTTCTTTGTGTTTAAACCGGTGGTAAAAATGGCCAAACTCTTAATAAAATGCTTTTGTTTACGCATTTTTCTGTATTCTTTGTGAGAAACAAAAGTTTAACTGAAATGCAGCTCATTAAAGCTCCATTTTTAACTGTGGTCACTCCCAGTCTTGTCGTTAAAGCCTTTTAGAGCAACTGGGCGTTCATTAAGTGAACGTCGTAACGTTTTAATACGAGGTGATTTTTTTTTTTTACATAAAAATACCAGCCAAATGA
The DNA here is from genome assembly GCF_014905685.2 of Nematolebias whitei. Lineage (NCBI taxonomy): Eukaryota > Metazoa > Chordata > Actinopteri > Cyprinodontiformes > Rivulidae > Nematolebias > Nematolebias whitei. Next base: position 5,596,888 of record NC_056501.1, on the reverse strand, counting down.
GAACTGGCTGATTAACCGAAGCTTTAACCTTCAGGAATTTCAGCCAACCTGCTGTTGTCACCCTATGGAGGCCCGGTCCAGAAGAAACCCTGCATTGTACTCGGCAAACAAGCCACAAGGAGTCACAAATAAGTGGATCTCTCGTACCGGTCTCAAAACCAGGTGAACTGTGAACCCAAGTGAACTTTCACCAAAACAAACATACGAGTTTTAGACCTGGGTTAATAATGACCGCCACCAATGCTGTTGACTGTTAGTCAAGGATCACGAGGAGGGAAACGTGTCTGGAGACAGAGGGACGAGGAAAGCCAAGAGTCTAGGACTGAGGGAGGAAACTCCGATAGGACAAGAGGACAAAGGACACAGAGGACAGTGAGATGGAGGATGGCTTGCTGTGGCAGCCCCTGAAGAGGGAGCAGCCGAAAGAAGAGGAAGACTCAATTAAAAGTTCAGCAATCCTTGAAGTACCACATATCTCCCATTGTCTTTCCTGGGAGTTTTAAACTTAAGATTTTTTCAAGAAAACCTTGACGATGATGTCATGTCTAGAGATGTGACGTTCATGAACGATCCAAATCTTTTGAAGGATCCAAATCTTTTGAACGACACTTTGGAACGAACAATGGGATCGATGGAAAAAATATATAAAAAAGATGGATAAAAACAAGGAATAACTCTGACGTGCACCAGCGGAACGCTCATGTCGGCTGTGACATGGGGATTGTCTCGTGCCTACTTTGAAATGAACAGATCTTCAAAGAGTTCAAAGGTTCCCTTCAAAGAGTCTTACATCCCATCTGTAGTTTCGTCAAACCTGTGTGATGTCACGGTTTCAGGAGGCTTTGGACCCAGAATGCAGACAGGATGCGAGGAACTCGAAACAAACTTATTTTAATGTAAAAGAAAGACAAAAAGCTGACGCACAGCAAGCACAAGAAGTCTGGAACACGTGGAGAAACAAAGAAACCCAGGGAGGCACGACGGATACAGCACTGTGGCAAGAACACACGATGCACTGCTGATGGTATGTGAAGGGGATCAGGCTGAGTATGGAACAAGGCTGATGAGTGAGTGGAGACACTTGGGCTGGATAGGTACAGGTGAGAGTAGGTGTGGCTTAGGAGGAATTAATATTGGCACTGAGAGGGAGCATGAAGGACTGACAAAATGAAAACACAAAGATAGATAACGAAACAAGTATCACCAAATATAAAAAAAAAATAAAAAATCCTTCTTCAGGGGTCATCACAGCAAGACCTCCTCCTCCGTCTCATTCTGTCTTCTGCATCCTCTGTCCTCACTCCAACTAGAGCTGGGTGATAATCTCTATATTTTAAAAATATTTAGATAATTTTTTTTTGCAATATAAGATGAGACTATATCGATATAAAACGAAAAGTGTTATACTTGAAAATCCTCCTGCTGTCTTCTTTCTCCCACGCGGCCCCCCTTCTTCTCTCTCCTTGAACACAAACCCAGACCCTCAGCCGCTCTCCCCACTTCCTGCTTCTCCAGGAGGTGGACAGGAGACGTTTAGCACAATAAGTAAACACGGGAGATATGAAGAGTAGCTTAGCTGCTGAACAAAGAGAAAAACAATGGCTGTTCTTTCGGAGATGGTTTGGATTTAAATTGTCAGATGAGGGGCAGAAAAATGATTTCTGTAGACAATGCTGAAAACAAGTCCCGATGAAAGGTCGAAACTACAAATCTTTTTCACCATTTAAAACGGCGCTATAAGTGGAGTATGAAGCGTGTGTGAACTGCAGCTGCAGGCCCGACAGACTTAAGCCTCCTTCCCTGAAACAAACCACGGGTCAAAACTAATTTAGCCGCGTTGTGCCTTTTGAGAGGTGGTGCAACATTATCTCTTCTTTGTCTTTTTCCTGGCAGCTGCATTTCTAACATCCTTCTACCAATATACCTACTGTCCCTTCTCTGGACATGTCCAAACCACTGTCCCTCCTCTGGACATGTCCAAACCACTGTCCCTCCTCTGGACATGTCCAAACCATCTCAGTGTGTCCTCTCTAACTTTATCTCCCAGTTGTTCAACCTGTGCTGTACCTCTAATGATCTCATTCCTGATCTTCTCCATCCTTGTCACTCCTAAGGAGAACCTCAACATCTTCATTTCTTCCACTTCCAGTTCTGTCTCCTGTTTTTGTCCATGTCTCTGTCTCCAGATCATACAACATAGCTGGTCTCACCACTGTCTTGTAAACTTTCTTCTGACTTTTGCTGACACCCTTTTGTCACAAATCACTCCTGAAACTTTTCTCCATCCACTCCATCCTACCTGGACTCTCTTCTTCACCTCTTTACCACACTCCCCATGTTCCTGGACAGTGGACCCCAAGTCCTTGAAGTCCTGCACCTTTGTGACCTCTGCTCCTTGTAGCCTCACTGTTCCACCTCCTCCCTCTCATTCACACACATGTACTCTGTCACTACGACTGACTTTCAATCCTCTTCTTTCAAGTGCATACCTCCACCTCTCCAAGTTCTCTTCCACCTGTTTCCTGTTCTCACCACAGATCACAATGTCATCTGGAAACATAAGTTCATAGGGATTCCTGTCTGACCTCATCTGTTAGTCACAATCCAAAAGATTATAAACATAGACTAACAGAAAACACAGATCCTAACTGATACAAGACGCCCTACTCAAAGTATGTTAACGACTTTCAACTACTACCATGCCAATTTTTTAGCTCAGTATCTGTAAAAGTAAATGGATTATACTCATTTCTATGTTGGCCAGTGTAGATTAGCAGTGGTGGAGAGGTGGAGTATGAAGCGTTTGTGAACTGCAGCTGCAGGCTTCCTGAATTGGATTGACTCCAAAAGTTAATCCTTTTGTAGACATTTGAATTATGATGACTGTGAGTTTCATTAAAACCCATCCAGTGATGCATAAGATATTTTGCCAACAGACCTGATAACGCTGCTGCCTCTCAGCGAGCAGGTCCCTGGTTCAAACCCCGGTCCAGGGGCCTTTCTGCGTGGAGTTTGCATGTTCTCTCCGTGCATGCGTGGGTTTTCTCCGGGTGCTCCGGTTTCCTCGCACAGTCCAAAAACATGCATGTTAGACTGATTGGTAACTCTAAATTGTCCCTAGGTGTGAGTGAGAGAGTGAATGGTTGTTTGTCTCGTTTGTCTCTATGTGGCCCTGTGATGGACTTGCGACCCGTTCAGGGTGTACCCTGCCCCTCGCACAGTGATTGCTGGACATGGGCACCAGCGACCCCCATGACCCAAAATGGAATAAACGGGTAAAGAAAATGGATGGATGGACCTGATAACTACTCTTCACGTAACTGAACGTGAAAATATTTTAAAGCTCTAACTGAGGGAGCAGCAGCTTTGTCCTCCTCTGTGTAATGGGATCAGATTGGGCTGAAATAAGTGGCAGTCAGGCTCAGATTTCTGAGACAGGAAGTCAGCTCCTCTCAAAGCTGCACTCTCCTGACCCCTGCTGGCCTGAAGGAGGACCTGCAGCAGACCGACAGCTCCTGTCCTGACCATCTGGCTCCTCATACAATGTCAGAAAACGTCAGGACACAGATCCACCTGGTGCCATCAGCCACAGCCTGCTGCCAAAGGTTAATAAACACCTTCTTGCAGGAGAGGTTAAGGACGTCTCAGTGCCTCAGAACGTCTTAACTCCGGTTGTTGCAGGTAGAAAAACCTTTTTACTAATGATTTTGAAATTTTAGCAGAATTTAAAAGTTTTGATTGGTCGTGACGTTGAACTCAGAATGAGGAGTTGGCTTTGAAACAAATACAAGATTAATATGAGTTTTGCTGACGAGTCGTCCTCTAGTTGTCTGTCGGTCTCTTTATAGAACAATTTAAACAACGTTTTATATCAAAATTACTAAAAGCAGGTGTAGCAGTCACATGCTGAAGTGTCCCTGGGCAAGACACTGAACCCCTCGTTCACTGATTAGTCAAGTATAGATCTAGTAGAGTGCTGTATGAATGGGTAAATGAGGCACAGATTGTGTTGTAAAGTGCTTTGAGTATCTCGATAAGATAGAAAGGTGCTACATGTATATAAGTACAGCCCATTTACCGTTTAGTGTCTCATATCTGGAATTTCAAATCTCTAGTTTGGTGCCTTTTGGTTTCTTGTCTTGGGTCTCAGGTCTTAGGTTTCAGATCTAGTGTTATAAGTCTGGGGTCTTGGGTCTGTGGTCAAGGAACTTAGATTTGGGGTTTCAACTCTGGGGTCTCAGATCAGCGGTCTGGGGTCTTGAGTCAGGGATCTGGGGTCTAGGGTCTCAGATCTGGGTTCTCAAACCTGTGGTCGGAGGCCTCAGATCTGCACTCTGGGGTCTAGGGTCGCAGGTCTGGAGTTGCAGGTCTGGGGTCTCAGGTCTGGAGTCTCAGATTTGGGGTCTCAGATCTGCAATCTGGGGTCTCGAGTCAGGGATCTGGGGTCTAGGGTTTCATATCTGGGGTCTCAAACCTGGGGTCGGGGGCCTCAGATTTGCAGTCTGGAGTCTAGGGTCTCAGGTCTGGGGTTTCAGATCTGGGGTCTCATGGCTGGGGTTGCAGATCCAAGTTCTCAGGTCTGGGGTCTAGGGTCTCCTGTCTGGGGTCTCAAATCTGGGGTCTGGGGTTTTGAGTCAGGGATCTGCGGTCTAGGGTTTCAGATATGGTGTCTCAAACCTGGGGTTGGGGGGCCTCAGATCTGCAGTCTGGGGTCTAGGGTCTCAGGTCAGGGGTCTCAGGTCTGTGGTCTCATATCCAGGGTCTCAGATCTGGGGTCTCAGATCCAGCGTCTCAGGTCTGGGGTCTCAGATCCAGGGTCTAGAGTCTCAGGTCTGGGGTTTCAGATCCAGGCTCTCAGGTCTGTGGTCTCACATCTGGGGTTTCAGGTTTGGGATCTCAAGTCTGGGGTCTCAGGTCTGGGGTCTCGGTAAAGCTGCAGAGAAACTGAAACCTTCTCGGCTCGTTTCAAATCAGATGACGAGAACGTTTCAGCTTCTGAAGATCAAACACGTTTATGATTTGTACTGAAGTTCTGATTTAGTCTGGGATTATTTTGTTAGCAAAACATTTGACCCCAGGAGAGCGTAGCAGAGCGGTCGGTCCCTGAAGATTTGGCAGCAGGATTATAGAATCTGAGATTAGGAATCCAAAACCTCTTTTGGATTTTTGAACTCCCATCCTGCGGGCTGCGATAAACTGAGCTCTGCGCTGAACGACAACTAGACGGGAAACATTTTCCTGCTCATCTTCTTTTTTTTTTTTTTTTTATAAATAAGAGTTCTCCATCCTTAGTTTGCATTTTAAAATAAATTATAATTTAAAATTTGTCTGCAGTTTGTTTAATGTCGGATGTTTTCCTCCAACTAAATTTGAAGATAAGTCCCTAAACAAAAATTTTCACCAAACTGTAAAACATCTACTTCCTGTTGCTGTTTTCTGGAGTTTGAGTTCTTTAGAGAACACCAGATTTTCTTCAATCGTATCAGAACGAGAACTTGCTGCATCGATCTCCATCTTCTACATCAGAGGTGTCCAGACTTTTTCACCATGGAGCTCCTTTTAAAACGACCAAGTCAAAGTGATACCTAGCCCCGTTTACACCAGAACAACCTCTGGAAACATTAGTGTTTTTTCAATGTTTATTGGGGGTAATAAACAAATAATGAGTGGGTTTACACGAAAACGCTGTAATTGCCATGTCAGTTGGGTTGCCAGATAAGAAGCGATGAACTATATAGTACTGTGGTTTTAAAATTATAGTATTTTGACCTAAACTGTCATATATGCTGAGTAAAGATATTCTAAGATGAGGTGTGTGTTGTTTGTTAAACGTGCACAGAAAAGGAGGGGGTAAATAAGACATTTTAAATTTATCTGGAAACCCTGATGCAGGGCTCAGCTGCATTCATTGAGCATGCAGCGTCTGCATGACAGTTATGTTCAAACTGATGAATACAATAACATCTCTTTGGACCAGGGGTCTGCAATCCACGGCTCTGGAGCCACATGCGGCTCTATGGTCCCTCTGCAGCGTCTTTTTCAAGATTTTCTTTTCTTTTTTAAACAAAGTCTATTGATTTTTTTGCCTTTTTAGTCACAAAAAGAACTAAGCAAAACAAAAAATCCCTTCCCTCCCCATCCTTCCCATACCATGACACCACAATCATACATAGATAAATAAATTAAACAGACACTGACAAGTTTTCCACATACAACATAAAAGGCTTCCAAGTGTCCCAAAATCTTTTAACAGAACCCTCCAGGGTTTATCTTATTTTTTCCGAGTAGATATGATATGACCTCTCTTATCCAATCTACATATGGTGGGAGTCCTTCCAGTTGCACACAATTAGCCTCCTGGTGTCCAGAAGAGAGTCAAAAGCAATCGCATTCCTTTCACATTTGCTGAAGTACGTGTCCACAGGGACCACCCCTAACAGTGAAATGAACGGTGATGGGTGTGCAGTTTTGCTACATATCCCAGAGAAGGTGTCAAAAATAGATTGCCAAAAAGTCTGCAGTTTGGGACAGGTCCAGAATGTATGCAAGAGTGTCGCTGGAGTTTTGTTTGCAACGATGCATGCGGGGTCCAGGTCGGCTTTGATCTTAGACACATTGTCTTTGGACCAGTGCAACCTGTGCACTACCTTGAATTGAATTACAGCGTGTCTCAGACAGATTGAAGATGAGTAAATGTTCTTAATGATCCTTCTCCAGATTGAGTCTGATATGGATTCCTCCAAGTCTGTTTCCCATTTCAGTTTAAGGGAGTCCAAACTGGACTCATGGTATGAACTGAGCAGTGTATACATTTTGCTAAGGGCTCTCTTGGTATCAGACCTGCATTCCAAAATCTTAGCCACATTATGTAGAGGGAAACAAAGGAAAATAATCAGTTAGATCTCACAAAATGTCTCAGCTGCAGATATTTAAAAAACTGTGACTTGTGAATATTAAGCTTCTGTACCAGCTGTTCAAAAGAGGTAAATCTACTATCAAAATAGAGATCACACAGTGAATGTAGGGATGCACAATATTATTGGCATTGTTTCGGTATTGGCCTGTATTAGAGTTAAAGTTAAATATCGGACATCGGCCATTCTATCAAAATAACTCACCGATATAAAATATGCTGTTTTTGTAGGACAACCCAGTGACAAGGATGCCTGCAGCGCCAGAAGAATGTGATGTCACATGTGCCTACCTGATCTGATCACAGTAGAGAAGAAGTCAAAATGTCGGCGGTGTGAAAATTTATTTATTTATTTATTTTTTTTGAGGATGTCGGATTCCGAAGATTTTTGGACTACGTTGAGCCTCGCTACATCCTCCCCAGTCAGGTATTTTTCCGACGTAGCCTTACTCGAGTTACAAGCCGTCCTTTCTGACGTCATTGAGAAGCTAACAGCCGATAGCACTTGGGTGAGTTTTACCACAGACATTTGGACGTCGTCTTAGCCCCGTTAGCATGATTAGTCTTACGGCACAATGGATAGACAAAACCTTAGAACTTAAAAAGGCTGCCCTTCATGCACAAGAATGCAGAGGATCCCACACTGCAGCTAGGAACCTGGAACAAGCCTCCACAAGTGAGACCGCATCACAGGTGACTAATGCTAATAAATATCATTTAACACTTTTCATTTAATATAAGTTAAAATGCTATTCATATCGTATGGCTGTTACTGAATATATGTCACCAGCTCTTACAGCTGTTACACAATCATTGTAGCAAATAAGCCTAAATAAGAGGGCTATGTTCTGACAAAGGAAAGTATATAAAAATATCGGTATCATTTGTCGGCCAAATAAGTTTTAACATATCGGATATCGGCCAAAAATGCAATATCGTGCATCCCTAAGTGAATGCACTCCCCTCAAGACCCAGTTGTCAAACGCTGTATCAGCTATTGAGGGAGTTAACGTTTGATTATTTGACACAGGTGCCAAGAACAGTAACTGTAGAATTAAATGCCCTCCTGAACTGATTCCAAATCTTAACTGCCCAAATCACAACTGGGTTAGATGTGTAGGTTGATAATGATTATTTAAAGGGCAGCCGAGAGCAGAGTAATGCAGAAGGAGAACTGGATCTAATTGAGGCCCTTTCCAAGACCACCCAACTAGGAGAAGGGGCGTCCTTACCCAACCAGAATAGAAGAGCTCTGATATTAGCTCCCTATTAATTGTGCATGAAATTAGCAAATGACATGGGGAAGCTGTGGCTGAGTGGTTAGAGCAGTCGTCCTTCAATGCAAGAGTTGGGGGTTTGAATCCACCAACAATCACATGCCGAAGTGTTCATGGGCAAGACACTGAATCCCTCTTCACCTCCGATGTGTGTCCCATCGGTGTATGAATGTGATAAAGCTCTGATTAGTCTCTTTAGAATGATTTGTTCAATTAGCTTTGTAGAGATCTAGTAGAGTGCTGTGTGAATGGGTAAATGAGGACACAGCTTGTAGTGTAAAGTGCTTTGAGTATCTCCATAAGATAGAAAGGCGCTATATAAGTACAGTCCATTTACCATTTACATGCCTCCAAGTCTGCGGGGCAGATGTAAGACCCTCTTGACTATCCGTGGATGCTTTTTATTACAAATAAATGCTGATATGTGGCTGTTCAAAATGGTTTAGAAGGATTTATTGAGAAAGATTCGCAGATTCTGAAATGGGTATAGAAATTTTTGTAGGATATTCATTTTTACTGAGTTTATTCTACCCCCTAGAGTGTGAGGCAGGGATTGCCATCTAGCAATGTCCTGCTTAAGGTTCGCCATGAGAGGTAGATAATTGTTTTTTATAGAGGTTCTTATGATCTTGAGTTATCCAGATCTCAAGGTACTTAAATTTTTTAAAACAAATTTTAAAGTGTATATTGTCCAAGAATTTATTTTCTATAGAGATCACAGGCATCAGCTTGCTCTTTAGAAGGTGGACCTTATAGCCAGATATTTTCCCAAATTTTTGAAGCAAAGTAAGTAATTCAGGGATGCTGGTGAGGGTCTGTTGTATACAAAAGCATGTTATCCGCATATAAAAAAGCGCGTCCGCACTTAAAGGTCCTCTTGGGCTGGCTACCAGCTCTCAAGATTCACCGATGGGTCTGGAAGTCTGGTTCTCCTCCAGTTCCATGGGTTAAGTTTGGCTTCTCTGCATCCACTGGGCACTGATCAAATCAAAACTTTGTTTGGTTTTTCAGCAGAAGGAAACTAGGCTTCTGGGCGGGGCCCTGTTGCCCTCTGGGAAATGTGGTCATTATGAGTGCGAATAGAGTGAAGGCTAACTGAAAGAAAACTTCAAAATGGCGACACCTGTCTGAAGTATTTTATTTTATTCGTTAACTTTTTACTGTACAGTACTGTATCCAGTACTGTCCCAATCATGTGAGTAATATTAAAGTTGACAATCATGTGTCCTGTACTTTTTTTGCACAATATTATGGACTGTACGTTCACAAACCACGATAGAGCGAATCTGCAGAAGTCGAACCGCAAAGTAGCGAGGGACTACTGTAAAGTTTTAGAGGCTAAACGCTCCTCTGCATCGAGAGGAGCCAGTTGAGGTGGTTCGGGCATCTGGTAAGAATGCTTCCTGGGCGTCTCCCTATAGAGGTGCTTCAGGCATGTCTGACTGGGAGGAGACCCCGGGGAACACCCAAGGCACACTCTGGAGAGACTATGTCTCGGTTGGCCTGGGAACGTCTTGGAGTCCTCCCAGAAGAGCTGCAAGAGGTGGATGTGGAAAGTAATGTCTGGTCCTCCCTGCTCAAGCTGCTGCCCCCACGACCCGTTTTCGGAACAAGCGGATAATGCATGGATGGATGGATGGATGGATGGATGGATAAGGCCGCACTCAACCCATGTGTTTTAGTTTTGGCAGTTTAATGTGTTGCCTTTGAATTTTGTTCTGGTAATTAACAGTTAAACAGATTAGAATGTTGCGTTTAAGGACTGCAGGGATGTTCCACACTGATTACTGCTGTCACAGTTTCTCATTTGGGGGATCTTCATCTTTAAATAACAGATTCCTTCAAACTAACTTTCTGTTTTGCTTTAAGGTAGTTGGGAGAAGTAAGGAGTTTGGTTTAGTGTGGCCCTTTTAGGTGAAGCACAAGGGTTTCCATAAAATATCCAGTTTTTTAACACAAAAGGAACAAAAACATGTTTGGCAACTTGAGTTGTCCAAAAATACCAGCTAAGGTTTTTGTAACTTTCTATTCTTGGCTCAACTTCTTAAAAGCACACACACGGACAAATGATTCGTTGATGTTTTTCTTTTTAAGTATTCTTGGATGCAAACTCAAAGAGCCCCAGCAGAGGTCAGCATGGTGACAGGAAGCAGACAGGTTGGCTTCACCTGGTCAGCTTCGATCACACGTTGCACAATGACTCCAACTTAGCTCTACACACAATAGTGGCCTTTTTTTTCAAACACCAGCTTCTATTTTATGCTAGACTTGGACATGGCGTTAACATTTGTCTGTTTTATTAGTTTTAGGATAAAGAGTGCATCTTTTGTTAGACGAGCCGAACCAGACGGGGCTCCTGCATCTCGGAGCATTGTTCTCTTCAACCTTGACATCAAAGTGCCGAACTTCGACAGGAGATGCCTTTTCCTTCCTTCAGCTGTGTTATCGTTTATGATCGAAATCAAACAGACGCACCGCAAAAATTAAACACAAGCAGGCCCAAATCTCTTTCAAGTACCAACAATCCCCCCCGCTTCTAAAACAATATACCAACTGTAGCCGTTTGTCTGTTTGCCAAGAGCAAGGAAGTCAGGAAGTATTGGCCAAACATAGCCGTTCTGTAAATAGATGGGGCTTAATGCCTCTCACACACACACACACACACACACACACACGCACGCACGCACGCACACGCGCACACACACACACAACACAACCAGCTGCACACAGATGGAGTCAGTTGTGTCCACATGCACAGGCAGGCAGCACATTCCCCCCCCAGAAAGATTCACACAAACACAAATGAGCTCGTTCTTGCACGCAAATGTGTGGCCATTCACTGATATTCACCCAGAAACAGAAAAACATTTCAGGCAAACAAACAGGCTGGAAGTATCTCTGGGTGAAATCCAGCTCCACCGTGTTTCAGGTGCACCCTACAGGCCGTTTATCAAACTGCAAGTGGGGGGGGGGGGGGGTTCTTCCTGTGGGGGTAGAAGACCATATTTTTATAACATTATTAACAACTTGTGAGCTCATAGACGCTCATTAATTATGAGTTGGGAAGGTCAATTTTTGCTGGTAAAGATTCAGTCATCCAGGACATGATGTTAAAAAGAGTTCAAGACAAACAACTGGACTTTATTTTGTAACAGAAGACGTTTCGCTTCTCATCTGAGGAGCTTTCTCAATTCAAAGAACAGGGAGTGTGAGGTTCGAGTTATAAAGCTGAGGTGAGATACATACATACAAGTGCTGGCCATAAAATTAGAATATCATGAAAAAGTTGATTTATTCCAGTAATTTTATTCAAAAAGTGAAACTTGTATATTATGTTCATTCATTACACACAGACTGATATATTTCAAATGTTTTTCTTTTAATGTTGATGATTATAACTGACGACTAATGAAAACCCCAAATTCATTATCTCACAAAATTAGAATAAGATCATTAAAAAATATATTTTTAGAAATGTTGGCCAACTGAAAAGTATGAGCATGTGCAGAACTAGTACTTAGTTGTTGCTCCTTTTGCCTGGATTACTGCAGCAATGCAGCGTGGCATGGAGTCCATCAGTCTGTGCCACTGCTCAGGTGTTATGAGAGGCCAGGTTGCTCTGATAGTGGCCTTCAGATCTTCTGAATTGTTGGGTCTGGTGTATCGCATTTTCCTCTTCACAATACTCCATAGATTGTCTATGGGCATAAGGTCAGGTGAGTTTGCGGACCAATTAAGAACAGGGATACCATGGTCCTTAAACCAGGTACTGGAAACTTTGGCACTGTGTGCAGGTGCCAAGTCCTGTTGGAAATTTAAATCTGCATCTCCATAAAGTTGGTCAGCAGCAAGAAGTATGAAGTCTCTAAAACTTCCTGGTAGACAGCTGCATTGACCTTGGACCTCAGAAAACACAGTGGACCAACGCCAGCAGGCGACATGGCACCCCAAACCATCACTGACTGTGGAAACTTGACACTGGACCTCAAGCAATGTGGATTCTGTTTCTCTCCTCTCTTCCTCCAGACTCTGGGACCTTGATTTCCCAAGGAAATGCTAAACTGACTATCATCAGAGAAGATAACTTTGGACCACTCAGCTGCAGTCCCAGGTGAGACACTTGTGACGCTGTCTCTTGTTCAAGAGTGGCTTGACACAAGGAATGGCAACAGCTGAACCTCTTGTCTTGCATGCGTCTATGTGTGGTGGTTCTTGAAGCACTGACTCCAGCTGCAGTCCACTCTTTTTGAATCCCCCCCACATTTTGGAATGGGTTTTGTTTCACAGTCCTCTCCAGGTTGCAGTTATCCCTATTGCTTGTACACTTTTTTCCTACCACATTGTTTCCTTCCCTTCGTCTTGCTATTAATGTGCTTGGACACGGAGCTCTGTGAACAGCCAGCCTCTTTAGCAATTATCGTTTTTTGTGTCTTGCCCTCCATGTGCAAGGTGTCAATGGTTGTCTTTTGGACAACTGTCCAGTCAGCAGTCTTCCCCATGATTGTGTAGCCTACAGAACTAGACTGAGACCATTTAAAGGCCTTTGCAAGTGTTTTGAGTTAATTAGCTGATTGGACTGTGGCAGATTTCCTTGCTGACTTGACAGAAGCCATCTCAGTTTATAACTTGAACCCCACACTCTGTTCTTTGAATTGAAAAAGCTCCTCGAATGAGAAGCAAAATGTCTTCTGTTACCAATAGTCCAGTTGATTTTGTCTTGAACTTTTTTGACGGCCAATTTATAAAATGACCAAAAACAAACAGTCATGAGTCACTTTAGTAAAAGATAGAAACATTTTTTTAACCTTTATTATACAGGTAGTCTCACTGAGTCACGAGGAGTCATTTTCATAAAACAATGTTTTATTAGTTTTTGCTGCTTTGTTGTGATAAATTTGGAGGCTTAACCTTCAGAAAGTCATTTAACTTCATAACAATAAAAGTTACTTAAGGGAACAATCAACCATTTTACACATCTACTGAAGAACACAGTTTTTTAAATATTCTAGTCCTTGTTAATCTGGTCAAACTTAACGATATCTCAGCCTGAAAAAAAAATCAATTTAAATTACTCTCATTTTTAGCTTTAACATATCTCTAGTTTCACAAACCGCCACTTTTTTTGTGTATTTGACAAAATATTTTGTAGCAATTTCTGAAAGAAAACCATTTCCCCCCTTAATATGCCCATATAGATTATTTTGGTATAATTTTTTATTCCAGTCCAGAGTTTTATGAAGGCCACGGAGCAGGGGATTTTTCAGCTTGTTTGCATGTGAATCTAATGTTTTGTACCAAATGTTTGCTGAAGCACAACACAAGTGCGTGTTTTAAACTTTACATCATACTAAGTAAATTTTGTCTGACAAGGTGATTTTTTTTTTCCAGATGCCCTCAAATATAAAAGCAGAGCACCACCTAGTGGGCTAGAAGTTAAAAGTAAAAAAAAAAGAACAACTATAATAATAATAATACTATTATATGATATGACAAATTTGGGTTAAAAATGCATTTATAATGGCTATCATAGGGGTAAATGTTACCCTAAAGGAACACTAATGGGTAGTAGTAGTTAAGTTTATGGGAACATTTGAAGTGTTTCTGACAAAGTAAAAAATAGAAAATACAATAAAAATTGAAGATAAACGCGTAACTGATTTTTTTTCATTCGATTATCTGTGTTAAGATGAGATGAGGGAGTGGTGGTGCAGAGGTTAGAGAAGGTGGGCCTGTGATCGGAAGATCGCTGGTTCATCTCCTGGTACCGACGACATCAAAATGTGGGTGAGATAGGTGAAGCACCCACACCTGCCTCCACTCTCATTTGCCCCACACTGGGCCCTTGAGCAAGGCCCTTAACCCCCACCATCTACTCCCCAGGACGTCCTAGATAGCAACTCTCTGCTCCACACAGAGGGCTGTGGTAGCTCAGTGGTCTGTGGTTGTGTCTGGAAGGACATCGACGTAAAAAAAAAAAAAAATCAAGTCTTCGTGCGACTTGTAGATGCAGGAAGAGGGCCACCTGCATCATGAAGGACCCCACTCACCCAGCACACACACTTTTTGCCCCACTCTCCTCAGGAAGGAGGTTGAGGAGCATTAAGTGTAGAACCACTAGACTGAGGAACAGCTTCTACCCTGAGACTGTTAGACTCATGAATCTCTAACCAGAATAATCGTTGTGAAAAAAAATCCCATCATGCTGCTGCTGATCTGTTTCATGCTGCTGCTGATCTGTTTCATGCTGCTGCTGATCTGTTTCATGCTGCTGCTGGTCTGT
>NC_056501.1:5569347-5582408 GCF_014905685.2 Nematolebias whitei | reverse complement strand
TCTGTTTCATGCTGCTGCTGATCTGTTTCATGCTGCTGCTGGTCTGTTTCAGTGTTGCTGCTGATCTGTTTCATGTTGCTGCTGATCTGTTTCATGCTGCTGCTGATCGGTTTCAATGTTGTGTTCATGCGTGCTCATCTGCTCACACAGACTCGTGTTCATGTTTGTGTTGATGTTCGACATAATGTTTTTATGCTGTTAGTGTTTAGTGTATTTTTAGTTGATGTTTTTTTAGTTCATATTTTAGATGTTATCATTGTTTTTGTTATACATTTTATTGTTGGATGTAACTGGGACCCCGTGTACATAATTTCGCTCCACCACATGTACCACATGAGGTTGCGAATGACGATAAAGAATCTCTGACTCTGACTGACTTACCGGTAGTTTGCTGTGGCGACCCCTGAAGAAGAGAGAAGCCGAAAGAAGAAACGTAACAAGAGTCCCACATTTGTTACGTTATACGCTCATCAACAAACTATTGTAAGGCAATCTATAGCAATGGCTCGATCATCTCCAAGCAATATGAATTTTGAGCCACATCTGTTTCATAAATCGTGACTCTGGGACGGTGCACGAAACATGCAGGCTGTTGCTTCTCCTGTTTGCCCTTAGTTTTGTGGACACACGGCAGGTGCATCGTTTATCACATTACCAGCCCATGATACGCGTCCCTGATGTGGTCTCTGAGATCCGTTTGACCGCTGCATATCACCCCTGAAATTTCAAATGGTCAAAGCCACATAATGAATGATTACAGTAGACTTGGACATCATTAAGCAAAAACCTTGTCTTAACTTTGACCTTGATGCTGATGAAAAGATTACGTAACACGATGTCTAGTGGTGGTGCAAACGCGTATCAAGTTAAATTCTTCTCAGTAGACTAGAAGTTACAGACAAGCAAATACCCTATATAAACATCTGTCCATCCATTATCTTTTCCCACTTCTTCCTTTTTGGGTTGCGGAGGTCACTGGTGCCCATATCCAGCTATCAATGTATGAGAGGTGGGGGACACCCTGGACAGGTCTCCAGTCCATCACAGGGCCACCTTGTAAAACCTTTGATTTTGGTTTGTGACCTTGACCTCAGAGTTGGTGTTATAAGCAACACGCCATCCAGTGGTGGTACAAATATGTTTCAAGTTGAAGTAAATGATCAAAAGTTACGAACCAAACGAGCAAAGACCCTGTTTTAACTTTGACCTTGATCTGTAACCTTTACTATGGAGTTGGGGCGAAGAAAAAGCATATAACGCTCCATCTTGTGATGATGCATATGTTCATGAAGTTTCATTAAATTATCTTGAGCTATCTTGAGAAAACGTAAAAAAAAAAGTACAGTATGTGTGGAGAATGTACCATAACAACAAATGTATTATCGAAGGAAGGGCCTCTAATGAATCTGCTCATCCTCAAAGGTTAGTTGGTCGTTCCACCAACCAGAATCCCCTCCAGTTCTTCCGAGTTACACTTTCCCATGTGTTTCAAGCGTCGCGCGTCTTTTCCTTGTATTAAACTCACTCTTCTGCTGATAAAACGCTCGGCCCGTTCTCAGGACAGAGGAAATGGGATTTCCTCTGGACATCTCTAGATCTTTTCTTGGACCTGGAAGCGGACGCGATTGTTTTGTTTCATTGAGTTATTTGAGATGCCCCCCCCCCCCCCCCCCCCCGCCAAAAAGGTGCTTTTTAATCTACATGTCCCCGCACTGTTGGGTTACAAAGCTTCTCCGAATGCTGCCTCGAGAAGTCCAGGCCTCGCACCACCAGGGCTGTTTGTATCTACATCTGAGGGAGCCTGTCCTTATCTTGAGTTCTCCCTGGGGGCAGGAAGTGAGCGGCTGAGAGGAAACACTAATGTAATCTAATAAACAACACAGAAGTGCAGGAGGTTGTGGATTCTTGTGTTGAGATGAAATCGAGGGGGGATGGAGGTTAACCCTTGAAAGTGTCAGGAAGACGGAATGAGCAGCAGGTCAGAACCTGCCACTCGTGCAGGAAATTGAAAACAAACTTTTCATCTTTTCAAAGATCTCAAAGAATTTCTGTGGTACATTTTCAACTTTTGACAAATGTCCTTTAGGATCATGAGTTTATTAAATGTGAGGTGAGCTTCGATTGACATTGTTCGGTCAGTAGCTCTCCATGGTTGATTGGAGGTGAAGTTATCGTCACACGTGCTTCCAGTCGCTGCTTTTGCTGAAATGGAGGGAACGTGTTGCAACGCAAAATCAGAAGTAACGATCGATCCACGAAGCTCAATTATCTACGCGCACATTAATCTGGACGGGGCGGTGGGCTTCGTCGCCGCAGGGTGGGTCTGCAGAACCCGAACCAAGCTGCTGGTCTGCAGAGCTGGTGAGTCACATGTTGCAGTACTGTGCAGTAAATATACGTATGTTGTTAAAATGACGAAAGAGTTTAGAACATCGCAGGAGTTGGAAGGGTTTATAAAGCCTTAAAACATACAATACTAAAATAAATGGTGTTCCTGCTTCGCGGTTTTTCACCTATCATGGAACGTAGTGGAACGTGTGGAACGTAACCCCCGCAATAATCGAGGGACTACTGTAGTGCCATTGGTAGAGCAGTTCTGTGATCTGGGCTGGGGGGGACTCGGAGTAGCGCCGCTGCTTCTCTGCATCAAATGAGTCAGTTGAGGTGATCTTTTGATTAGGACGTCTCCTGGATGTCTCCCTCTGCAGGTTCTCCACTGGGAGGGGACCCAGAGGCAGATCCAGAACTCTCTGGGTGGATTGTGTATCTTCCCTGGTCAGTGAACGCCTCAGAGCCCCCCAGGAGGAGCAGAAGAGGGTCTCTGGGCAAAGGGAGGTCTGGGTTTCTGTCCTGGACCTGGCGCCTCCACGACCCGACTATAAGCGGTAGACGATGATGTGTGAATATATATATAAAATTAACAAAACTAAATATTAGATATATTTAAACGATCAGCTTCTGCTCAGATAAAACAGCCTTCTACCAGAAAAATCAACCTTTGGCTTCCTTTTCAGACAGTTTGGGTAGAAATGTTGTCAGCTTTTTTTAATGCTTTTAAAAACGTTAAAAATGAGGAATCGGTCTCAACACTCAGGTCTTGCGTCACTTTGACCCACGGGCAGCGAGAGGGTTAAATCAGCGTTTAGATGTCAAACATACCCAAAAGATACCAGCTGAGAAATGATCTATACACAACTCAGCACGAATCTATAATAATACAAACTATGATACAGAAGTTCTTACGATATCGCCGTCTTTGATTAGATTTAAAAATGCATTAAAACCACGACTGAAAACAACAATTTCCCACATTTACAATCCATTTAATGTCTTAAAATCATTACAAAATGTGAAAGAAAGAGTAAAGTTGAGTTAAATCAAGTTTTATTTTCTTATTTTTCTTGCGTCTGTGCCATTTCTGTTCACACCTCTCACATACTTAGGAAGATTTTAACATAACTCATCAAAACAATGACTGTTGTAGAGGCAGCGCCGGGGAGGGGCACTGGCACAGTAAATCCTTATTTGCATAACCACAATTTCTATTCAACCACAAACTCAGTTACACCAATTAGTTTCTGTTTGGAAGCAACGGAGTGGAGAATGTCAAACCTCGACCAAATAATGATTCCCTGCAGCAGCGTGTTTAACCAGAGACGAGGGCTTTGATGGATAAATACCTGTTCTGTTTTTGTGTGTTCTGCTTTTTAAAAACTTATTCGATGCTGCATTGATTTGTAAGCTGCAGTAAAACAGGTTTAATTGTTGTTGTTTTTAAAACATGTTCAATGTAAAACCAGTCCTGGTGGTGAAAATTAAGAGCGGCGTCATTTACATCGCAAT
The DNA here is from genome assembly GCF_014905685.2 of Nematolebias whitei. Classification (NCBI taxonomy): domain Eukaryota; kingdom Metazoa; phylum Chordata; class Actinopteri; order Cyprinodontiformes; family Rivulidae; genus Nematolebias; species Nematolebias whitei. The sequence continues at coordinate 5,578,565 of NC_056501.1, read as the reverse complement.
TAATATTTAGAACTAGCAAAACCTTTTTTACTACTTTAGAAAATGTTCAGCCCTGCAGGCATCCATCCGTCCATCCATCCATCCGTCCATCCATCCATCCGTCCATCCGTCCATCCATCCGTCCATCCATCCGTCCATCCGTCCATCATCTTGTTCTAGACTTGGGTCTTGGGGGCAGCAGCTCTCTAGGGAGGTGCCCGGGGGGGCTGCTTCAACCATCTCAACTGACTCCATACTCTGTGTTTCAGCAACAAATCAGAAAATTTACTGCCTAAAAGGAACAATATTCTGTCAAGTTTGACATAATCAGGGAGATTTTGGCTGAATTTGCAAATTAGACATTAAAAATCATTTGATGAGTTAATTTAGAACAGTTTCATGGAGGAGGAGATTGAACTGTTAATTGTTTTCATCTTTAAATCACTTCCTGGTCTGCTGCCTTCATACATCTCCTCCTACATGTCTCTGCGTGAGTGCAGCTACGGCGTGCGCTCTCAGGACATCATTACCTGCAGTGTTCCCTCAGTGAGGACTGAACTAGACAAAAGGACCTTCTCCTACTCCGCTCCTGTTTCCTGGAATATCTTACAAAAAGATCTGAAGCTCTCGACCTTTGACCTCTCTAAGGGATTTTAAACAACTGCTCACTTCGTGACAAAAACCAACACACACATGTTCCTGTTTTTAGTTTTTTACATCGCTTTATAATGTAGCTGTTTTTGTTGTTTGTTTTAAATATTTTCTTTCATTTATTTTTTTTAATTTATATGCTTTCTTTTATGATTGTCTACTGTTTTCATCATTCTTTGTTAAAAACTGTGGAGGACGGAATGCGACGAAATGAAATAAAAACTCAACAATGAAGTTAATAATTTAATTATTAAATGCATCATTAAATAAACAATTAAATGATTAAATACATCATTAAATATGCAATTAAGTTATTAAATACACAATTAAATTATTTACTTCATGATTTATTCAATTATTTAATTTTGTCCCATTCCATGAAATGATGTTAACTGTCAGTGTCACTCATCAAACTCAGTGGGCGGGACTAACGCTGAGCATGTGAAATCCTAAATTTTTAGATAAGCAATAAGTGTTTCACGTGATTAGAATTTCACCAAAACGTAAGGATGACGGAGACGAGAAGCACAGCTGATCATTTTCATGAAAAAGTGATCAAATTAAACGTGTCAAACCGTGTTACCCACTGATAATTTTATTAAAGACTTGAGCTTATTTTAAATTAATAAGCGTGAGTCAATCCAAAGTTTTATTGGGAATTCACTGAATTTAAAACCAGCTGAGAGGCCCTCGTGCACAGTCCAGCTGGTAATTAAGTCGTGGGGAAATGAAGTTTATTTTCTGCTGGTCAGTCAGTGGTGCCTTCTCTACTTTGGGTTTTGAGGATGAATCCTTGGAGTTCCACTATCGGGAATCATTGTCCCAGTTCAAAGCCTGAGCCGAAGCCAAACCTTAAACAAGGACTTAAAAAGACAGCGGGGGGCGAGTCTGTTGGGCAGCTGTCACGGTCATTATCCCGGTGTCTCGAACCCCCTCCTCCCTGCAGCAAAGCACACACGAGCCTTCAAACGCACATCTGCAACGCGCCCACCCAGCCCCTCTCCAGGCTCCCAGCGTTTGAAGTCGAGTTTCCCCCAACACTCACCGACACGGTGCCAAGTGTGCAGCTCAGAGATCTATTTCTGGAGAAAGTGGCGAGGGACGACAAGAGCGGGATTGTGGATTAAAAGGTGAGGGGAAAGAAAAACACCAGTGCTCTTGAAGAAATCCTCCCGCTTCTACCCAGAGCGATACTTTATGAAACACACAGACAATGGCTCAGTGGAAGAAGTCACCCCTAATTCTCCTTTTGATCACCCAGAGGTCTTTGTGCTGCAAGGCTCTTTACACATTCTTTCCTTTTTGTGCCAGTGCTCTAAGTTGGGAATGATTAGTGTCTTTGGATAAATCTCCTTATTTCATTCTCTCTCTTCGGGGATGCTGCTTTAGGAACAATCGTCTTACCGTAATCCCGAGCCGCCTCACATTAAATCCACGTTGCTTTTGATGATGCACCCCCACAGCGCTCTGTCTTTTACCAGTCAATAATCATCTGTCAGCGTATCCAGTCGACGGCGTTTGCAGCAAAAAAAAACCCATTTAGTTTGGACATGACACGTATTTTTGTGGGACTGAGAATAAAGACTTTATGAAACACTAGTGTCAGAAGCATTTGTGATGTGGGGGTGGGAACACACTGTCTGGGGGGTCCTTACCAAGAAAATTTTTAATAAAGTAGATGTCATTTCCTGCATTCTGGTGTATTTTAACGGGTTGTTAAACATCTACGTTTACCTACATATGTAAACACCTGATTCATTATCTATTTTAGAGAGCATCGCACAAAACAGGGAGGGGTCAGTGAAGAGCACCAGAGTTGAGCCTTTTGTCATCTAGTGTCTTCAGTAGAAAGAGAGAGACACGAAGAAACGATAAAGCCGATAAATGAAATTGATAATTTAATTTATCATGCGATTAATTGATTTATTGCTTATCGCGACAGGCCTAGTGATAACTCAACATTAACTACATATGATTGTTTTGGTCAAAACACAGTTTCAAGCCAACAGTACAATAGTTTGATCTTTCATATCTGGCAACCCTGACTGTACGTCACTACCTTCATGCATGGTGATCACTGGAAGTACCACGGGACTGACCGTTTATCCGTTTGAACGGCACTTTAAAAGGAACGGATCCTCCAAACCCGGTTCCCTTCAATGAGCCAGAAACCCCATCCCAACCCCTCACAGACCGTCAGGATCACGGATCTCGTGTGTTTAATCCGGTGGCCTCAGACGACTTGAACCACTTCCTCTTTTATCTTCGACAGCTCTTCAGTGAAACCGCGATAACAGCCCGACTCTGATGCTTTGATGCTTCAGCCGTCTGATAGCTCGAAACAAGGGGAAACCCGCATGTTGTGCCCTTGAGCCTACTGTCTTCAAACTCATCTCAGGCTGTGTGATGTCGGCCCATCTTTGAGATCACCGCACTGATGAACCTCTTTTTGTTCAGTCTGGACACAGAAATCGCTGAAGTTCAGTCACAAGGGTCACCTTGATATTAACTGTGAAGTTAAAACTCTCAAACAGCAACTGAGAAGTCAAAGTTTGGGTTTATCACGAGTCAGGTGTGTATCCTGTACCTTGTCTGGATCTCTTGGCTCCTGCACACTGAGAGTTCACGGGACACGTCTACATGCCGACACACGCCCGCGCCTGACGGTGGTTTCTGTGAGTTTCATCGTTCATGTCCAACCACCTCCAGTGGTGCGCACTGTAAGGTCTCAGCTGAGAGGACTTCCTGTAATTAAAGGATGCGTTACCGTCTAAGCACAAGTATTTTATCTACAATTAAAATATTTAATGCTTGGTACTTCCCAAAATTAGCAACAAACATAGCTGAAAGGATTCAAAATGAATCACGAGTGAAGACCGGTCAGTCAAATACGGGATTAAATCAAGTACTTCGGTGGTGAGGTACTGAAGGCTGGTGCTACATTATGTTCCTGTCCCTGTTTTCAAACATGTCATCAGCTGGAGGAGACTTTTATACTGGAAGACAAGTAATTGTTTATTAAAGCTGGCCAGATCAGGATTCACGAGTCCGAGGTCTCACTTAACATGGATCATGCATGTCCTCTGCAGACTGCTGCTACCTCACCAAGATGGAACAACAGCTGATTTCCAGGAAATGCTTCAGACTATGGTGGGGGCCATCTTGGATTTGACAAACTCTTTTCTGATTGTGACCTTTCTTTCGCCTAGATGCAGCCACACACCCAAATGGAAGTCGACGTGTTTATTTTTCAAGATCTCCAGCTCACAGTGATAACATATTTACATATATCATTGCAGCCATCTTGGAGTTTGACAATGGTAACCCAATATTTGAAAGGAATCTTTGTACATCTTGATGTTCCATAATTGCTGGTCTATAGAGCTTACTAGAGTATAAACCATGCACACTAAAATAATAAATAATTTTGTACATGTATAAGCCATGGGCGTTCACGTTATGGCAGCACACAGCTACAGAGAGATGTGCAGCTCTTGTTGTAGGTCAAGAATCAACCACTAGATGGCGTTTTATAGACTTTTATCTTACTGTTCAACACACAGAGTGAACCCCCCAGGTCTTCATGCCAACCACCTCCCTCACTCTTGGTTACTCTACTGAATGGTCTAACACAAACTTAACACATGATGAACACATAAACTAGGCTAACAAGAACAGACTAATCACTAAAAGAACAATGCTAAACAGCTAACCGAAATTATTAACAGTGAACATAAATTTGACCCATAATCCCTCCCTGAGGTCATGTGACCAGCAGTCAGACACAGCAGAATACTACAGAATGTAGGAGTAATAAACACAAATACGTACAGTAATTATTATTATTTTTTAACAGTGCCGGCAACATGGCTGGTTAAAAAAAAAATATATATATATAGTAGCCTACCAGGAAGTCATTCATCACTATATTCCTCCTCCTGCAAGATGCTGGTAAATATTCTCGGTCATCCTGAACAAGGTAAATCCAAAAAATATTAAAAGCAAAAACAACTGAACTTCTATTCTGTAGCTGCTGCAGCAGAAGTGTCCAGCTCGTGGAGCGCAATTGCTCTGCAAGCATGTGACACTCACATGCTCTGTGCATGCAGGGGAATTATGTGTTAGTTTGTGTTAGTCCATTCAGTACAGGAACCATGAGTAAGGGAGGTAGTTGTCATGAAGACCTGTGGGGTTCTCTCTGCCTGTGTATCATGAAGGTGACAATCCCTGGTGAGAACAGAGAACAGGTGGAAGAGAACTTGGAGAGGTGGAGGTATGCATTTGAAAGAAGAGGAATGAAAGTCAGCCGTAGTAAGACAGAGTCCATGTGTGTGAATGAGAGGGAGGAGGTGGAACAGTGAGGCTACAAGGAGCAGAGGTCACAAAGGTGCAGGACTTCAAGGACTTGGGGTCCACTGTCCAGGAACATGGGGAGTGTGGTAAAGAGGTGAAGAAGAGAGTCCAGGCAGGATGGAGTGATGGAGAAAAGTTTCAGGAGTGATTTGTGACAAAAGGGTGTCGGCAAACGTCAAAGGAAAAATTTACAGGACAGTGGTGAGACCAGCTATGTTGTATGGTCTGGAGACAGAGACATGGACAAAAAGACAGGAGACAGAACTGGAAGTGTCAGAAATGAAGATGTTGAGGTCCTTCTTAGGAGTGACAAGGATGGATAAGATTAGGAATGAGATCATCAGAGGTACAGCACAGGTTGAACAACTGGGAGATAAAGTTAGAGAGGACACACTGAGATGGTGTGGACATGTCCAGAGGAGGGACAGTGGTTTGGACATGTCCAGAGGAGGGACAGTGGTTTGGACATGTCCAGAGGAGGGACAGTGGTTTGGACATGTCCAGAGGAGGGATAGTGGGTATATTGCTAGAAGGATGTTAGAAATGCAGCTGCCAGGAAAAAGACAAAAGAGAAGTTATATGGATGTTGTTTGAGAAGACATGGAGGTGGTTGGAGTGAGGACAGGGTGAGATGGAAGAGAACTCACTGTGGAGACCCCTGAAGAGGGAAAAGCGGAAAGAAGAAAAAGAAGAGTACGTCTTTGAAGGGCATGTGGCTCCACACTGGAGTCTGATGACGGTCCCATTGAAAGAATAACATGAACGACCACACTAATCAAATCAGATCTCAACAAACATCTGAGTTAATCGTTAGGATCTGCAGCGTGAACGCAGCAGAACTTATTCAGCTGAAACCAGCTCACGTCAATCAAATCTAATCTAATAGACAGAAGCAGCAGGATGTAAAAAATAAATAAATCAAACCAGAAAAGGTTAGACAAGCAGAGAGACAGGTTGGAGCTGGGGGGCAGGGTGGGTCGGCGCTCTTCTTCCGGAACGCTCCGTTATTTCCAGATCAGGAGTTCTCTTTTGAGCGGAACTAAATGCTCTGCTTCCACGGGGAGCCGCCTGGAGGCTTCCCCGGCCTTTTGTGTTTCGCCTGCGGTCCCCTGACCTCTTTAGAGTCTCGCAGTATTGGTTTAGGAACAAACGCAGCTACTTGATTCAATAAAGAAAGAACCTTTCCCAACACGCCGGCAGTGTGTGGCGGGCTGCACAGCACGGCCCTGTTTTCATTGTGTCGCCACCACTAAAGATAAACGATCAAATCCGAGATGGGAAGAGACCGCATGTGAACGTGGAGACCGACGGTCAGGAAGGGAAAGAGAATTTCCTCAACAGGAATATCTGAAACGCAGCCGGCGATCGAATCTCATTTAACTTGTCTAATATTTTTAGACGTTATTACAAGCTGTGCATCACTGATTTAACAATCAGTGCGTTGAAGTTCTCTCAGGGATGTGAATTGTAAATGTTTCTAGTTTTTGAGACGAGTGCTTTTCTGGACTGTGAACAGAGAATGAAAACCTTTTTGGTGCAAGATATCCAGATGTGAAGAGTTGCACTATGGAGAGGAACAGAAGTGTTTTTGTTTTGTTTTTCCCCCGAGGTGGTGCAGACTGATGGAGGGACATATTTTATCTACGAGCAGCAGTGGTGGAGCCAGAGGGTGGCCAATGGTGGCCTCGGCCCCCCTATATTTGTCTTCGGCTACTGTAATCATTTGAGGAAACTAAACTTTTAAGAAATATAAAAACTAGAAAACTTTTTTTCAAATGATACATGCTGGTTTACACACACACACACACACACACACACACACACACACACACACACACATGTACATGTATATACGTGCATGCGTGGGTTTTCTCCGGGTACTCCGGTTTCCTTCCACAGACCAAAAACATGCATGTTAGACTGATTGGTAACTCTAAATTGTCCCTTGGTGAGAAAGAGGTTGTTTGTCTCATTTGTCTCTGTCCTTTTGATGGACTGGAGACCTGTCCAGGGAGTCCCCCACCTCTCGCACAGTGACTGCTGGACATGGGCACCAGTGACCCCCGTGACCCCCCAAAAAAGGAAGGATCGGGTAAAGATAATGTGTATGTGTGTATATATATATATAAGTGGACAGGTTGCTTTTTTTAGTTATCCAGCTCAAAAGGATTACATATATATTATAGATATACGGTGGCAGCCATCTTGGATTTTGACGTGGCAACACGGTTTTATGAAATGGATCTTTTCTTCTAGATGCAGCCTCACACTAGAATAGACGTCAATATCTTAGACTTATTTTTCAAGTTATGTTCACAACATGCACGGAAGAATGGAGGTTATTGAATTAATTTTATCCGTGTTCTTGAAATTTTAGCAGCTGTTTGATGTATTGTACCTTGTGTAACATGTTTTGGTTAGAAAACAGAAAAAAGGCATACAAAGGAAAACCTAAGAAATAAATAAGAGCTTTGATTAAAAATAACTTCCAATAAACTGTTTTAGCCAATATGATATATAAAGAAAAATTTATTTTGACGTTGGATATTTAAAGAAAAATGACTATTAATTACAAAAAAAAGAGGAACTTTTAAGATCTAAAATGGCAAAAACTTTCCTAAAATAATATTAAAATCTCGTCATATTTCGTGAGATGAACCAGACGTTATAACCTTCAGAATGACCCATGAAGCCTCAGTTGAACTGAGACAGCTTTTTGACCCTAGGGCAGCAGGAGGGTTAAGCTGTAGCGGAGAACAGAGGTTTTATGCTTTTACTTATATATTTTTGCACATATCTTACAAAAATACCAGTTGTTTTTTGACACAGTGCTTTCCCACGTAGTCACTGTAATGAAAGATGCTTCCCAACAAACCCATGTAAATAATTCAGTCATAACTTTTGTAAAGCGTCACTCAAAGACATTTTATTTTACGGCACAACAACCGCTGAGTCACATTACAACGACACGAGTCATCGTAAGAATGTGTTTTAAAGTCCAGACACGATCCGTAAAGTTTAGGCAGCATTCAAACACGACCTGAGCTGTCCAGCAACAAACAAACAAACAAACTGTCGTCACTGAGCGTCACGTAAAATAAGCAGCTTTTGTGCACAGACGTGCGCGTGAGTTTGCACAGCGCGTCGTGCCGTTGAGGTCATCAGCGATGTGAGAGGAGGAGCGATGACAGCCGCTCCTCACGTCGTCCTTGAGCTGTCAGCAGCAGCTCGTTACGGGAGCTGTTGACCCGCCGTCTCCAAACGCCACGCACAGATGCTGCTGGTGGACGTCATGGTCTCCACCCCGCACCTCTTGAAGCTGAACTCAAATGTAGATTAAAGAAGACGCCTAAATGTAGAAAATAACTCGTCGGTTATAAAATAAATATACGTTTTATTGCCTTGACCCTTCAGGCGCCACTTTCAGACCACGTTAAGTCTTTAGGGACCAAAAATGTTGGAACAAAGTAAGACAGATCCGTCCAGAGGACCTGACTTTACTTTGTTGGATTTTTCTACCTGGATTATTGAGCAGCCTCAGGAGACCGACAATGTTCACGTCCAACGAACTGTTTTCTTCATAAATCACTTAAACATCGTCAAACTAACCTGTGCTCCAAACAAAGAAACGTTTTGAGAATTTTATCCATTTAAATAGTTCCGTAAAATAAAAAAGAGGAGCGGTGGCACAGAGGTTAGAGAAGATGGACCTGTGATCAGTAGGTGGCCGGTCAAGTCCCCTGACAGACAACATCAAAATGTGGGAGGCAAAGGTGAAAAACCCACAGCTGACTCCACACTCATTTGTCCCACTCTGGGCCCTTGAGCAAGGCCCTTAACCCCCACCGTCTGCTCCCCCGGGCGCCCTAGATAGCAGCTCTGCAAGCTAGTTCGCTGTGGTGACCCCTGAAGAAGGGAGCAGCCGAAAGAAAAAGTTTTGAAAAAAACAACAACTAAAAAACCAAGATGCATACGGCATCTTTTACACACATCAACAAACTATTTCACAGCAGTACAACAATCTATAACGAGAACTTCATGACCTTTGGCCTTGGAGATAACTTTGACCTTGGAGCTGACCTTCATGATCTTTGACCTTGGAGCTGACCTTCATGATCTTTGACCTTGGAGCTGACCTTCATGATTTTTTTTTTACCTTGGAGCTGACCTTCATGATTTTTTTACCTTGGAGCTGACCTTCATGATTTTTTTACCTTGGAGCTGACCTTCATGAT
>NC_056501.1:5526811-5569337 GCF_014905685.2 Nematolebias whitei | reverse complement strand
TCTTTGACATTGGAGATAACTTTGACCTTTGAGCTGACCTTCATGATCTTTGACCTTGGAGCTGACCTTCATGATATTTGACCTTGGAGCTGACCTTCATGATATTTGACCTTGGAGATAACTTTGACCTTTGAGCTGACCTTCATGATCTTTGACCTTGGAGCTGTGGGGATGAAACGTGTACGTGACCCTCCATCTAGTGACGCATTTGTGTGTGAAGTTTTGTTAAGTTCTCTTAAGTGGATCCGAAGTTCTGTGCAGGACAAGAGAAAGTTTATGGATGGGACTATATCGAAGTATTTTTAAAATTATTTGTCTTGAATTGACCAAAATCTGTAGCTAAAATATTAACTTTGGTGCATTATTTGATTTTGTGTAGCGTCAGATTTATTACTAACTTCTCATGTCCTTAAAGGCAAACATTCATTCAACCTTTATTTCTACAGGTGAGCCTCATTGAGTCACCAGGACTCATTTACAAGAGAGACCTGTTTTAGACAAACAACAGATGAGGTGCACACATCAATAAACAACAATAACAAGAATAAAATGCAAATAAAATAAAAATATAAAGTAGTATAAAACAATAAAATCAAGGTGCCTTATAAAACAAGGTAAAATAATAAAAACGAACATGTTGGCTTTGATATTCCATTGAACTTATCGATTGTTTAAAATCCCTTAAAGAGATCAAAATCAACAGCTTCAGGTCTTGTTGAAGGAGTTCCAGGTTACAGGAAGGTCTGTTTGCTGAGTTCAGTCCACACTGAGGGGACGCTGCAGGTAATGAATCCCTCACAGCGCACGCTGTAACTGCACTGACGACATGACATGCAGGAGGAGATGTAAGAAGGCAAGAGACCAAGGAGTGATTTATAGATACAAATGTACCAGTGGGAGATTCTGCGTGACGGTAATGATCAACTGACCCATGAGTACAGGGTGCAGTGATGGGTGCAGTAGTTACAACCAGCTGTGAATCTTAGCGTGCCATGGTAGACAGCATCCAACATCTGCAAGGAGCTGTTCAAATACATGGAAGGGTGGGACTTCAATATTATACCGCAGTCAGCCACTAGGAGGTGTTCGATCATCGTGGCTTCAACTTCCAGGTTCCGGTCCTTTTTCTAGTAGTGCTGGAGGATTTGAATGATTCCTTTAGAGTCAGAGATTCTTTATTGTTGTTCGCACCACATGTGGTGGAGCGAAATTATGTACACAGGCACTCTCTTTAGACATGTTTCTTGTAAAATCTTCTTTTCTGCTGAACTTTGTGTTTTGTGTCGTCGTCGGTAGAAGCCAGTTTGACAAGTCCAGAAACTTTAACGAGACCGTTTCTGTGCATCTGTTAAAAAAAAAAAAAACAAGTTTGCTATCAGAAACTGTGATTGGTGATTTAGTTTCACTTCCCAAAGATTGTGATTTGTTTGTTTTTTCTTGTGTAAAATGAAAACTTTACTGAATTCTGTCCAAAACCAGCATGTTTGGTCCAGCCATGAGGACACATGCGTTCTTGTTTCCTAGCCAGAGGTTATTCAAAGGAAGATGTTGAAAGCATTTCTGCATTTCATGTACCACATTGTGGATTTATATATTTTTTACCCTAGCTTGCTTCTTTATTGTGTGCTGAAGTCGGCCTTTGTTGCGGGCAGGGATTAATGCCGCTGGAAAGTAACGAGTGTTGCTTGTCAGCTGATTGCGTGCGCTGCCCTCTGGCATTTTGTCTGTCACATTCATGAAATATAGTTTCAGATTGCTCAACTTTTTTGGTTTTTAGTTTTTTACTGTTTTTAGTTTTCTACATTGCCTTATAATCTAGCTGTTTTTGCTACTTTTTTTTTTGCCATCTTATTTTAATTTATAAAAATAAAAAATCTGTATGCTTTATGTATATTTTGCGATTGTCTATTGTTGTTGCAGTGGTCCACTGTTGTCATCACTCCTTGTTAAAATCAGGTGTCTCTTGTAAATGAGTCCCTGAGGCTCAGTGGGACTAACCTGTCTAAATAAAGGTTGAATGAAAAAAAACTTCCAGTTCAACTTTTAAGCCTCGTCTGAATCCACGTAATGATGTAAGAGTTAAATCGTCTCAAAGTAATTTAAGACTTCAACCAAAACCTCTCCAAAGTAATTCAGGTATGAACCACGTACTGTAAAGGTTCGGAACAGCTTGTACTTGCAGCGATTGACAAAACGTTTGAAAATCTTTTTATATTAGATGTTCATCTACAACTGATGAACTTTTGGAGTCAACCCAGTTCAAGATGGCCACCACCAACTGACCGTAGCCTACATAAACCGGCTGAACCTCAGTAAATATTACATATTCTGAGTTAAATATTGATGTTTTAGTAGCTCAGAGTCGTTCACAATATTTACCATCCATCATCTTGTTCTGGACTCAAGTCTGTGGAGTAGCAGCTTGATCAAGGAGCTCCAGCCGTCTCTTCCAGCTCTTCTGAGCGGACTCCAAGGTGTTCCTAGACCAGCTGAGAGAACAGTCCCTCCAGGGTGTCTTTAGTCTTCCCCAGGGTTTCTTCCCATTTGGACATGACTGGAAAACCTCTCTAGGGAGGCGTCCAGGGTCCATCCTTACCAGATGTCTGAACCACCTCGACTGGCTCTGGATGTGGAGGAGCAGCGGTTCTACTCCGAGTCTCTCCTGGAGAACTGAACTTCTCACCTGATCTCTAGGGAGAGTCCAGCTTCCCTGCAGAGAAAACTCATTTAGACCTCCTGGATCCACAGTCTTGTTCTTGCAGTCCATACTCAGAATTCAGGACCAAAGGTGAGGGTAGGGGCGTAGACTGATCGGTAAACACAGAGCTTCTCCTTAGAGCTCAGCTCTCTCTTCACCACAACAGACCGGCAAAGTGTGCACAATACTGCAGAAGCTGCACCGACCCGTCTGTCAATCTTTGGGGAAAATTGGGGAGTGGTGCTGCAGAGGTAAGAGAGGTGGGCCTGTGATCAGAAGATCGCCGGTTCACGCCCCGGCCCCGACAACATTAAAAAAATTGTGGGTGGGGTAGGTGAGGCACCCACACTTGCCCCCACCTTCATTCGCCCCACTCTGGGCCCATGAGCAAGGCCCTTAACCCCCCATCTGCTCCCTAAACAGGTCTCTCTTGAAAATGAGTTCTCGTGGCTCAATGAGACTACCTGTATAAATAAAGGGTAAATGAAAAAACTTCTTGCGTCCCTGTCTCCCCTCGCTGTGAACAAAAACCCTGAGATACTTGAACTCCTCCACTTGAGAAGAACATCACGCCCAACCACACGAGACTGTGCAGCAAGTTATTTCCACAGTTTAACCAAAATATTTCATTTCTTAACATGTTTGTATTAAAGCTATTGCTCCATATTTAAGAGCACTTTGCTCTCAGACTGCAGGTTTACTTGTGGCTCCTAGAGTTTCCAAAAGCAGAATGGGAGGAAGATCTTTCAGTTATCAGGCTCCTCTCTTTTGGAACCAACGTCCAGTTTCTGTCCTGACACATTGTCCAGTTTTAAGACTGGGCTTAAGACTTTCCTTTTTGATAAATCCTATAGTTAGGGTTGACTTGGTTTCCTGAGCTATCCTTTAGTTATGTTGCTATAGGCTTAGACTACTGGAGGACAAACTGACCACATTTCTTCACTCTGCTGCCGTCTTTACTTGCTTGTATTTGTAATTGTTTCTATCTTAACGCGTTTTGTCTTTCCTCCTAGAGATAGACCTGCTCGCCTCCATTCTGGACCCGTCATTCTGTGTTTGCCTGGTTCTCCTTCCTGTCCTCTCAAACCAGCCGGTTGAAGCAGATGGCCACTCGTCCTGAGCCTGGTTCTGCTGGAGGTGTCTTCCTGTTAGAAGTGAGTTTTTCCTTTCCACTGTCTCCTTAGCTCTTGCTCAGGATGGGAGACTGCGACGAAGTGACGATTCAATGCGTCCGCTGGCTTCCATAGATGAAGAACTTTTACTAACTGGCTTTTTATGTATGTGAATGTTTTGACCAGTGCCCAGAGACGACTTCTGCTGTGACCGTATAGAAATAAACTGAATTGAACTGAAGTTGACGGGTGATACGCATTCCTTCAAGGAACTCTAGGCGTCAAATTAAAGTAGAGTTAAGTCAGGAAAAATAGAGTTTAGGGTTTGCTCTTCAACCATGTTTGTAGTTATTTAGTTTGCTGTTGTTGTAGTTTTACCCCCGCTCACAAATCCAGTCTGATTTGTCCAGAAAACAAATATAGGAGTTCCTGTTGAATCATAAAGAATCGGTGTTTCTTACAACATTCTGAGCTGTACGGTGCATGAGTCCTAACTTTCTTTCTTTATGTCCTTAAAATTACTCAAATGAACTTAAGGACATTTAATGGAAGAAGAATGAGCACCCAGACAAGGCAACCATCACATGTACGGGTAATTTTATTTATCAGGACACGAATAAAACACAAGCTGTTTTTCTTGACTAAATTACAAGGTGCGAGGGTGCAGAATCTGCTTTTCTTCTGTATGTTTGATCACAACTAAAGCCTGTATTTATCTGCTTGCCTCCTCTCTCCCTTTGCTCTGAACATTACAAGTCCCATCATGCCTCTCGTCTCACTATAACTTACTAAAAAAAGACGCCCGTTGTGGATTCCTTACGTGGAGCTTCTCATTAATCTGACTTTTCTTCAGGCTCTGCTGTTGCTCTGTAGGGAAAACAAAAGGAAAACCCTAATTTCTCTTTCGACAGCAGCAAAGATTCCTTCAAAAACATCTCTTCAAACGTGTTTACCTGCTCTCTCTGACATGACTAAACATATTAAAGAACAAAAACAATTAAAAAGATCTACAAAGATTCAATTATTCACCACATTCCTACATGTTTGCTTGACTATTAGTTATTAAAATGTATAAATATGAAATCGTTTTTTGTCTCTGGTCAGGAGTTCAAAGTTCTGGTCGTTTTGTTCTGGAGGATGAAACCGGAGAAGGATTGATGCACTGGGGTCTCGTCTCAGTAATGAGGGCATTGCTCCGGACAGTCATGGTGAAGAAAGGGTTCAGTCAAAAGGCGAAGTTTTGGATTTACTGGTCCATCCACATTCCAGCCCCCACCTATGGACCCAAAGGTGTCATGTCAAATTTGTGTGAAGGGGACATGTCCCCTTACATTTAAAAAATATTAATTTGGACACCCCCCCCCCCCACACACACACACACACACACACACACACATTTACCATGAAATATTAGTTCACCCAATGCTGTTTCGATTTCTTCATGAACAAATCCATTCCACTTGATTAATAGGATAAAACAAGTCCACTCCTGGTTTTCCTGGTTACCTACAACAACTCACCACACCGCATGCTGTTTCTCCGCGGTCACTTGGCTTCATAGGGTGTTTATCTCTTCGATATTTTGTTGTCGACGGGGTGGGGGGAGGGGGAGCCACCTTTTGCATGCTAGCTTAGCACTAAATTAGTGCCAACAGTTGTTGACTGGGGGAGTTAGGATGTGTGAGAGAAGCAGAGTGCTATGTTTGTAGCGATAAAGCTAGCGCGTCTGTATTGCGCACCGCCGCTAGCTTAGCACTACATTATTGCCGGCTGTTGTCGACCTGAGTGGGGGGGTTAGGATGCGTGAGATAAACAGAGAGCTACGTCTGTAGCAATTAAGCTAGTGTGTCTGAATTGCATGCCGCTAGTTTAGTGCTACGTTATTGCCGGTAGTTGTCAACCAGAGTGGAGGTGTCAGGATGCTTGAGATAAGCAGAGCATGCTTTATTCACACAAGGAGAGCTGTTGGTCAGGCTACTTCTTGTTGTACCATGCTTTCTAAAATAGTTATTGAATAGAGTGTTCACTAGTGTTTAAGACGTAAACGTAGATGTTTAACAACCCGTTAAAATACATCAGAATGCAGGAAATGGCATCTACTTAATGTACATATTTCTGGAGGAGGACCTCCAGACTACGCTCTCAGAAGAAGATTTTAGCCTAAAAATAAGGCACGAAATGCAGCGATACATGTGCAGTCCTTCAGAATCAAGAAAACAATTGGGTTTTTCCAATTTTACTTTTGATTTTTGATTTTTACATGTTTACTTGAGCTTTTTTCAAACTGACATTTTCCTTTCCCAAAAAGCGGATCCCTTTAGCTGAAGTTTACTTTTCAAACTTCACTTTTCTCCCTGCCAGAGTTCTGTCAATCACACCCAAGGCCACAAGTGCTCTTGCAGCTCCCATGATGCCTCTGGCTTTTCTCTGGCCCCCTTCGACAGCTGAGAGTCAAAGGCTGGGCGGGGGCACGGAGGCCGTGGACACAATGGGCCTCTGACAGGCACTTTCTCAGATGGCCTCTTGAGCCTCGTTGGTTGTCATTGGTTTCATGAAGAAAGAAAAGCAGAGGCGCAGCTGAGCATGCTAATAGAGTAACTGAGGCGGGATTTTATATGGAGACCCGGAAGACCGCCAAGTCTTGAGCATGCCCCCTAAACTCACACAATACACACTTCTTCACCCCTTCTCAACATCCGGCATCACCCTCCGCCAACAGACATGCAGATTTCCTAGAAGGACAGCTAGAACGCCCCTTTTGGTTCTTTTTTACGTCATAACCCCACACAAATATGGAAAAGGCTGGCGTAGCCATAAGCTCAACAGTGCAGACAAAACACGCCTGAATGCCGTGCAGCTTTCACACATTAAGAAATCTGTCCTCGATCCGGAGGCATTTGATCGTTTCATTTCGGCATGAATCCCAGAGGGGTCCGGGCGCAGCTGCTTCCATTCTGCTCCTCTGTTTTGGAGCAAGAGAAGCAGACATACCCGTCATGGCAGCCGTATGAAGTCTGGAGCTTAAAAACAATCACGGGGCCAAAATGTTACGTCTGGAGACAAATGACCGTGAACAGTTCCTTCTAACTCGTGTTCTCCTGAATCCAAACCCGGCCCTTAAGTCTCACTGTTCATTTTATATCCCGCCATGCTTCATTCAGCTGTCAGTCGCTGCTGTAGTAACCAAAACAAGTAGCATCGGCTTTGGTAGCGCCAGCTCTGACACGGCTCCTGCCCTCACGCCCAAAACGCACGACTGGTTTGATTTGGGGATGTCTGAACGTTTTGTGGACTCAAACCACCTCATGGTATTTTACACAATGAATCAAAACATTCAGCCCATTCACAATACGGCTGTCGTGACCTTTGACTTTTCAAAATATTTTCACAGGAATGAAATGCACTGAGATCTTTTCAATTCCTTTAAAATGTTTTCTATTAAATCTACTTCAGCTAGCAGCTTTGTTTTTGTCTCATGTTAATTTTAGCTACTGTTTTGTCAGTTTTAACATTTGGTTACTGAATCACAGGTTTACATTTTAGCTACTTTTTAGCTAATTTTAACATTTGTCTACTGTATTGCTGCAAAAATGCTCTTGTTAGCTTTTAGCTACTGTTTAGTTGTTTTTAGCTGTTAGATACACTTTTGCTGGTTTTAGGGTTTTAGCATCTTCTGCTACTATTGATTTTAGTGATTTTGTTGTTTAGCTTTTAGCTACTTTTCTGTCTATTTTAGTGTTTTACTGCTGTATTGCTAAGATTTAACTTAGGTATGTGTTTACTGATTTTAGTTTTTGTCTATGTTCTGCTAATTTTAACATTTAGCTACCATGAGCTAATTTTATCTTTTATTATTTGTGAGTTAATTTTAGCCGTTAGTTTTTGTTTCTAATTTTAGCTTTTAGCTACTGTTTTGCTAATTTTAGTTTTCTGCTACGGTATTGCTAGTTTTACTGGTTACAGATTTTAGCTAATGTTTGGTTGATTTTAGCTTTAGCTACTGTTTAGCCTATTTTAGCTTTTAGCTACTGTTCAGATTATTTTAGCTATTACGTACTGTTCTTTTTATTTTAGAATTTACCTACTGTATTGCTATGGTTTGAACTTAGCTAGCAATTTGCCGGTTTTAGTTTTTACTATTGTTCTAATTTTAGCTACTATTTGCTGATTTTAGTGTTTAACTGTTTTGTTTATTTTAGCTTGTAGTTGCTGTGCCTGGTTTTAGATTTTAGCTACTGTTTTGAAAATGTTATCTCAATTATTGTATTGCTACAGTTTTGATGGTTTGAACATTGATCTACTGTTTAGCTGATTTAAGTTTTTAGTTATTCTTTGGATGGTTTAGGGATTTTAACGGCTAATACATTTTGACATCGTGTCTCCGGTTTAGCAATACTGTTTTGTTTATTTTAGTTTTAAGACACTGTATTGCTGCGGTTTAAAAAAAGCTACAATTTTACTGGTTTTATTTCTTATTACTGGATCTGGTTTTAGCTTTTAGGCACTTCAGCTTAATTCAGACTTTAAAAACTGTATTGCTAGTGTTTTGACTTAGCTACAGGTTTACAGTTTTAGTTATTCCTACTTCTTCTTTTGGCTTTTCCCTCTTCAGGGTCTCCACAGCGGGTCCTTGTCCTCCTTCTCACTCTGTCCTCTGTCCTCGCTCCAACTACCTCCATGTCCTCTCTAACTGCATCCAGATGTCTCCTCTTTGTCTTTTTCCTGCAGCTGCATTTCTAACATCCTTCTACCAATATACCCACTGTCCCTCCTCTGGACATGTCCAAACCACTGTCCCTCCTCTGGACATGTCCAAACCATTTCAGTCTGGTCTCTCTAACTTTATCCCAGTTGTTCAACCTGTGCTGTACCTCTGATGATCTCATTCCTGATCTTATCCTTGTCTGGTTCTGTTCATTTTAGCCTTTAGATATTATTTATCCAAGTTTGGTTTAAGTTAATTTCCTTTATCAACCAGATCAACATTTTATTTGTCAGAATGGTAAATGGTAAATGGACTGTATTTATACAGCGCCTTTCTGTCTAATCTAGATACTCAAAGCTCTTTACAACAATCTGTGCCTCATTGACCCATTCATACAGCTCTATACTAGATCTCTACAAAGCTAATTGAACAAATCATTCTAATGAGACTAATCAGTGTTTTATCACGTTCATACACCGATGGGACACACATCAGAGGCAATGAGGGGTTCAGTGTCTTGCCCAGGGACACTTCAGCATGTCACTGCTGGCGGATTTGAACCCCCACCTCTTGCATTGGAGGACGACTGCTCTAACCACTCAGCCACAGCCGCCCAGAAGGACCTGGGAAAAAGTGAATTGTACAAATCATAAAGTTTAGCTCTTAGCTACTATATATTTTTCTTTTTACATTTTAGCTAGTGTTTTGCTTGTTTTAGCATTTGACTAAATTTTTAGTTTTTATTCATCCGCTCCGTCTACCTGGCGTTTTGTTTAAACTTTAACGCCATTTTAGCTGAATTCAGTGCTCAGATTTTACACTACATTCTTGAAGGATTTTTAAAATTCATTTATTTATTTTTAGCCTTTTACAAACTTTTATTTGTTCCTGTACATTAAAGTTTACCATTCTGAAATGCTAAAGATCATTACGTTTGTAGTAATTAGCAATCTGCAGATTTACTTTTATTACAGTAGAAAAACTCTAAGCATAAATCACGTGTTGAACTGACCAGACTTTATATTTTGTCCCTTGTTTGACATCATACTCTTCATTTTATGCACATGGAGGAACCAGAATCAAACTTTTTAATTATTTTTATTTCAACGTTTGCACAGAAATGTCATCAACGGCGAGAACGAGAAGTCGTTAGTGCAACAAACATCTGAAACTGTTGATACAATCTGCACGCTCTGCCACCTAATTCCCGGATGCTGGATCATCCTGTTCTCTAAATCTCCTCAAATCCTTCGGAACAGTGGTCCCCGAGAGGCCCTGTTTACTCTGGTCCCACCAGCTCCGGAGGCCTCGGACCCTCTCTCCGGTCTTTCCCGGACGGAACAGTCACGCACTCATCAGTTAATGCTGAACATCTGGAGGGATTAGCAGAGTCGGGCCAATCAGGGTTGAGCTGAAAGATCCCAACGAAATGCCATTCTGCAGCTGCGCTCAGCATTCAAGAGCTTTTCTCACTCGTCTCTTTCCTCCTCTGGTCTGCTTTCACTCCTAACCCCAATTATTCTGCTCCTCTACGCTCCCCGTTTCCTATTTTTCATAGTTAAAACGTCCATGTTTATGCACACGTTTCACCGCTTTCTTCAACTTTCTCTTGCCTTCTTAACGTTGAACAAGCTAAAAGGCACAAAGTTTAAAAAAATAAACCAAGACAAGTGCAAAGAGACGTGCACAGAAAGGAGTGAAGTGGGCTCGAGGCTCCACCTGCTCCAAATGTTTGCAGCTATAAATCATCCGTTCTGGTTGCACCATGCGTGCTGCTAAGACGACAGATAAACATGGTGTCAAAAGTGCACAAGGAACTTGTTGCCTGAATGCTGATGTGAGTCATTTTTCACGAAGCTGGATCGTTTTACTTGAGTCAGCTGCTGATGTGCGCTATTGTTTTTCACGTTTGTTGGAGCCACAGCTGCTCTGAACCCATGAACGGGCCGTGGGTTAGCTCAAAGTTTCAGTGGTAGAAAAAAAAATCATTATGAGTCGATGAGGAAACGACATCCAGTAGTTTTGCAGACGTATGAAAATTATTTTTAAAAGCATTTTATTTTATTTGTTCATTTACTTGCACTAGTTCACAACAAATATACTGTATTTTTTGCTGTATAAGTCGCACATTTTTGCATCAATTTGCAAGTCCTGCAGCTTCTACACTGAAGCGACTAATATACTTTTTTTTCCATATTTATTCCCCACTTTTTGGCAAAGATCTGACGATTTCATTCATTCTGACATAGAAAATATTGAACACTACCATTTTCAGCCACTAGAGGGCCCTCGACTAATATGGCAAGCCAAGTATCTCATTAATAAGTAAAAGTGGCTATTAATGAGACACTTGGCTTGCCATACAACGGCACCTTCGTCTCGCTCCGGAACTCCTGGAGCAAACGTGAAAGCAGCTGCATTTCGCCTGGGCGGCGAAAATGCAGCTGCTTTGACCATTAAAGTGCATTTATTAAGGAAAAGTTCAACTGAGACACACCTTTCCTATAAAGTCGAGCAAACAAATAATTGTTTTTAGGCAGTTATCTTATTAAATTTAAACAAAATAACAGCAAGTCCTCCCTATGCACAAGCCCGATTCCGCAAATTAATTTTTGAAATGCAGCTGATTTGACCAATATAGTGCATTTATTAAATGAAAGTGAGACTGAGACACACCTTTGCTATATAGTCGAGCAAACAGATAATAGTTTTTAAGTGTTACTCATTAAATTCTTGTTAAAGTCCTCCTGTGCAAGCTCCCGCGGCCGCCATTTGGCAGCCAGTCGATTTTTGGCACAACACCGGCTCACGTTTCCGGGTGGTCAGCGGTGACACATAATAGATGTGACTCGTACGGCGAAGCGACTTATTGTTGCTTTTTTCCACTTTATTAGACGTATATGGACTGATGCGACTTCTCGGCGGTGCGACGTGTACGGCGGCAAGTACGGTAAACTCAGAGAGCTGTACAAAACAGATGAACTCTTTTGTGTCTGAGTGTTAAACTAAGATGATGAGAAGGGACAAAGTGGCAGCCATTTTTTTCAAACCTCGTAATTGAAGTATGCATATTATTATTAGATTATGATTAGTTGGTGCTAATTGTTGGTCATTTGGTCAGAGTTTGTGTTGTTAATGACAATTATCTACTACCACACCAAATATTAGCTCGATTTCTGCAAAACTGACTGATTTACAGCTATTTTTGTGTTGTTGTTTTTTAGATTATTTGGCTGTGGCAGCCATCTTGAATCAAGTTGACTCCTAAAGTTAATGGGTTGTAAATGTACACCCAGTGATTACTTTGTGATATTTTTATTAAAATTAACCCAAAGATCTACATTGGGGCGTATTCTTTTCAGACTTAATATTAAGTGTTAAAGTTAAATTGTATGCGGATGACACTGTATTGTATACACATGCTAAGACTGCACAGAAGTATCTGATGTATTAAATGCAGTTTTTGTATCTGTATCTCTCTGGCTTCAAAATCCATGTTTACATCTTAAAATTAAAAACAAAGAAATATATATATATATATATATATATATATATGTATGTTTTGTTTTGTTTTTTTGCACCAGCCAGCAGCAAAAAGACAATCAAACTTTTAGGTAGACAACCTTCTCATGTTGACTACAGTAAACATAAGATTTTAGATATGGAGAATGTCTTGATTTTTGCCCCTCTTCCATTAAACTCTTATTCAGAAGGACAACACCAGAATAAAGACCAAATTTCAAACTAGAGGGAACTGTTGTATCGCAAGAAGAAGAAGAAGAACATAATTTGGATGCAAGGCGCTACTTTTTTCTTCAATTCTTTGTACAAACTGCACCTTGTGTCTGTTGCTACTTTTTAGAGTCTTGAAGTCGTCTCTGGTAGCAGAGTACCCAAGCTCCAATGTTAAGGACCGCTCTGACATTTTTTCTCCCCCCGCCGGTGATGAAATCACATGAGATCAAGTTGCTGGAATGCATCAGCGGTCTTGATTCTACTGGGACGAATCGCCTCACACAGACACGCGGGGCTCGCATCTGATCCCGGACAGCTGCTCTGCAAACAGGCCTTGCCACTGTGAGGGCCCAGTCCAAAGGCCTGCTCCAGCCCTGCCAGGGGCATTTGAAAAACATTGCTCTGACCCTCGGGAGGTCCTGACCCTGCAGTGCAGGCATTTCACCACATTTCGTTGGGAAAAGCACCTGTCTTCTCATGGAGTCTGGTCGAAAGAGCTTATTTTCAGTAAACAGGCACGGCCTTGTGATAATGAGTAATGTGTTGGTAATAATTTTAGACCTCAAATGGCTGATTTTGAAGACATTTGTAAAAATTAGATTTATACACAGCCTGATGAAAGATCACAAAACCAAGATTTTTAGATCAGATAGCCTCTAGCAACGCTAAAGACTTGAGTTGTGGAAAACACGCAAGTTTCCTTCAATGTTGGGAGGAAAAATTAGAAACAACTGAGCTGATAAATCTGTGATTTATATATTTATACCATTTACTCTGTGATAGACTTGCAACCTGTCCAGGGTGTGCACTGTCTCTTTCACAATGCCCACTGAAGATAGGCACCAACTAAACAGCTTATTGGGTCAATACAGAAAAAGAAATGAGCATAATATTGAGATTAAAGAATATGAGTGGCATTATTGGTTAGAGTTTATAATACAAAGTAATGTATTGTTCTCGAAGATGTTGTTGCTAAAAAGCTCAAATTGGCTGGTATTAGATATTCTGTTCCAACTATTCTGACCCGGGTCGACAGCAGTGTTAGGTAATGTCCGATTTTACAAGGGAAAACAAAATAAAGTGTCTGGTTCTTTATGTTGAGGGTTAACTGCACTTAACGCGGTCATGGCTGAGCTCTACTCTTACATGGTTCCTTCTGGGGTGTTGAAATCGTGTATGTTAAAGTGATAATACCGTTTGTGAGTGTTCATTTCCTGTTGTCATCTGGCAGCCATTTCACATGAAGATAATTAGAGAAATTAGCCACCATGTGGAATGTTTCCACTTGACAGAGTGAGAGAGAAGCTTTCCAGAAGTGCTCGATGTGCAGCGTCGAATGGAGACCCCCATCTCGGACACAGACTCACAGAGGCCACTGCCACTAGATTCCTGTCTTTAGATTGTTTTTTTCTCATACGTGCACTAAAACCATGTTTGCAAAACACTAAACAGACCAGCCACTTTATTTAGTATTTTTAACCAATTGTTTTTTGCTCGAGGCAGTTTGCGTTGTCAGTACTTTAACTGAACAGCTAGCTAACTGTGGCTGCTAATCTTTTACCAGCGCTGTTGAGTATTTATGATCAACAGATCTTTTTTAAAATCTGGCTTCAATGATGTCCTCTATCCTCCCTACAAAAACACGTCATCGTCACTCTAAAATCTCATGTTTACCGTCTGTTTATTGTATTGGTAGGAGAAGACCTGTTCAGTGGAAGGGTTCATTTAGCAGTTTCCAAAAGTGCTATTTTATCTCTATAAACATTTTCAAGTGAGAACTAGCGTCAGCGTAATTTAGTCATGAAAAAGAAGCAAATTTGAGTTTTTTTATTTTATTTTGTAAAATTCTACAATATTCTCTTATAGCATGTCGTCCATTCTCTAAATTAAAATGGATTAAGATTTCTGACAATTGTCTTTTGCATGTAAGATACTGACACACAGACCCATGTTCGTGCTGCTGTTCACGGTATTGTTTTTGTATTCTTAGTTCATATCTTAGATCTTATCACTGTTTTTCTTTACAATTCAAACTTTTGTTGGATGGAACTGGGACCCTGTGTACACGATTTCATTCCACCACATGTACCACATAAGATAAGATAGAACTTTATTGATCCTGCAGGAAATTGTTGTGCCAGAGTTTCAGTACAAAGGAACATACACAAGGAATCACACAAGATATAAAAAAACAACAGATAATATAAAAATACCAACAGTTAAGGTCTAAACGGGTCAGACATGTGTGAAATGTTTTAATGTGAAAACATTAAAGTGTTTATTGTGGCGCAGGATTCATTTTATTGTCCTGTGTGCAGAAAGGGGGAGGAGTTGAAAAGTTTGAAGGACTTCCTGTGGCGTTCTGTGGAGCACCTCGTTGGTCTCAGTCTCAGATGCGAATGACAACAAACCTCGACAACTCATCACTACGTCTTTCAATCCCACTTTCAAACATGAGTATCTTACAGCGGCCATTTTGTATAGCAGTGTTTTTCTTCTTTCGGCTGCTCCCTTCTTCAGGGGTCACCACAACGAACTGTTTCACATGAAGACTTGACAATTGTTTTTACGACGGACGTCCTTCCTGACGCAACCACAGACCATCGAGCTACCACAGCCGTCTGCGTGGAGCAGAGAGCTGCTGTCTAGGACACCCGGGGGAGCAGATGGTGGGGGTTCAGGGTCTTGCTCAAGGGACCAGAGTGGGGCAAATGAGGCAGGTGTGGGTATTTCACCTTTCCCACCCACATTTTGATGTCGGTCCAAGCAGTTGAACCGGCGGATCTTCCGATCACAGGCGCACCCTCTCTAACCTCTGCACCACCTCCCCCCTGTTTTGTGGCACAGTAACGCAACTCAATGTTTGAATTTTCTGAAAATATCATTTGGTGAACATAAATTCCTGAATGTTTTTCTTGGCGCTGCAGGAGCTGGGTGGCGTCACTGATACAGGAAGTGCTCCTAAATTAGTGCCATCTTTTCTCACTATCCTCCTCTACCTCCTCCCTTCAGACCTCCTCTGCTCTCCCCATAACCTTTTACTCCCACTTCCTGAAGATGACAGACGGGTTCCTCTCTGCGGTCCAACTTTGCTCTGCCTCTCTCGTCTCATCTCGCTCCTCCCAGCATACCTTTCATTCTTTTATTTTGACAGCCTTACCTTTCATTCTTTTATTTTGACAGCCTTTTTTAAAAATCCTTCTTAGATTTCTTTTTGATGGAAATCTGCAGGCTGACATTTGTTGGCTGACTTCAAGAAGTTTGAGGCTCCAAAGTTGAGCACAATGGTGGGTTAGAGATTACTTTGATGCCAAGATCAAAATGTTATTTGTTAAATTAATGAGTAATCACCGAATCTGCTGAAAATGAGTATTTCCAGGCTGTGCATTAACCAGCAAGTTATTTCTGGTATGTTTTCATTTCTCTTGCACATGTTTTCAAGTGCCGTTGATGCAATAAAAGGTAATATGACAGAATGACCCCCCCCCCGCATTGTGATTTAAAAAAATATTATTAAAAGCTGGTAAAGGCTTTCATTCACACCAAGACGTTCGGCATGTTTGTCTTCTTGGTAACGGAGGCTCTTCCAAGTGATTTGAACCAAAATGATTCCAACGGTGAACAGGTGGGTCAGTGACTACGACGACCTTTTTAGTGAGAATATAAAAACATCATAAAGAAACATGAAAGGAAGTCCTGTTGGATTTTTTTTTTCAGGTTTGTTTGTGGTTCCTAGGGTTTCTAAAAGTAGAACAGGAGGCAGAGCAGTTATCAGACTCAGGCTGACTGTGTACTTTTAAGACTAGGTGTTTTTGTTGTAGTTTAAATCCTATAGTTATGGTTGGCCATTACCCGTTTGTCTGCGTCTTTCTTCCCATAGAAACTACACCTGGACCAATGCTTTGTGTAATTTTATTGTCCTTTCAAACTCCAGTCAATCGAGGCCCATCCTGAGCCTGAAAAACAACTTTTTAGATGAAGGCACGGGTTTCAACCACGAATTTTGAAGCTTCGACAAGACGGAGGTTTTTTCCCCCTGAGGTCGTCCTGTTAGCTTAGCTTCTCAGATTAGCTGCTTTTTAACGATCCACAAACGCAATTTTGGATCGTTAAAACGGATTTAAAAGAGAAAGAGAGGTCAGTGAAGATCACCGGAGTTGAGCCTTTTGTCATCCAGTGTCTTCAGAAGAAAGAGACACGAAGAAACGATATAAATGAAATAAATGAAAATGAGGTAGATCATTTTAATTTATCGTGCGGTTAGTTGATTTATTGTTTATCGTGACAGGCCTATTGATAAAAGCTGCTGTTCCAGATTATTTCTGTCTGAAGTGTTTCTCTGACATATTCATATATAACCCACAGAATCACTCAGAGTGTTTATGAGTCCACCCTGTCACTTCATGGCATCAACCTAAACCAACACTGTTACTGCTCGGTACTTATGTTGTTGATCATCCCCTTGTCTCGTTGCCCACGTTGTCACTGGGGACACAAGTGTCACCCATCTGTGAAAATAAGTTATAATGACTGCAATTCCAACTGTGGTGATCCGGCGTAACTGGACCCTGAAGAAACTGAAGGTTTGCGAGTCACGATATGGTTGCAGTTATAAACAGAAGGAGTTCAAAAGCCTCAGAGTATTAAAGCAATGTCACTTCTGCTTTCAAAACAAATTGCAATGGAAACACGTTGACCATAAAAAAAAACCGCCACAAAAGCTGAAAACATGGAAGAAAAATAATGTGATGTCTGGTTGTGTTTACCATGTGCAAATAGGAAGGAGAAGAAAGGAGGAGAGCTAAACCATATGGTTAATTATATTGTTTAACATGCGTTGTAGTTTTATTTTTTTTCATTTTCATCTTACTTCCATTTAGGCTTTGTTTCTTTTTGTGATGTTTTATGACCCATGTCCCATTAAAACGTCCAATTAAGATCATTTTTCTGCCGTTACCAAGAAAAAGAGTGTTCCTTTTTTAAAATGTGTGAAATGTAATTTTGTGGATCACGGACTTGGTGATGAAGTCACGCGCCGCAGCTTTTTAATACCAGTGATGCCTTGACCATTAGAGGGTCATTCCCGCATAGTTTCCTTTCCATTTGCACGACGCGAGGCTAAATGTGGAGTTTGTTTTAACAACCATGTTTCATCAGGTGGGAATCTGGCAAGATTGAAATTGAAAATGTTCTCATCATTTAGAAAACTGTCAAGCAAAATTTAAAGAGAAACTTGTCAGGCACTAGGACCCTTCACTCAAGCCGTGCTGTGAAAGCAGCATCTGCAGCTACGTGCTGAGGTGAAGAGCCGCTGTCGTTTTACAAAACAAATCGAACTGAATGCCAAGTTTTGAAATGCTAAATTGTCAACTATGACAAAATAAAGTTTGAACCTCTCATTAATCTGTTTGATTTAAGAAGAAGTCAATCAAACTTTGAAGCGGAGACTAAATCTGACTACAGTGTTCTAATGGTTGCCTTGACTCTGCCCTCCTCAGGTCGACTCGGCGCAGCATCAGTCTTTCCATTAGACGATCCCACTCGCTTCCAGCTTGGATCTTAGGACCTGCTCAGCCACAGTTTCAGGTGAGCAGAGTCGAGCTGAAGGTCTGACATCAGCAATACTGCAGGACACTGATTGGCTGGAGAGAGACGTCAACCATGAACATCTCCTCTTTGTAAGAATCAAAGCCGCCATGTTTCAAATCCTTGCAAACGCAGCGTTCATTCTTGTGGCTTACTTTTTAAATGTATCCATAAAAATCACAACATGTAAACCAACACTGGTTTACATGTTGTGATGTTTACTGATACTATGAGGAGGTGCAGACAGTGTTCTGCTTGTTGGCTGACGACAGAATCCAGACGAAGCTCGACCAAATGGACTCGACGTTCGAGCTCCGGCCAGTGGAGGGAAGGTGGCCTCGACTCGGCCACGGCATTTTAGAAAACCACGACAGAGGGTGGCGAATGTTTTGTGACCTTTTTGCCCATTGCCATGCCATGTTGTGTTTGCCTTAGATGTTACAGGCGGCTGCTCTTTGACAATCCCACCCACATCAAGGTGGCGCTCAAGCTGAATCAAAATCCCCTGAGACCGTGTAGACCTGAATCGAAGCGAGTCACGGTGAGACTGGACGGTGGAAAAACAGTGCGAGTTCCCTACACTGCACCTCAGCCACTCATCTCTGTGTTCTTCACCCTGAGCAACTTTTCTCTGTGATGAAAATACAATTCTGCTAAAAGTTTCACTTTAACGTCCTCTTCAGTCAGTCCTAAGAGTCCCGACTGCTGCTCAGATACCTGCCAGAGCACCTGAAAGCTTCAGTCTGTATTTCTAATCCCTCTTTGTTAATTAATTGGAAGGCGAAATCTTAAGCTTTAGTTTTTAAGCTGTTTTGATACCATCCATTCATCCATCCATTATCTTTACCTGCTTGTTCCTTCTTCAGGTCACGGGGTTCACTGGTGCCCATGTCCAGCTAACACTGTATGAGGGATGGGAAACACCTGAACAGGTCTCCAGTCCATCACAGGGACACGGAGACAAACGAGACAAACAAATATTCACTACCAATTAGTCTAACGTTCATGTTTCTGGTCTGTGGGAGGAAACTGGAGTACCTGGAGAAAACCCACACAGCACGGACAGAACATGCAAACTCCACCCAGAGAGGCCCCCCGGCCGGGATTCAATCCGGCGACCTTCTCGTTGAGAGGCAACAGCCCTACTAACTGAACCACCGTGCCCTTGTTTTGATACCAGGAGGTTAACAGCAGTACATTCTGTCGCATTCTTATTTTTAGAACAAAAGAAAGGTGGAGCTCCGCGTGCTGGTGAACATGTAGTGCGCAAAACGTCTGGCTTGCGTGCTGCATGAACACGTCACATCCTCCAGTGAGTAACGTTCAAGATCGCTAGTGTTTAACTTTTATTATTCATGAACACCACACATTCCGTTTAGACTGATGAGATGTGATGAAAAAAGGAAATTTTCTATTTCTGTACAAATATTTTGATAAAGCAACCTGAAAAACAACTTTAATATTTTAATCACATAAACAAACAACTAAATAAATAAATGGAAAACAGCTTTGTTCTGGGTCGGGTTTGTAGTTTTTGCTCTTTTTCTAAATGAGTTTGACTAATTGAGTTCAAAGGTCACACAGCTTTGATAACGTTAGAAGGTCATGTACAGTTGAAGAACTGTGTCTGTTCCTCTCAAACCAATCCGGTTGAAGCAGACGGCCGCTCGTCCTGAGCCTGGTTCTGCTGGAGGTTTCTTCCTGTTAAACTGAGTTTTTTCTTTCTACTGTCTCCTTTGTGCTTGCTCAGGATCGGAGACTGACAAAATGAAGACAAGACAATCTGCTGCTTCCTTAGGTAGATGACTTTACTAACTGACTTTTTATGTCAGTGAATGTTTCTGTTCAGTGCACTGACGACTTCTGTTGGGACTTGGAGCTTTAGAAATGAATTGAATTGAATAAAAATATCAGGAACAAGGCCAGTCAGTGAAGTTTGTGGCAAAATATTTTTTTCTTAAAAACATTAGAATCTTGTGCCATTTTTTTATGGATGCGTGTCTTGTTCTCCGATATCACCCTTCACAAGCCCATCACATCAAAGCTGGGATTAAATCATATTTAGTCATGAACCTTACACGTTTTCAGATTTCTGTCTTTTTAAGCTACATTTTGATAGATATCCCGATATAAGTCGTCACAGTGATATGGCTTGATTTGTCTTGCTGATTAGGTTAATTGCTGAAAAATCAAGTCTAAATTCTGTTTTTGCATATTCTAATTAGGATTTTTTTAAATATCATTTGGAAGCAGAAATCTCAAACCATATTCTGATATCTGGATCTCCCAGCTGGTAATGAAAATATTTTCAGTAGTTTGAATAAAGGACGAACGTCTTAGCAAAAAAAAAAAAGAAACCATCCAGATGATCTGACTGAACATGGTGTGATTTTATACCTGGATTATTGAACATGAACTTTGGTGTTTTGAATCGCTTTGGCATAACTGTCTCAGAGAAGTTGACGAGGAAGAGGGTGGGCCCCGAAGGAGAGGGCGGGCACCAGAGGAGAGGGCGGGTCCTAAAGGAGAGGGCGGGCCCCAGAGGCCATCTTAGCACCAGCAAACTGTTTTGTTCCCACTATGGAGTAGGCTGTTGGTGGGAATCAGTTTTGTTTGGTGGCTTCTCGGATTGAGGAAGTCCTTTGCACGAAGGACAAAACATCTCAGCAAAAAAATAAAATCATCCAGATCACCTGACTGAACATTGTTGGATTATTGAGCATGAACTTTGGTATTTTCACTAGTGCTCAATGAAAGTAGAAAAATCGTCAGTTGTTGCAACTGCTCAGAAAAGTGCTTCAACACATTCTATAAGATTATATTTGGGACTGGAGACCCATAGATAAAGTATTCATCATATTTAGACAAAATCCAAAAATTGGAAAATTTTCAACCATTGCACCAAAGTCGTCTTCGGTTCAGTGTGATTGCTCACAAATAAATTGCTGTTTTGTATGTTTGAGCATTGAAACTTATTTCATGTTGTGTAATCTTAAATGCTGTTTTAAGAAAATTGCACAGAAATTTTCACAACAAGAAGGTTTTCTGTTAATCGGAAACTTCCGGAGCATGTTAAAGAACGCTTTAAGATTTTAACACCACACTTGTTGGGTAGGATTCCTGTCAGCAGTATTTGTATTTTGCCGTTTTGTCCGGATGTAGACACTGTTTTTTGCATTTTGACTTTATGTGTCGTCTCAGGAATTGGAACAACTGACAACATCTGAGTTAACAAGAAACAAGCGCTCAGACGTTCTTCGTAATTGACCTCTAAGGAAAAGTTCTTTTAAGGTGTGTTTTTATTGTCGTTCCAAGCTGAGAACCTTTCCTGAACTTGTCCGGCAGAGGACAAGAAAATGACATTCTTTAGATTTAATGCTGTTGGTTAGTTCCTGTCGTCAGCGCTGACTCTGTTCACTCGGTCACTGGATTAGTGAGAATGGGAAGGAGGTTACGAACGCTAAAGGTTAAAAACTGAATGGAAGGACGCCGGTGTTGGGTTTCTTCTCAGATTGGTTAGCTGCAGCCTAAGCCCCTTTCTTTCCAGTTCAGGGGTCAGAGTTTGTTCAGCAGGCCTGGGGCCTCTGAAATGAGCTGGCTGGAGCGACCCGAGGACGACGGTCTGACCGTAAAGAGCAGGAAAAGGTCACAGAGGAATAACATTGCAATATTTTATCCTTCCAAACCTGCTCCCCCACCCATTACCACTCAGCAGGTAATACAGAAGAGTCCATACCGCCACATGATGTTGGGATATGTTTGAGGCACTGATTTTGCAGAAAGGTAGTAAACTATAGTTGTCCTGGATGACTCAAGGGGAAAGTCATAGGAGTATGTAACCTCTGGTGAAGGGGTTAACAAGGTATTATGGTCATTACTGGTGGAGAAGGAGAAGCAGAGCCCTTCTTTGAAAACCGCCTTTAAACGATAGGGCTGACGAAGATCGATTTTCAGGGCTGCGTTAAGCACCACCTAAAGGCAGGCTTAGAGTTCTGGGTGTGTTCACGTTCAGATAAGGAGAAATATTTTCTGCTCACGATCGAATGACAAACTCGGCAGTGAAATGTTTCCACGGCAAACAATGGTCGTGACGATAAAAAGGTGCTGGGACGAGTTTATGTTACATGGCACATACAGCTTGGTTTGGAAAGACATAAACACTGACACGGTCTCTGTTGGTGTTTGTACAAATAAGGTACAATTACATAAGTATGGTCTTAAAGGGAGAGTTTTGGGGGTTTATTTTGGTGAGGTTCAGTGGAGTTTTCAGCAGTCAGAAAGAGCTCAGTTTTCAGAATCGGAGAAATTTTACTTAAGGAACTAATGGTTTGTTGGACTGGGACCTTCTCCTGAGTTTTAAAATGACTAAACTTAAAAACAGCGTAGACTCAAGTGAATACTTGAATACACAGTTTCACTTCACAGGAACACGTTCCCTAGAACAGTGGCGCTGTCCTGAACCAGATCACGAACTGGACTGTAATGTTACAGCTTCAGTAAAGCAGGGTCAGAGCCCCCCGCCTTCAGCTGGCTCCCATGGCGCCATGCACTGACTTGTATGACCCCTCCTGCAGGTGGTGGGCCTACAGGAACGTCAACACATGCACAGTACCCATGAACTAGGTGCTCACCAACTAGTCCCTCTTCCAGGCCTGGCTCCATGGGGCCTCTGTAACCCACATCAAGGTGAGGGACATCAAACTGTCTCATGTTCCAATGAGCATTGTGAGTCTGGCCTATCACCCAGGACCAACCTGTCTTGGGAGACCCTGCCAGGGACAATTACCTCTAACAGTAAAGATCCTAGAACTCCACCACAATCCCGGAGAAGAATCCTCTACATCCAGAGGAGCCACTTGAGGTGGTTCAAGCATTTTGTAAGGATGCCACCTCCCTAGAGAGGTTTTCCAAGCATGTCCCATAGAGAGGAAACCCTAGGGAGACCCAGGGCACACTGGAGAGACTGTTTCACAGCTGGCCTGGGGAGACCTTGGGGACATTCCAGAAAAGCTTGAATAGGTGGTTGTGGAAAGAAATGTCTGGGCCTCCCTGCTCAAACTGCTGCCCCCATGGACCTGACTCTGGAACAAAATACGGCCATCTGTGTTCGCTGTATCTGCTTTTATTAAGTTGGACTTGCATTAAAATAATTTATGAAATGTGACAACACACCATCCAAAATCATTTGTTCTCAAACTGTTTGTGCTCCGGCTCCGTTTGGAGACAGAAAAGTTTTCAGACCTCTTCTGCTCAACAAGAAAATGGACCAAGAGCTTTACAGGATTATTTTAAACTTCCTCATGGTCATTGTCCTAAAAGTGAGTTTTTATGATGTTTTATTTAAAAAAAATTCATAAATTCATTTTGAGTTTCCTTTTTTAAAACTATATATATATATATATATATATATATCAAGGTTCAAGGAGACTTTATTGTCATTCACATCATATGTGGTACATGAGGTGGAACGAAATTGTCTACCGAAGGTCACAGTTACACCAATAAATAGCAAAAATATAATATATATATATATATATATATAAAAAAGAAAGTCCATACAAGGATCTAAGATATAAGCTAAACAAAAATAATATAATATAGTATGGTGTATTAAAAAGCAGCTTGAACATGAGTCTGGTGTGAGCAGATGGGTATGAATATAGCAGCTTAAGGTAAGAGATCAGCAGCAGGGATAATCAGCAGCACAGATAGTGTTCTTAGTTCATATCTTAGATCTTGTTACTGTTTTTCTTTTACATTTTATTGTTGGATGTAACTGGGACCCTGTGAACATAATTCCGTTCCACCACATGTACAACATGAGGTGTGAATGACAAATAAAGAACCTTGAATCCTTAAATCTCCAATTAAAGAAGCATCACAGTGATTTTCTGGTTAGAGAATTATGAGTCCAACAGCTTCAGGGTAGAAGCTGTTCCTCAGTCTAGTGGTTCTACACTTATAAATAATATATAAATAATAAATACTACTAAATACTGAACTATCAGCCTCTGGATTGCAAACAACTTTTTCAAAACCTGAAACTGAAGAGTTCAATCTGTGCACAGAGACCCAACAAACGATAGAAAAGAGCTTGAATTTGGGTGGGCCAGGTCATGGTAATGTGCTGGATGGGCAGGCCGGTTTGGTGTCGGGCTTTTGATTGCATCAGCGGATCAGCCGTGATCCAGTTATATGGCAACATGGCTTGCCATAAAATCCAATTATGTGGCAACATGGCTTGCCTTACAATCACCAGTCGTACGCAGCCATTCCACTGCAAGCTGACCGGCCTTGAAAGAGGTAAAATAAAGTTCATTTAAGCTTCAGATGGGACTACCAGTACTACCAGGAAACGATCCATCGCTCAAATGGACATTCAGCCGCTGCACTCAGCGGATGCGCGCGGCCGATGATCCAAACTGGTGAGATCCCAAACCAGACATGTCAGAGTAGGGTCCGTGTTTGAATAATGCAGAATGCAGACAGAAGCAGGGGTTTAATGTGCTTTGAAAGCCATGAAAGAACAAACACCCCCTCATCTCCGATCATCTGCCCCTTTTATTCAGCCGCGCTCGTCTTCCGACCGTTAATAACTAGATAACCAGTCAAAGCTTAATTAAAAATGTCGGAGGAGTTTTCGGGTTCGAACCTGTAATTCGTCGGGTCGGTTGTGGTTTGAAAATGATGGCTACAGGCTGGGGCCAGGTCCGGGTCGGATCACCTTTTTTTTTTTTTTCTTTTTAGCTCAAATGCATCTCTAGTGGGGTTTAAAGTGGTCAAAATATCACAAACACTGAATTAGGACAAACTTCTTTTTTTTTATTTTATTTTTTTTTAATCGAGCAATTGAAAAATTTTCTATCACAAATGTCAAACTCGAGAGCTGCGGGCCAAATCTGGTTCTCCGAGATCATAATTTAAATGTAAAATATTGTATCTCTTGTAATTTCTTCTTTAAAAACAAACTAATATCATTTGGTGTAGACTTGTCCTGCCCGCTGGATAACTTTGAAGCCAGAAAGGCGGCTGGATTATTCTGTCATTACTGATTCTGATGTGGAAAGAGCAACAGAACGTCAAATGAGACCGATCTAACTCTTGTTGAACCTGCAACCAAGAAAAGATGTCGAGTATCTGACTCGAGTCAAGGCATCAGCTGAAATAGTCCCGTGGCTCGGACAAAGTTTTTAAATTTTGGCTCCTTATGGTAACTGAGTTCGACACCCCTAAAGCAGTTTTCTGGACGTTCGTGTTTTTACATCAAGGCACTGAAATGTAATTTTCATCTGTCAGTTTTGTGTTTTCCGTCTCCCCCAAGTTTAAAGTTTTAGCTCTTTCATCTTTTATTAGCTCTTGAAATCCTTGTTCATCTTAATCGTTTTACAGTCTTCAATAAAAATCCTGTTTGGGATGAATTAGGGTAACTAACTGTAAATCCGCCTTATTTCCATTTATTTCAGAATAGTGACATCACAGCATCCTGCAGTCGTGCACGTTTCAATTTACGAATCTAAATATTCAAATTAAGACGTTCTCCTGCAGTAAAACGTGTCATTTGCATTTAGTTTTTTTATGTGCTGCTTTTTAGTTTTACATTCTGCATTCATTCCACGTTATTAACAACACCCCCCAGCTTTTATCAACAACCCCCCCCGAGCAAAGGAGAACGGGTCACATAAAGGAAACCGGGAGTCTCTTTATATTAGTTTACGGTTGGTGTTAGCAGCCATTTATGACTCCACTGGCTCCAGTGACGTGTGCAGGAGGAGAGCAGCCCGTCTCCTCCAGAGCTATTCAGCGTCTCATAACCTTCAAGCTTTTTCCTTTTTACAGCCATTAAAGTGTGTCTGGGAGTAAACCCCCCATGTGGGCCCCGGCAGTAATGAGGCTCCTTCTCCGCGACTTCAAATGATTCAGGGTGTCAAAGGGGGCTTTTCAAGAAAAAAAAAAAAAAGCTCTAACACACTTCCTGACTGGTTCATTTAGCTGATGGCAAAGCTTTGTGCTCACTGTGCAGCTACAGCTTATTGCTCGGAGTGGATTCTGTTCTTTGACAAACTGTTTGGGTGAAGTCAATGAATGAGCTGTAATGCTGTATGCAGAGACATGTTAGACATTTACTGTGGCACCGCCAGGGACGATTCTAGAATTTGACCTTTAAGGGTGCTCAGCCCCCAGCGCTGACAGTGACTCTTAGCTTGAACAACGCAGTGTCCATTGGCATCAGAAGCATTTGTAAATTTTGATAGAAGTTTATGCCATTTCCTGCATTCTGGTGTATTTTAACAGGATTCAAAACATTTAAATTTACCTACACAAGTAAACACTTGATTCAGTAACTATTTTAGAGACCATGACGCAACAAGAAGCTAATTTGTGAAATACTTATTTATACTAATTCATCCTATTGCACTGTTATCTATCATGTTGTTGTTTACTATATTGCTTTTGGACCTTGTACACTTTGAAAAACTTTACAACGTCTTCAGTTGATCCAAAATGCTGCTTCCAGAGTCTTAACTGGAGTTACTGGGAGAGATCATATCTCTTGAGTTTTAGCTTCTCTCCATTGGCTCCCTGTCAAATCCAGAATTCAAGATCTTACGTCTAACCTACAAAGCTCTCAACAACCTAGCTCCATCTTAAATTTGAGATTTTATTGTTCTATATTTTCCTAACAGAGCACTTCGCTCTCAGACTGCAGGTTTACTTGTGGTTCCTAGAGTTTCCAAAAGCAGAATGAGATAATTTTGTACTTTTATTGCATGCTTTAGAATTTCTTGTTGTTTGTGCGAGTTACATCCGTTCTTCTCATCCTGAACATTTCATTGCATTGTTGACCTTGTGTTAACCTGCATTTGACTAATAAACAAGCATAACATAACAAGAAGTAGCCTGACCAACAGCTCTCCTTGTGTGAATAGAGCACCCTCCTCTTCTCTCATGCATCCAGACGTTTAATTTTTCAGGATTGCTGAGTTAAAGTTTAGGGGTGCTTGAGCACCCCCAAAAAGAGGCTAAAATCACCACTGGCACCACTTTTAAAGAAGTTTAATTAAAGACGTACCATTCTGTGAAAGAATGCATATCAATGGCAGCATTCTTTGATGCCAGTGTTTTGCACTAAATCTGCACTCATGCTCAGCTAAAGCAGCCTAAATCAGATGTTTTTGCCCATATGCAACCCATGTCAGACTGTCAGTGTGAAAAATCAGTTCTTTTGTCCTGGATCAAAGAATTAACACCAATGTATGATACCAGCGTCACTGTTAGATAATGTTGATACTTAACGTAATGGGATTGATACTTGAGATTGTTTCTGCATCACTCTCGTGGCAGCATGACAGCTCAGTGGTTAGCTCTGTTGCCTCACAGCAAGAAGGTCCTGGGTTCAATTCTTCATTTAGACCTGGGGTCTTTCTGTGTGAGGTTTCTCATTCTCCTCGCATTGGAGTTTTCTCCGGGTAGAAGAAAGTCTCATCATTGTACGTTCCCGTACAATGACGAAGTTAGTTCTCTGCATTTCACCCATCACACCTGAGATACACCCAGGTGGAGCAGTGGGCAGCTATGTACTTGTGCACAAGGATCAGTTAGGGATTAGGTGTCTTGCTCAAGTACATCACAACATGTGGGCATGGCAGGGAGTTTAACCTGCAACTTTCTGGTCCCAAGTTGGCTGTCCTACCTCTACACCATCTTGGTCCATACAAGTATGACGGTTTCCTCCCACAGTCCAAAAACACACCTCTTCCTTCAGGCCCAGGCGTCCCTTGTAAAATAGATCTGTGATCTCAGTGAGATTTGCCTGAATAAATTAAGGTTAATAATAAATAAATTATTTTTCAGAAGTGCTATTCTGCACCTGAGTAGGCAGGAAGAAGCACGATCAAATATAAACACCATTATACACTACTATGCACATTAACCATCTTGGATTTTTAGATGGCCACTCAGGTAGAATTGTTCAGAAGACTTTTTTCGAACAACAAAATCAGATTTGGTGCTTGTTATCAAAATTATTGTGAAAAGTTGGTTTTAGCAGTTCCACTGTTAAGTGGATTAACCTGCTGGCTGTAAGATCATCTAATCTTAAATGACAGAGTTATTCTTGATTTGGTCAAACACTGAAAATAACATTAGTGCAATCTCATACAATATTGCAATATCTGGCATAGCTTGTTCTCTTTCAGTCTGTTGCGAATAACTCTCAGCTACTACCAGACCAGAATTTAGCTTGATATGTGCAAAACTGACTGGGTTACAACAATTTAGCTGCGGCTAATCAACATTAGCCGTCACGAGTTGGACTGACACCAAATGACCTTCTGAAGGTTTCATTGAAATCTGTCCAGTGGTTTATGAAACATTTAGCCAAAACAAACAGGGTTGATTCTGACAAGTTTTAACAAAGATGTATAAACTGTTGTGCTTGAATTGTGTTTTGGAAGTGATGCTCAACTACTGCCACATCAAATTTTAGCTCGGTATATGTAAATTTACTGGGATTTGGACATTTTTGTGTTGGTTATTTTTAAATAAATAACTGGGGTAACCATATTGAACTAAACTGACTTGTAAAGTGTATCAACTGAATACGTTTGTCCCGTGATTATTCTCTGAAAGTTTCATCAAAACCGGCCCCCCGATTCATGATATATTTAGCTAACAGACTAATAGGGTTAATGCCAGCATTTTAGGCAAAGCTGTTGTGTAATGTGAAAATGCTCAGAGTAGGTGTTGGGAATGACCCTTGGCTACTACCACTCCAAATCTCAGCTCAGTTTGTAGAACAATGATTAAAATATTGCAAATATTTTTGTCTACTAAGGTCAGTTATCTGCGCCACCTCATCCTACACACAATGGAAAATAATGTAATGAGCATTATTTGAAGTACTGGACATTTTGTTCATTAGTTCGCCTTTTTAAAGTCATGGTTTGCCTCGCAGCATCTCAGCCGACACAAGCTAAAACCGGCTGTGTTGTGTTTCTTTTAACCTGCCTGACGCTCAGCACTACCTTAACACTGTGCTATCACCGGGCTAACGTTTAACCAGCATGAGGCCGTTTCGCACCAACAAAGATGCCAGATACAGAGTTGTTCATTAAAAGGCAGCAAATTGATTATTTCCTTCCTGTTGTTTGCTTGTCATACAGACCGTTCAGGGTTTACTTCCGATCCTGAACTAGCACAATGACCTTATCTACTATGGGGGCTAATTGTGTAACCATTGCCCTCCAGTTATCTCTGTACCACGGCCAAAGTTAATAGCCGTTTTCCTTTTTTTTTTTTTTCCTGGAATCGGCACTTGCTGCAGGGTGTTTGCCAGACACTATTGGAACCCGACGTCTGTGTGAAATGAGCTATTGATTTAAGGAAGTAACTATCTCCTTGAGAAAGCTCTGCAAGGAGTATCTCTCAGTGACTTGTTTGGGCATGAGTGTAAACTAAGAATGCTACGTGCTAATGCTAACTGGGAGGTATCAAAGCAAACTGAGGGGGGGGGATACTGTGGTGAACACAACTGCCGAACAATGCTCCGTTACAGCAAAACAAGCACGTTAAACTGTCTTACATTTCAGATGAATACAGTCTTTGTATCAGAGCGGACAGGTGCATTGTCTGGCTCACCGTACGCTGCAGCTGAGAGAATCAAAGCAAACAGCCACACCTTTTGTGCAGGTCATTGAGCTGCGTTAATCATACATGGAACACGCTCGCTGTTCACCTGTTTTTCAGCTCTGCTGATTTGTGAATGTTTTCTGTGGTGTCCTCTGGTTCTCTGTTTGTATTATGCAGAACTGGGTCGTTTCAGGCAGGCCGATGTTGGCGTTTTGCACTGTTGCATTTGACAAAAGAAACATCTGCAATACATACATCCTGTTTATATGACATCAAGTTTTTTTTTTTAGTTTAGCTTTTTAACACACAAATAAAACCCCCCACAAAGAACGAAAACCCCTCCCACCCCTCCCTTCCCACACTGGATCAGTCAAACATACACAAACAAATTAAATAGGCATTGACATACTTTCCACGTACAATACAAAAGGCCGCCCAGTGTCCCCAAATCTTTTTACAGAACTCTTCAGCGTATATCTTATTTTCTCCAAATGGATATGATGCATCACCTCTCTTATTCAATGTACACGTACCGGGGTATGTGGGTCCTTCCAGTTGCACAAAACTAGCCTCCTAGCCAGAAGAGAGCCAAAGGCAATCACATCCTTCTCACAATAGCTGAAGTACGTATCCACAAGGACCACCTCGAACAATGAGCTGAGTGGTGACAGGTGAACAGTTTTACCACATAATCCAGAAAAGGTGTAAAAAATATCCATCCATTATCTTTACCCGCTTATTCTGTTTGGGTCGCAGGGTTCACTGGTGCCCATGTCCAGCTATCACTGTGCGAGATGCAGGGGACACCCTGGACAGGTCTCCAGTCCATCACAGGTGTCAAAAATAGATTGCCAAAAAGTCTGCAGTTTGGGACAAGTCCAGAATGTATGCAAGAGTGTAGCTGGAGTTTGTTTGCAACAATTGCATGCGGGGTCCAGGTTGGCCTTGATCTTGGACAACTTGTCTTTGGACCAGTGCAGCCTGTGCACTACCTTGAATTTAATTACAGCATGTCTCAAGCAGATTGAAGATGAGTGAATGTTCTTAATGAGCCTTCTCCAGATTGAGTCATATGGATTCTTCCAAGTCTGTTTCCCACTTCAGTTTAAGGGAGTCCAAACTGGACTCGTGGTATGAACTGAGCAGTGTATACATTTTGCTAAGGGCTCTCTTGGTATCAGAACTGCACTCCAAAATCTTATCAACAAAATATTTATAGAGGGGTACAAAGGAAAACAATCATAGTTAGATCTCACAAAATGTCTCAGCTGCAGATATCTAAAACACTGTGACTTGTGAATGTTAAACTTCTGCACCAGCTGTTCAAAAGAGGCAAATCTACCATCAACATAGAGGTCACACAGTGAATGCACCCCCTTTAAGACCCAAGTGTAAAAAGTTGTATCAGCTACTGAGGGATTTGTCTAAATAAAGGTTGAATGAATGAATGAACATATGAATATGACACCATTTTTCAGTGAAACCGTAGTCTTGGCCAATCGATCATGAAGCGATCACCACCGTTTCCAACAAAAGGACTCTGTGCACAAGGACTGCGCCATCTCCTTCCAAAAGTTCTTTTCCATTTGACCGTCTCTGATCTTTGTTAGAACGGTTGTAAAGGTGGCCGTATTCCCTGCCTGTCTCAGACAGCTACTCCTCAAAGCTACCCACCTTGCTAGCAGCTGAAAGCTAAATGAGAACATGCGTTATCTTGCGTAAAACAACACGATTACAGAGTTCTGCTCAGGTACACAAGACTATACGCTGTGAGAAATTTGTTCTGCCACATCGTGCACAAGATGGGTTCTCAGAGGCAGTGCGAGAACGTAAAGATGCAATTTCTGTCACACAACCACGTCAGCGATTAAAAAAAGACGGTTCTGCACTTCTCATTCAATATAAATCCACCTTAACATTTGGAGTAGGCACATTTCAAGATGGCCACCTCAGCTAATCAACATAACCTTATCGTAGCTTAGTCAATTCTACAGATGTGAAGTTAAAATCTGTTGTGCCAGCTCCAATAAAACTTTGCCATTAATTGTTGGTGTCAGTATGTTGTCTGTTAGACAAATTTTAATAAAGCACCCAATAAGTAATCATTGAAAACACATCTATAATTGATAAACTTTTAGAGTCAACCAATGCTAGCTATATTTAGTCAGTTTTACTAATATTGAGCTAAAAATCTGGTGTGAGTGGCTGAGAGTTATCCCTAACACGTACTTTAAGCATTACTGGATAAACTGACATCTTTGGTTTGAACTTTAGCATTATTCAAATACTCAAGGAATGCAATGTCATTTCTACATAGCTGTAAGGCAAAAACTAAAGAAACTTGCTCAATTAGGCTGAAAAAAGCCGAAATGAGCGCAAAATAGTGGAAGAATGTTTGAAAAAAAAAAGACACCTTAAATTAAATTAAATGAGTGCAACAAATGGAATTAGCTGAAAATGCTAAAATTAGCATAAAACAGCTAAATAGTAGCTGAAATAACTGAAACTGGCACAAATAAGCTGAAAAGAGCATAACAAGATGGAAATAGCGAAAGTAGCAGAAATGTTCTGGAAAAACTTAAATTTATCTGAAAACAGCTAAAATTAGCTAAAAATGCTATAAACATGGCTAAAAAGGTAGAACAAGCTTAAATAAGCAGAAGAAAACAGAAAAAAAAGCATGTTTATCCAAATAAGGTAAAAGAAGCAGAAATGAGCACGAAAAATTGAAATTATTTTTTAAAAGGCTAAAATTAGCACAAGAACAGCTAAGTAATAGCTGAAATAACTGAAACTAGCAGAAATATGCTGAGAAGAGCATAACAAGCTGAATTTATTATAAATAAGTTATTTAGGATGAAAGAAGCAGACAATTTCATGAAAAACTTGAATTAATCTGAAAACAGCTGAAATTAGCTAAGAATGCTTTAAAGGTAGCTGAAACGGTAGAACAAGCTTAAATAAGCAGAAGAAAGTAGAAAGAACACGTTTGACCAATTAGGATGAAAGAAGCAGAAATGAGCACAAAAAGGGGTAAATTATCTGAAAAAAGCTTAAATTTATATAAAACCAGATGAAAAGTAGCTCAAAAAGCAGAAAGAAGTTTACATTACCAGATGGAAGTGGCAAGATAGAATTTATGTAATTTTTATTTTAATTTTATATAATTTCCCTCTGGGATTAATAAAGTATTTTTGAATTTGAATTTGAAGAGCACATTTTTGCTGAATTAAGCTGAGTTGATGCCTAAATTGCTGAAATAGCTTAAAAACTGCAGGATGAGAATCGCACCAAAACCATACGGAACAGAGATTGTAACTGCCAGGAATAATCATAAACATAAAGAGGAAAACAAGTGTGTGAATGCTTGGTAATCTTTCACACAATAAACTGTCACCTTTAATGTTGCTCTTTTATTTTGAAAATCTTGTAGTTCCATAACTTTAAACACCCTAAACAAAATAAAAGGGTTGTAAATACAGAAGTTTGAATAAATAACGGCCCTTTTGTATGCAGCCAGCATTTTCAGGGGCGTGTTCTTGGTGTGCCAAAGAGTGACTAATCACAAATGTTGTGCATTAGCAACAATCCAGCATCCCATTCACATTTGTCACATGTGTATAAAATAAACCATGTCAGCACATCTTGAGTACAAATGGTTAGCAGCTGATAAATCTCATGCCCTTAGAGACTAATAACAAATTTATCTCTAGCAAATTGTGTTTCATGTGCCTGTGTGATGTGAACCACACCAAAAGCTGTCATTAATGCCATTTTTGTGGCAAATCCAAAGTGAAGCACTTGAAAGCAGCTCGTTATTCAATATTAACAGAATAGTTTGTGTTGCGCTCCACAGAAGCTTTTTATTTAAACTTGAAATTCATCTGAACGTTCCCCTGAGCCTCTCATCTTGTGGGAACCACTGGAATAATGAAATTGTTGGTAACGGCTAGTTTCTTTTGAAATGCTGAGCAGGATGAAGCCATTCTTGGTCATTAACGCGTTTCAAAGTCTTCACACCAAATCTGCAAACAGGTTTTCAGTCCGCGTGATTTTTCTAAGGAAATTATCCAGAACTGAGAGCATTTGTTGTAGATTACAGACCTCCGGGGAACTGGATAGGGGTGACATTTGCATTAAATTAATTCAAAATCTGCCTGGTTTTGGTCACAAGAAGTCCGTCTGTAACAGAAGTGTCTCACTCGGCTGCATCTATTGGAAAACAGCATTTGGATGGGGGTTCCATAATGTTTTGAATTGTTTGCTGAAGTTCTAAAATTCTCTGACGAGCAGGACTTTGGAGCATGGCCATAAAATTTTGTGACAATAAGGTTGGAGTTGTTGACAGGTCAGTACTGTTTCACGATGGTCATCCTTTTTTCAAGGTCGTTCTCTAGAAGAAATTCATTGTAACAATTTCATGGAATTGGTGATACAGTTTGTTTGTTTGTCCAAATTCACTATTTTGATAAAATACCTGCTCCAGGTGTCATTTCTACGTACAAACGTGTCTCGTTAACCCAGGGGTCAGAGTTCTGGAACCAAAAGACACTCAGCAACACTGGATGAATAAGGTAAGTATTTACAGGTAGTCAGATACAGGAGACTAGAGAAGGTGTGTCATAAGCGTCGCATCAATTATATGTGAAGGGCACATGTCCCCCTACATTTAAAAAATATTCATTTGGAACCCCCCCCCCCCACACACACACACACACACACACATATTAATCATGAAATATTAGTTCACCCAGCGCTGTTTCTATTTCTTCATGAACGAATCCATTCTACTTTATTAATAGGAGAAAATTCAAACCACTAAAAGTTCGTTCCAGGTTTTCCTGGTTACCTACAACAACTCACCGCACGCAGTGTTTTCCCGAGGTCACTTGGCTTGGCAGGGCACTCATCTGTTTGGGGTGGGGGGTTGTGGATGGGACGGGGGGAGGAGGGGGAGACATTTCTGTGTTGCACGCTAGCTTAATGCTGTGTTACAGTTGTTGACTAGGGTGAGGGGGGTTAGGATGCGTGAGAGAAGTGGAGCTCTACATCCTTAGCATCTTAGCTAGCAAGTCTGTATTGCACGCTGCTAGCTTAGCACTAGATAAGTGCCAGCAGATGT
Organism: Nematolebias whitei; assembly: GCF_014905685.2. NCBI lineage: Eukaryota > Metazoa > Chordata > Actinopteri > Cyprinodontiformes > Rivulidae > Nematolebias > Nematolebias whitei. The sequence goes on along the minus strand of NC_056501.1, from coordinate 5,534,751 downwards.
TGACTGGGGTGGGGGTTAGGATGTGAGAGAAAGCGGAGAGCTACGTCTGTAACCATCTGTATTGCGCACCACTAGCATAGCGCTACGTTAGTGCCAGCAGTTGTTGACCAGGGGGAGCATTGTGCCATGATCTCTAAAATAGTTATTATTAAATCAAGTGTTTACTTATGTAGATAAACAGAGGTTTAATAAACGGTTAAAATATACCAGAATGCAGGAAATGGCATCTACTTTATTCAAAGATTTCTGGGGGAGGACCCCCAGACCCGACCACATTACAAATGTTTCTGACGCCAATGAGGTGAGTATATTTAGTTGTAGAACTGCGCAACTCAAGGTGGCTGCATGTTGGAGTAGCTCGCTTACATTCGTTGAGATTTTGCTTTTGAAAACTTTAATTACTCTTTTTTATGGATGTAAATCACTTTTTAGGATGATTATTTCCTCTGGTTTTGAACGCTGTGCAGCTGGAAGGACCTTTTTAACATTTGGACGTTTGCTATGATGCATAACCATGACAACAAGACAACAAAGTCCATGCTCAATAATCCAGGTATACAATCCAACATTTTTCAGTCAGGTCATCTGGACAGTTTTTTTTTTTGTGCTGAAACGTTTCGCCTTCGATCCAGAAGGCCTTATCAGTCAAGGAAACGCACAACAAAACTGATTCTTCCTCCAACATCTTACTCCAAAGTGGAACAAACCAGTTCTGCTTGTGATTAGATGGTCTCTTTGGTATGCCCCTCCTCCATTGCCGGCCCTCTTCCTTGTTGACAGTCTTGTCAAACTGGTTGAAAACAACAAAGTCCATGCTCAAAGGTGGTTTTTTACAACTGGGAGCTGCTGAATAACATCTCAAAGAGCAAATAATACCTCAACTACAGCCCCAAATCCCAAATGAGTTGAAAAGGAGGTGCTGTGGATGCATTACTGTCTACCTGGAGGCATTGCTCGAGTGCCTGACAGCTGGGATCTTGGAAGAGGCGGGAAATCTTGCTCGCAACATTGGGAGGACTAAAATCATCCCCCGGCACCTCCAGTTTCGTCTGACAAGGAGCTCGGCAGGCTGCTGGGAGGAATAGCCATTGCTCAGGGAGGAGTTCTGCCCAGGAGGACCGAGAGGTCTGCTGTGTCTGGATGGACGGATTGGCATCTGCAGCCAGTTTCTTCTGAGCCGCTGTGGGGCGGACTGCTACAAGAGATCCTTCCTGTCCAAAGCCATCAGCATCTAGAACAACTCTAATGAAACTAGGATGAGCTACAGCAACAATTAATTTCCCTTTGGGATTAATAAAGTATTTTTGAATTGAATTGAGTTGAATATGGTTATCACTAATGATGCTGCAGTAAGGACAAATAATAAGACTCCTAATGTGTGCTGTTTTACAGGTTTGGAGGAGAGGGACAGAGGATTCCAGGACCAGGATGACCTGATGATGGTATGAGTCACTCCAGGACTGTTGGCTTTAATTATGAATTCAAGGCCAGGTGTAGGCTAACAGGCACAATCAGTTAAATTTATTTAAATACAACCCAACTCTGACAACACCTAATAGTTGTTTCCTGTCCATAAAAAGGTGTTTTCAGGCAGGTTTGCTGCAAATAAAAAAGAAAATGAGTGTTTTCAATCCTTTAAATGTTAAAGTTTTTTTGCTCGCTGGGTGCACATCCTGTGAAGAGGAATATTACCTCTGGTGCTAAATTTTCATTAGCACAATAGTAACTGGCAGCACAGCACCGATATAATAACACAGTAAGGGGGCGACATAAACCTGTCACTCCAGTTAAAATGGATGAGTCCTGGTCAAAGGAGGCTTGACGGGACCTGAGCCAGTTTGACTGAGGAGGTTAGAGGAGTGAGGGTTTTATGGGAGGGTGTATTGCCCTTGGAAATAAGGATGAAGAGGAGGAAGGAGTGTTTACACCGTCTGTTGGAGCTCCCTGTGTGTCAGTGAGGCCCAGGAAAGGCTCCGGGCTCAACACCCCCTTCTCCAAACCCTCTACAGATCCTCTTCTGGCTCCAGTCGGGCTCCTGCTCTGATTAATAGCCACCAGAGGTGTCCAGCAATGGCTGATAAGGGACCTCCGCTGCCCACCTCCCTTCTCAGCAATTCAGGGACTCATAACAAGCTAGCTCCCTCTCTTTCCATTCCTGAGACACTCAGGGAAGCCAATTAAGCATGTCTTAAAACTCAGAGCGGTGACAACTGGTCTGGGCGTCTGGCTGAGGGCCATGATGAAACAGTGGTGTTTGCTTGGAGGGTACCGCGGCACATTTAACCTTGAATCTACAGCCTCGGGTCAAAGGTGGGAATAGTTTGTGTGTCTTTCTGAGGCACAGCACTGCATTTTTAAGCTAATTAGTTAACCAATTTGTTTACTGTGAGGAATTCTTTCATTCAACCTTTATTTATGCAGGTTTATCCCATTGAGCCTCGGGGACTCATTTACAAGAGAGACCTGCTTTTAATAAAGAGTGATGACAACAAAGACATAAAGATGCATACAAATTGAGAATAACAAGTGAAAATAAAATGGTATTTTAAAAAATGTAACCAAAAAACAGCTAGGTTGTAAGGAGATGTGGAAAACTAAAAACAAGAAGATGAGTTCTTAAATAATTTTCACTAATGCCACCAAACTGTATTCACTTCCTAAACAATTCAACAATGCAGTTGCCCCCACCCCCCACCCCACCCCACCCCACCTTGTAGTGATTTTAGTCCCAGACGCTTCAAAAAAATGAAAAGAAGGAATTGCTGAAAAGCATAAGTCTTCCCCTCTTTTCCAGACAAGAACACAGCTCGTACCAGCAGCCGATTTCTGTGCGTTTCAAGTTGAAGGTCAACGTTGCCGGACCCGGACCCGGACCCGGACCGTAGGCAGGGGCTTAGGGTGGAGCAGTGCAGGGAAAAGAATTGTTTCCCAGAAATTTGTAAGAAGGAAAATACTTCTGACACTGAAGGGCAGCATCAGCAGCACAGGAATAACAATACACCAGCTGTAAAATGCTTCTTGTTGCAGATGAATTCATGTAGACGGTGGCTGCCACAACTATTTTGTTAGCTGGGTTTTTTTTTTTGACGGTGTGTGGCATTTCCTACCAAGTCATTTCTGCACACATGCACACAACAAAAGGCTACATCTGATGGGGTGGGGCACCTAGGGTCTTAAGACTAAAGAGATGCTTTGTGCTAAGGCATTGTGAAATCAGATGAATCCGGTCGAGCTATGGTAGAAATTTGGTTGTATTCTTTGTCGTGACAAAAGTGCAGTTTTCCTGTTGTAGGATTAGACCCAAAATGCAATTTTAATGGATCGGTTGATTACAACCAGGGGAGGGCGGGGCGAAGCCATTCTTCACATAGAACAGATGTTTTCCATGTGCACCGTTTCTTTTATGAACCCATTCTCATTGCAAAGGCATAATGTCTTAAGCTTACTGATTTATACACGAGGCCCTAATGACATCGATGAAAGCAAATTCTTCACAGGAACGTAGGAGTGACGGTTGTGGACTAAGTCAAAGTGGTTCAACCTCAAGGATGACAACACTGCAAACCATCGACAGAGTAGCAGTTTTACCACAATTTAGAAGCATGAAACTCAGAATAAAGGATTTTTAAATGAGAGATTAAATATCTACGAAGCCAAAACAAGAAGTAGTGTTTCTCTTCTGTTCAAGCATGATAATGTTTTTAGTCTAGACAACTCTGCTATTGATGGGGACAGCTGTGGCTGAGTGGTTAGAGCAGTCGTCCTCCAATGCAAGAGTTGGGGGTTCAATCCCACCAACATGCCAAAGTGTCCCTGGGCAACCCCTCGTTGTCTCCGATGTGTGTCCCATCGGTGTATGAATATAAAGCTCTGATTATTCTTTGTATATAGTAGAGAGCGGTATGAATGGGTAAATGAGGACACAGATTGTTGTAAAGTGCTTTGAGCATCTTGATAAGGTAGATAAGAACTATATAAGTACAGTCCATTGGTGTTTCAGAACAGTCACCATTTTAGCTCATGCTAATCTGTCTTTGACCAACCGGTCAACTGAGGTCCAATGTTTTCTAACACAATGATATGCTAAACTGAGATTACCCATTTGAAAACTAGTAATATTACAAGATCAAACATCAAACAAAACCCCATAGTTAATTTACATAACTAGAGCTGAACTACAACCGCTCCAGGTTCTGCCCAATGGTAAGTTTGCAGCTTTGGTCACCCTGTTGTTATACCTTCATGTATACAAAAAAAAAAAAAAACATTTACCATAGGTCTTTTCTTACTCACCTTGACAGGAAGTCCTTGAAAAAAGTAAAAAAAAAAAAAGTATTTTGATGTTTAGGCCGGACATTCAGGGCTGTAGCCTTGATGTTTTCTGAATAACCTCAGATTTTAAAGACAAGAGGTTATTAACACATGCATTCAGATTCTAAACTAATATAATTTAATATAGTTATCTGCGGGCAGCACGGTGGCGCAACTGGTAGAGCTGCTGCCTCTCAGCGAGCAGGTCCTTGGTTCGAATCCCGGTCCACGGGCCTTTCTGGGTGGAGTTTGCATGTTCTCTCCGTGCATGCGTGGGTTTTCTCCGGTTTCCTCCCACAGACCAAAAACATGCATGTTAGGCTGATTGGTAACTCTAAAATTGTCCATAATGTGAGAGAGTGAATGGTTGTCTCGTTTGTCTCCATGTGTCCCTGTGATGGACTGGAGACCCGTCCAGGGTGTACCCCGCCCCTCGCACAGTGGTTGCTGGACATGGGCACCGGCGACCCCCGTGACCCAAAATGGAAGAAGCGGGTAAAGATAATGGACGGATGGATATTTATCTGCGAACACGAGCAGACTAGGTTGTGCTTTGAGTATTTCACACAGTAGTAGAGATGTGCAGCTCCAAGTCAAGTCGTCCCTTGGTCAAATTGTACCGTTACAGTGTACGGTAAACTCATTAACCTGGTTTTGGGTGAGAAAAGAAGTCATCTGCCACTCGTCACTTCATACGCGTCTTCTGCTCGTATTTTCAAATATTATTATCCTCGTCATTGGTGTGGCTGGATATTTGGCGCAGTAGCCTTAGATATGTTGTAAAAAAAAAAAAGACCTCAAAACAGAGGAAATTAAAATCCAGCTGTTCTATTTAGGCAGGCGTAAAGCTCCCAAAAGAAAAAAAAGGAACACACTTTGTATTTTAAACAAGCACTTTATTAAACCTTCGCTTCTGAGCCTGGCATGTGTGTAATTCACACATTACATTGAAACATTAAACCTGCTCCAATTCAGAGCATTTAAAGTTTTTCAGGCATCATTTTCAGACGCCTCGCTCTTCACCGTCTTTAAACTGATCTGCTGCACGCTGCAGCAAGATCTGGAGCCGTCTGGTTTAATCCCTCCTAGACGTTTTGAACACGTTTTAAAGAAGATGAAAGAGCATCGCATCAAACCTGCGTTTAGTTTTACGTTTTGTTTTAACGCTGCTTCTTTTGAATTGTCATGATAATGTTTTATGATTGTTGTTGTAGTTAATGTACTTGATGTTTTTTCTGTGTTACAGGTCTTCCTTGTAAATTAGATTACCCAACTCGGTGAGATTACCTGTCTAAATAAAAGTAAAGTTGTGTTTAATTCATTCATTCATTCAGCCTTTATTTATACAGGATAGTCTCAATGAGTCATGGGGACTCATTTTCAAGAAAGACCTGTAATACAATATGTCTAATAATGACAATGAAATAAAGCACATCTTGATCTTGTGCACTGTCTCATGGATTTGGTGCCAATAATGTGCATAATTACGTAGAGGATTGTGTGCATGCAGAAAAATGTGCACGTTGTACTAGCATGGATACAGGGGTGGTTGTGGTGCAGCGGTAGGACAGTCGACATTGGGCCGGAGAGTTGCAGGTTCCATTTATCCACCATGGTTGTGCGTTACGGTGTCCTTGAGCAAGGCACCAACACCCTGACTGCTCCCCAGCCGTCACCCGCGGCTCCACTTGGATATATCTTGAACGACGGGTTAAATGCAGAGTACAAATTTCATTATTGTACAAGAAGACACAATTACAGGAATCTGGCGAGTGAAGGGAGCCATTTTATCCACCACCAGGTCCAGTGGTGGAGCCAGGGGATGGTCAATGGTGGCTTTGGCTACCATAGTCTAATCTTTGGCCACCCCAGTCATTTGAGGATACTTTTACGCAATATAAAAAGTAGAATGCATAGTTTAATCAACTGACTGGGGTGTCCTGTTTACATATATGTATATATGATACTGGCCATTTTAGATTTTGATGTGGCAACATAATTTTCGATAGTGACTGTTGGGGGCTTTATAACTGATGAATTCTGACGCCTTCAAAAACTGTGAGCTGTGAAGGAGAGGTCTTCTTGACCTCGCCTCTGTCTGATGACGCTTATTTAAGCTTTTCCTAACTCTTTGTCCATGGGCAGACCTTGTGACTGGAGCGTCGATGTACCGTCAATGTAAGCCTATTTTCAATGCTGCACCCTTCGCAAGAAGTAAACCTGGGTTAAAAAGATCTTCTCGCATTCTCTGTGCGGCTTATTTGATTAATGAGATGATGATAGGATAATTAAATTATCCAACAGTGACCTTTCTTATGCCAATCAGGTCTCTCTTGTAAATGAGTCTCCGAGGCTCAATGGGATTAACCTGTATAAATAAAGGTTGAATGAATGAAAGATGCAGTCATACACCAAAATGGAAGTTTATATTGCCTATTTTTCAAGGTCATAAAGTGGATGGACATGTATGATGGCAGCCATCTTGGATTTTGTCATTGCAACCCAATTTTCGAGAACTCCCTTCACTTCCTCGTTGACAAAAAAAAAAATCAACTAGTACAAATATACTACCAGTTTTTTCAGCTTATACTATTGTACCAGCATGGTGAACTTTATAAAAACAAGGAGTTAACAACATCGGTATAATCTGTTTAAAGTTATCAGAAGGATCAGGTGGATGAGCTGCAGTACAGTAATCCCTCGCTACATCGTGGTTCGACTTTCACGGACTCGCTCTATCGCGGTTTGTAGACGTGCAATACATAATAATCTTGTGCAAAAATGTTGTACAGTACACAACACACTATTGTTGACTTTACAGTAATACTGTATTCACGTGGTTGGGACAAAGTTAATGACAAAAAAATAATAATTCAGACAGGTGCTACCCTTTTGTAGTTTTCTTTCATGAAGCCTACACTGTACATTGTATACTGTAAAGCAGCAACTAAGAGCTTCCTGTTAGTCCTGGAAAACCTCACTGCTGACAACAGTGGCACATGTGACATGTTAGTGCTTTTTATGACAGATGTAGGATGATGCCTCCGTTGCTGGTGATGTTCAAAAACGCTCTGTAGAAAAGTAAGCGGTTAAAAAAGGAGAAAGGATAAACTTCCTGTGGGAGGAATGTAGCTGCTACCCATCACAGCTGGAATCTTTGGGGTCACATACCAGAGGAATGGTAAATATTTAACATTTAATTTCCTCGCTGTAATGCGGACTGGACACAGAGCACAGCCCGCAGCTGTTTTACAGAAAGTTTGATACATGCAGGTGAAAACTGAAGGCTAATCTGGAATCTACACCTTTGGGTCAACACTGATTTTATTTTAATAACACATGGCAAGGTTGGGCACCTGGAAAACCATGTATTCTTTGTTTATTAGTGAGAAACTAATTAATCACATTTAGGTCTAGCCTCTAGATGGGTCTCTTAACTAGTTTGAGCCTCTACTAGGCTTTTAGCTACATTTAGTCTCTAGCTAGGCATCTAGCTACTTTTTATTCCTAGCTAGGCACCTAGCTACTCTTTACTCCTAGCCATACATTTAGCTACTTTTAACTCCTAGCTGGGCATCTAGCTACTTTTAACTCCTAGCTGGGCATCTAGCTACTTTTAACTCCTAGCT
>NC_056501.1:5524045-5526801 GCF_014905685.2 Nematolebias whitei | reverse complement strand
TACTTTTAACTCCTAGCTGGGCATCTAGCTACTTTTAACTCCTAGCTAGGCATCTAGCTACTTTTAACTCCCAAGCTATACATCTAGCTACTTTTAACTTCTCGTTAGGCATCTAGCTACTTTTAACTCCTAGCTAGGCATCTAGCTACTTTTTATTCCTAGCTAGGCACCTAGCTACTCTTAACTCCTAGCCATACATCTAGCTACTTTTAACTCCTAGCTAGGCATCTAGCAACTTTTAACTCCTAGTTAGGCATCTAGCTACTCTTAACTCCTAGCTGGGCATCTAGCTACTTTTCACTCCTAGCTGGGCATCTAGCTACTTAGCTAGATGCACAATGAGGACAGCTATGAGTTAAACGTAGCTAGAAGCATAGCTATGAGTTAAAAGTAGCTAGATGCCTAGCTAAGAATTAAAAGTAGCTAGGTGCACAGTTAGGAGTTAAAAGTCGCTATATGTACAACTAGGAGTTAAAAGTAGCTATATGTATAGCTAGGAGTTAAAAGTAGCTAGATGCCCAGCTAAGCTCTAAATGAGCCACTAGCTACTTTGAGCCTAGCATCTAGTTTAGTTTCCTGTCTTCATCACTCTGAAGGACTAGCTTCTTATTTAATTGTATTCATGCCTAAACTTATCAACTTGACTCGGCACGTAAAATACCACAATTAGATGTACATATTAAATTAATTTCTTTATAAGAAAGGAGACAAACAAGGCTCTTGTTCAGCATTTTCTCAACTCTAAATGCCAAGATGGCCACAGTGCACGTGTTCTCTGCAGCCTTTATGAAGAGCCTTTTGTCCTCTAACCTAGTTTCCTACAAGATGATTCAGAATCCATCAGGGCTACATTTGAAGCATATACAGCAGAGAGAGACGATCAAATGACAGACCCGTCTGTATCCTCGTTCAGACAAAAGGAAAGCTAAGAACAAACCTCAAGGCAAGAGGGAGTGTCACCAACATGACAAGTTATTTAAGGAGAGGTGGAGGGCAGACAGGTGCTGCAGGAACACAATAACAAAATCAGGCATGTATTTGACGTTAGGTATGCTTACATTACCGCTTCAGTTGAAGAATGTCTGTGTTTAGTCTATGTTGACCATTCGTGGTCTTTTTTATGCCTTAAGGCTCAGATGAGGATTACAGTAACAATTATGAAAACTGGAACTCTTTTCTTGAAACTCCTCTGGGGTTTTACTATTCTCAGGTTGTTCAGATCCACTTGATCTACTGCTCAAACCCTAGTTGGGTCCCAGAGGAAACAGGTCCAGAAGAAAAACTAAGACATCCCTCTCCCCAGCGACACTCTCCAGCTCTTCCTAGGGGACCCCAAGGTGTTCTCAGGCATGAAAAGATACACAATCCCTCCAGAGGATTCTTTATCTGCCCTGGGGTCTCTTCCCCGTAGGATGTTCCCGGAAACTGTGCAAGGGAGGTGACCTGGAGGCATCCTAATGAGATGTCTGAACCATGTCAACTGACTCCTTTCAGAGGAGGAGCAGCTCTACTTTGAAGCTTATTTCAGCCACTTGTATCCAGGATGTCATTCTTTCAGTAACGATCCATACCTCATGGCCATCGGTGAGTGTTGGAGCGTAGCCAGACCAGCAAATTGAGAGCTGTTGACTTCTTTCTTCACCATGATTGACCAAAGCTACGTCCTCATTACAGTGGACGAGACCATGATCTCTGGAGCCATCTACTGCTTTGTCCTACCTGTACTCAGGAACAAGACCTCCAGCTACATGAACCTTTCCACCTTAAAGTAGGTCTTCCTACTCAAAGAGGCTTTTGTTCTAAAACAGAAAATATGTTAATGAATCATGCTATTCAAACGATCATTCGGGGAATTGTCCTTTTACAAATGGTGTACCGGAAGAGAACAGAAAGGATGTTCTGTGTAGTGGATTGGTATTACATTACGTAAATTCTCTGGACCCCATGAGCTGCCAGTGAGGAAGCTGAACAGTCACGGAAGCGAGAGGAAGGAGGAATGACCGAATCTGGACTCTCTCACAGCTGTCCCTTCAGACTGTTGAGGAGTGATGACGCAGGCTCCAGCTTTACTTTCTGGAAGTGGAGGGGAAAAAAGAAACTAAAACCTGGGGTTGCCTTAAAATGACTAAGACAGCCATCATCAGGATTCAAGTCATGGAAACGTTGAAAATACACACCCGCCCCTTGCAGCTGACGGCACCGCACACCAGAAATGTGAAACATCTGGACCTTATTTTCAAATACGGTTTATTTAGAAAATGTGGTCAGTGTCTTTGGCACACTGACTTTCTATAAATATTTAGCCATTATGAGCGTTTAGTAAAAAAGATATTTAAAGAGAAAAGGCTCATGCCAAGGCTGCAGGTGCTTCAGATTACCTCCCAGATTTAAGAGTTTGTTGATGACAGATTGTAAGAGTTCACTGGATTTAAACTCCTGAGCTAAGTCATCATTCATACTATTGTTTCCTGTTTATATCATCTTCTGTTTGTTGGTTGGATTGTACTTTGTTTTTTTATTCATTCATAAATCTAAACGTCATGCTTGTTCAGGACATTACGGCTATGACTTCTGGTTTGTGTAACTTTTGTATTTCTTAAATAGTTAGATCTTTCAAATTGAAAAAAAAAATGCACTAGGGTGCGCTAGTAGCATTAGTCCATCAAACAGCAACACTGTTGACAAAATTAACCACACTCATCCTCCTTCTAGCATTTTGGTAGCTTTGGCCTCCTTTTAGCCTTTAGCTAGCCTTG
>NC_056501.1:5512619-5524035 GCF_014905685.2 Nematolebias whitei | reverse complement strand
TTTAGCTAGCCTTGTCCTTCTCTTAGCATTTTGGTAGCTTTGGCCTCTTTTTAGCCTTTAGCTAGCCTCGTCCTTCTCTTAGCATTTTGGTAGCTTTGGCCTCCTTTTAAGCTTTTAGCTAGGTTTGTCCTCCTCTTAGCATTTTGGTAGCTTTAGTCTCTTTTTAACCTTTAGCTAGCCATGTCCTCATCTTAGCATTTTGGTAGCTTTGGCCTCCTTTTGGCCTTTAGCTAAGTTTGTCCTCCTCTAAGTGTTTTGGTCTCCTTTAAGCCTTTAGCTAGCCTCATTCTTCTCTTAGCATTTTGGTAGCTTTGGCCTCCTTTTAAGCCTTTAGCTAGGTTTGTCCTCCTCTTAGCATTTTGGTAGCTTTGGCCTCCTTTAAGCCTTTAGCTAGCCTCGTCCTTCTCTTCACATTTTTGTAGCTTTGGCCTCATCTTAGCCTTTAGCTAGTATCGTCTTTCTCTTAGTCATTTGGTAGCTTTGGCCTCCTTGAGCTTTTAGCTAGCCATGTCCTCCTTGAGCTTTTAGCTAGCCTTGTCCTCCTTTTAGCCTTTAGTTTGCCTTGTCCTCCTTTTTTCTTAATTTCGTTTCATTAATATTATTTTGTGCTTGAAATGTTTTTCCCCATATGTAATAAATAATTACAGCACAGGACCACTAGCTCGATGACAGGCTTGAGCTTGTTATTTTCTGATGTACATGAAACTCAACCCGTGTGAAATGAAAAAACTCTGGTGCAGGATTCAGATTTGTTATCCACACTTGTGCAGTCGTACTTCGGAGGCATCCTGTTTATGTGACCGTGGTTGTTCCGGGGTGGGGGGCGGAAGATGGTGTGGAGGGGGCTCAGGCTGCATCACTTTGCTGTGGTCCAACAGCTGGGAATGGCCTTTCAGTCTGACAAGACATGCCGTTCCTATGACAAATACCCATTGAGCAACAGTAACATGTGTCTCCCACCCCTGCAAGTAGCCCCCACAACCCTAACTACACACACACACAAAGCTGCACAGTATACTTAATGAATAGCACACTTGGGGCTGCTGGGGTTTTTGCCGGAACAGGGAGAGTAGAAAAAAACAGCCCCCAGTGACCTCCAAGGGCCATCTGAGATAATAAATCCATGACCCTGAGTTCCGGAGTGCTTTGGGCAAGGTTGGAGTGGCAAATTTCCCACTTCCACAATATCATATGTTAACAGTAATTCCTTTTAGCCGATGTGTAATGGCGCAGGAATGTCTTCTCCCCAGCCTCATCCCGGGCCGGCGGAATCTGTTGAAAATGTGTGACAGCTGTGAAAGTTGGCCAGCCCCAGCCTGCAAACGTAGAGGGTTTGGACGCGATTCAGGACTGAGAGGTGCGGGGTAGGGGCGCAGCTGAGGGGAGGAAGTGAAGGGGGAAGGGAGCTTGTGTTGTGGCTAAGTTCACTTCCCTGCCTTGTTTAATTTTTTGTTTGTTTGTTTTTACATGTGGACAAACAGATTTTAGTCAGAATGCAGGACTTGAAGCTGACAGAAGCAAATACTTTGAGAAAAATGCGTGGTAGAATTAGATCCTCATGATGCTCCAACGATTTATTTTTAATTCCTCAAGCTCATTTTGTTTTGACAAAGATTAATTCACTAAAACTGTTTTGAATAACAAGTTAAATGTGTTCTCAGTTAAATGAAATCAAAATGTTTTGTCCTGAATTCTCAAGTTCAGCAACAGACAGCTGTTAGCATATGGATAGTATTCTTTTTTTTTTTTCCATTAAGGAGGAGGCGATGTTTTCCTGGGTTCCTCACAGATTCCACAACATTCATACCTTTAAATGTTGGGCTTACTTTTATTACTTAAGATAAACGGTTTTGGTGCCGAAAGCTGATTCAACATTCACAATTTTTTTCTGTTTATTTTTCCCCAATTAAAATATTTCTGAGTACTTTGTGGTATACAGTCGTCCCTCGCTACTTCGCGGTTTGTTTATCGTGGACTCGCTCTATTGCGGTTTTTCAAAATAAGATTGCACATGACACAAAATTGGCTGATTGATGGATGAGTCGCACGATCAGCATAGAAGTTTTATTTAAAATGAATTATTTTAAATAATTTGGCACCTGTGTGCAACCCACACTGCAGGAGAAACTTCCTCCTGCAGCACCTCCTCCCTCCTCCTTTGTCATCTTCGTTCTGCAGTGGAGAAGTGGGCGTGGCCGAGAGAGCAGAGTGTAGCTGTGGCAGAGAGCTGAGATCGTGACATGCTGTGCTCTTTTAGAGCGTTCAGAGTGTAGAAACATTGTTTAGAATATTGCAAGAGTGTGGGAAGGGTTTAAATGTATATATATATATATATATATATATATATATATATATATATATATATACATAAATAAACTACTACCGTATTTTTCGGCCTGTAAGTTGTAGTTTTTTCATAATTTGCATGCGCTGGGACTTATCGGTCAGGTCTCTCTTGTAAACGAGTCCTCGAGGCTCATTGGGATTTACCTGTCTAAATAAAGATTGAATGAAAAATAGGCTGAAGCAATGTTTTTATGGATTTTTTCCCATATTTATAAACCAATTTTTGGCTGAGATATGACTGTTTTCATTCATTCTGACTGGAAAAAATAAAAATAGGACAGTACCATTTTCAGCCACTAGATGTCAGCAGAGTAGTAGCAGTAAGGCATGCCGTTGTATCATGTAATAGGTAAATGTGGCTATAATGACAAATTAAAAAAAGTTCAAGACAAAAACAACTGGACTTTATTTATTATATTTTACACTTTGTTTTTTCCTTGAACTTTTTTTAATTTACCATGTCCTGGATGACTGAGAATTTTCACCAGTTATTAATGACACAATCGGCTTGCCCTAGTCCCCCCACCTTCGTTCTGCTCACTGCTTGGAGCAAGTCAAACCAGCTTCACCGCCCCGGCAAAATGCAGCTAATTTGACCATTAAAGTGCATTTATTAAGTAAAAGCTCAACTGAGGCACAACTTTGCTATAATTTAGAGCAAACAAATAATTGTTTTTAGGTAATTATCTTGTTCAGTTTCGAAGAAATGCGGAGGCTCATCTCTGCGCATGCCCACCGCTTCTTCGAATCGGGTTTTAAAATGCAGCCGATTTGACCGTCAAAGTGCATTTATTAAGCAACAGGTAGACTGAGACACACGTTCATTATAATTTCGAGCAAATAAATAATTGTTTTTAAGTGTTAATTTGTTAAATTCTTGTTAAAGTCCTCCTGTGCATGCTCCTGTGGCCGCCATTTGGCAGCCCATTGATTTTTGGAACACCGGCCCACATTTCCGGGTTGTCAGTGGTGATGCGTAACAAGCGTGACGCGTCAGCGGTGACGTATAATAGATGCGACATATACGGCGAAACGACTTATTTATGGATTTTCCCACTTTTTTAGTCATATTTGGACTGATGCGACGTATAGGGTGGTGCGACGTGTACGGCAGAAAATATGGTACTTACTTCTTGTACTACTATTCCCACTTCGCGGTTTTTCACTTATCGCGGGGCTTCAAGGTTTGGGTCCCCCGCGATAAACGAGGGACTACTGTATTAGTCATTTGTATATAAAAATGTTCAGCTCATTCAGAAGATGGGTGCTATGACTTTTAATTTTTGCCATTTTAAAAATCTTTTTTACATATTCTAATTCTAACATACGTAAGAGATGGCCCTTTTGCGAAATTCAGTCCCCACTGAGGGGACACTGCAGGTAATGATGTCTTCAGAGCGCATGTTGTAGCTGCACTGACGAAGTAACCTATAGGAGGAGATACATATGATTTAAAGATGATTTAGCTAGGCTAGGGCTCTTTTGAGCCATCAGCTAGCCTTGGGCCTCTTTTAGCCTCCAGTTAGCCTCTGGCTCCTTTTTGCATATAGCTAACATTTTGCTCCTGTTAGCTTTTAATCAGATTTTTGCCACTTTTAGCCTTTGGCCATATTTTTGCTTTTCAAGGAAGGCTTTTGCTACTTTCTGATTTTAGTTAACCTTTTGCTGCCTTTGGATGCGTTTAGGTAGAGATCTGTTTATTTTATCTAAACAACTCAGATTAGGCGTCTACAGCAGATTTCAGCTGCCGTTCAGCTCTGTGCTCGGTGTATTTTCACACAAAATGTGATCCGTAGTTGGAATGAGTTTATAGCTCTAACACATTTTAATAGTTGCGAGTTGCTAATTATTTGCTTGATGTAGATTTAGTTTATTTGCTCATGTGCTGTGCCCCCCACCTAAAAAAAAACCCAGAAAAGCAGGCACTAAAGATTTTGCATACGTTTCTTTGTGCTCTACATGTACCCAGACGGAGCCATCCACAACAGTTGTCAATGTGGCATGTAGCACCGGTGCAACCCTCCTTAACCGTCAGTCCAACATGCAGTGGGGGGGTCCATGGCAGCAGATAGTATTTCTCCTGGGCCAGAAGGCGCTGCCCAGACAGAGCGCTCTTTGTTGCCTTCCTTTAAGAACAGCTTTCACTTTGCTATTGTGGACGTAATTCCCGAGCTGTGCTCCAGGACTCCCCTTCGGCCAGCCCACCCCGCCGACATCGTGACCTATAGTCGGAAAACCCTTTCAGCCTCGGCCGCCGGGTCAGCTCTCCGAACGCTCTGCGCAGCGATGGCAGAATGTCACTGAAGACGTTGAAACTCCACCGCAGAGGATCGAGGTGTAAAGACTTGTTAACTGCAGGTTCGCTTGGCACATTAAAACACCACAAACCTGTTTGATTACTCCGAGGGAGATTAGATAAAAGTTGGACTTACAAATCAAACGTGCAGCCTGAGCAAATTATGGCTGACATGTTGAGGCCTCCCCGCAGGAAGACGTGAGTGTCAAACTGTCAGTTCTTCCTGGTATTAAATATGAAATAATAACACATTGCTATTATCAGTGCTGTGAGTGCAGCATGACCTCGGGGGACGAGTCGAGTTCAACATTAAGTTAAATTACTCAAAGTTCATTCAACTAGAAGACATGTCTGCATTAGAAGATGTGGTTTAAACAAAATATAGACCAATATCTTATTGGGGTCTTCAAAATAAAGAAATAATCGCTGCATTTGGAAAATAATGACTTCTTAGTGGATGTGTAATTAGAAGTCTTACCAGAATTTTTGCTATGTATACAAACTCCTATCAGTCTTTTGCCTGGAGTTCATGCAAACATGTCGTTTAGTGCGATTCCAAGAGAAAATTTCATGTTTTTTGCAATTTGGTCTTCAACTAATCCCTAACAATCTCAGTTCATGGAGATACGACTTTAAGCAGAGCCCAAACAGAAGACTTTGAGTTAGGGACAATAAACCGTGGATATGTAAACACCAAGTTGTTACGCACATTATCAATATGGCTTGATTTTATTTTTGCATCTCATTTCACATTCAGAGCTGTAAAGGATGACAGTACTGTGAAAAACTCTGAACATGATCCTTGAAGGCTGTAAAATAACATCTGAAAACACTGAAGAGACATGAACAAGTGAAATGCAATGATGGCACTTATGATACTTGCAGTATTTTGCAACCACTGACATGATTACTGATATTTTCTTGTGCAGAATCTGTTTACAACACCAAATGAAAAAGCCCCTTGTAGAAGAACGGAGGTAGTAATTTTATTTTATTTTATTTTTGTCTGAGGCATCGCAGAGTGACAGATCCTAATGAGTGGAAGGAGCAGTTTTATCCAATACCAGGTGCAATGGAGGAGCCAGGGGGTGGCCAGTGGTGGCCTTGACCGCCATATAATATTTGGCCACCCCAAACAGTTGAGGAAACTATACTTTTAAGCAATATAAAATCTAGAAAGCATATCCAAAAAAGTTCAATCTGGTCCTCTGGGCCCAGAGGACCAGATTGAACTTTTTTGGATTTTTCTACCTGGATTATTGAGCATGCATCAGGATATCTAGAAAGCATAGTTTCTTCACATTATTTCATTCAACCTTTATTTATACAAGTTAGTCTCATTGAACCTTGAGGACTCATTTACAGGAGAGACCAGTTTCAAACAAAGAACACAAATGAGGTGCAGACAACAGTAGACAGTCGTATAAAAGAGCATATAAAATGAAAAGTGAATAGAAGAAATTATATAAAAACAAGAAGAAAACAGCTACATTATAAAGTGATGTAAAATACTACAAACAGGAACATGTCTGCGTTGGTTTTTGCCATGAACTTAGCAGATATTTGAAGCCAGTTAGGGAGGTCAAGGTCGAGAGCTTCAGCACATTTTGCAAGATGTTCCAGGAAACAGGAGCGGAGTAGGAGAAGGACCTTTTGCCAAGTTCGGTCAGCACTGAGGGAACACTGCAGGTAATAATGTCCTGAGAGCGCATGCTGCAGCTGCACAGATGTGTATGTATATATATATACATATATATACATACACACATATATATATATATATATATATATATATATATATATATATATATATATATACACACATATATATATGTATATATATATATTTTTTCTTTTCTTTTCCATTTACCCTTTATTTTATTTATCCAGGAAGTCTCATTGAGCCACGAGAACTCATTTTCAAGAGAGACCTGTTTAGGGAGCAGATGGTGGGGGTTGAGGGCCTTGCTCAGGGGCCCAGAGTGGGGCGAATGAGGGTGGAGGGAGGTGTGGGTGTTTCACCTTTTCCACCCACCTTTTTTTTGATGTTGACGGTACCGGGAGGTGAACCTACGACTTTCTGATCGCAAGCCCATCTTCTAACCTCTGCGCCATCACTCCCCCTATATATATAGCATAGGCTATTGCCTTGTAAAACTTTATCCAGCACAAAATCTAATGTAGAGGTAAAATATATCAGTGTTAATAATGTTATCTTTGTTGCCTTAAATGAAATGCATTGTTTGTCTGAAATCTTCTCTGCAAAGAAAAAAACTGCTGCGGTCAAAACTAATTAGTCCTTCACCAAACGTGACTGACTGTTTAAACAATGAACAGGGAAGGGCATTAATTTGTTTAATTCATATTTTTGTAACAGTATAACTTTATGGTGAATGTGGAGGATTGAATATGTGATCTTTATTTAAAGTATTATGTTAGGAAGACTGTTTTTTATGACCAGTATACCACTTGTAACCCTAGTGAGGTAATACGTATAGCATGGATCTGATTAGCTTAGCTTCATGGTTGCTAACAACAGCTCTAAATAAACAAACCCCGCTCCATTCACTGTTTTCTTAGATTCTTGGGGATGGACAAAGCTAAAACATTTTCAGCCATATCAGTTGTTGGCATTAGCCTTCCTCTCCCAATATCGGTATTGGCGACGGCCAAAATTTCCATATCGGTTGGGCTTTAATATATAAATATACAACTATGATGGCGGCCATCATGGATTCTGACTTGGCAACCCAGTTTTAAATTGGAAGCTTTCATACACATGGAGCCACAGACAAAATTGATGTTGGCACCTCACTTTTTTCAACTTACAGTTGTCACATCGACCGAACGGACAGACTTTATTTCCAATTCCCCCTTTTCGCATCACAACGGGCAAAATAATGAGCAGAGAGGAGAGCAAATTAGTGAAAGCAACAGACTGTGAGGAAACGTGACCCCAGCATTGAGTCCATCACCCTCTTCTCTATCTCAGTGTTTTCCTCTCAGACCTTTTGAGGATGCATTCCTGGTCCACCACACCCAAGATCATCGTAATGAAAATTCCTGCACATCTGCCAAACAGATCCAGTTGCCTCAAATCTTTTTGCAGAGCAACATCAGATCCCAGGGCCAGAAGAGGTCTGACTGCAGCCTTCCAGTGTTGAGAAAAATATGAAACATTAATGGTGTCTATCTGCGTGGGGGTGGGCACTGTCTTGGTACATTATCATCAAAACGACAAAGTAGGGAAGTACAATTCATGGTCTTCAGTTGGAAATGGTTGAATTGCCCTCTTCAGATTGGAACTGAAGTTTAGGCTCAAGTGGAGGAGTTCAAGTATTTTGGGGTTTTGTTCAAGAGTGAGGGAACAATGGAGCATGAGATTGACCGATGGATTGGTGCAGCTTCTGTAATATTTTTTTTTTTTTTTTTTTTTTTTCATTTAGCCTTTATTTATCCAGGTTAGTCTCATTGAGCCACGAGAACTCATTTTCAAGAGAGACCTGTTTAGGGAGCACATGGTGGGGGTTAAGGGCCTTGCTCATGGGCCCAGTCCATTTTGGTGAAGACAGAGCTGAGGTGCAAAGAGAAGTTCCCTGATTACCATTAACACAGTTATTCAGGAGAGACTCAAAATCCAGCTGCTGCTCCACAACCAAGCAGCTAGCTGAGGTGGTACAACATCTGGTAAGGATGCTGCCTTGATGCCTCCTAAGGGAGGTTTTCCAGGCGTGTCCGACTGAGAGGAGATCCCCGGAGGAAGACCCAGGACACGTTGTGTCACGTATGTCACTACCTTACCATCATAATTCATCTCAATGTTACTCACTACCTGTGCAATAACCTGTCACACAACCTGTGTAGTATACAGTATGTTATGTGCAATATATATCATGTACATTCAAGCTTATATTACTACCTGTGAAATACTTATGTATGCTAATTCATCCTACTTGCACGGTTAAATTCTACCACATTGTTGTCATTCTTTTGGACCTTGTAAATATTATATTTATTTTTCACTTCTTGGTACTTTATTTTGTACCCTTATTGCATGCTTTAGTATTCCCTTTTATTTTCTTAGTGAGTCTAATCGGTTCTTTGCATTTGCATGGATGGATGTTTGGATAGATAGATGCATGAATGCATGGAAGTTTGGATGGATGGATGGATGTTTGGATAAATGGAATGATGTTTGGATGTATGTATGTATGTATTGTTTGGATAGATGTTTGGATGGATGGATGGATGGCTGGATGGATGAACAATGTAAAGTTTTCAGACATCTCTAACTTTGTCATTTTCCTTCTTAAAAGTCAGACTTTCTTGTAAAACAAATTAGAATGATGCTGAACAGTTCTACAGGCTTTCTAAAGATTTTCTTAAATAAATTAAATAAAATATTTTTCGACTCCCCCCCCCCCCCCCCCAAAAAAAAAACAAACAAAACAAAACTCATTTTCAGTCCAGTACCTGATCGTTTTCAGAGGGATGTTTGTTTAAACTCAGAAAAAGGTGAGATGCTAGAATTTTTTTTTTTGTGAGGTTATGAATAGATTTATTATTTATCTTCATTTAGGTAACGTACTTTTATAAAAAAGAGAAATACTTTCTTTACGGTTAAAGTGAAACCTTCAAGCAGTGGAAACCGGTTGTAGGCCACTGGTCAAAACAACTACTTGTTCTATTTTCTGTAGATGATTAGTCAAACATTACATCACCTCAATGGTTGCACAACTTTAACAGCAGAAACCTTCAGGAATCAGTGATATATATATATATATATATATATATATATATATATATATATATATATTGCATTTTATGACAGTTTGAACGTTAAGGAAGGCTTTCCGGAAAACCTGTTCTGATCCAGGTGGATAAGAGGCAGAGATAACAGTTCTTAACAGCCCAGTTACAGTCCAGCCACAATACAGGCTGTGATTAAACTGTTCTATCTGAACCCACAGGTGGATCTGACATGTTCAGACCTGCTTTCTGAGGGAATTCAGGGCCACTCTGGAAAAAATAAAGCTAGAAGACACGAGTTTTAGATGCAACATGCCTTCAAAAGAAGGGAGTCAAGGATTTAAGTTCTGCATGCTGACAGCAAAATAAATGCCGTATTTCTAGAATGTACCATCAAAACTCTCTTCCTTTAGTTGGAAAATATTGTATAGATGCTACTTTCCTCTTCTTGACCCCCGTCACAGAGTGAACGGGGAATAGGAAATACCCTCTGTCCTTCAGTTCGTCCGTCTGTCTTGTGAGCTGGATAACTTGAACAATAAGTATGTATATATATATTTCTAAAAAATAAAGTAAAAATCCGGAAATCACAATGTAAGATTTTTTAATATATTTTTTAAATTAATTTATTAATTTGTGTGTTACTGCTGCAAATTAGTATTTGAACACCTGTGAAAATCATTGTTAATATTTGTTACAGTATCTTTGTTTTTCAGTGACAGAGGTCAAAGGTTTCCTGTAGTTCTTCACCAGGTTTACTGCAGCAGGATGTTGGACCATTCCTCCACAGATCTTCTCTAGATCAACAGGTTTCTGGGCTGACGCTGAGAAACACGGAGTTTGAGCTCCCTCCAGAGATTTTCTACAGGGTTTAGGTCTGGCTAGACCACTCCAGAACCTTGATATGCTTCTTACGGAGCCACTCCTTGGTTCTCCGGGCTGTGAGCTTCGGGTCATTGTCATGTTGGAAGATTCAGCCACGACCCATCTTCAATGATCTGAGGGAAGGAGGTTGTTTCCCAAAATCTCTCAATACATGGCCCCGGTCATCTTCTCCTTAATACAGTGCAGTCGTCCTGTAGAAAAACACCCTCAAAGCATGATGCTTCCACCCCCATACTTCACAGTAGGGATGGTGTTTTTGGGATGGTACTCATCATTCTTCGTCTTCCAAACACGGCGAGTGGAATTAAGACCAAAAAGTTCTATTTTGGTCTCATCTGACCACATGACTCCTCTGGATCATCCAAATGGTCATGGTCAAACTTAAGACGGGTCTGGACTTGTGCTGATTTAATCAGGAGAACCTTCCGTGCCACGCATGATTTTAAAATATGACGTCTTAGTTGATTACCCACAGTAACCATGGAAACAGTGGTGCCAGCTCTCTTCAGGTCATGGACCAGCTCCTCCGTGTAGTTCTGGGCTGATTCCTCACCTTTCTTAGGATCATTGATACGCCACAAGGTGAGATCTTGCATGGAGCCCCAGTCCGAGGGAGATTGACAGTCGTGTTTAGCTTCTTCCATTTTCTAATAATTTCTCCAACAGTTGATCTTTTTTCACCAAGCTGCTTGACAATTGCTCCGTAGCTCTTTCCAGCCTTGGGGAGGTCTACAATTTTGTCTCTGGTGTGTTTGGACAGCTCTTTGGTCTTAGCCATGTTAGTAGTTGGAGTCTTACTGACTGTGTGGGGTGGACAGGTGTCTTTATGCAGCTAACCACCTCAAACAGGTGCTTCTAATTTAGAATAATAAGTGGAGGTGGACGTTATAGAGGAGGACCAACAGGTCTTTGAGGGCCAGAACTGTTGCTGATTGGCAGGTGTTCAAATACTTATTTGCAGCAGTAACACACAAATAAATTATTTAAAAATCATACATTGTGATTTCTGGATTTTTTAAATTTAGATTATGTCTCTCACAGTGGACATGCACCTAAGATGAAAATTTCAGACTCCTCCATGATTTCTAAGTGGGAGAACTTGCAAAGTCGCAGGGTGTTCAAATACTTATTTTCTTCACT
>NC_056501.1:5507161-5512519 GCF_014905685.2 Nematolebias whitei | reverse complement strand
TATATATATATATATATATAGGTTAATTATAAATGTAGTACTTGCTGTCACCTTGTGCATGTTGTCTTTTTCCAAATTTGTGTATTCTGCTTCTTTTTTGATTATTACATATGTATTTTTTTTATATACAATTAGAAAACGCTACTGGATGCCCTGAATTCCCTCCCCGGGATCTGTCTGTCTGTCTGTCTGTCTGTCTGTCTGTCTTGCACTATGTGGCTGTATATTCATGTCACATCTAATGACATATATCATGTATGTCATACTTTACCATCATTATTCAGTTAATCTCAATGTCACTCACTACCTGTGCAACAGCATGTGTAGTTTGTTAGTTATGTGCAATATAAACACTGTATCATGTACATTTAAGCTTATATTACTACCTTGAAATACTTACACAAATTCATCCTACTTGCACTATTATATTTTACCATGTTGTTGTTTAGTATATTTCTTTTGGACCTTGTATATATTATATTTCTTTTTCACGTTTTGCGACTTTATTTTGTAGCCTTATTGCATGCTTTAGTATTTCTTTTTTGTTTAATTGTTTATAGCGAGTCGAATCGGTTCTTCTCATCCTGAACATTTCATTGCATTGCTGACCTTGTGTTAACCTGCATATGACAAATAAACAACATAACATATCGATCTATTTGTCTAAGTATAGTTTCCTCCAATGATTAGAGCGGTCCACCTTTGGCCACCCCCTGGCTCCTCCACTGCGCCTGGTGGTGGATAAAATTGCCCCCTCCTCTCTCCAGGATCCGTCACTCCGTGTCGCCTCGGATAAGCAAAAAAAATAAACTCCCTCTGTTCTCCACAGTGTGACTCCTACCTACTTGAATATCTTGAACCAAAAACATCAAAGTTTACTTCATTCTCTGTTCAGTTCCAGTCCAGGAAAAAAAACACTCATTTAAAAACTACAAACATTCACTATTTAAACCCCTCAGCGATGGGGGACGTCGGAGCACAGATGCTCCTTTTTGTAGTAAATGTTCCTCTTGGGAAATAAACTGCATCTCATTTCAGTTTTTAATTCCAGAAGAGTTAAAATGCATGTTTCCAGATTTTTATCTTTAATCAAATGCTCTGCTAACAGCAAGGAGGAAGTAACTCATGAAACTTTGGCAGGAGCCAACCTCCTGTATAAAATCTCCCTCTCATAAATGTTGCATGAGCTTTTAATTTACAGCATTAAAACACGCTACAACTGCATTACTATTTATCTTTCCACATCCGATAGCCCCGGCCGGTTGCCATGGGGTCTCAGTCATATCCAATCCTGGCCTCTTTGGCACACACTCTTATCTCTGTTTAAATATCCGGTTACTCCCCCCCGTCCAGACACACAGAGTCGTGTCATTAAGAGCAGTATCTATCTGCAGCAAGGCTTCCTTCCTGTTTGTACGGTGACAGACTGACTTTTCTGATCCACTGCAAGAAACATAATCTGAACAGCTCTTAAAACAAAACTTTAATTGTTTTACAACTGTAAAAATTAAAAAAAATCTAATGGCATAATATTTAAACAAATTAATCTAATTTAATCATTGTTTTATTTAAAATTTTGGTGGAAATAAATTTGTCATAACTGTTAAACTAGTTTGAAACTGGTTTCGATCTCCTTGATTCATTCATGTTATCATTTAGTTCCAACATTTGTATCGTGTATTGTGTATCGGAGCTCCTGTTACACGTCTTCTGAAACAAAAACTACTGTCATGGATCTGGTCAGAATCGACAAAATCTTTTCAACAAAGTGACAGGGTCCTGGAGAGCCCTCATGCCCCGCTGAGACTCATGCTGCAGGATACGTCATGGATCCGTGGGGAGTTTGGGAGCTGATGTGTCTTTCTGTTTTGTCTCAGGAGGACGCCGCAGATGTTTATATCATTAGATTCATGATAGCAGGGTTTCTGCTTTTTGGCATTGGCGGATTCCTGTTATCAGCTATTAAGGAAGACAGCGGCAGCAGTTTTGGCTTTGGCAAAACTGCCAAGTCTATGTGAATGTTTGGTTTGTGCTTCGAGTACTTAAAATCATCTTGAGTTGTGAGCTAAACCGTAAGATGGAAGCAATTTGAGAGAATCGCAGGCCACCTGCAGCTTCTGGGACTGGCCAACATGATGGAGACGACATCGACATTAGAGGAGGCTCATAAGCACGGACCAGTGGGATGCCCACAAATCTGGCCATTTTGGAACTTGAAAGTACCAGCAGAACTCAAGGCTGACAAGAATAAACAGTTTGCCAGAAAAAAAAAATCAATTGTGGCTTATCAGAATCTGACTCCCCCGGTTGGCCTCGAAGCAGGCCGACTTATCAAATTTCTCCTGGGATATGTGTAAACTAAGGAAAAGCTTCGTCTATCGCATTCCCCCCCGCCCGAGAACTTCTGTGACGGCTGACCAACATCTTATCAGGACTATGGTCTATCTGGAAGTGCTTCATGGACAAATCTCACCGTCTTGCCGTCACATTCATGTAATGTGTTTATAAATGTGCTGCTGGCAGATTGTTTTGACGTTGTGTCCTGATAGGACAAGAAGTGAAGAGATCTTTTTTCGTAATGCCACTGTCTATCCTCGTGTTTTTTCCCCCTTTCTATCTAAAAAAGTGTTCTGAAAAAGGATAAGGGGGCCGCGCTCCAGTAGCAGCAGCAACGTGCACTCCGCCCATCTTTCGGACGACTGTGTATTTCGGTACAATGATAATAAAGCTTATTCTGATTCTGAAATTTTATCATTAACAAGATGCAGAAAGCAACTGATGAAATAGCTGGATTACAGCAAAACTCTTCAATAATACTTTTGTTGCTTTTCTATGTAAAAAAAAAAAAAAGTCAGGCGTCAGCTCTGAGGGCTGCAGGATCCTAAATTATTTGATAAAACAGAATTCATAACTTATTAGAGTTTAAAATGCTTCCTTTGATGCTTCAAGTCTGAGAGGGTCATACATGAAGTTTTGATACAGTTTCAAAAGTTATAAAAGTGATAAAAAGTGTAGATTGTGATTAAGGTGAATGAAATTGACAAGTTATCAATAAAATGTTACCATCTACCGTTCCTGAGGACGGTTACAGCCAAGTGTCATTTTACTGCCTGTAAAGATTCAAATATACGTGAGAAGAACCTTCAGGACCTTTTACGCCTTCAGAGAAGGCATGACGATTCAGCACATCTGAATATTTATTTTATAGAAATTATATATTTTCAATGCATTTGATTCTAATTTTTGCTAATTTATTGTATTTTCTGTAAAATATTTTGCACAATTATCCAATCAGATTCTTTTAGTTTTTTTTAATTTTTTGTCTCCAGACAGAAACATAACTGAAGGAGCTTTGTCATTGGTTAGGACTTCACTGTCAGGAGAGAAGGCTCAGCTCAGTCTGAGGCTCTGCAGGATGAGTTTGTTTAAGAACTGACAGGAAATTTAACCGATGTTGATGTCGAGAGGGTGGGATCAAACCACCGGGCTCTGAGCCTTTGAAAAGGCCCTGCAGGTATTTATTTGCTTTGTTTTGTTTTTTGACCACGTGAAGATATGTGATGCATTCAATGTCAACCAGAAAATTCAAAACACTGAAGTTGTAGTCTTAATTAAGGTTAAATATACCATTTAGATTTACGTTGATCATTTTCAACATTAGTTATATTTTGTTTCATGACGTGTTCTGTGGCTTACTGTTAAATTTCAGAGTGAATTATTGAAATTACTGGGACAGAAGTGAATGGACTTTTTTTTTCAGTTTACGTGTTTAAATTGGTTGTTGCTGTTGGTTTTTCTGTTCAGTGTTTGTTTGGCATTTATGAAATGACACCACAAGTCAGATGTTGCACTTGATGAATAAAAAGGTGTAAAGCACCTTCTACTCAACGAGTCCGTGGATTGTAACACTGAAAGTAAAGTGATGTAAGCACACCGCCTTTTCAAAATGTCTTCAACATCAGTTACAATATTATTATCTGAATGAAGTAGTCATAGTCATGGTTTGCCATGAAATGTACGGTAGATGTATATTAAAACTTCTACAAAGGTGTAGTGAGTTTGACCAAAAGCAGGATAAAAAGCTCCACTGGTGTCCATCTGTTGTACTTAAACTTTCAGGATGATTTTTAGGCCAGAAGTAAACAAATGGGCATGAAACACCCATAACCAGATGCTCATCCTCATAACATCACTTCTCTGAAAAACCCACATGTTCTCTAAAGTGAAACATCTGAAGTCTGATCAAACAGAAACCTCACATGGATGTGAAAGCACCTTATTGCACCAGTTGATTGGTAAAAGGAAATTAGCTTAATGCTGCACGGCCATGCGAAAGCTAACACATGGTGAAAATACACTCAGTGTTTGGCTCAAAGGGACAGTCGTTGGTTACGTACTTTAACCCCAGATTCTATGAGTTTGGGTGGGAAAGTTTGCCGCCCCGCACTCTGGTCGCCGAGACCCAGTTTGGCCTTGGCGGCCGGAGTGCGGGGCGGCAAACTTTCCCGCCAAATCGTCCGGAGGTAGCAGTTCACCTTTAATTCGCTATAGATAGCCTTAAAGGGTGATGCCAATACGAAATTGAACTGGTCGCTGTTCTCAACAGTTATTAATAAAAACTCAGCTGTGACGTCAGTAAATCACTGAGTATAGAAAAAGGGAGGGAAAGAGCAGAAGTCTTTGTCCACGCTAGGCTAATAGCTAGCCAAACAAGCACACAATTTTATGGTTTCAAGATAAAATAAATTTTCTTTACAAACAACATACTATTGTGATTTGCTAACATTACATTTCTACAATTTGCATGACAGTTTGTTTAGTTTGTTGCATTCTTTTAACTGAACGACGTCGGGGTGACTGCATGAACGTCTTTTTCCTGAGGCGACTGAAAACATAGGTCCGCCGGGAGTCGAGTAAACATCTGGACTGATTAGACTTGTTGATCAGACAAACTGATATGTCCCATCAGCGCTATTAGCATGTAACGGGCTATGTTTAGGGCACCTAAATAACAAAGTACCCCAGACTGATTAGTCATGTAAACATGATTGTTAAATCCTGCTTCTTCCAACTCAGGCGGCTGTCTAAACTGAAGCCCATATTGTCAAAAAGAACCTGGAGACAGTAATACATGCATTCATTACATCTAGGCTTGATTACTGCAATTCGCTCCTGTTTGGTATCAGTCAGACCTCCATTGCACGACTACAACTGGTCCAGAATGCAGCAGCCCGATTTTTAACCAGTACAGGCAAAAGAGAGCACATTACACCAGTTTTGGCCTCACTGCACTGGTTACCGGTTCACTTTCGAATCCAGTTCAAAATACTCATGTATGTCTACAAATCACTGAACAGT
>NC_056501.1:5499060-5507061 GCF_014905685.2 Nematolebias whitei | reverse complement strand
GAATGAGTTACCTCTGCTTGTCAGACAGGCCCCCTCCCTCTCGATTTTCAAGTCCCGTTTAAAAACTCACTACTATTCAGTAGCTTTCAACACCAGATGATCTGTGTTTGATCCTGTATGCTCCACACTGGTTAGTCGTCATTATCTGCATCGTTTTTATGTCTATATTTCTGATTTACTTCATTTTATATTTTGCTTTGTGTGTTACCTGTTGTTCTGTCTGTACAGCACTTTGGTTGGCCTTGTCGCTGTTTTAAGTGCTCTATAAATAAAATGGTATGGTATGGTAAGAAATTGTCAAACTAAAACAATGTCGTACAAATGTGTTAAATCTTAGTTGATGTAGCATTCGGTCACACCGGCAAGTCATTGTTGAGAAAGTTGATTTATAATCCGGATAAAACGTGCCCTCGTTTGGCTAGGATGAAAACGTTTGCCCTTTACACCATCTTTTGTGCTCTAAAGCAGATAAGCTACTAACTATTGATAATTTGGAACAAGGGTGTCCAGTTCTGGTTCTCAAGGGCCACAATGCTGCATATTTGATGTTTTTTTCTGCTCCAACACCTGTTTTAAATCAATGGATGATTATTAGGCAAAGAATGAGATCGTACATACAGGAGGTCTAAATGAGTTTCCTCTGCAGGGTAGCTGGACTCTCCCTTAGAGAGAGGGTGAGGAGTTCAGTTATCAGGAGAGACTCAGAGTAGAACTGCTGCTCCTCCACATCGAGAGGAGCCAGTTGAGGTGGTTCGGGCATCTGACCTGGTCACCTCCCTAGGGAGGTGCTTCGGGCATGTCCGACTGGGAGGAGACCCCGGGAAAGACCCAGTACACGCTGAAGAGACTGTCTCTTGGTTGGTCTGGGAACGACTTGTAGTCCTCCCAGAAGAGCTGGAAGAGGTGGCTGTGGAAAGAGATGTCGACCTCCCTGCTCAAGATGCTGCTCCTGAGACCTGACTTCAGATCAAGTGATGGATGGATGGATGATTACAAGGCTTCTTCAGGACATGAAGGGGTTGTGCAACCATTGAACCAGGTCTGTTGAGCAGAGAAACAAAACATGCAGGATAGTGGCCCTCAAGGACAAAGATGTTAGAACATCACTTCAAAAGGCACCAGACTACAAAATGTTACAGACCATTAATTTACACAAATAAGTTTCTGTTAAACATCTCATCCAGCACACTGAAGTAGCAGAGGATCATTTAAAGATACTTTTCTTGCAGAGGAAACGAGTTCTGTGGCTTAGCGGCTGCTCTCCGGTGCATCCCTTGGTACCCACAGGAGTCAAATCTCCCTCATTCATTTCTGGAGGCACAGATGCTCCTCAGGGGAGGCTTACGCTTCACTATCTTTACAGATCAATAGAAGCATTTCCTCTCTCCTTGTCCTCCACATGCGTGAAGGACATATTGATTGCAGCGCTTATAGTACGCTGCACGCCCCCTCACCTCTCGACTGTTTATTAATGTGCAACTTGATGAGGTTTCTGGCCAGGAGGTGACAGTTTCTTGCTCAGGCCAAAACCATATTTCAGGAAACTTCACAATGAACCATGTTTATGACATCACATCTCACCTGGTTTTAAATTTCATCATCAATCTGATAGCACATTTATAAATTATATTAAAGATATGCCTTACCTGTGAAATGGCACATGGTACAAAACAATCTTCTCATGAAGACTTTAAAAGTCACGTTGTATTGTCAGACAAAAACTGAAGTTTGGTCTTTGATGTCACCTCATGTGTCCAAAGTATCATAAGACAAGATACTGGTCGCTGTCTTCAAGGTTCAAGGCTCTTTATTGTCATTCGCATCACATGGTACATGAGGTGGAGCAAAATTGTGTACCCAAGGTCCCAGTTACACCCAAAAATAGTAAAAGTATAAAGTATAAAATAAACAGTATGTAATTATCTAAGATACCATACCATACAATAGAGCACTTAAAACAGCGACAAGGCCAGCCAAAGTGCTGTATATCTAAGATATACGCTAAACATTAATAATGTACAATAATATGATGTATTAAACAGCCTGAACCTCAACATGAAGTCTGATTGGCTTTAAGTTTGTGTTGAGAGCCCTCATAGCTTATATCACAACAACTTCTGGTTAAATATGTAAAAAAATAAACTTTTTAGTTATGTTTTGTATTAGCCTCGTCACCCTTCTTGAATTTTCAACTAAAAGCTTAAGAGACTGTTAGCATGAATAGCTTGAGGTTAGCTGCACTGTTGGCGATAAACGACTAGCTTAAAGACAAAAGGCAGAAAAACTAGCTAGCTAAATACCAAAAGTAGCCAAACGCTAGCAAAAACAAGAACATGCAAACGAAGAGCCAGAAGTAGTGAAACGCTTGCAAGATACAGGAAATCAGTAGCCAAGAGGTATAAGAAGAAAAACACGACTGAACTTGGAAAGCACTGGAATGCTAGCGAGAGGCTAATTAGTGCCGCCATATTAAGAAGAGTGAAGTGATGATGGTACGGTGGTCAGCATGGCTGACCTGGGTTCAATTCCCTGCCACGATGTCTCTTGGTGGTTCGGTGCCGCAGCCTTGTAAACCTGGGGCCGCTGGTTCGAGCTTAGGCTTCATCAGCAAGGGCGTCCAGTGAAAAACGCAGGGGCGATTCTAGGATCAGACCTTTAGGGGTGCTTCGCCCCCAGTACCGACAATGGCTCTTGGCATCTGGTACCCAGGCGGTCTACCTTCCGAGTACTAACCAGGACTGGCCCCACATAGTTTCCGAGATCAGACGAGATCCGACGTGTTCAGGGTGGTATGGCCGTAAACGAGGAGCTCAGTCACAAATACGACTTTTAAAGGATCAAAACAAAGTCTGAACTGATGCAACCAGAAGTTGCAACATATGTAAAAATACAAAACACACAAAACAAAGCACAACTAGCTATAAGCATTAACCTTTAATTTAACCGTTAACCTCTGACTACAAAACATTTGTAATGCTAAAATGCTAAATTCCAACGATTTTGCTGGAGAGAAAGGGGGTGGAGCTCCTGCAGGTAAGGGATGTAAAGGCAAATTGAGCTCACTGATTGATCAGTTGCTGACGAGCGTACTGGTTTGATTGACAGGTGATGTTCAGGAGCCGACTAGTGCAAAAAAAAAAAAACATAGATTTTACTGGCCCATTTAAGAGTTTCATCATTTATTCCATATTTCGGTGAATCTAAGATTTAAGAACTGAGTTTCCTTACAAAATCATAATTGTTTTTTTTGTTTTTTTCCAGGGGCGCTGAGTTAAATATTAGGGGTGCTTGAACACCCTCAAAAAGACACTAATACGGCCACTGGTAAAACGATTATCCAAACCTTTGATGAGAGTTCACTCGTGGCGACCGCTAAAGAAGGGAGCAGCCGAAAGAAGCGTACCTTTAAATACATCTCATCTCATGCTGAGATCTGGGAGGGGTCCACTTCTGCACATCTTTGCCATAAACATGTTTGTCTGTTGTACAGATGCCCTGAAGTTGAACTCTTAGCGCCGAGTAAAGTGAGGGGGCAGCTCTGCGGGCCTTTCCTTCTCTTTCAGCCTCTCTAATGATGTTGTGCCGGATCACAGCTGTTTCTCCGTGGCAGGTGTGCAAGTGGAGCCGCAGCAGACCGCGCCCGGCCCGGACTGGAGGAATGCCAAAACCAAGACGGAAAGAGAGGAGACGGGGGCACGCAGTGAGGCGCTGAAAGGATTATCCACACAAGACACTGCGTCCACAAAATGCTGGACACAATATTGGACTGAGAATTTGTCCTCAACACCTGGCCACCAGCATGAGGAGGATGTTGATGTGGGTTCCATGCCGGAGTCCCACGGCTCGACTTATCCTTCAGTGATTTCATGCAGCGTGAAGGCTAAACAATTGGACAAGAACTCTCCTGAGACACTATGTCTTAAATATGGCCGCTCTTTTAGGCAACAAGAACAAAAAAGAGCCAAATATTGTTTCCTGTGTGAAACAGCTCTTGGACAAAAGCTCGACTGGACGCGTTTAAATCAAGTGAGCGCCAAGTAACTTTTGGGGTCAGTCAAGATGGCTACCGCTGCTAATGGGCATTAGCTAACACAAAAAGGGCTAAAGTATAACACAGCCAGTTTTATAGACATGGAGCTAAAATTTGATGTACAGTAGCTGAGAGGTCCATAATGTTTTTTTTTTTTTTTTCAAGGTTTGACAAAAAATCTACAACTCTTTATTTTTCTACATAAAATGATCTAAATGTTAAAATCTGTCATGAAAGGTGGTGGGTGATATGCATTCCTTCACTCAATGGGAGACCTTTATTCATCATAAAACAAGTTTAGGGTATTAATAATCTAGTTGTGTGAATGATTATTAAGCATTCACACTATTGTGATCCTGTTTAAATTTATTGTTTCGTATTCTTCCAGTTTTCTTAAAACTATTCCGCACGTTTTTCAGCATCTTTCTTGTTCCTTAATTTTTGTGCTATTTCAACAAATCATAAATCAAAAGGTTCGGCTCTTTCAGGACAATCCTGCTGTGACTTTTGGTATTGGTGCAGCTTTAGCTTTTTGAAACATTTAGCCTTTTCTGACTCTTTTTCCTCAGAAAATTAATTGAGCTCATTTTACATCCTTCAAATCATTAGATCTGTTTACAACCTGCTCCTTTTTACATTTTGTTCTGCTTCAGCTTCTTTCAGCTACTTTCAGCTGTTTTTCAGCTGTTTTGCACTCCTTTCTGATTCTTTCTGCCAACTATATTTTGTGCTTCTTCTAACTTATTTCTGCTAATTTCAGCTTGTTATGCTCCTTTCAGCTCATTTATGCAAGTTTCAGCTTTTTCTCCTATTTCAACTACTATTTGGCTGTTTTTATGCTAATTTTAGCTTTTTCAGCTAATTCCACATTTTTTTAAAACTCATTTAAACTTTTTCAGCCTAATTCAGCAAAAATGTGCTCTTTCCACTTCCTTCTGGTAACTTGAGCTTCTTTCTGCTTTTTTAAGCTACATTTCGGCTGTTTTTCTAAATTCTGTCTTTTTTCCAGTTAATTTCCACTTGTTTGTGCCCATATCTGCTTCTTTCAGCCTAAGTGAGCAAATGTGTTCTTTCTGCTTTCTTCTGCTAATTTAAGCATGTTCTACCTTTTCAGCTAGCTTTTTTTTTTTTTTTTTTTTAGCATTTTTAGGCTAATTTCAGCTGTTTTCAGATAAATTTGAGTTTTTTTTGGTAACTTCTGCTACTTTCAGCTTAATTTCAGCCTTTCTACCAATTTATTTATTTATTTATTAACCTTTATTTAACCAGGCAAATCCCACTGAGATCACACATCTCTTTTGCAATGGAGGCCTGGATCTGAAGGCGGACTAACATGCATGTTTTTGGTCTGTGGGAGGAAACCGGAGTACTCGGAGAAAACCCACGCAAGCACGAGAAGAACATGCAAACTCCACACAGAAAGACCCCAGGTCCAACCGGTGATTGTACCCAGGACCTTCTTACTGTGAGGCAACAGTGCTAACCACTGAGCCATCGTGCTGCCATCATTTCAGCTTGCTACGCTCCTTTCAGCTTATTTCTGCTAGTTTCAGTTATTTCAGCTACAATTTAGCTGTTTTACTTTATTTTTAGCCTTTTCAGCTAATTCCACGTTCTTTTAGCTCCTTAGCTTTTTCTACTTCCTTCTGATAGTTTAAACCTCTTGCTGCCTTTTCAGCTACTTTTCAACTATTTTTGCTAGCGTCGGCTTTTTTTTTCCTACTTTCATAATTTCTGTGCTTGTTTCTGCTTATTTAAACCTAATTCAGCAAATATATGTTCTTTCTGCTTTCTTCTGCTAATTTAGGCTTATGCTTCCTTTTCATCTAAAATTAAGCATGTTTTTAAGCTACTTTCAGCTGTTTTTCAGCAAGTTCTTCAGCAATAAGCATTCACACTGGATTTTTGCAGGAAATGCAATTTCTGTAGTTCTTTTAGCCTTTTTGACCCTAATTACAGCATGAATGATGAGAAAAGTGTCTAATTTTACTGTGAATTTATTCCAAAACTGCAGTCCGACTGTGACTAAATATTTTCATCTTTAGAAAAAAAAAAAGCCATGCTTTGAAAAATCCTGCCAATCACATAATTTGTGAAGAATTATTCATAAAGGTCGAGTTTGCTAACTGCAGTGATTCTGCTGAAATCTAAAAATCTGCTCCCGGCTCGTTGCTCGGTCTGATTTCGAAGTCCGATACCTTTTGGTTCGTTCTCGTCAAATAAAAACAGCAAAAGCCTGAAAAATAAATCTTTGAAAAACGGCTTCAGGGTAGGAAGTGAGACCAGAGTCAGAGTTCTGCTCTGCCTCGACTAGCGCCTCGAGCTAATATTAAAGCCGAGGCCATACGTGGTAAATATTAGCTTTTCTCTCTGGCGTTGACAGTGTGTGCTTTTCCACACACACAAAGAACAAAGGTCTGCCGTATTGCACACCCACCTGGAAACTCAGATGGGACCGAGTGGAGGGAAACGTTCATTGATTAACAGTGGACATTTCTCATTGTGTAACCTATGATTATGAAGTTAAACGCCCCCTCGGACCTGAGGTGCGCCATTGATACCCAGAGTAAGAGACTCGTTTTACTGTAGTGGGTATAATTATAGCGCCAACAGGATCAGTTCTGTTTAGCTTTAAGTATTCAAATACTTAAACTTTCACTTCTGTGGTGTTTGGTCAGAAAATTAAAAAGGTGCTCAATGCAGACTAAAGTTTGCTAAATATATATAAAAAAATGAAGCAGTGATTGGAAAATGCAGGTATGCACTCAATGTAAACAAATTGCGGTTATCTGGATACTTGATTCAACAAACTTGAGCACAGATGTATACCAATACATCCCAATTGTCATATTTATCCTTTGGAAATTATTTAAGAAAAGGTCAACAATGGCAACAACCGTTTAAAGTCGTGTGGCCGTTTTCGTATGTAAACACACACACATGAAAGTAGGCAGCCATTCACCTGTTTTTCTTACAAATGTCCAATTTAAAGACATTAGCTAATGGTATGAAGAAGAAAATGTGCAGATGTTTCTTTTTTTTAGTTTAAGAATTTGATGATTGGTCTAAGACCTGTATCTCACTGGGCTGCAGATAGTTGGAAACATAAAATTGTGGAGAAATATGTGAATTTGCATTTGGACTCGCACCTAATTGGTAGTTAAACACACACACGCGTGTATTCATCACTAACCGTTCCATCTGAGGGTCATTCTTGCAGATGACCTGCAGTTTCCTTTGTTTCAGTTTAGTCAGTCTCAGTCATGTCTCATTTTGGTTTCAATTAATTGTTTTTTGTTTTGTCCCTTGTCGCAGAGCAATAATTGGAACTACCGTCCGTCCGTGCATGTTTTGAGCATGATGGCCTCAAAAACAAGTGCGAGGTGCTGACGTTCATTTTAGTGTGTGGTCGAATCGAGGCACAAGAAAGGCTCCTTTCAAAAACGGTTTCCACATCAGAATCCAAGATGGTTGTATGTCTGACCGTCTTGTGATCTGAAAAACTTGAAATAAAAATATTAAAAAGTAACTAACAGAACCACATTACTAACAGAACCACACTGCTAACAAAACCACGCTGCTAACAAAACCATGCTAACAGAACCACATTACTAACATAACCACATTACTAATAGAACCACGTTGCTAACAGAACCACGCTGCTAACAGAACCACATTACTAACAGAACCACGCTGCTAACAGAACCACACTGCTAACAGAACCACATTACTAACAGAACCACGATGCTAACAGAACCATGCTAACAGAACCACATTACTAACAGAACCACATTACTAACAGAACCGCATTACTAACAGAACCACGATGCTAACAGAACCATGCTAACAGAACCACATTACTAACATAACCACATTACTAATAGAACCACGTTGCTAACAAAACCACATTACTAACAGAACCACACTGCTAACAGAACCACATTACTAACAGAACATCATTACTAACAGAA
>NC_056501.1:5498617-5498960 GCF_014905685.2 Nematolebias whitei | reverse complement strand
ACCACATTACTAACAGAATCACACTGCTAACAGAACCACATTACTAACAGAACCACGCTGCTAACAGAACCACATTACTAACAGAACCACACTGCTAACAGAACCACATTACTAACAGAACCACATTACTAACAGAACCACACTGCTAACAGAACCACATTACTAACAGAACACCATTACTAATAGAATCACGCTGCTAACAGAACCACATTACTAATAGAACCACGCTACTTACAGAACCACATTACTAATAGAACCATACTGCTAACAGAACCATGCTGCTAACAGAACCACATTACTAACAAAACCGCATTACTAACAGAACACCATTACTAATAGAACT
>NC_056501.1:5460815-5498607 GCF_014905685.2 Nematolebias whitei | reverse complement strand
ACACCATTACTAATAGAACTACGCTGCTAACAGAACCACATTACTAATAGAACCACGCTGCTAACAGAACCACACTGCTAACAGAATCACGCTGCTAACAGAACCACACTACTAACAAAACCGCATTACTAACAGAACACCATTACTAATAGAACTACGCTGCTAACAGAACCACATTACTAACAGAACCACACTGCTAACAGAACCACGCTGCTAACAGAATCAGTGTTTATATAACACTATTTTATTTTAATTGCTTTTTATTATTGTTGTATATTTTTGTCTATCTCTCGAGAACGAGTCTTCGGGCCTCTATGAGACTACCTATATAAATAAAGTTTGAATAAATAAAATAAAATTATAAGTTTGTTTTAAATTGTCCAAGTTAGTGATTTTAATTTGTTTTAAATAAAGTAAGATGCCCACCTCCTCTCATTAACTTACCGGTAGCTATTTGTTAAAAAAAAACCAACTCATGATTTTATACCTTTTGCATTTTTGGATCCAGAACTATTTCATAGTTTATCTTGTCTTAGGCGAAGGCTGATGATGTCTGGGATTATATACCAGTTTAAGTTTAAGAAAATGCTTCTTGAAGTAGTAAAACGTGACCGTTCGCTCTCTAAGCAGCAGTTATGAAGCCTTGGTCCATATCCTGCCACATGCCTGCATGCATACAAACATAAATAGCTCTCCTTGTCTGCTCAGGTGTTTTACTTACCTACCTGAAATACTCTGGCTTGGGAAAACAGGGGAGGCTTAGAGTTTTTCCACCCCCCAATAAAAACATAAACTGAAATCTAAAAGTAAAACACACACTTTCCTTAACCAAAGATTTTTTTTTCTTTACATTAAATTAAACTGAGGGTGAAGCATTCATCACACAGATGTTGGCAAACAAACCCTCAGCTCGGGT
The DNA here is from genome assembly GCF_014905685.2 of Nematolebias whitei. NCBI lineage: Eukaryota > Metazoa > Chordata > Actinopteri > Cyprinodontiformes > Rivulidae > Nematolebias > Nematolebias whitei. The sequence continues at coordinate 5,497,691 of NC_056501.1, read as the reverse complement.
CAAAAGTCAGTTCCTAAAAAGCCAAACAAGCAGCAGAGGTCCTATCAGAGCGATGGTTTTTCCTCCTTTAAGCTCCTTCCACCTCCTCCTCCCTCCTCTCTCTTGGGCCTGGTGGTGTGCTTTGCCTTGGCTGACTGATAATGAGAGACACAAAAATCTTCTTATCCTTTCCTCTCCACTGAAATGAGTCACTTCCTTGCCAGGGCCTCAGCTCCTGGACTGCAGCCAGGAGATGCCCTGCTATTTACTGCCCCGTTTCCACCCCAAGGAATACATTTAAAAAAAATAATAAATAAAGGAATAATCATTTGTAGATTTACACAAAATGATCCAAAGCTTTATTAGATATTTTGCTAACAAGAAGACCAAGTTGAAATAATTAACAGAGTTTTAGAAATGAAAAAAGTTACAACTTGAGGATGACTCTCAGCTACTACCACACCATTTTTTTATTTTCGTATCTTTCAAATTGGCCGAGTGATAAATTTTCTGTTTGCTGTTGATGTTTACTCCGCCAGGGCTGCCTGTTGTCACCGATTCGGTTCATAACTTTACGGACAGAAGTTCTCGGTGCAGCCAGGGGGTGGAGGGAGTCCGGTTCTGTGGCCTCAGGATTCCATCTCTGCTCTTTGCAGATGATGTGGTCCTGTTGGCGTCATCGTGCCGTGATCTTCAGCTCTCACTGGAGCGACTCGCAGCTGGGATGAGAATCAGCACCTCCAAATCTGAGGCCATGGTCCTCAACCTGAAAAGAGTGGGATGATCTCTTCAGGTCGAGGTTCTGCCTCAAGTGGAGGAGTTCAAGTGTCGAGGTTTTGTTCACGAGTGAGGGCAGAATGGAGCATGAGGTTGACAGATGGATTGGTGCAGCATCTGCAGTATTGCGGACTCTGTGCCGGTCCGTTGTGGTGAAGAGGGAGCTGAGCTGTAAGGCAAAGCTCTCCGTTTACTGGTCGGTCTATGTTCCTACCCTCACCTGTGGTCATGAACTCTGGGTAGTGTCTGAAAGAATGAGATCGTGGGTCCAGGAGGTTGAAATGAGTTTCCTCTGCAGGGTAGCTGGACTCTCCCTTAGAGACAGGGTGAGAAGTTCAGTTATCAGGAGAGACTCAGAGTAGAACCACTGCTCCTCCACATCCAGAGGAGACAGCTGAGGAGGTTCAGACATCTGGTAAAGATTCATTCATTCAACCTTTATGTATACAGGTTAGTCCCATTGAGCCTCAGGGACTCATTTACAAGATAGACCTGAATTTTTAATGAAGAGTGATGACAACATTGGACAACAATGACAACAATGGACAATCATAAAAGATACGTACAAATAATAAAATACAAAATTAACAAGTTAAAATAAAATGGCAACCAAAATGAAAAGTCACAAAAAAACCCAGCTATATTATAAGGCGGTGTAGAAAACTAAAAACAGGAACATGTCTGCGTTGGTTCTTGCCAGGAACTTAACAGATGTTTAAAGCCACGTAGAGAGGTCAAGATCGAGAGCTTCAGATCTTTTTGCAAGATATTCCAGGAAACAGGAGCGGCGTAGGAGAAGGCCCTTCAAGGATGAAACCCTTTAGGATGCTCCCTGGGCGCCTCCCTAGGGAGGTGCATCGGGCACGTCAGACTGGGAGGAGACCCCGGGGAAGACCCAGGACACGTTGGAGAGACCATGTGTCTCGGTTGGTTTGGGAACGTCTTGGAGGCTGTGGAAAGAGATGTCTGGACCTCCATGCTCAAGATGCTGCCCCCGAGACCTGACTTCAGAACAAGAGGAAGACGATGGATGGATGGAAGTTAAAAAAAAACAAAAAAAACTTGAGGATGACTCTCAGCTACTACCACACCATATTTTATCTTAGTATCTTTCAAATTGCATATCTGTGGCAGCCATCTTGATTAGGACTCGGATCAGTCCACGGAAACATATTTTGCAAATGACCCAAACAAACGAACACGTACAGCTTTTATGAATCGGGATATTGTAAGATTCAAAAGTTAAAAAAAAGTCTGCAGCTGAGATAATTAGTAAATGTTGTTTTGTTTCTGGACAAACATTCAAGGTAGAGGGGTCAGTTCGTCTATTCACACTGTGCAACACACACACGTAGTCCTACACACAGGATCCTTGTTAAACCAAAACATTCCTTTCAGCTCAGGTTCAGGCACATCCCCCTAATAGAGGGGTTTGTGTTTTATTCATAGGCCCTTCTTTGGAAATATGGCTGCTTTATAACGATCAACCCGGCACTCACTGAGCCGTTTTTTTCTCCTCGCTGCATTGTCCCTCCACTGTTGCTTTGGAACGCAGGGGATTGTAATTTAAATGGCTTTCGAGAACTCCTAATCCACCGGAGGCACATAAGTCACACAAAGGTAGCTCGAAAAGAGCCGGTGTATCCCTGCGAGCAAAGAGGAAGTCTTAAATCTGAAGCTTGATTTAAATACCACAGCAGTGACTTGTTAAAGGGCTGATTTTGACTTGTGCGTGTATAAATGGCCCTTGATCAAGTGTGATGGACCCAGGTGGCTAAAAAAAATAAACTAATACACCGTGACAAAGGACGAGGACAAACAGGGCTTCTGTGGTTCTTTTTGCTTTTGTGCTGGCTGAAAGAGGAGGAAAGGTGTTTCCACTCCATTCAGACACGGTGTGTACACAAAAGATGGCTGCAGTGAACCGACAGAACAAATCGTAGGAAGATAAGCCTTTAATTTGGATGTATTTGGTGTTTTCCAGGGTTTTATTCTTCATGTTTTGTTGGCTTTTAACTCAAAATGTTCAGCTTGTTCAGGAGATGCGTGCAATGACTTTAATAATACTTAAAAAAAAACTGTATTCACAAATAAAAACCCTAATAAAATACACAGATCTCCGCAAATACTTCAAAAATGTTCTCGTTGAAAAAGTTTTAGCATATGTCTGCTAATACAGCTATGGCTAATGCTAATGCTGCTACTGCCAATACTAATTAGAGGAACGATAAACACTAGGTAAAAGTAGTGAAACACTAGATAATACTGCTAATGCTACTTCTAGTCTAATGCTCATTTTATTTGTAAGCAAATGTTTTGCAAAATTTAGCTAAACTTGTTACTTTTGGTCTTTAGCCAATTTCCCCTGCTTTTATGTTTTATCTGGTCATTCTAGCATTTCCTACTGTTAGCTAACCTTTTGATGATTTTAGTGAGCAATATTCCACTTTTGGGCTTTGACAGTGTTATTCTACTTTTACTACTACTTTCACAACTTTTAGCTTTAGATAGTCTTTGACTACTTTTAGCTAGTGTTTCACTACTTTTAGTTTTCGTTAGTTTCACTACTTTTAGCTTTTGTTAGCGTTTCACTAGTTTTAGCTTTAGCTAGTGTTTCACTACTTTTATCTAGTGCTTCACTACTTTTATCTAGTGCTTCACTACTTTTATCTAGTGCTTCACTACTTTTATCTAGTGCTTCACTACTTTTATCTAGTGCTTCACTACTTTTAGCTTTAGGTAATGCTTTCCTACTTTTTCAAGGGTTCAAGTTTATTTATTGTCATTTGCATCACATGTGGTACATGAGGTAGAACGAAATTGTTTACACAGGGTCCCAGTTACATCCAACAAAAGTATCAAATGTAAAAGAAAAACAGTGATAAGATATGAACTAAGAAAAATGTTAACTAAAAATACACTTAGCACTAGTAGTATAAAAACAATACGCTGAACAGCAGCACGAACATGAGTCTGTGTGATCAGATGAGCTCGCATGAACACGTCAACATGAAACAGATCAGCAGCAACATGATGTGATTTTTTTCACAATGATTATTCTGGTTAGAGATTCATGAGTCTAACAGCTTCAGGGTAGAAGATGTTCCTCAGTCTAGTGGTTCTACACTTAGTGCTCCTCAACCGCCTGATGAAGAAAGCTCATCAGAGACTCTACTTCCTCAGACGGTTGAGGCGAGCTGGTCTGGGAAGCTCAGTCCTCACCTCCTTCTACAGGTGTGCAGTGGAGAGCATCCTGTGCTCCAGCATCAGCGTGTGGCATGGAGGCTGCACAGCTGCAGAAAGAAAAGCTCTGCAGAGAGTGGTGAAGGCTGCACAGAAATCTGTCGGAATCAGTCTCCCCACCATCACAGACATCTACACCTCTAGATGCAGGAAGACGGCCACCTGCATCATGAAGGACCCCACTCACCCAGCACGCACACTTTTTGGCCCGCTCCCCTCAGGAAGGAGGTTGAGGAGCATTAAGTGTAGAACCACTAGACTGAGGAACAGCTTCTACCCTGAGGCTGTTAGACTCATGAATCTCTAACTAGAATAATCACTGTGAAAAATCACATCATGTTGCTGCTGATCTGTTTCATGTTGCTGCTGATCTGTTTCATGTTGACGTGTTCATGCGTGCACATCTGCTCACACAGACTCATGTTCATGTTTGTGCTGATGTTCGACGTAATGTTTTTATGCTGTTAGTGCTTAGTGTATATTTAGTTGATGTTTTTCTTAGTTCATATCTTAGATGTTATCACTGTTTTTCTTTTACATTTTATTGTTGGATGTAACTGGGACCCTGTGTACATAATTTTGTTCCACCACATGTACCACATGAGGTGCAAATGACAATAAAGAAACTGACTCTAACTCCTCCCTGAGGGGAGCGGGACAAGAAGTGTGTGTGCTGGGTGAGTGGGGTCCTTCATGATGCAGGTGGTCCTCTTCCTGCATCTGGAGGTGTAGATGTCTGTGATGGTGGGGAGGCTGACTCCAACATCTTCTGTGCAGCCTTCACCACTCTCTGCAAAGCTTTTCTTTCTGCAGCTGTGCAGCCTCCATGCCACACGTTGATGCTGGAGCACAGGATGCTCTCCACTACACACCTGTAGAAGGAGGTGAGGACTGAGCTTCCAGACCAGCTCGTCTCAGCCGCCTGAGGAAGTAGAGTCTCTGATGAGCTTTCTTGATCAGGTTAGTGGTGTTGTTGCTCCAGCTGAGGTTGTTGTTCAGGTGCACACCCAAGTACTTGTAGCTTTTACCTAGGGTTTTACTTCTTTCAACTTTAGCTAGTATTTCACTACTTTTTGCTAGTGTTTTACTTGAGCTCAGGTGGTTCAGACTCAGCATTAACGCTGCTTTACACAGAAGACGACAGCTTTGATCGGTCTCATTCGCATTAGATGACAGTAACTTGATCCAATAGTTATAGAAATAATCAATGCAGCTTTTTCTAAACTTTTTCCCTCCATGGTTTTATTAAGCATCAACAACTGCCTAAAAAAATACAAGTGATTGAAGAAAAACTATAATTAAAAGCATTTAAACTGTGTGAAGCCCCTATTCTGTCTGATTTCTACCATTTTCAAACTCCAACCCACCACCACGGCTCTATTACAGCACTTTCAACAGGATTATGATAAATAGTATCCTGTAATCCAAGGAGCTGTACAATGAGCCTGAGGGAGTTAAACCCAAACACAGAATATTCTCCACTAAATGTACAATAATTAAATTAATACTCTGCTAAAACTTGCGCTTGGTGCGCTGCTGTGGTGGCAGCTCTGCCAGTAAAAGTGAGCCGTTTGAGTACACACTTAAGGCCCAAGAATTACGGTCCAAGCTGCAGCTGTGAAGGCTTGCGATAGATAGTTAATGTTTAGCCAGAAAATATATAATTGCAGACTTCCTCCTAATAAACTGTTCCAGAATGCAGACCACAATCCTCCTCTTGTAATGTTGTTATTATCTTCAGGCTGCAGGGATCGACTCCCTCTCTGCCTTCTAACACAAACACACACTTACAGTAACGCTCGCAAAAACCTTTAACCATACAGGTTAAACAAACTAACTTAAAACACGCTCACTCAGTGTTTTGGACAGTGAGGGGTAACGTGAAACTGTTGGATTAAAAGTTATTTCACATTTTGCCCAGCAACTGCACACAAGCTCCGTTTTAGGAGAAAGTTGATCCCTCTTTTTGTTTAACTTCCTAAAGTTTTAATAAACTTCTATATGTGCAATGTTCTGGCAACAGAGTAAAAAAAAAAAAAAAAAGATGAATTAGCTCATAAATGCATGACTTTTTTAACACCTAAATCAAAGCACATGGGTAGATTTTTTACATAAATAGACTCAATAAAAACTGAACAAACGGACTTTATTTCTAAAAGCAGTGGGGAGAACCGCCTAAAGCAAGGAAAGGTATTACATTCAGGCATGGGTCCAACTACGAGAGTGTGTGTGGGGGGGGGGGGGATGCCTCTAATTAAGAAACGAGTCCCCCCCATAGGTGGTACAAGCATCAGGTTCTTGAGGGTGAAACGGTTGTTTTGCATTCTCCTTGTGTTTATAAATTGGAAGACGATTTCAAAGGGAACCATACCTATTCTTAATATTCAGAAAAAAAATGTTTTACTATAAACTAAACCTCCATTTTGACATACTGTAAATGCAAAGGGTGGTGATGAAGGCTGCACAGAAGTCTGTTGGAGTCAGCCTCCCCACCATCACAGACATTCACACCTCCAGATGCAGGAAGAGAGTCACCTGCATCATGAAGGACCCCACTCACCCAGCACACACACTTTTTGCCCCGCTCCCCTCAGGCAGAAGGTTGAGGAGCATTAAGTGTAGAACAACTAGACCAGTGGTTCCCAACCCAGATCCTTGAGGAACACCATCCTGTATGTTTTAGTTGTTTTCTTGCTCCAACACACCTGATTCAGTGATTTAATTACTTCCTCATGTTCTGCAGAAGTTATTCACCCATTCATTTAAATCAGATGTGCCAAAGCAGGGAAACTAAAACATGCAGGATGGTGTTCCTCAAGGACCAGTGTTGAGAACCATTGCAGTCGACTGAGGAACAGCTTCTACCCTAAAGCTGTAATCCTAACCAGACAGATCACTGTAATGCCACTTTAATTGGAGATTTGTCACTTTATCTGTGCTGCTGATTATCCATGCTGCTGATTTCTTACCCATCTGCTCACTACAGACCCATGTTCAGGCTGCTGGTTAATACACCGTATTATATGTTTGTTTAGCATGTATCTTATATCCTTGTATACTGTTTATTTTTTATACTTTATATTTTTGATCTCGAGTACACAATTCCGTTCCACCTCATGTACCCCATGTGATGCAAATGACAAAGTCTCCTTGAACCTTAAATATGCAGCACGTCACTCAGAGCTAAAATAAAAGTTTTAATTAAAGGACTCCGATTTTATTTTGAAACAAATTGTACAAAGTGTTTAAAAGGTGAAAAGTGTCACAGCTGATCTGCAGTAACCCTCAGGAAGTCTGGTGAAAAAATAAAAAACAGCCACAAATGTATTTTTGCTTGTGTTTTTATTTAGCTTTTTGTTTTATCTTGATGTCAATGAACACGATCGTTCCACACGAAGTCTGAACATCTCTTGTAAAAGTTTGAACTTTGTTCAAATTGTTTTATCTGCTCCCATAAAGTCCCAGTCAGTTTTCAACCCTTCAGCCTTCCTTTGGTGAAAAAACTGAAGTCCATTAGAAATGCATTTTCTGAGCCCATATTTAATCGTAAAAATGTATTTTTTACCTTTTTATTTTGCTTTTATCCATCTACTTTCAGTTTTTATATTAGCTCATTAGGTGATGCTCCGCTTTTATGTTTGAGGGCCGCCGATAAAAAAAAAAAAATATATAAAAATCACCGCCAGTGATGAAGAGTGGCCTCCTTCGCGGCTGTGAGTTGCTCTTGAATGCAGGTTCTCATTTTGTCCAACAAAACAGTTTTCAAGAGTTTTGTGGACTTGGAGAAGACATTTGACCGTGTTGCTCCAGGTACACTGTTGGTGTCCGTAAGTATTGGACTGGGGGCCTGTTACGGGCTGTTCGGTCCCAATACAAGTGGTGCGAGAGTTTGGTTCACGTTGCTGGTAGTAAGTCGGACCCTTCAGAGTGGGAGCTGGTCTCCACCAGGACTGCCCGTTGTCACAGATTCGGTTCATAACTTTTATGGACAGAATTTCTCGGTGCTGCCAGAGGGCGGAGGGAGTCCATCTCTACTCTTTGCAGATGATGTGGTCCTGTTGGCGTCATCGCGCCATGATCTCCAGCTCTCACTGGAGCGGTTCTCAGCCGAGTGTGAAGCAGCTGGGATGAGAATCAGCACCTCCAAATCTGGTCCATGGTCCTCAACTGGAAAAGAGTGGACTGCTCTCTTCAGATCGAGGGTGAGGTTCTGCCTCAAGCGAAGGAGTTCAAGTATCTCAGGGTTTTGTTCACGAGTGAGTGAAGAATGAAGCGTGAGATTGACAGAAGGATTAGTGCCATGTCTGAAGTATTGCGGACTCTGTGCCGGTCCGTTGTGGTGAAGAGGGAGCTGAGCTGTAAGGAGAAGCTCTCTGTTTATTGGTCGGTCTACGTTCCTCCCCTCACCTCTGGTCATGAACTCTGGTAGAGACTGAAAGAATGAGATCGTGGATCCAGGAGGTTGAAATGAGTTTCCTCTGCAGGGTAGCTGGACTCTCCCTTAGAGACAGGGTGAGAAGTTCAGTTATCAGGAGAGACTCAGTAGAACCGCTGCTCCTCCACATCGAGAGGAGCCAGCTGAGGTGATTCGGGTATCTGGTAAGGATGCTCCCTGGACGCCTCCTTAGGGAGGTGCTTCGAGCATGTCCAACTGGGAGGAGACCCTGGACACGCTGGAGAGACTATGACTCGGTTGGCCTGGGAACGCCTTGGAGTCCTCTTGTATCCACTTTGTATTACTGGGAAACTTGACTCATTCTAAATAAAGATATTGAGCTTTCATATTATTTATTGTCTACCAGAATATTGAATAAATATCTATTTAATCCATTTCACCTCATTATAAACAGTTTTACACTTTAAGCAGAATACTGAATTGAGAAAGTTGATTTATTATTTCTATTAGATTTACAAAAATAAGAAAATGGCACCAACGTGTTGTGTGGCCATGACCTTTAAAGTCAGAGGAACTAAATTGGTGCAAATACTGTTTGATAGTAAGGCTAATTTCTTGAAAATAGATCATGTTATCCATCTTCACGCATCATAGATTTAGATTATATTTTCATCTCAGCGCTTAAAAGGAACAACTGATCTGGTTTTCACCTCGTCTGTAATCTTTAAAACACGACTTTTCGTTGTACTTTGCTCCAGATGAGATTACAGAAGGACAACCGAGGACAAAAGCCTGCGGGAGACCAAGATGTCGTCAACACCGTGGAAGGAAAAACACGAGCACGCCGGCTAAGATTTTCACAGCAGCAGGAAATTTCACACATACCAGCCAAGCCGCAACAGGTGAGCGCCGTCACTAAAGGTCAGCAGCGGAGCCAGTGATGCGTAACGTTTTTTGTACTTTTACACACAACGGAGTTAAAACTAAAATGTCTTTAATTTTGTTTTTATTCATGCTGCCTGTGAAAACCATTTTAATATCGCGACAAATCATTAAGCCCCATTTTGTGGCGAAAGCTCTTCAGAACGCTGAAGAATTTCTGCTTTTAGATTTCACTGGGAGGGAATAAAGTATAAAACAGTATCTGGTTAGCGTTTTCATTCTTACCACAAAGCAACGCTAAACGTCTCCTTTGGGGCTGAGGTTGGCTGACGTAGCTTGCGTTCATGATTGCAGCTTAAAAACGTCTATTTAAAAGCCCATTTGGGGTGGAAATATTTCATACTGTAGTATTTTTACATTTTACATGGACAGTTATGTCATGTTGGAGCGAGCGTTGCAGCTGGGTTCTTCATTTTCCTCTGAGACGTGGTTTCTGCATTTGCTTTGCTGTAATAAGGCCGAGCATTTGTCTCAAAGTTTGCACAATTTAATGCATAAAGAAACTGATTACTGAAACTTAAACAATACTGGACACCACGCAGGTTTCAATTAATTTAAAATGCTAGAACTGGTTGTCAGTGAAGATTACCAAAGCAATAAAATGCTTTGTTTTTAATAAAACATCAGAAAATTACAGTCTGGGAAAAATTCCAGTAGTTTGTGCTTTGCTACCATTAAACAAACAAACAAACAAAAAACAGGTGTTTAAACAAAAAACTAAATTGAGCTTTAAGCAAGGACAGCACGTCCTTTCAGAAATTAATTTTGTTCTACTAATGAACCGTCGCTGCTCATCAGTTCTGTCAAACGTCAAGCCACCTCCGTTCGCCTGAGTCAATGCAGAGGTAGTCATAGAGCTGAGTTGGTGTGTATGCATGATGTTTTAGGTGGTGCACACTGCTCTACCCAGTGACTCCTGAATGTCTCTGGACAATCACGAGGTTCTAAGTTGTCTTGCATGAGCTGTTGAAGGACGGCACGGTGGCGCAGTTGGTAGAGCTGCCGCCTCTCTGCAAGATTTCCAGTTCAAATCCCAGCCTGAGGCCTTTCTGGGTGGAGTTTGCATGTTCTCTCCGTGCATGTGTGGGTTTTCTCCGGGTACTCCAGTTTCCTCCCACAGACCAAAAACATGCACGTTAGTCTGGTTGGTAACTCTAAATTGTCCCTAGGTGAGAGAGAGTGGTTGTCTCTATGTGTCCCTGTGAGGGACTGGAGACCTGTCCAGGGTGTCCCCCCTCCTTTCGCACAGTGATGGCTGGATACACCAGTGACCCCCGTGACCCGAAAAGGAAGACGTTGGTAAAGATAATGAGGAAAAACTCTCCGGTCACTTGAATTTTAATAAAAAAATGGTTCAACAGTTTTCTCTTTGGAGTAGTTGTGGACGTCTCAAACCCTTCGAGTTAGCAGCAGTGGACGTAAACCTGTCTCTTAAAAGTGAGAGCTGTGTGTCGACCGTGGCACAGAAACTCCTTTGACAGAAAACAGGGCTAAACAACGCAGCCACGTGTCTCACTGGTCGCAAACCCTCCGAATTCTGTGAGATTGCAACTGAAAATCTGCCCATTTTCCCACAATTCCAAGTCACCAGCGTCTCAAACAGTCACGACTCAGTAAAATACTCTCTTGGGCTAGACGCTTAAAAAAGAAATCTGTCATCAACATGTAAGAACACTGTAAGTACTTTGAACAGTAAAGGCATATTAGTGGAACAAAATTAGAATTTTGTGAATAGATATTACAATATTTTGCCTTTAGATATGCCTCTTAGTAAATGCAGAGGTAGTCACAGAGCTGAGTGGGTGTGTGGGTGTATGGCACTGCTCTGTCCTCCAAATCTAGTTCTTTAAAAGTAAAAAATAAAAAGCATCAGCCACTACATTAAAACCAAAGTGTGAAAATAGCATTAAGTAATATTCATATCAACGACATGATGCAGATTTTCCCACCTGATAATTCAGAAATGCTCATTTTAACTAATTGTCAAAATGTAGCTGACAAAGTGTTTGTATTAGCAGACCTGACTTTTTATCAAATCGTAGCAAACGTTCTGACAAGACAAGCCAACATCATCAACACATGCACAGACTGACACGTCACAAACCAGGTTATTAAACAAATATGGCCAAGGCTTCAGCTTGAAGAGAAGGAATAAACTAAATGTATGTATGTCCTGATCTAAGCATCAATGCTTCAAGTCATTTAAGAAAAACAGGCAGAGATGGTAAATTCAACCTGATGGCTTCTGATGCCAAAGTCAAACTTCCACAGGAGAAGTAAGATCTTTGAAGAGGAGCACTTTTATTGTCATGCTGACAATAGCACGCTGGCATCCCACAAAATACTGAATCAATGCAGCAGCAGTGGGATGTACTCCCCCCCCCCCCCAACCCTTATCCCAACCACCTTGCTGCCCGCAACACCGCTCCTTCCATGAGCCCATCGAAAAATGCGGGTGTGAAGTAGGGATGGGGCCGATCCGATATCGGCCTCTGATACCAGCATAATTTACATACATTTGATTTCAACAGAGCAGATTGTTGGGTGGTAATTGCTGTCATCCAAGTTAGGCTTTTTCTTTGCTTGTTCTTTCCATTCCTGTCTTTTTTTATTTATTTTATTATTCCAATCACAGTTTGATTGATAGGACGTGTTATTCTAAAAATGATCAGAACAGGTTGGGATCACCCAAAAGGCTGGCGATAGTGTTTTTGCTTGTGTCTGTGTGTGCTTGCGTGCATTTGTCCATCTAGTAGCAAAACATCTCATGAACCAGTGGATAGATTTTGACAAAACTCAGAGTAATAATTTGATGTGCATCTACAACTGATTAGCTTTTGAATTCAATTCAACATGGCCGACACGGCCAACTCAACTTGGATCTTTTTTTTTTTTAAATAGCTTTAACATGAACGATTTTGCAGATATTGACCTAAATAATGGTGTGGAGAGTCATCAACACATACTCCAAAGCACCAACACCGTGTGACACCTGGGAGTACCGGCACGTAAACTCGGTCAAATTAGCTACAACTCATCATTTCTCAACATCAGACGATCTTGGTCTAAAACTGCGGCATGCACGGCAGCAGCCATATGCATTCTTGTAAGAAGCACTGGGTAGTTAATTGTTTTTTGAGCTGGTCCTGTGATAGACCGACTGCACAGGGTGTACCCCACTTCCAGACCAGCAACACTTGAGATTAGCTCCACAACCCTGAACAGATTAAGTAGGTTAGGAAATGACAGATAAGGATTTTCCATGTTTGTTTTTCAGCTGGCAACAAGTTATTTAACCCCAACTGGTGCAACGAGTTGCTTCTCTTTTCTTAAACAACCATGTTGAAAGACACATCATGTGGTCGTGGAAAAGATGTCAGTCTGTTTGAGAAGGGTCAAATCATTGGCATCAAGTAGTTAAAACATCTAAGGAGATTGCAGAAACTACTAAAATTGGGTTAAGAACTGTCCAACGCATTCTTAAAAACTGGAAGGATAGTGGGGACCCATCGTCTTCGAGGAAGAAATGTGGCCGGAAAAATAATCCTGAATGATTGTGATCAGCGATCACTTAAATCAAATGAAATCAAATCGAAGAAAAACAACAGCAGCACTCAGGGCTATGTTTAATAGTGAAAGTAAGAACATTTCCACATGCACAATGGGAAGGAACTCAAGGGATTGGGACTGAACAGCTGTGTAGCCTTAAGAAAACCACTAATCAGTGAGGTTAACCGGAAAAAAGGCTTCAGTTTGCTAGGGAGCATAAAGATTGGACTCTGGAGCAATGGAAGAAGGTCATGTGGTCTGATGAGTCCAGATTGACCCTGTTCCAGAGTGATGGGTGCATCAGGGTAAGAAGAAAGGCAGGTGAAGTGATGCACCCATCATGCCTAGTGCCTAGTGATCAATGCAAGATCTTGGTGAAAAATGAATGCAACACTGGATGGAAATGGATCTTGTGACATGGCAGAAGCTTATCGAAACAATGCCACGGAGAATGCATGATGTAATCAAAGTTAAAGGCGGTCCAACAAAATATTAGTGTGTGACCTGTTTTTTTTTGGTGGTGACTTTTTTTTTGGCCAGGTAGTGTTTATCCCTTTTTTTTTTAATAGAAAATATGACTTGATTTGTAAAAAATTATGTGGTTAGTGAATCAGAAAATTAATGTCCACACCACTAATATTTTTGCTCAGGACCTGCTACTGGTTGTAAACAATTCAGTTTATTTATACAACACCAAGTCACAACAGAAGTCATCTCAGGGCACTGAACAGAAACATTCATATATAAAAATTCAATGAATTAGTAACATTACGTATTTAAGGCAGGGTAGCATGGCTGTGCTTTCTAACAGACTCGGTCAGCGGATCCTCAGCTGAGCAGTTGAGGCCAAATGAGAGCCAAAAAGAGCTCCCCCATTTTTCCACATTAACACATCCACAAAGTTCTGACCAATCACACACTATTTGGTGAATATTCTGCCAGGGGTCAAACACAGAACGGGTTCTTGGAGGCGGTGCAAGAACAAAAAGACGTAATTTACGTCACGCAACAGAGTCTTTGAGAACAAAGTTCGGCACTTCGAGTATAAATCCACCTTTGCTCTTCTCTCACATGAAAAAGAAATTATATTTTCCAACTGTCCTGAATCTAATAACCACAAGCATTTAACTGAAAACAATATTTTTGCATTGATTATATATATATATATATATATATATATATATATAAATAAACCAACAAGTTTGACAATAGTCACGCCTCACTGGATGACAAAAGTGAATAGTTTGCATTCAGCTAAGACTTAAGATTGATCAAACGGAGTGATTTTCTTAGTTGGATTAATTATGGGCGTAGATTCTTGGCTTCCTTAATTCCATAGAGAAAAATTAATCCAATAATTCATGACAGTTTTGTTTTCATTTCATTGTTTATTGGCAATGTTCAAATGCATAATTCACTTTTGCCCAAGTCTTCTTTTAAAACTACAAGTGTGGACGTGTGGTTTTAAAATAATCTCTTGAGGTTTGACATGCACGTGGCCAAACAAACTGTTCTTTCTCACATGCGTCCAACCACTGCAGTCCTATCATACAGTGGAAGTAATTGGTGGCTGTGCTAATTGCTACAGACCTCCAAAGCAACAACAGCAACATGGCCTCACAACCACATGAAATCATCTTATCCCACCATCAGCTTGTAGAAAAACAACTTCATCCTTCAAGCCATCTCACAACCCTCATCCCATCCACCAAAAGTGAAAAGTGACTCTCATTCTGAAGTATGACCTAATTATTACTGAACACCAACACTGGAGCCAAAAAGAGAGGTCAAGACTGAGTCGCATGACTTTTGTTTTTATCCGGTCGGTGTTATTGGATAAGGATAACTCAAACTGTTCCAAATGTGCTGTCAGTCTCAGTGATTTGATGTTCAGATTGGCTCAACTTGCCAATAAGAGTAAAAATTTACCCTATTTGGACATAGAAGGAGAAAAGAAGCTTTCTGGTTTCCATTTAGAACCTGTATTGAGTCATACAACTTTTTTTCCTCATTTAAAAACATTCAGTTATGGAAAAAAAAGGGCAACACTTTACAATAAGGTACATAAAATTTGATTAAGTACTAGGGAACGCCTCAGGAACAAATAAGGAACGAATCAGGAGCTAATGGGTAGTTAACCAGTACTTACTGGGGAACACACAGCCATGCCTTACTGGTTAGCTACCTGGGAAACGAAGAGGAAGTAATCAGGAACTAATGGGTAGTTACCATGGAAACCAAAGAGGAATGCATCAGGAGCTAATAGGTAGTTGACCAGTACTTAGAACCCACATGGAGATTTTCTCTTCTGTTTCTGTGGTAACAAACCAGTAGTCCCCTAATAAGGCTAGTCTGTGTGTTCCCAAGCAAGTACTAGTTATTTACCCATTAGCTCCTGATTCGTTCCTCTTTGGTTTCCTTGGTATCTATCCATTAGTTCTTGATTAGTTCCTCTTCATTTATAAGGTAACTAACCAGTAGTCCCCTAATAAGGTTTGGCTGTGTGTTCCCCAGTAAGTACTGGTTAACTACCCATTAGCCCCTGTGAGGTGTTCCCCAGTAGTTAATCAAATTTTGTGTATCTTATTGTAAAGTGTTACCAAAAATTACTCACCGTCTGTGAGCAGCAGTATGGTTTCATGCCAAGAAAGAGCACCACAGACGCCATCTTTGCTTTGAGGATGCTGATGGAGAAGTGCAGAGAGGGTCAGAAAGAACTTGATTGTGTCTTTGTGGATTTAGAAAAAGCATCTGACAGAGTGCCGAGGAAGGAGGTGTGGTAATGCATGAGGAAATCTGGAGTGGCAGAAAAGTATGTTAGACTGGTACAGGACATGTATGAGGACAGCAGGACCATGGTGAGATGTGCTGTAGGAGTGACAGATAGCTTCAAGGTGGAGGTGGGCGTGCAACAAGGATCGGCTCTGAGCCCCTTCTTGTTTGCTCTGGTGATGGACCGACTAACTGATGAGGTCAGGCAAGAATCCCCATGAACGATGATGTTTGCAGATGACATTGTGATCAGTGGTGAGAACAGGGAACAGGTGGAAGAGACTTTGAGAAGTGGAGGTATGCACTTGAAAGAAGAGGAATGAAAGTCAGCCGTAGTAAGACAGAGTACATGTGTGTGAATGAGAGGGAGGAGGTGGAACAGTGAGGCTACAAGGAGCAGAGGTCACAAAGGTGCAGGATTTCAAGTACTTGGGGTCCACTGTCCAGGAAAATGGGGAACGTGGTTAAGAAGTGAAAAAGAGAGTCCAGGGAGGATGGAGTGGATGGAGAAAAGTTTCAGGAGTGATTTGTGACAAAAGGGTTTCAGCAAAGGTCAAAGGAAAAGTTTACAAGACATTGGTGAGACCAGCTATGTTGTATGGTCTGGAGACAGAGACATGGACAAAAAGACAGGAGACAGAACTGGAAGTGGCAGAAATGAAAATGCAAAAGTTCTCCTTAGGAGTGACAATGCTGGATAAGATTAGGAATGAGATCATCAGAGGTACAGCACAGGTTGAACAACTGGGAGATAAAGTTAGGGAGTCCAGACTGAGATGGCTTGGACATGTCCAGAGGAGGGACCATGGGTATATTGGTAGAAGGATGTTAGAAATGCAGCTGCCAGGAAAAAAGACAGAGGAGATATATGGATGCAGTTAGAGAGGACATGGAGGTAGTTGGAGTGAGGACAGAGGACAGAGTGAGGTGGAGGAGGATGACTCGCTGTGGTGACCCCTGAAAAGGGAAAAGCTGAAAGAAGAAGAAAAAGATTGTAAAGTGTTACCAAAATTGTTCGCTGCATGTTCAATGCAGTTGAAAAACAATGTTTATTTATTCTAAGGTATACTTTGCTGGTTGAAAACTGGTATTTATCAGAAATTAGTTACTCATTCAAAGTTCTGTGTTGTTTGTGTGAAAAGTTAAAGGTTCTCATTATGATGTCTTGAACACTGGTAAAAATAAAACATACATCATAAACAAGCATAGATGGTTATTGTGTTCTTAAGTTAAACATTTGTAATCTAAAATTGTCAATGGTTGCCATCTATGGCGTTCATCTAAGGAAACAGACAAAGTGACTGATAAAAGGTCAACGGCGACACCCATGGAAGAGTCATTTAAAATGGAGAAGTCCAACAATTCTGAAGTGTTGGTATTTAGGCTCAGATTTGTTGAGTTCAATATGCAGATAAAGAGAAAAGTTAGGTTGAAACATTAAACTTGCCGGTCTAGAAGTTTCCCATTTTAAATACTAAGCTCTGTTTTTATGGCGCTCCACCGCCCAACTTTATCCTCAATATTTATTCCTGACACATCTTTTACTCTCTCCGTTTTCCATTTAGTGCAAGATTCACTCATATTTCCTCCTAAAAGTCTCAGATTCTATGCTTGTCTGAGTCTGCCATATGTGTTTACAGATTACAGTCAGCCAAAGTAGGTCAATGACTCATCAGTGAAAACTGGGATTCATCCGTGAATAGAACACCTCTCCAACATGCTATACACCATTTAATGTGAGCATCTGCCCACTCAAGTCGGTTATGACGACACACTGCAGTGAGGTGGAGACTTCGATGAGGATGACAAGTCTCAGATAATCTTGGAGGTGAAGATGCTGGATGTGGAGGTCTTGGGCTGGTATGGATACACGTGGCCTGCTCTTCTGAGGCCGGTTGGGTGTTCTGCCATATTCTCTGAAACGCCTTCAGAGATGGCTTATGGTCGAGAAATTAACATTCTTTTCACAGGCAACAGAGCTGGTGGATATTCCTGCAGTCAGCATGCCATCTGCATGCTCCCTCAAAATCTGCAACATCTGTGGCATTGTGCTGTGATAAAACTGCACATTTTAGAGTGGCCTTTTATTGTGGTCAGCCTAAGACACACCTGTGCTATAATCACGCTGTCCAATCAGGATCTTGATATGCCACACGTGTGAGGTGGATGGATTATCTTGGCAAAGGAGAAGTGCTCACTAATATACAGTATCCATCCATCCATTTTCTTCTGCTTGTCTGGGGTCAAGTTGCAGGGTAGCAGCCTAAGTAGGGAGGCCCAGACTTCCCTCTCCCCAGCCACTTGGTCCAGCTCCTCCGGGGGAATCCCGAGGCGTTCTCAGGCCAGCCGAGAAACATAGTCCCTCCAGCATGTCCTGGGTCTTCCTCTGGGTCTCCTCCCAGTGGGACGTGTCCGGAACACCTCACCAGGGAGGCGTCCAGGAGGCATCCTAAACAGATACCCGAGCCACCTCAACTGGCTCCTCTCGACGTGGAGAAGCAGCGGCTCTACTCTGAGTCTCTCCCGGATGATCGAGCTTCTCACCCTGTCTCTAAGGAAGAGCCCAGACACCCTGCGGAGAAAACTCATTTCGGCCGCTTATATCCGAGATCTCGTTCTTTCGATCACAACTCAAAGCTCTTGATGAGGGTAGGAATGTAGATCGATCGGTAAATTGAGAGCTTCGTCTTTTGACTCAGCTCTCTCTTCACCATGACAGACCTGTACAGCGCCCGCTTCACTGCAGACGCTGCACCTATCCGCCTATCGATCTCGCGTTCCATTTTTCCCTCATTTGTGAACAAGACCCCAAGATACTTGAACTCCTCCACTTGGGGTAGGACCTCCTCCCTGACCCGGAGAGGGCACTCTACCCTTTTCCGGCTCAAGACCATGGCCTCAGATTTGGAGGAACTGATCTTTATCCCGGCCGTGTCGCACTCGGCTGCAAACCGCTCCAGTGAAAACTGTAGATCACGATCTGATGATGCCAACAGGACCACATCATCTGCAAAAAGCAGAGACGCAATCCTAAGGCCACCAAAACGGATCCCCAAAACATAATAATATGTACATAATATGTACATAATGTACAGTAGATTTACACAATTTTGCAAACAATATTTGAGAGCGAAAAACAGTTTGCATTCATAGAAAAATCTTTGAGTTCAGCTCAAGAAAAATGGGAGCAAAAACAAAAATGTTGCCTTTATACATTTGTTCAGTGTGCCTCCATGTCTTCTCTAACAACATCCATGTATCACCTCTGTCTTTTCCTGGCAGCTGAATTTCTAACATCCTTTTACCAGTATATCCACTGTCCCTCCTCTGGACATGTCCAAACCACTGTCCCTCCTCTGGACATGTCCAAACCATCTCAGTGTGTCCTCTCTAACTTCATCTCCCAGTTGTTCGACCTGTGCTGTACCTCTGATGATCTTATTCCTAATCTTATCCGTCCTTGTCACTTCTAAGAAGAACCTCAACATCTTCATTTCTGCCACTTCCAGTTCTGTCTCCTGTCTTTTTGTCCATGTCTCTGTCTCCAGACCAAACAACACAGCTGGTCTCACAAACGGTTTCATTTGATAAAGTTCAGGTAGACATCTACCACTGTAGATGTCCACAGTGTCCACAGTGTCTGTGTGGCAGCTCTTCACGCAGAGGGTTGTGGTAACTCGGTGGTCTATGATTGTATCAGGAAGGACAAAAAACAATTACCAGATCCTTGTGCAAGATCACTTGCTGTGGCAGCCCCTGAAGAAGGGATCAGCCGAAAAGGAAATAATAATAGTGATAAGAATAATAGATGTGCTAAAGTTTCAGTCTTCCTTTGGTGAGTTTATTTTTTATTTAGATTATTTTCATGTGAATAAAGTTCTCTTTAAAGCTCAGTGAAGGACCAGCAGGTGGCAGCGTGCAGGCTCCAGAACCTTTGGTGCCATTTGGCAGGACCCCTCCAACAGTGGCTTACCAGCAGAGACGGGATGAAAGTTTTGGCTTAGTGCTGATCGCCGGTAAAGATGCACAGCTGCCCTCCAAATGGTCCGTTCTGCACATGAAACCTGCAGCTCCTTTGTTGAAGCACGAGGCTTTTAAGTAAAAAAAAAAAAAAAAAGAAGTCGACCAAATTTCTTTCATCTGTTGATCAAAACCACGGTGGGCCTGCGATGTGAGACTTGGTTTAGTTTTAAGGGGTTTTATGGCTGAAGGTGGACTTCTGCTAACACATTCCACGTCCCTTTTAATTGGCTTTAACTGGAGATCGATTAAACCAGTTCACAGTCTTCACTAAAATGTATTTTCTTATTCAACAGGAGATGATGCAGATCTGTTACCATCGTGGAAAAACAAATTTATGCAAAAAAGCAGTTTTTATTTATTTATTTAAATGCATTAAAAAGGCAGAGGAACAGAACGATGACCGTGTAGACGAATTAGACACATGGCGTTTGTATTGAGAAATAAACAGGCTGGACTTTTTCCTCTCTCTTGCTGACATGAGATACCATCTGCAGGATGGAGAAAGAAAGTAGAGGCAACTGGCTGTGTACGTGCACACAAACAGTCTCGCGGTTTACGTCCCATAGTCCCCGCACACTGGACTTTTTAAAAGAGAGGCCTGAAGCTCAGAATATTTCCTCAGGTCCATGTGCTCCACTGCCAGCCTAGCAAAGTAGTTAAATCAAATGACTGGAAAGTGCACTTTGAACTCAGCCTGGGGCTAAGGTCCCATTCAAGCAGAAATGTAAAAGTTCCTGTCCCCGACGGGGCCCCCCTGTTCAGGGGTGTCCCCATAAAGAGACTTATAGCTGGTTACAGGGGCTCTGAAAGAAGCCCAACAAGCCTCGACCAGCATTATTTCCTAACGGCCTCTTTGTTTGGTGAAGTCTTTTTTTCTGGCGTGGTTCCTATTGCATCGCTTGATATCCCATTCTGAAAACAACCCACCCCCCGTCCAAACACCCCCCTATCAACAACCAGGATAGCATGTGTTGCTCTGAGCTGCAAGCACAGGCTTCTGGCCTTCGTGTTTGCCGTTACAAGCAAGTCAACGCTGTAAAATATGGAAGCAGTGTGAGCTGAGCGCTGAGTGATGGCTGACATTTGCTGAAGAGGCTAAAACTGAGAAATTAAACCAGCAGAACAGAGGCTGGAATTGCAAGAAAGTGCTAAAATTAGCAAAAGACAGTGGAAGCAAAACAATTGCTAAAAGCTAAAATAAGCACAACTGATGCTGAACTAGCAAAAAAAGTTAAAATTGGCAAAACTAAAATAAGGCTAAAATGTTTCCATTTAGTGGCAAGATGCTATCTAAAAGCTAAAAGTAGCAGAACTGCAGCTAAAAGTGGCCAAACGACATCCAGAAGTAGCTTAAGAATGTACAAGCCAGCATACTAAAGCAGATTTTAATTACTTAGTTTTAAAATGAATTAAAATATTTTTGGCATTTTATTTTTAAATAAAGTTAAATATTTTCAAAAAGTATTCAGGTCATAGCTTCAAGTTCTTGGTCGATTTAAATGTTTTGATGTATCGACTGTCAAAGTAATACATAGTATCTGGAATTAGTTTGATTGCAAACAATGTACAAAAAGAAACTCCATCTTTTACTCATCTGGGGCCTGGTTGCCGAGGCAACAGGTCCAGGAGAGAAATCCAGATCTTCCTCTCCCCAGATACATACACTAACTTCTCTTTAAGGTGTTCTTTGTTAGGAACTTTTTGCTCAAAGTTTATGGATGTTTCTAACAACTATGTCTGAGAATGATAACTCTGCCCATGAATCATATGTTTGGGTTAGCAGAGAGGAGCTGGGTGAAGCAGCTGTTGCAGCTGTCGCTCCAAGGACACCTGTGAGCTCGGCTGAACTGATAAGTGTATAAAAACAAGCTGCACACACGGCCTGTGGCAGATTCTTGTGACTGGTCTTCATGCGTGTACGTCCTGTATTTCTGTGTAACCTGTCCTGAAAATCTGTCCTTGCAAGTAAAAAACGATTAAAATTTTCTGTCGTTAAGTGTGGCTCTTTTTGAGTAAGTGAGATAAAACAAGAACATTTTTCTCCAACATTCCTAAGCCACAGAGGATATATAATCCTTCCACCGTGTTCTAGGTCTGCCCCTGTGTCTCTTTGCAGTAGGATGTGCTGGAAAAACCACCAAATGGAGGCATGCTAATCACATGCACCACCTCAATTGACTCTTCAGTGCAGAGGAGCAGCAACTTTTCCCAGGATGACAGAGCTCCTCTGCCTGGCTCCCCCATGAAGGAAGCTCATTTCAACTGCTTGGATCCATGATCTCCTTCTTTCACTCATGATTCAAACCTCATGACCACAAGTGACGGCTGGAACACAGTCTTGCCTTTCGAATCAACTCTTCCTTCACCACAGCTGACCGAAGCAACACCCTCATTACTGAGGACGAGGCCCAGATCTGTCAACCCATCTCCTGCTCCATCCTACCATCACTCAGGACAAGTCGCCCAGATCCACGAACTCCTGAGGCAAAGACTCCTCCCTGAGGACAAATGATATAAAATTATCCTCAACTACTAAACAAATTACGCTACAAAGAATACAGTAATCATCTATATTCACTCAGCTTTATTCCACATCTTGTTTTTCTGAGCAGAAAGGACTTGGATGTTGGCCCAAGTCATCTGAAGTAAATGAGCCATGGGGTTGAAACCGGTTGGCGTGGTTCGGCATGTCAGTCACAGTCCACGAGCAGAGCACAGTAGCACCTTTCCATGTTGCCTGTCAGCAGCTACATTAAGCCATTACACAAGTGTGGAAATCACCCCTGTGGCTGGCCCACACCGGCACACATCCGCTCAGGGATACGTACCATAATTATTCCCCCACTTCATACCCATCTCCCCTGGCAACTGCAATCATTCAGCCGAAATAGCTCGGACTAATTCATTACTTCGGTGGAGGGAAGTCGGCTGCCTGTAATGACACCAATTGGCCTGACCTAAATGCTGTAATAGGACCTCTCGGTACTCTGGCAAGGAAATGGCTGCAATTGACTCTCTTCCACTTCCTAGCAACCAAAGCTCTTGCCTACAATTTAAAGGGTTTGTGGGGGTGGGGGGGTGCTTTACGTTACCTGTGCCCCACAGCTTGAAATGCAGTCTAATGAGGGCAAAATTGTACAAATTAACCAGACTCCGGTTGTAGGCAACAAACATAAAAGTGGAAGCATGTGTGTTAGATGGGTTTTCTAGTTAATACAGTGGCTGTCTAATGGCTAGATTAAGGTCGACCGGAATTTGCCTGGTTGCACAATCAGGAAAGACCAGAGGGGAGACAAACATGAGCTAAATGTCTGGTCCATACTGGACACAGAGAGGAGGAGGATGATGAAGACAAGCACAGGGAGTTTCACGCTGAAGCTCCAAACACTGCAGATTTGGGTCAAATAATAAAAATAGTTTTTATGATACACAATGTAAGTGTCGTATAGATGCTGCTTCACACTGAACAATGCAAAGACAGGAAGGACATTAAGGAGGATGAAGTGCCCTGAACAGACAAAGTTGAATTAATGTATCTGAAAATACAAAGTCAGCACATGCAGAGGGGAAATGTCCCTTCTTTTAGGCTGGAATATTTCCAAGAATCACCTTATCTACAGAAACAAACACAACCTCATTGCCTTATTTGTTCCTCTAGACCGAACCAGAGCGGATTTATGGTACTCATGTGGAGAGAGAAATGTTTTTTCCAGTGACAGAATGAGGTTCGCCCTAAAATAATTCACCAACTTTGAAGAAGATTTGAAAAGCAGAGAGTTTGTACCTAAAGGCAGAGCCACGGTGGTTAAAAGTAAACCAGCAGCTCCATCCAAACAGTTTCTGCTCAGCGTCGTCTCAAGAAACTCAGGTCGGCCTCCATTTTTACTCTGGATCAAATCTCTGCTCTCTTATTGGTTGGCTCCGAATAAAAGCAGCGTTTCTTTCTACGCTCTCATCTGTTGGAAAGTAAACCTGCAGGATGAGGTATTTATCCAGGCGTCCTATCCGTCTGGAGATAAATTCATCTGGATGGTCTTCAGTCAGAGAGGAGCTCGATTGGGCCAGAAGAACGTTCCAGGGGTGGACTGGTGAGCAGATGGAAGTTCTTCTTGCTGTAGTCCAGGTGGAGGTTTAGTTGGGACAGAGATAAATCATTTTATTTCTCTACATTTTTATTTGGAAGATGCTAAACTGATTATTTGTCTCTTTCTGGTTTTACGTGAGACGGTCAACCAATCGGGTGATGCCAAATTACAATTGCTGCAAAAACAATTTTGTTTACTCAAGGGGTCATTTTTAAAAGTAATAACTTCTGTTTAAATCTAGGAGCATGACTTCAAATCACCTTTGAGCCCAGTTTGTATTCCCATGGCTGGAAACTTTCTCCAAGCTGCTCCCGAGTTGTTGAAAGATGTCTGGAAAGGACCGGAAAGCGTGAAAAGCATGGAATCAATTTCTTGTCCGTTCTGAAATCATCAACAGGTGGAACCAAACTGGAAACACATCAGTGGGAAGACGGAGCCCCCAAATCAGGCCGCCTGCTGACGGATAAAAACCACGACCCGCTTTCTGTGGCCTCGTGAACCCAATCAGTCGACTTTGCAGGACGGCGATGGCCGTTCAGAGTTCAGCTGACGTTCAAGACAAATGTGGGTGAACGTGAGAAAAATGTTGGGAGGCTCCATTTCAAAAGAACCCAAACTTCCTGAATGTGATGCGTTTCCTGTGGCGACAGGAAGTTGTCAGTGTTCTCCATGAACCAATAGGCTTTAAGTTAGAAAAACTTCATGCATGTATAAAGTTTTTATGTTTTATGAACAAATGAGCTGCGATTTCTAAAAACTTCAACACGGCTGAATTAAAATCACATAAGTTGGGATTTTTTAAATATCTGTGCTGGAGTACGGGCGGCACGGTGGCGCAGTTGGTAGAGCTGCTGCCTCTCAGCCAAAAGGTCGCCAGTTCAAATCCCAGTCCGGGGGCCTTTCTGGGTGGAGTTTGCACGTTCTCTCCGTGCTGCTGGGTTTTCTCCGGGTACAGTAGTCCCAGGATTACAGTAAGTTGTATATTATTTTATTATATGAAAAGGTGTTTTAAACCTTCCCACACTCGTGCAATATTTGGTCTCTCTTGTATAAACGAGTCCCCGAGGCTCAATGAGATTAACCTGCATAAATAAAGGTTGAATTATATACAATGTTTCTAAACTAAACACACTAACAGCACAGAATGTCATGTTACCCTCTGTGCCTTCGCTGCTCTCAGCCACCTGCAAGTGCTCTTGGCCACGCCCACTTCGCTCTGCACAAACAGCTGATCAGCTGCAGCAGGAAGCTTATCCTGCACTATGGACTGCACAAATGTGCAGGAGGAGCTAAATATTTTTAAATAATTTATTTAAAATAAAATTTCTTTGCCGAGCATGCGGCTCATCCATCAATCAGCCAATTGACATGTCCAATCTTATTAAAAAAAACAACAACTGATAGAGCGAGTCCTCGATGAACCGCGAAGTAGCGAGGGACTACTGTACTCCAGTTTCCTCCCACAGACCAACAACATGCATGTTAGGCTGATTGGTAACGCTAAATTGTTCCTAGGTGAGAGAGAGAGTGAATGGTTGTTTGTCTCATTTGTCTCTACGTGTCTCTGTGATGGACTGGAGACATGTCCAGGGTGTCCACCGCCTCTCACAGTGACAGCTGGATATGGACACCGGTGATCCAAAAAGGAAGAAGCAGATAAAGATGATGGATGGATACTGAAGTAAAGTTTACAAAATAATTATGGGACAATTATGGTTTTCGAAGCTGCTTTGATTGTTAGTCTGTAGATTTATTTTTGATGTATTAAATGTAATTTTGTGAAGTTTTTGAACTTAGACAAAAACAGTTGCGTTTTATGTTAATATTTTGGTAAAAATAATCCAAAAAAGACTTTTTTTTTGTTGTTTTTCATGAACTCTTAAGTAATATTTTCAAAACAGTGATGATAATTGAGGCTATTTAAAGGTGTTTATGGGTCAACATGCTGCACGTTTAGTGTTTAAAGTCAAAGTTAAATGGTTTTAAAGTATCGATACAACATGCTGCTGTCGGTGTTTACTGTTCGATTTTGATCTTTGACTAACTTTACACCTTCAACTTGAGAATTAGATTCATTCAGCCTTTATTTAGACAAGTACAGATGAACTTCAGATGACCTCACAGATTAAAGCTTTTTTTTTTTCAATGAAGGAGTGGACTCAGAATCTTTGAAGTTCACAAACCTGCCTTCAACAATGTCAGACGTGCTGCTCAGTCTTGGTGCTTTGACTCCTCTCTAGCGTCTAAATCCAGGAACGTTTGGTTAAATATTTATTCCAAATTGACCAAAGAAATATATATATATATATATATATATATATATATATATATATATATAATAAACAGTACTATTTTGAAGGAATGCACATCGCCCACTTCATTTCGTGCCAGAGTTTTAGCAAAAGACTCCACTAAATCCGTTCACACTCAAAACATGACGGAGACAACGTGTCTAACTTCAGCAACACCAAACTTTAGCTCAGTTTGTTAAATTAAATAAATAAATAAATCAGTGTTAGTGCCATGTTTGTTAAATTGAGGTGAATCCAGATGCACTTAAGCTACAAAGTTGGATCATTTCTCCCGAGGAGACCCAGTCTGGTAGATTCAACCAGCTCTTCCTAAATTAAACTTTATGTTTTCAGTGTTTGATAGAGAAATCTGAGCCCCCACTCTTTTGTATTCCCCATCTGCAGCCTGTTTTGTGACGCTCTGAGAAGTGGGTCAGAGCGGTCCATCAGTCACTTCTGGACGCGTCGTCACGTCACATAAATAGCACTTCATGGGTTGGGGCTCGTCTTCCTTCCTGCCTGGCTTCCTGTCAATCGTTCTGCCTGAGCTGGCAAACTCAATGTGTCCCCCCCCCCACCCTCCCCCATCCCCACTCTGCAACAGACCTCCTGAATCAAACAGCCAAGTTGGTGAACTCAGAGGAAAAAGGGGTTTGACAATGTGACAAAGAAGAAATGATAAATGACGACAAAACTACAAGAGGCATGTGTGGAAGTGGAACACAGCAAGTCAACAGTTGGGGGTTATTGTCATGCAGATAGAGGAAATGGGAGGGGGGGGGGGTGAAGACATTGAATGTACTGTTTGGAACCTACAGTGCAATAAACTTTTAGCCACGCCCACAACCTGCAGCTCCTTTCTGATGCGGGCCCGTCGGTGCTGATGGATGATAGCTGTGCACTTCCTCTGCAGGGAGCGCAACCTTTCCTTCAGGAACAACTGTCCACCGAACGATCAAGGCCCGAGGGTCAACTCCGCTTCCAGTCATTGCAAAGATATCGCAAAAAAAAAGTCATCGTTCAAAGTGAAAAAAGATTTTAAAGGCAGAAACTCAGTGTGCGGCAACTGTTAGAGACAAGTGCACAACTCAAACTGGCAAATGTTCAGAGCAGGTGACCAGCAAGCCGTGCGCACGTGGTTAGAGCGGCCACTTTTTGAGGATTCATACTTATTGTCACGTGCACAGCCTGAAAAACTGCCGTTGTCCGTTTCTAATGTCGTAGAGATCTCGGCTTACTTTAGCTGTTTCTCCACTGTCCAGTCTCCCCATGACTTGTTTCGGCTCTATTCGGGTCTAGATGGCTTTGGTTTGATTTAACTTGCGTGCCGCTTCAGTCTGGCTGGGATCGTCACGCTGTGGCCACCGGAAACTTCGGCACCGTTATTTTCTATCCAGCACAACACAGCAAACAGGCACATAAGTAAAATAACACGAGGAAACAAAGGCCATCCTCTGCCGCGGTTTCTAAGAACGCTGAGTTGAGGTCATCTTCCATCCGCCGGTCGGAGCTCGTAAATCGAGTCCATTTGGTTCAACTCTGCCTGGAATCTGCTGTCAGACGACAAACAGATATGTCTCCTCGTAGTACAGCAGTGTTGGTTTACGTGCTGCCGTTTCAGTTTTATATTTATTTACATTTTAGATCAGCTTTCATGACTGTGGACGTACAGAGAACGTTAGGGATTAAAAAATATATATATATACCACTATAGATTAATCTTCGGCCCCCCTGATCCTTTGAGGAAGCTGTACTATGAAGCAATGTAAACTCTTCTTCTTCTTCTTTCGGCTTTTCCCTCTTCAGGGGTCGCCACAGTGAGTCATCCTCCTCCACCTCACTCTGTCCTCTGTCCTCACTCCAACTACCTCCATGTTCTCTCTAACTGCATCCATATATCTCCTCTTTGTCTTTTTCCTGGCAGCTGCATTTCTAACATGCTTCTACCAATATACCCACTGTCCCTCCTCTGGACATGTCCAAACCATATCAGTGTGTCCTCTCTAACTTTATCTCCCAGTTGTTCAACCTGTGCTGTACCTCTGATGATCTCATTCCTGATCTTCTCCATCATTGTCTCTCCTAAGGAGAACCTCAACATCTTCATTTCTGCCACTTCCAGTTCTGTCTCCTGTCTTTTTGTCCATGTCTCTGTTTCCAGACCATACAATATAGCTGGTCTCACCACTGTCTTGTAAACTTTTCCTTTGACCTTTGAAGCAATGTAAACTATAAACTAGAAAACAGTTTCCTGAAATGATAGTGAGCACGGTGGTGCAGTTGATAGAGCTGCCACCACTCAGCGAGCAGGTTACCCCAGTTCAAGTCCCAGCCGGGTTCCTTTATGGGTGGAGTTTGCATGTTCTCTCTGTGCATGCGTGGATTTTCCCGGGGTACTCCGGTTTTCTTACCACGATTGGTAACTCTAAATTGTCCCTAGTTGAAAGAGTGAATAGTTGTTTGTCTCATTTGTCTCGATGTGTCCCTGTGATGGACTGGAGGCCTGTCCATGGTGTCCATCGCCTCTCACAGTGATGGCTAGACATGGGCACCAGTGACCCCCGCGATCTGAAAAAGGAAGAAGTGGGTAAAGAGAATGGGTAGATGGAAAGTATAATGGTGGTGGGTTTACATATAAACATGGTGGAGGCTATTTTGAGTTTTGACATGCAACTCAATTTTTTAAAGTGACCTTTTTTACGCCTAGATGCAGCCACACACCAAAATGGAAGTCGGTACCTCATTTATTTTACAAGTTATCGTGCTCACAACATACACATGCAAACGGAGGGGAGGGAGGGAGTGTGTTTTCAATTCAGCTCTCCGATGGGGCACAAAAACCAGTAGAAAAATAAGCTTCAAACGAAGTCACTGAACAACTAAAATGCATCTTGCAAACAACAATGAAGAGGAAATGTCAGACGGTCATCACACGTGGAATTTTATGCATCTGAAGTGTTTTATTTAGAAAAAATAAAATACAAAGACTTCACTTTCAGTTTTGAGGAGAAAAGTCTGAGCTCAGAAAATGGAAGTGTATGGAAGCTGCCGTGTAGTTTTATGTATCAACTACAAGAGGAAACCCACAATCACGCAACCAAGATGCTCGTTTTGATGGTTTTTATTTTTTAAACCTACTGGAGAAGATGTGAACCAGAAATCCAGACAGCAGAGAGAATAATGATTACATAATAAAAGTAGCTCAATGCATCAATAATCCCATTTGTAGAGCTCCACTTTGTGATGTCCCATGACCTCTGGGATGTTTTTCAAGTGTTGTAAACTCTGAGTGTTTATGAGGTGCAACTTCCCAAGGATGCCAGATAAGTTATCTGTTCTAAACCCGTTAAGGTCAATACTAGTTCAACATGTCTGCTGCAGAGGCAGAGGTAAGCAGCAACCTTTAGCATTAGGACTTACAGTTTCATCGGCTCCAGATGATTTACTTCCATTTTAATGACATCCTGACAACGTCCTTATCTGCAGCTCAATCACTGATTGAGCTCAGAAAGTCATAAAGTTAAAATATATATCCGAGTGGTGTGATGACATCGTTGTCCTGCACGTCCACAGCCCTGGGGGATCATGGGAGCTCCTGAAGGGTTGCCACCTTGAATTTGACTGAATCATGTAATGACTACTTCCTGAAAGTTTCATTAAAATCTGCCCAATGGTTCATGAGATATTTTGTTAACACACAGGGTTGCCTCAAGTGAAGATGTTGTGCACTTTAGAGTATGTTTTGTGAATGACTCAGCCATTGGTGTCAGAAGCATTTGTAATGTGTGTGTGTGTGTGTGTGGGGGGGGGGGGTTCTTGGTGTATTTTAACGGGTTGTCAAACATCTATGATTACATAAGTAAACACTTGATTCAATGACTAAAGAGATGGCACAAGAAGTAACCTGACCAACAGCTCTCCTTGTGTGAATAGAGCATGCTTCGCTTCTCTCAAGCATCCTACCCCCCCCCCCCCCCCCCCATGGACTTGTTGTACGTAACCAGGAGAACCCGGAGTGGACTTTTAGAGGTGTGAGTATTCTCTTATTATTCAAATGGAATGGATTCGTTCATGAAAAAAATAGAAAAAGCGCTGAACTAATATTTCATGGTAAATGTGGGGGGGACACGTCCCCTTCACAGATAAATTGTTGCGACGCCTATGGACTTGGCTACTTCCACACCAAATTTTAGCTCATCTGTCAAATTCACTGAATTGAAGTCTTTTTAAAAATGTTTTCTAAGATCAGTTGGCTTTGTCAGCCATCTTGAATTGGGTGCAGTGGGCAACAAAGTAAATCTTAATGAAACTAAACGTTCTCTTGTTTGCGTTTCCTCTTTTTTCCTCCTCGCTCAAGAAAAATGCTCCTGATTGAGAATTTCTCTATTCAGATATGCACAAACCTGTTGGCGGAGGTCAAGTTCGCCCTGATGCTTCGGTTCCAAGAATCAATACCAAAATGATTTACAAAACTCGATATTTTCCTTTTTATCGTTTTCTCGTTGTCTCTTTTGCATTCCAGCAGTTTGATGGATTCGGATCGCTGCATATTTGTTCGCACAAAAACAATAAAACGTTTCTTTGATCGTGGCTACAAAGCAGAAGAAGAACTCCTGCGTCTTTAAATCACTCTTCGAGCAGCTGATGGGGAGGAATAGACAAGTCCTAGCACCCTGGCATCAGATGCAACAGAACATCACTTCGACCTGTAAATGATCATGACAGAGACGAGTGCTGGGGGGGAGGGGGGATTTTTGTTTTTTACTGCAGGCGTTCAGTCTGACAGGAGAGTTCTTTTAAAGTCACACCTGTACAGAAAGTGGGGGTGTTCGGAGGCTTGATGTGGGCCTACCGTGCTCTCTACCCCCCAGGAGAAGAAGGAATTACAAGAAGCTTTGTTGTCTGCTCTCCTGACACCTCGTATACATTTTAAAGGGACAGTACAGTCTGACTCCTGCTTTCTTTATAAAATCCACCCTGGCTGAAGCCCTCTGATGTTCCCGTAAAGGCAAATCGAGCGTTTGATTGTGCGCAGACTTGAATGCTCTCGTGAGCGTTCGCCGTGGCTCTGCTGCGTACAGTAGACCAGGCACTTCCTGCCAGCTGGTTTCACTTTTTTCCCCTCGCTCTTCCTTTCCTGCTTTCATTTTGTTCAAAGTGTCCCAGTTTTGATTCATCCAGAGCGACGGTGTGAGATTCCCCTTTCAACTCCTCACGCTGCTTCCACAGCTGGCGGTCGGTTGAGCAGAAACAAACAACAACAAAACATCTATAGGTCTGTCTGCTGGCAAATATATATTTATTTCAACTACTTTGCGACTGGATCCTGCAGGAACAAAATCGATATGACGGAGTAAAGTTTCCGTGTTTGTGAACGTTAAAATATACTGATTTCAAGCAGCTGGAGGAGGAATAGAATAGACTTTTATTGTCATTGCACCTAAATACAACAAAATTTAGGTTTGCCTCCCAGAGAAAAAGTAAAAACTGTATAATAGAAAACAAAAAAACAATATATAAATATAAACTGTATAAAAGGCAATAATTACAGATCTAAACCATCCAAATGTCAAACACAAGCAGACAAGAGCAGATTGTTCCCCCTTCACCATGCAGACTGTTGTTTCACCTCATCCCTGTAGGCAGACGCATCCCCCCCACTGATGACCCCCCCCACACACACACACACACACATACACACACACTGTGGTGTCATCTGCAAATTTGGCTATGGTGTTGCTGAGGTGAGCAGGGGTGCAGTTGTGTTTAAAGGGCAGGGGGCTAAGCTCACAACCCTGTGGAGCTCCCCTAGTAGGAAGATTTGCTACTTCTGTTGACCAAGGAGAGGCACCATTTTATAAATTAGTCACAAAGAGACTGACACCGTTTCCAACAGATGATGTGGGAACATGTCCCACCCAGGCCCTCTCTCTCCGTCAGCACATCCATGGAGAGCCTTTGTTTCCTTGTACATAAAAGTATTCCACAAGTTCTTTGATTGCCTTTCTAAGTTTTATTTTATAATGTTTACTGGAACGATTGTAGCATTAGCGGTATTTCAAACAGCCTTGCCCAGTGGCTCCTCAGCAACTGACTTCAGCCATTTTACATAAACACGTTCATGAAGTTCTAACAGTCGCATGATGCTCATACCCCGGTGAGAACTATCTGACTGGGGCCAATGCACAAGATGAGATGTCAGCAGGTAGTAAGAGTAGAAGACTACACAATTTTTTGTCACGCAGCAACGTCAGTGACACGAGACTGGACCTTCTCATGGACGATAAATCAGCCTTTGGTTTTATGACTGACCTGCAGTAGGTTAGCCACTGAGCAGAAGATCACGGCACGATGACGCCAACAGGACCACATCATCTGCAAAGAGCAGAGATGGAATCCTGAGGCCACTGAACCGGACTCCATCCCACCCCGGCTGCACCGAGAACTTCTGTTCATAAAAGTTATGAACAGAATCTGTGACAATGGGCAGCCCTGGTGGAGTCCAACTCCCACCATGAAGGGGTCCGACTTACTGCCGGCAATGTGAACCAAACTCTTGCACCGCTTGTTTAGGATATTCTTTTTAAAATGACAAATATCAGCCAATTAATTGATCCATCTCTACCATTGAAGCAGCTCCTAAACATTGTTTCTGTGTGAAAGCAAGGCTGAAATGATAAATAAATGTTTTACACATCCAGTAAAACAACATTTTTATGTGGATGGAACTGGATTTGTGAGGAAAATTCTTTGGAAATTTGGGTTCACGGTTAGAAAAACTACAGATGTGTTTTCCATTAGTTGATGTATGATATCCGTTTACTGAGACTTTGAATAATAGGCACATCGTCTGGTTTGGACCTCAACAACCAAACACGAGCACGTTTGACCAAACAGGGATGTGAAAGGAATTTCTCCTGGTGGTCTTCGAGCACCAACGAGGTGCCAATCACGCCGCGGCTGAGCACGCCAGGAACCACCAGGACCCGTGATGGACAGGTCTTTTCTCTGAAGAGGTGTGGTCTCCAAGAGTCCAGCTGGGCTGGATTTGGTGGTGGGGGACATTTTTAATAAGATCTACAGCAGAGAAAGTGCCTGCCCTTAAGGTCCAATTTCCCCTTTGACATAATAGCAGCTTTGTGGGTCGTGGAGACGGGATCACGCCCCTCGCAGAGTTCTAAATTGAAATGTAAAAGAGCGGGAGGAGCGCAGAAGGAAATGATTGAGTCTGTTGATGAGGAACAAGGTGGACTACCACAAAGAAACTGATCTCTCACTGTACAATGTTTTCATCCAGTTGTTTGAACATTTTACACCTAAATCATGATTTTAAACCGTTTTAGAAAAACCCTCCACTTTTAAAAACTTGGAGAAATAAAGGGAGAAAGAAGCGGAAGAGGAGAAACCTGTAACTCTGACACATGGAGTGCTTCATCCTAAGCCTTAAATCAACAACAAATAAACCAATTCTGAGTCCCCTCGCTTTGATCTAGAGACCCCCCCCCCTCCCCATTTTCCTCACCCTCAGGAGTTTAAAGGGAGTCTGGGGGTGGAGGGTAGGACTTGTAAGGTTCCTGTTCAGGACTTCTGCTCCGAGTTTAGAGTTGAAGACCCTTGAAGAAGAGAACAGGAGACAATTGGGGTGGGGGTGTGGTGGTGGGGCGCTGCAGATGTCTTGTCGCCGTTTGTTCCATTCCCTGTAACGGACTGTAAACAGTTGGCGGTAACATTATCGCCCGTCTCCGAGGGAAAAGACGGAGCGATAATGTTTTGACCCGTCTCTTACCCGTAAGCAAAACAGCTCATGAGCCACAGGACCCGTTTTAATAAAACTAACAGGAAGTAATCGTTGGGGGGACATTGGCAGCTAATAATATTCAAAATGGCCGCCACAGCTAAGCAGCCTTTGCAAACACACAAATGACTACACCTTGAAACATTTTACACAAGTTGAGCTCAAATTAGGTATTTTAGTAGCCGAGGCTAATCCTAAACACACGAGCGCTAACTGATAGTGCAACGCTTTCCTTTGAAATGTTGCCATTAACTATTTAGAGTCAACTCCGATTGTCTGTTAGCAAAATATCTCATGAGTTGCTGGGTATATATTAGTACAATTTTCAGGAAATTTTTATCGGGTGAAATTCTACAAACGTTTTGGTTTTGGAGCGAACCCGACTCAAGTTGTTCGTCACAGATCACCGACTTTATAAAACACAAACATGGAGGTGATTCGGTTAATGTTACAGACATTGCACTAAGAGTTGGTGTGGTAGTAGCTGAGAGTCATTCACAACACATACTCCAAGTGCTAGTCATTGTGCAATATGAGTCAGGCTTGTCTGTTAGCAAAATACCTCATGCACCACTGGATGGATTTTAATGAAACTTTTATAACCTAATTACTGGATGTAGGTCTACAACTTGTAGAAATGAATTCAAGATGGTTGCCACAGCTAATCAACATCAGCCAAAACAAACAAAAAAAATGGCTCCAACTCATTTTAGAGATACTGCAGAGCTAAAACTAAATGTCGGCTAAGCTGAGCTGGCGTTAAAGATGGCGGGTGATATGCATTACTTTAACGAATGCAAGTCCATCCATCCATCGTCTTTACCCGCGTCTTCCTTTTTGGGTCACTGGTGCCCATGTCCAGCTATCACTGTGTGAGAGATGGGAGACACCTGGACATGTCTCCAGTCCATCACAGGGACACAGAGAGACAAACAACCATTCACTCTCTCATAGGGACAATTTATAGTTACCAGTCAGTCTAACATGCATGTTTTTGGTCTGTGGGAGGGAACTCATGCAGCATGGAGAGAACATGCAAACTCCACCCAGAAAAGTCCCGGGCCAGGATTTGAACCGGCAACCTGTTAGCTGAAAGGAAGCAGCTAACTGATCCACTGTGCCACCCCGAATACGTCTTTTAATTAAAACAAGTATTTTACATTACGTTAATACAAAACTTCTGGCCGCTGTGCCAGCTGGCATAAATTAAACGTGTCGGTGCAGACGCGAAGGTTTTACAGTATCGCCCGCTGAGGGATTAAATGTGTTTAAAGTTCCGGGAATAAAAAAGTAGAAATCCAAACGGAGAGGAGGGAGTGACACGAGGTCAGCTCTCTCGTGGATGTAATCAGTTTTCTTCCTGTGTATTCACACAGCCTGGCCTTCACTTCCAAACTGAAACTGGACACCGGAGGTTTTGTTATGGGTTTACAGCTCCGGAGGACAAGGAGACAAACAGGAGGGGGGGGGGGGGGGGGGGTCTTACAGACAGACTGCTTTTCCTTTGAGTTTCAGCTCCGCTCTAAAGCCGACTCAGACAAAACAGCTCACATAAAAACGTTTAAATGACTTTTCTGAGGTTTGTGCGTTTAATGAAGACGGTAGTTGTGTTGCTCCACCGTGTTTATAGATCAGTTAAACCAGTTTCAGCTAAACAACCCGACCGCCCAAGAAATAAATCCCAACTGTGAGCCCATGTCACGTCTCCTGTTGAGAAACGTCAAAAACTCCACAGACGCCAAGAATTGTCTCAGACAAGGGGGCGTCCAATACTGGCCCTCGAGGGCCACCGTCCTGCACGTTTTAGAGGCTTCTCTGCACCAACACACCTGATCTGAACCAGTGATGAACTGCAGAACACCAAGAGGTAATTCATGCTTTGGATGTTTCTCTGCCCCAGAAAGACACAGTGTGTCGCTGAAAATGCATGAAAATAAACAAATCACCGTTTTTGGGAATGATCCATACGAGGTGGACAGAACCCACATTGTTCATCCATCCATCATCTTTACCAGCTTCTTCCTTTTCGGGTCGTGGGGGTCACTGGTGCCTATATCCAGCAGTCATTGTGCGAGAGGTGGAGGACACCTGGACATGTCTCCAGTCCATCACAGGGACACATAGAGACAAACGAGACAAATAACCAACCTAGGGACAATTTAGAGTTACCAGTCAGCCTAACATGCATGTTTTTGGTCTGTGGGAGGAAACCGGAGTATTCGGAGAAAACCCACGCATGCACGGAGAGAGCATGCAAACTCCACCAGCGTTATTCAACTGGCGGCCCGCGGGCAACTTCCGGCCTGTGGGTGACGTCAGTCTGTCCCAACAATGAGTTCATAAAAACATTTTATTTTTAGGTTCTGGGTTTTGGTTCTGTTTATTGCATTTATAATTCAATGCAACAAACAAATTAAAAAAGGTAACAGATCATTGTAATACGTGCTTTATTTACACAATGACGTTAATCGCTTGACGTCCGGCCCCTGAGGTGCTGGCTTTCAGAAACTGTGGACCCCTGAGAAGTTCTGTTGGTTAGTTTATCCTACTGGGATGGAGGAGAGGTGCCTGGATGTAGGACATGTGATGTCAGTTGGGAATTATGCATCCTTTGTTATCCTGACGCAGCTTCAGGTGACACAGAGCCAACGTGCCGCCCCTCGCTTCCCTCGGATCAGAGCCGGGTGTCTGTGGAGGACACGGTGTTTCAACCAGCCTGACCTGAAGCTCCACAAAAGGCCCAGGCAGATCCCAGTGAGCCCACCTGTTGGCGGACCACACAGTAGACTCAAAGGTCCGCTGATAGCCGGGGGGTGGGGGGTGTTTGGATTAAAGCTCATCTATCTGTGTCTGGGCCGGCCCCTAAGGGTGGCAGGGGTCATCAGGAAGGGAAGGTGGAGGAGGCTTTGAGGGTCGAAGGGTGAACATCCGGCAACTGGGAGGTTAACCATGGCGCAGGGGATGGGATCTTTCAGGATGGGTAGGGGGTGAGGGGTTAGAACTTCCACCCATTGACTGGCTGAC
>NC_056501.1:5459912-5460415 GCF_014905685.2 Nematolebias whitei | reverse complement strand
GGGGGGATGGGGGTCGTCCCGCCAGCTCAAATACAATCATGTGATAGGACTTGGCCCTATCTAATCAAGGGCAGGAGGTCACTTCCGAACAACTGGGCAATAAAAGATTATTTCCAGCCACATAACAGAAGCGTCGTTGAAGGGGAGGGGTGGGGGGAGAAGGAGGGATGGGACAGAGGGAATTGGGGGAGGGGAGGGGGGTGTCTGTGATGAGAGGAAGTGACCTCCTGCCCTTGATTAGATAGGGCCAAGTCCTATCACATGATTGTATTTGAGCTGGCGGGACGACCCCCATCCCCCCTACCCAACACACAAATGCACCAAACTCACCCCTCCCACATGACCCCCACCCCGTTGAATGGAGAAGAGCTGGACGGGACTAAAGCCCCCCATTGTTGTCCCCTCACACAGGATCCCCAAGTCCCTGGCAGTTAGAGAGGGAACACGGGGGAGGGATAATGTGGGAGGGGTGAGTTTGGTGCATTTGTGTGTTGGGTAGGGGG
>NC_056501.1:5458363-5459812 GCF_014905685.2 Nematolebias whitei | reverse complement strand
GGGAATTGGGGGAGGGGAGGGGGGTGTCTGTGATGAGAGGAAGTGAATTGAAAAAAGCCAGCAGACGGGAACCATCTGTCTGGATGCAGTCTAATCTCAGAAAGGAAGGGAATTAAAGGGGGGGGGGGGGGGGGGGGGGGGGGGGGGGAGGAGGTTTGAGCGTCTCCTTCGTCTTCTCTGTAAAGAAAGCGAACATGAATCCATCCATCTTTCCTTCTACGAGCCTAAAATCAAAACACTGAGTCAGCATCCACACCATTGTCTTTCTGTTTATGGTGTCTTCAGGTGTGTTTCTGACAGTAACGACGACATTTTCAGTTATTTTTACCGTCCTTGTGGCCAAACATTCAGCTCATTCAGGACATCTAAGCTGCGAACTGTAGTTTGTATACTTTTTATACCGATGTACATGTGGTACATGAGGTGGAACTGTAGACTCGTTTCGGTTGGGGACCAATATTCATGACATTTTGTTACATTTGAGCTGGTGCGTTTGCATTCACACTGCACTGTGCAGTCGAGTCAACCTGTTGAACCAACCTGTTCCCCCGCTCGCCTGTGGGGGCGCTGCACCAAGAACTACTAAAAGAAACAACACAAAACCTCTGAAGACACGTCTTCTTCTTCTGGAAATAAAAACAAAAATGGAGTGGCATCAAGTTTTAGCAGTTTTAGGAGTTATATTTTGTCATTTTTCAACAATGGATTCAGCATGAGCAGAAGATGAGGCAGAAGACCATGGAGAATATTGTTTTTCACACAAGACAAGCTGACGGCTCCATATTTTTTTATTTTTAGCCTTTATTTATCCAGGTTAGTCTCATTGAGCCACGAGAACTCATTTTCAAGAGAGACCTGTTTAGGGAGCACATGGTGGGGGTTAAGGGCCTTGCTCATGGGCCCAGAGTGGGGCGAATGAGGGTGGGGGCAAGTGTGGGTGTTTCACCTACCCCACCCACAATTTTGATGTTGTCGGGGCCGGGGCGTGAACCGGCGATCTTCGGATCACAGGCCCACCTCTCTAACCTCTGCGCCACCACTCCCCCATATGAGGTCAGAGAAATGCGTGTTTGTTTGCCGTGCGCTGTACTCCACTTCTTGCTTGTGGAGCGGGGCTCGGTCTGTTTACATTCACATTGCACTCGAACCGCGCTGGAGTTCTCTTCTACCGGACCGAGACCTAGGTTTTAGCTCGGGCCAGAGTTCGCCTTTTTGTTCTGTGACAGAGTTCGACGGCGCATTCACACCTCCCCAAACGAACCGGACTTTCTAGGAAAACGAGCTAGAGTTCGATTAAAGAGTACTAAACAGGGCTGGTGTGAATGCACCCTTAATTGTCGGGGCCCATTGGTCTAGGTTGAACTGTTGGGGCCCATTGACCTAGGTTAAACTGTCGGGGCCTATTGGCCTAGGTTTAATTGTTGGGCCCCTTTGGCCTAGATTGAACTG
>NC_056501.1:5452603-5458353 GCF_014905685.2 Nematolebias whitei | reverse complement strand
GGTTTAATTGTTGGGCCCCTTTGGCCTAGATTGAACTGTTGGGGCCCTTTGGCCTTAAGCTACTGTTCACCAAATTGTAGGTTTTAATTGAAGGAGTGTTTGTTGTAACTTCAGTAATTCAGTTTCAGTGTCTCCAACAGTTTTCAGCAGAACGGTCCAGAACTTTGTTCAAGCTGCACTTTCTGTGAAAATCCACAGTCTCTGGTGTTTCTGTGCGATTCCACTTTTGATGAAAAGTCAAAGGAGAAAATCAGAACAAAAATGGCTCCAGGCGGCTAAAATGCAGCAAAAATCAAAAAACAAAAAACAAAAGTCCCCGTGAGTCAAAGAATCAGAATATAATGACCTTATTGTCCGAGTGCATGGAAAATAAATAAATTCTGTTTTTATTATAAATACTCCTGAACTTGAACATCAGGACCGTACAGATGTTCAGGGATCAGATTTAACAGCAACTTCCAAAAAAAGAGGAGCGAGCCAAAACAAACGTCCTGCTGATTGAGTCAAGAGGAACCTAACGAGCAGCTAGTAAACATTGTTCTGACTCTGCAGAAACTCTGAATGCAAATGAGTCAATCAGGCTGATGGAACAGGAATCAATGATCAAGAGCAAACACGTAGCAGAAAGTCAACTAACCGTTAATTACAAAAGGATCTGACAGACGGATCACAGAGGGTGGTGCACTTTATTGATCCTCCACCCCACCCTTGTCTGATGATGATGATGATGATGAGCCCCTCCAGCTGGCTTTTGTCCACAAACTGCTGCCAGACAAAGACAAAGACGAGAGACAGGAAGCGCGCTCTTTGTATCAGATGGCCCGTAACGCTGCATAAAGTGAAGCAGGAAGGGTGTGAAGAGGTTTTACACCAACTTCCTGTGGGCGCACCCAGAGGCAGGAGCTCCAGTCAGACACCTCCATCGTGGAGGGGGCCCTCACACCTGGTAAAAACAAACGTCGTCTCTGAAGGCGTCTCCCAGGCCCTGCTCACGTTTGGTTCTTTTCAAAACGGTTTTGAATCTGGGGGATCCGACAGCACGTGGTCGACTCTGGAGCAGCAAACAGGAAGTCAGCAGGTCTGATGCCTCCGTCAGAAGGACAACATCTCAACACGGTTCAGAGCCGTGAGTTATTAACGAGCTTCATTACCCAACAGACTGTACGTTGATATTTCCTGGCTCAGCAGCGCTCTCCACTCTTTACGTCATGCAAACTATTTATAGAGAAAAAACCGCTGCCCTGTCACAAGTAACCAGGATGTACTTACAAACAACATGGCTTCCAGTGGCGCGCCGTGCATTTTACACCTAGGCCTTCAGTGGCGTCCAGCCTGAATCTATCTACT
Source organism: Nematolebias whitei (assembly GCF_014905685.2). Classification (NCBI taxonomy): domain Eukaryota; kingdom Metazoa; phylum Chordata; class Actinopteri; order Cyprinodontiformes; family Rivulidae; genus Nematolebias; species Nematolebias whitei. The sequence goes on along the minus strand of NC_056501.1, from coordinate 5,457,006 downwards.
TGACACGGTCATGATGACTTTTCATCTGCTGCCTTCATACATCTCCTCCTACATGTCACTGCGTGAGTGCAGCTACAGCGTGCGCTCTCAGGACATAATTACCTGCAGTGTCCCCTCAGTGCGGACGGAACTAGACTAAAGGTTCTTCTCCTGCTTCGCTCCCGTTTCCTGGAAAATCTTACAAAAAGATCTGAAGCTCTCGACCTTGACCTCTCTAAGTGGCTTCAAACATCTGCTAAGTTCATGGCAAAACCCAACACAGACATGTTCCTGTTTGTAGTTTTTTTATATCTCTTTACAATGTAGCTGTTTTTTTAACATCATTTCTTCCATTTACTTTTCATTTGATATGTTTTTTTATGATTGTCTACCGTTGTCATCATTCTTTGTCTAAAACAGGTCTCTTGTAAATGAGTCCTCGAGGCTCAGTGAGACTAACCTGTATAAATAAAGGTTGAATTGAAATGACACCATGGCTACAGAAACCATCGGGATAATACGGCGCTGCATCGCAGAAAGATGAAAACAACATTTAGCACCAGTGGTGTGCACAGTACCACTAATCCACTAATACCGGATCTAATTTTTTAGCATTTTTGCTAACTTTGGAAACCGTCAGTGGATTTAGCTTCTGCTAAATTAGATTAAATAAATAAATCTTCCATTGTGATCGTGTTCAAATATTTCCGTTTGGTACGCTCCAAGCTCGTAACTTTATTTGTTAAATATCAAATCCATCGACTCGTTCACTGAAGGCGAGTTAGATGTTCCTAAAACTAACAAGGAAGTTGTTCTTTGATCTTTTATCGGTTGTCATTGATCATGTGATGGCAACTGATTGACAACACGTAAATTAGGGACTGCGGCCGCCGTATGACGCATCATTACACGAAGAGAAATCACAAAATACATTTTCAGAAATGTCACGTTCGTATAAATCTACAGAGCTTTTAAATGATGATGATGTCTAATGTGACCAAGAAAAAAATGAAGATATAAAAAACATGCTCTGACTACTTTATTATTGGGCCCATGCAGCGAATTGTGTCATCATTTGATGCGATATAACGAAGTTATGAGCTCAGCCTCGGAACAAAGACTGAAAATTTAACCTTTAAAACAAATCCTGCTGTTTAATTATGAACACATTTCAACGTGTTGATGTTTGTCTGTGACTGACGGCACGTTGTAGCTGAAAGAGCCACAGGTCCAACAGCTCTAAAACGATTCAACACTAAACTGGATCAACTCACCCATGAAACGTCTCGATCCACCAATAAATTTCCAACAAAACGGATTTTTAACGAAGAGTGAACAGCTGATTCTTTTAGCTGAAACTAAAGAGGGACTGCTGTTTAATTATCAACAATCAGCTGCAGCTGGGTTTTCTCAGGTTGTTGTGTGGGGACACCTCAGTTCAGTAGGAGAAGGTACAGTGGTACCAGGAGGCCGGACCACCTCAGACGGTGGTTTACGTGCACTTTGAGGGAGTTCAGAACCGGATTTAGTGACATCTGAGAGCTGAAAACGGAAGAATTTGACTTCCCCGGAGGAAAAACATGAACCTAACTGGGCTGACGTTAAAAAGGCACTACAGAAGGTCCCAAACCAACCAGAACAAACCCAGAAGAAACTCACCAGTTTGACGTTCTGGGATCCAGAACGTTCATTAAACCTACGTCATGATCTCATCATCAGAACATCTCATCTTTTCATCTCATTTTTGAAACCCCTCGGTGCTCAGACGGAACGAAGTGTTCATCTTTTCTTTATTTTATGAAGACAGGGTCATCTCAGAGGGAAGGATTTTGTGTTTTTGTCAATTCTGAGCTTCTTGATACAAAGTCGAGTTTGTTCCGAAGCCGAACGCTGTTGGAACTTCAGACTTTTCAAAGGCCAGCAGTGAAACTGAAACAATGTTTTTAACTAAAGTTCTGGATCGGTTTATAGAAACATCTCCGCTCGTGTGTCGCTTTCGCCCACCAGAATCAACCAAAGCTGAATATCTCGGGAGATCTTTGCTCGTTGAGCTGAAGTCCACAAAAAGCAGCCTTCCTTTCCAAACCACCGCCCCCACATCCCCCCCCGATTGCTAATTTCTATTTATATACCATGAAGGGAAATAATGAAAACCAGACGAGCGGGCGGAGGAAGGCCGAAGCCGTGGAAGAGGACGACTGTTTATATCCTGCTGCACCGCGGGCCGTGGTCGGGCTAAGAAAAGGACTGCCCCGGTAGGATGTGTGGGCTGGAGGTTCCACCGTGACTCACTTGGTAGTCATGCATGTTTGCACTTGTATGGTTTAAAAAAAGTTGCAGAAAGGGATTCGCCAAGCCTAACAACTCCAAACAGCATTACGTGGGCGTGTGGAGCTGCTAAATTTACTCCTGAAACAAGTGCGGGGGGGGGGGGGGGTCATCAGCGTATATGAATCTCTTCATGATTCAGATTTCTTACACAGTTCTGGTCTCCAGAACCACTGGTGAGGCAGGATGCCTGGAAGGTGAAATAAACTTAAAAATGTTCTTTATCTGATTAGACCAAAGATTTAAGACGCATTAAAGACCCGACAGAGGGAAGTTAGTGGGAGTAAAACACGTTTTTTCTTTTTTTATTGTGCCTAAAGCTGGAAAATATCAAGTAAACACCTCCTTCCTGTTCTGCGCCTCCTGAATATATCTGCTCCGTCCCCCTTCATCCGTACGGAGGAACTACAGCCAGACCTGGAAAAAGAAAAAGAAAGAGGCCTTCCCTATTGTTTCCCTCATGCAGGAGTGGACGGGGCTCGGATTGCATTTCTAAAAGGTAACAGGAAATTGACAAATCACTAATCCGCTCTTTAACTATTCAGGACGACAAAAGGTGCATTCCAACGAGTGGGCAAAGAAAAGCCCGGCGAGTACGGACGGGACGCCTCTTTAATGCGTCGTAGTCTTGACTGAAAATCAAAACAAGACACTTCCCTTCGGCTCAGGAGCTTCGAGTCTGTGGATTATTTAAACAAAACCATTTGAAACTGCAAAAAGCTTCAGCTGGGCGCTCGTGTCAACACAGCTCTGGATCCAAAGAGCCCGGCCCGTTGCATGCAGCACCGAGGGCACCCGAGCCTCCGCGTTTGATTATTAACAAGTTTTACTTTAAATTGTCGCCCGCGCTGTAGAAATGAACGTTAAAGAGTTCGCTGATGCTGCAGTTTGGAGTTGAACCCGGTCGTTGTCCAGACGTGTTGATGTGCAGGTACGCACTCAACAAAAACAAAGCCCTCGAGAACCACGAGGAGTCATGTGACCGAGCGTCACAGCTTGTGTGTCCAACTCAAGGCCCGGGGGCCAAATGTGGCCCTCGATGACATCTGGCCCCCAAGATGATACGTGAAACATAAAATACTTTTATCACTTGAACTTTTTCAGTAATCTTTGATTACGATGTTGAAAGCACAACAGAGAACATCAAATGAGACAAATCAAACTCTTGTTGAGGAACCTGTGACCAAGAAAAGAGGTTTCTGAAACTGGCCCTTAGTTTGAAAAAGGTTTTAATTTTGGCCCCCGTTGGTGACGGACACCCCTGCTGGAGGGAAACCAACGAGAGCAAAACGATCTCTGAGAAGACGCTCAGCTGGAAATGTAAAATCTGCTGGAGTCGGAAACATCCTGCGAGTGAATGTTCGTACCGACCAACACGTTTTTATATCGACACGTCAACGGACAGCTGCTGCATGTCGGCCATTTTAGTCACTTCACTCCACAAGGTCCTGGTTCTGAGGTCACCTCATTTAACGAATTAAAAACATGATCATCCTCCTGAAACATGAGCAGCTGGAGCAGAGTCAGAGCTGAAGGAACTCATCACAGAATAAAAACTACAGTCTGAGGATGAGACAGGTTCTCAGGACCAGCAGATCCAGACCCCGTCAGACCTGAACCCTCTGGATGTGATGAAGATGGAGGATCACACTCATCAAACAGCTGAGCTGTCACTCAACAGAAAGAAAGGTGGGAGCTCTTCAAGAGCTGTGCTCAAAAACTTGTGGGTTTTTGTCCCAAATATTAATTTCTGATCTCCGTTAAGATCAAACATTATTTTTATGTAGAAAAATTATTAAAACCTTGTCTTTTTTAAGATTACTTCAGGTCTGAAAACTTTTTCTAGTTTCTGTTTGTCACAATCTGCAAAGAAACACCTTCAATAATAAACTGTTTATCTGTCAGCTGCTTCCTCCTTCAGTCGTCGCCACGGCAACCGAACGGGCATGGAAGATTTGACAACAACCTGATCCTGCTCAATAATCCAGCAGATTAATGTAAAGTTCAGATAGGTCAGTAATCCATCAGAATAATGTAAAGTTCAGTCAAGTCAATAATCCATCAGAATAATGTAAAGTTCAGTCAGGTCAATAATC
>NC_056501.1:5452424-5452593 GCF_014905685.2 Nematolebias whitei | reverse complement strand
TCTAAAGTTCAGTCAGGTCAATAATCCATCAGAATAATGTAAAGTTCCATCAGGTCAAAAATCCATCAGAATAATCTAAAGTTCTGTCAGGTCAATAATCCAGTAGGATAATCTAAAGTTCAGTCAGGTCAAAAATCCATCAGAATAATCTAAAGTTCTGTCAGGTCAA
>NC_056501.1:5436407-5452414 GCF_014905685.2 Nematolebias whitei | reverse complement strand
ATCTAAAATTCAGTCAGGTCAATAATCCAGTAGGATAATCTAAAGTTTAGTCAGGTCCTCTGGATGGATTCTTTTTGTTGAAACGTTTCATCTTTAAACCAGAAGACTTCTTCAGTCTGAGGAGCTGCAACAAACTCAAGTCTTATAAATTTCACCTTCTCATAGTGGATCAACCAGTTTGTTGTGATGTGCACGTGCTAAAGTTCTGGATGTCAACAACAAACCTGACTGAACTTTAGATTATTCTGCTGGATTATTGACCTGACTGAACTTTAGATTATTCTGATGGATTATTGTCTGAACTTTGTTAAGATTTGTCAAACTGTTCTACGCCTGTCGAGGCTGTCGATTTCACAGAATCTGCTTTTATACTGAATTATTTAACAATAATCCTCTTTCAGATTTTTTATGTATAAAATCTATTTTTATTTGCAGTGAATGGAGCTCTGTATGATTTTAATTTTGTGTGACAAAGATTCTGAAAGAACAGAGAGAACGACTGACCCCACCCCCCGGACGTCGCCATCCTTTGACTTTAGTCCTTCAGCTCTTTCTTTGGGTAAAAGTTTCATAATTTAACAGATTAACCATCGACAAGACAATCTGCAGACTGCTTTACGTGACCAACCAACCAACTTCCAATGATGATGTCATCCCCCCCACCCCCACCCCCACCCCCGGGCCTGGAGGTGTAGAAGTGTGTGTAACTCGGTGGCTACGAGGGGGTGGGGGGTCACTGAACTTCCAAAGTGATAAATTCACAAACAAAAAAAGAGCTGACCAAATGGAGGGGGAGGGATGTGGGTTTGGGTGGGGCTGGATCCCCCCCCCCCCTTTAGTGCTGGGGGCCGTGCCATAAAAACAAAGCACTCATGGCCTCGGTTTATGATCTTTGAACAGGTGGCTCCTCGTAACGCTCGCCCCAGACCATTTGGGAGTTTGTGTCCCGGTGGAGCTGCGTGAAAGCTCGGGGAGCGCACGGCTCGCCGCTCTGGGTCCAAACACCTCAACGACCTGCACCGTTTGAACTTCAGGCTCACTGAGGAGAACCGCAGCAAAGGAACCCCGAAGAACGTCAACATTCAGCTGATCTTCAGCTACAAGCCGTTTGTGTTTCCTCTGCCACAAATTCCACACCCAGCACGAACACACACACACACACACACACCAAATGGTGACTTGCTGTTCACCAGAGCTCAAACTCCAGAAACCTTCAAGCTCAGCGACGGTTAACGAGCAATCAAGACACCAGACAGCAGCGCTCGTTTCATTAATTAATATATTTTCTGCATTAAAGTTAACATAGTTTTCTTTGTGCCACCCTTTAATTTCTCAGTAAGTATTTGATATTTTGTTATATTCAGACATGAGTAAATTTAAGACTGTCTCTTGCAATAAATATCATAAAATAATAGAGCTTCACATAATAAATATTCTTTTTACAACGACCCAAAAAAAAAAAAAAAAAAAAAAGTTTAACAAGACATTTCTTTTCTTTTAAAAATAGCCAAAATTCCTCTTATGGAGCAAACAATGTACACAAACTGAACAAGATGGGAGAATGCCACGGAACGTGTGAGAGTGGGCGCGGAGAACACGACGAGATGAATGTGCTTTAGCTAACGCAACATGAAGAACACGGGGGGGGGGGGGAGCGCGGAGAACCCGCCAACAGCTACATCATCGCCTCAGATCGTCCTTCACAGATTTGGTGCGAGGCAGAAACTGCCCGAAACGGAAGAAAAAGTTGTTTGTTTCCACATTTGTATAAAAATAGTGTTAACGAGGAGCTGGACAGGCGCAGAAACGATTAAGGCAAACACTGGTCTGTAAAAACACGGTCCTGATCCAGAGGGGGGTCGAGTGGTTTTCCTTTGCTTAGCTCCGCACTGTTCTGCAGCCAGGAGGACGGTTGGGCGAGAGGTGCTTAAGACCGTTTGATAGATCTGTGAGCATCATCATCGTCATATGATCCACATGAAGTCTCCTGTGCGCTCGAAACCACGGGACGGGATCAGGAGGGTTTCTCCCGGGTCTGTTGGGCCCAGCTCTCCAGTTTACAGTACACAGTGTTGGAGTTCTTGCAGCGGCAGCCGGGCCTGTTGACCCGGTCGTAGCAGCCCTGGCACGCCTTCAGGCAGCCCTTGACGGGCGGGTAGCACAGCAGGCAGGGGAAGAGTACCGACATTAATCCCATGCACAGGAAGCGAGAGCAGCAGTGGGAGCGCGACAGCGAGCAGGGGTGGTCAGCGCACGAGTCCCCCTCGTCGTCGTTGGAGCAGTGGTAGAAGATGCCCTTGACCAGGCACATGCACGTGCCGTGCTCCAGCGCGCTCTCCGCCGAGCAGAGGCACTGGCCGTTGCACGCCAGGCACGAGGGCAGGCTCCTGGGGGCCGTGCAGTCGCTGCACTTGCACTTCCCGCAGCGCTCGCAGATGAACTGGTGCCGGGCGGCGGCCACCGCCCCACCGTCCGACAAGTCCGATTTCCCTTTGCCCTGGGGCTTCAGCGGAGCCTCGAGTGGGGGCTGGTGGGAGTGGGGGTCCTGGTGGGGCTGCAGAAGGTTCTTGGGTTTAGGTTGAGTCCGAACAGGCCGGTCCGCTCGGTGGTGCTGCGAGTTCACGCCGGGCCTCGTAGGGGGCGAGCGGGCCAACAGTCCTTGCTCGGAGGAGGCGCTGCTGTTGCTCCCTGAACTGGCGGCGCTTCCTGTGCTGGTGGAGCGGCTGAGCCCGGGCGCCCGAGGCCCGCCGGACACCACCACCACGCCACCCCCAGGATGGTGGTGACCCAGCGTCCGGTGCTCGTAGTTGTTGTTCACGTTGACGAGGATGACCTCGTGAGTCCTCTCCTGCTTGTCCTGGGGCCTGGGGGCCATGCGGGGCGCAGGGGGCCTCCGCGCCACCGAAGGCCCCTCCGTGTACTCGTTGCTGGAGCGGATGGCCTTGATTTGTTCCAGGGAGAGAATGGCCGCATGCTCGATCTCCAACCTCTGCCGGCTCTCCAGGGAGGGCTGCTGGATCACCACTAATGAACCGCCGGGGCCATGTTGACTTTGGAGCTCCATCTGGGGGGGGATCACCACTTCCGACATTCACCGGGGGCATGCACGGGAAAACCGGCGGGGGGGGGGGGGGGGGGGAACAGGGGGAGACAAAGGAGAGACATGATCAGGCAAACAGTCACTCCGAGGTCTCAACATTTTAATACGATCGTTCCAACAACGTGCACGGCCGAGTTTTAACGTTTACAGTTGATTTTTGGTCGCTCCGTCAACAACGCGTCCCTCTGGATTCGGTTTTATGAGACGACCAGGGAGAAGTTGACCATTAACAACTTCTGCTCAGCACGCACACATCCAAACTTCAGCGGGCCCTGCAAGCACTTCCCCTCCTCATTTCCATTTCTATGACTAGTTAACATTTAAATGCAGCGAGGACACGATCCAAGGGAACCAAACGAGCGGCCTCACTTAGTATTCTGTCCCAACGCCGAGACGCAGGTTTGGAAAAACAAGGACGGCTTTAGAACCGGCAGGTCAGACCGGACTGGAGAAAAACAAAGTCGAAGGGTTAAATCTGCTTCATTGGATCATTTTACTGAATGTTCCTGTTCAGCGCTCTGAGACAACTTCATGTGGTGCTGTAGAAACAAACTGGACTGATAGAACGTGCGCGTTTGCAACCAGGATGTTCTGGAGCCAGAAGCTCCAGGAAAGAAACCAAACCCAGAAACAAACAAACAAACAAACAAACAAACATTTAGCTGCTTTGAGGCTCATTTCTAGTGAACGGAGCAGATCGTGTCCACGGGACGCGCTCAGAACCTGGAGGCTCCAAACAGGAACTTATGAATGAAACAGCCGCCGTGGGGGAGGGGAGCTCATTACAGCTCAGACACGGGGAGACACGGGCACGGGAATCCATCAACTGATCATAAAGGCTCCCAGCCGGCGCGAGCGTTCAGCTCGTGCGGAAAAACCCGGAGCTTGTTGGTGCAACTCCGCCACAAAAATAAAATTCAATCAATCAATTAATAAAAAGCGCTTCTAGGCTGCAAAGGCAAAAACTAAGCAGAATTACAGCTGTTAGCACGTGCTCACCTACATGCAATCATCCACAGCGTCGAATCCATCCAGCACTTTCTCAAAACTCCATCCACAGAGGAAGGGGCCGATGAGCGTCCACGCGCGGACTACGAGGTGAAACGCATGATTCGGTGTTAATCCAGACTCGAGGGGATCCCGGGGTTATTCCTTTCTGCTGTCTGGGAGGAGAAGTTCTGCGCAGGTCACGCGTGCATTTGTCCCGAGGTCTCGCTTTGTAAATCCACGGCGGAGTCTCCAGAGGAGCTGCTGCTGCTGTCGCGCGCGCGCGCAGGAGGCCGAGCTGCGCTCCGAACCAAACAAAACGCGTCAAAACGCACAAAGCAGGATTAGATCCACGAGCTCCTTCTTGCTTGCGGAGAGCCGCGCTGGCCTCGCTGTTGCGGAGAATGTGCACGGCGGTGCGTCCTCGGGTCAGACTGCGGTGCGCGGCGGTGCGCGCGGCTCTGCGGGCCTCCTCAGCTCTGAATGAATGGAGACGCAGCGCGCAGTGTTTGCTCCACAAGACAACTCCCATTGGCCATTCACGCACTGAAACAGGATACACCGCATCCGCTCCTGATTCATTGGGCAGATGTGGAAGGCCGGCCCGACGGGAGGTGCGCGCGCCTCTTAAGGTGGAACGGCTTTCCACTGCGCGTTCTGAATGATGGTTTGAGTGAGTGAGGTTACTGGGACTAATGGTGACGCAAGAACTCCCTGGTTAATTAATTTAAAGTCTGTATTTTCTGGTTTATCAGGATTGGAGGAAATATTTATTTGACTTCAAGTTCTCTTTGTAAATGATTAAATCAAACATAAAATCCTGAACGACATCAGATTGACAGTTTCCAGATGTAAACAAGAATGTCCTGAATGAAGCTCGAGTCACGTGACTGACGCGCACCGGGCGGGGCCTGTTTGTGGAGGTAAACAAACAAACAAACAAGTTTCTTGACAAACTTCAAAACTAAAATCTCATCTCCTTCCTTTTAAGGAGGCTGAACATGAACCAAAGTCCAGCTGGAATCCATTTATTTATTTAGAATGATCTTGGAGCTCTTTCTGGAGCAGCTGTGAATGTTCAGATGGGGGGGGGGGGACATCAACAGGAAGTCTTCTGTCCTCTCCGGAATGTTCCCATTACGTGTCCAGCTCTCCATAAGAGGACAGAATAGATGTGCTGCGCGCGCCCTGGAAGTTAAGTTTCCAGCTTCAGACCACCTTAAGTAAAACATAGAGCCATGAGAGGGGGGGGGGGGGGGGGGGCGGGGGGTCCCGACCCCCCCCACCCCCCCCCCCGCTTTGATTGGTGTCGCGGATGCGCCACATCCGGATCCATGAGAAAAGGAAGTGGAACAAAGTCAATTTATCCTTTTCACGAGACAAATCAATGGACGCACGAGCCGCGGCGCCGTCCCGGGTCAGCGCGCGCCTCCAACACACAAGCAGAGCAGCAGAGGCAGACCAGGTCCAGGTCCAGGTCCAGGTTTTCCTGGAGCAGGAACCCGCCTCGTGGTGATAAAATAAATGATGTGACAGATGGCCGCCTGGATCTCTGCTCTTAGTGGTCGGAAATCTCACGATTACAGCAATTAGACCCCCCCACCCCCACCCCCAACCACCATGTATGGATGAGATGAACTGTAGGGACTGTTTCACTTCTTCCAGCAGTTTACTGTAGGAACCTGTAAGAAACCCAGAGAGAGGTTCAAAATAAGCTTTTTATGCTGCACAGTTTATCTCCTAAAGATTTTCTACAAGGGTGCACGTCGGCCACAAGCTCAGTTTTAAACTCAACTCCCACGAGAAGAAACCGTTTGAAAGAAGCAGAGGCCCCGACTCGACCGTCTAACGCCGTTAAACACGTTTTAATCGCGCCATGTTGTACGACGATCTGCCAGCGGCAGATTTTACTTCAATACCTGAAAGACTTCTGGAGTCCCAGCATTCATTAAAGCTGCGGCGGCCATCTTGATTTGGGTTGACGCCATCAAGTTTTCATTCAACCTTTATTTCTACAGGTCAGTCCCACTGAGCCTCGAGGACTCGTTCTCAAGAGAGACCTGGTTTCATCAAAGAAGTTGAGTTGTAGCTGCACGTCCAAACATTACGTTCTGTGAAAGTAACATTTTGCTAACACAATGGATGAACAAAAACACTTTTCTGCCACTGGGGAGTAAAAAGCCTGTTCAAGCTGAAAGAGCAACACGCCAACGTCCCCGTCGCTGAGGGACCTGAACAGTTCGTAGCTGTTTCTGGAATGAAACTAAACCTAAATGTTTTTTTTTGCTGCAAGATATTCAAGATGGGCAGAAGTTACACTGTGGAGAAGAACAGGAAGTTATTTTGCTCGTCAGGCAGCAGCGACGGAGAGCGGAGGGAATTTTATCTACCAGGTGCAGTGGAGGAGCCAGGGGGTGGCCAGTGGTGGCCTTGGCCACCAGAAATTAAACTTTAGTCACCTCAAATTCTTATAATTCCCTCAAATGATGAGGGGTCTAGTTGGTACCAATTATTAACCACCTGATAAGGGTCTTACTCTTCCTTCAACTTTAATACGACCCGAAGCGCAACGTGTGCCCCCCCACCCCCCCCACTAATTTTATATCAAAACAACCAGCTCCGCACTCTGATGTATGCTGTTACTTTTATTGGCGTTTCCAGTTACCACGGCGACGTAATTTGCTAACAAATACGCTGTTTTTCTCATTCAAAACGCCGGATAAACTTTTAACCGCCTCCAACAGCCACAGTGAGGTCACATGACCTAGAAGGAAGAAAACACTGAATAATTTTTGGAGCCATTTTGGTTCAAGATGGCTGCCACAGCTACCTCAGAAAACTCAAAATTGACCATAACTGTCATTTTTTGAGATATTGAGCTGAAATTTTGTTCAATTGCAGCTGAGAATGTTTCCCATCTCATGCTATCAAAAATCCAAGATGGCCACCATAGCTTACAAGAAAAATGACTATAACTCAGATTTTATTTGCCATGTTGAGATTAAATTTGGTGTGGTGGTAGCTGAGAGTCAACTCCGACACATAGTACTGTAAAAACATTTTTTTAAATGGTCACCACGTGCCAGGAACTTTCCAGTTTACTTAAATATATGGTGGTGGCCATCTTGGATTTTGATGTGGCAACTCATTATTTAAAAATAACCTGTTTTATGCCTGGATGAAGAACAAAATATGGATTTTATTCACTTTTCACCAAACTATCTGCTGTAAACTTTTAAAAAAGTCAACATGTAACGTTGTGATTTATGTGCACAGCACTTTTCACTGTGGAAAAAGTGAATTAAAAACCTTCAGATTTGGTAAAAAAACGGACATCAGACATCGACACGCTGTACAGAAGTCACGGCTGGTTGTCCAGTTTATTCAGCAGCCTGAGCACCAACAGCTGCGTGGGTTATTTGCATCAAAGGTCAACAGTTGGCGTTCTACAGTGGTCCAGATGGAGTTTTACGGCGCGGTCAGAAGAAGCCGCTGCGCCGCTGCTGATAGCTGATATACGACTGGATGAGCGAGTCGGGGATCCGGGGCTTCACGGCGTCCAGGGCACTTTCAAAGTGTCGGGCCTGGATGTGCCGAGCTTTGATGTCCTCTTGCAGGGCCAGGAGGGCAGCCTCTCTGCATACAGCCGTTATCTGGGACAGGAAGCAGACACAGACGTTCGGCTGTGAGAGCGAGCAGCACCGGGTCACGTGAGCAGAGTTTATTTAGCTACAAACACCTTTCATGTCTCATGAACGCACAAAAACATATTTCCAGACAGAAAACAGCATCCACACCTTTGTGCTGTTTTAGTCATTCCTGTATCAAAATGTTCGGCTCATTCAGGAGATGGCTGCTGAACTTTTATACTTTTAAAAGTATTTTACTTTGTTTTCTCCAGAGACATATATTCAAATCTCTTCAGTTCCTTCAAAAAAACGTTCTCTTTGAAATCTGCTTTGGCTACTGGCTCGGTTTTGATCTTATGCTACTTATGTGCTAGCTTATTGCTACTATTATTGCAACATTTAGCTTTTGGCTACTTTTTGCTACTTTCAGCTTCTAGCCAGCAACTTTTTTTTTGCAACTTTTCTTTTTTATGTGGCATTTGCTTTTGCTGCTATATTGAGCTTCTAAATAACCTTCTGATACTTTTAGCTACCCTTTAGCTACCCTAACTTAGCTAATGTGTTGAGGCTATAATCTAGCAGTTTGCAACTTGGAGCCATTAGCTAGCTTTATGCTACGTTTAGCTTCTGGAGAGCCTTTTACTACTTTAGTTTCTAGGTAACCTTTTGCTACTTTTATTTGCCATTTAGCATTTTGTTATTTTTAGCTTTTAGATATTCGTTTGAAACTTTTAGCTACCCTTTTGATACTTTTAGCTTTTACCTAACCTTTTGCTACTTTAATTTAGTTAATGTTTTAATGCTTTTAGCTAGTTTTATGCAACATATAGATGGCTTATGCTACTTAAACTTTGTTAGCTTATAAGTCTATTAGCTAGCATTTTGCAGCTTTTAGCGTTTACGTAGCATTTTTGCTACTTTCAACTTCTGGTCAATTGCTACTTTAGTTTCTAGCTAGTCCTTTGCTACTTTTATTTTTTATTCTGCTACATATAGCTCCTACATATTTTTTGAACATTTAGCAACAATTTTAACTTTTAGCTTTAGCTACCCTTTGGCTACTTTAACTTAAATAATATTTTGATGCTTTAAGCTAGTATTTTGTTACTTTTAGCTAGCTAATGCTACTTAAAATGAGCTAACTTCTTGAGGCTTTTAGCTAGTGTTTTGAAACTTTTAGCTTTAAGAAAAATGTTGGTGCTTTCAACTTTTAGCCAGCTCATTTCTACTTTAGCTTCTACCTTTTTGCTACTAATATTTTTTTATTAGTTCACATTTTACTGCCTTTAGCTTTTAAAAACTCGTATTATTAGCTAGATTTTGTTATATTCATCTTCTATCTACCCTTTTTTCATACTTAGCTAGACTTTTGTTACATTTAGCCTTAACCAACCCTTTTACTGTAATTGTTCTAACCTACTGATGATTTTTGCTAGTATTTTGTGATTTTAGCTTTTAGCTAGCACATGCTACATGTAGCTTTTAGCAGGCATTTTGCTACTTTTGGATTTTAGCTATGTACTGCCTCTTTTAGCATTATCAGCTCACTTTCAGCTTCTTCATCTTTATTCTTTCATTTCTCAGCAGACACTACATTTTTACGTAAAACCTTTTTTTGCATTCGCACTGTTGAATATTTTTTTATTGTACTCTATTAGTCCCTAACGAGGAAATTAAGTAATTGATTAATTGCTGAAACTATATATGAGGAATTAATTATTTCAAAGCTAAAACTTGTGTTTACTTGTTGTTTTGTCTCTCTGATATTAACGGGCCTTCAAAATAAGAGCGAGCAGTTGAAAGGATTTTGTTAAAATACAAAGTTTCAGATGAATCAAAGACATTTTATGTTTTTTTTTAATTAACTTCTTTGTACATCAACCTCAGGGGGAAATAACATCACAACTTCGATTTATTATTTATTAATAAACAGGTAAGAGCCTGTTGGAAAAGTACCAGAAGAAGATTATGTTTCAGTTAGTAACGAGATATTGAAGCCGAACAGAAGCAGACGGATTATTCTCATTCCAACGGTGGAAAACCGTTTCTGAAATCAACAAACTGACGCAGTTCTGTCTCGGAAGGAGCGTCGGTTTGAAACTGCTGTAGGAACTTTCCAGTCCTGTCAAAAAATGGAAACTATGGCGGTGAGTCATCCTGAAAAGACTGCAATCAGAAACCAGCTGCAGCTTTAATAAAAGAACAAAGTAATAAAATTACCCGTAATTCTAAACTACAAAACAGAAAGAACATGTTGTGAAAGACTCTCAGCTACTACCACACGGACTTCAGGTCAACGGCTGCTAAATTAACCAAGTTAAAGACTTTTTTACGTTAACTTACGTCTAAAAGCTTCGGCAGCCGAGTCCAAAAGTCGTAGCTTCAAATGAGTTACAAAAGAACGCATCCTCCTCTACTTTTACAACAAGCAGTGCGCCGACGTCCCCCCCCCCCGTCGCTGAGCGATTTGAACAGTGAATGTTTGTAGCTTTTTAGATGAGTGTTTCTCTGGACTGGGATTGAACTGGGAATGAGAGTAAACCTAAATGGTTTTGTGGCTAGGAGTTACACTGAAGAACAGAGGGAGTAACTTTTCTTGTCGGGGCGAGTGGAGGGAGCAACATTATCCACCACCAGGAGCAATGGAGGAGCCAGGGGGTGGCCAATGGTGGCCGTGGCCCCCATGCATTAATTGCGCCACCCCAGTCATTTGAGGAAACTATAGTTTTAAGAGATATGAAATTTAGAAAGCATAGTTTCCTCAAATGATCGAGTGGTCGGCTTGCAAACGTAAATGGCGACGGCCATTTTGGATTGTGACATGGCAACCCAGTCCTGGACGGTGACATTTCTTCAGATGTAGCCACACATCAAAATGGAAGTTGGTTCAAGTTATGCTCACAACATGCACAGACGGACGAGGGTATTTCCAATCCCCCCTCTTCGTTCCGTGACAACAAAGAACCGCTAAAAAAAAAAAAAGAAAAGTGGATTACATTCTTTAACCCCCCCGCATAAATAACGAGACATGTAGAAGCATCGTGCTGAACACATGCGGTACACGGCGTCCGCGGAGGCAGGAAAAAACACTGCAGACGTGTCGATTGTTTAAACACACGAGGACTGCGGTGCTTTTCAAAGCAGGAGTGTGAAGTAAAGGAAGATGGCGGTTTGAATGCGCTCGAGGCCCGTGGCACGCACGGTTCAGGACAGGTGCTTTGCAGATGTCAGGATGTGAGAGGCCTGTTCCTCCCCCCTCTGTCATTCTTCTG
Source organism: Nematolebias whitei (assembly GCF_014905685.2). Lineage (NCBI taxonomy): Eukaryota > Metazoa > Chordata > Actinopteri > Cyprinodontiformes > Rivulidae > Nematolebias > Nematolebias whitei. Next base: position 5,441,426 of record NC_056501.1, on the reverse strand, counting down.
CTTCGTTGCGATTCGGGCAGGGTAAACACACGGGGCAGGGTTAATTTGGTATGAGGGCTTCCCATCATTCAAGTCATTCAGGCCCGTCCGTAATAATGATGCAAAACAATGAGGCTCTGCATCCCCGCTGCCTGTTTACAAACGGAGTACGGAGGCGAGCGCGGCGCCACATGTTGAACAATGTGATTTGGAGAAGTTTCCCAGCAACATCCATAAACAGGAACAGACAAACATCAGCAGCACAATCAAACGTAACGCCGACACGGAGGACTTATCAGCCTTGAATCCTCACATTCAAACAGCAATTATTTGGTTGTTTGCTGCGACGTACCCCTCAGGTTTACTAAAAGAAGTAAAGAGAAAAGAAAACACACACACAGACCCTTCCATTCATGCTGCCGGGGTTTATGAGCGGTTCTCTGAGGACGATCAACAAGTCAGCGTTTCCTGCCGAGCGTTTGAAAAAAGTCGAGCCACTAAAGACAAACAGGGCAGGAGCGAGTGAGTCTGCAGAGGTAAACCCAGCCACGAGTTTAGCGTGACCCTGATACCCCTGAACACGTTCAGAAAGGAAGCGCCGAGGCCGCCCGTGTTTAAAAATGTTGTAGAGCAGCGGTGAAGGCGAATCTAAAAAAGTGCTGACTTGTCTTGCAGATTTCAGCGTCTCTGCAATGCAGACTTTATTTTTCATTCCTTTCATAAATTCTGTCGGCTGTCACTTGGATGTATGGGGAGCAGGAAGCTGCACTGCGTCGGGCGCTCTCTGCCGAAGCGAAGGCTCTGAGGATGTGACGGTGGCGCCGCGGCCAGTCGTGAAGGCAAACGCACAAGAGCCTCAGCTAAACCTGCTGACTCACAATGGAGCCCACGTCCGCTGAAGGTGGAGAGAAGCTCTGATGACGAGGCAAAAACTGAGAAAACAACTAAAGCTGTCGACCAGGATCAATTAAGGATTATAAAAGGGGTAGAAAAAAAATTATCAAGACATTTCTAAGTTTAGCTGTAAATAATATTAAAGTGGTGCTCCAGATCTTTTAAAGTGGGGGTTCTAGCTGTTTGATCTCAGTTTAGAGGAAACGGTTTACCGTACTTCCCGGTGTATAAGCTTCTACTTTTTTCACACCCTTTGAACCCTGCGGCTTATTTTTCATTCAACCTTTATTTATTCAGGTTAGTCTCATCGAGCCACGAGGACTCGTTGTCAAAAGAGACCTGTTGCACAATGCTGTGAATTTATGTTTTTTTTTACGGGCTAACGAGCTTCATGCCACCAAAAACATTTAACCTCATCCCACCCCCATGCTCACACAGCTGCCCAATACGACTCTGGACCACAGAAACTACACCTGGACCACAGAAAACTACACCTGGACCACAGAAAACTACACCTGGACCACAGAAAACTACACCTGCACCACAGAAACTACACCTGGACCACAGAAAACTGCACCTGCACCACAGAAACTACACCTGGACCACAGAAAACTACACCTTAACCACAGAAAACTGCACCTGGACCACAGGAAACTACACCTGGACCACAGAAAACTACACCTGGACCACAGAAAACTACACTTGGACCACAGAAAACTACACCTGGATCACAGAAAACTACACCTGCACCACAGAAACTACACCTGGACCACAGAAAACTGCACCTGCACCACAGAAACTACACCTGGACCACAGAAAACTACACCTTAACCACAGAAAACTACACCTGGACCACAGAAAACTGCACCTGGACCACAGGAAACTACACCTGGACCACAGAAAACTACACCTGGACCACAGAAAACTACACCTGGACCACAGAAAACTGCACCTGCACCACAGAAAACTACACCTGGACCACAGAAAACTACACCTGGACCACAGAAAACTACACCTGGATCACAGAAAACTACACCTTAACCACAGAAAACTACACCTGGACCACAGAAAACTGCACCTGGATCACATAAAACTACACCTTAACCACAGAAAACTACACCTGGACCACAGAAAACTGCACCTGGACCACAGGAAACTACACCTGAACCATAGAAATCTACACCTGGACCACAGAAAACTACACCTGGACCATAGAAACTACACCTGGACCACAGAAACTACACCTGGACCACAGAAACTACACCTGGACCATAGAAATCTACACCTCAACCACAGAAAACTACACCTGGACCACAGAAAACTGCACCTGGACCACAGGAAACTACACATGAACCATAGAAATCTACACCTGGACCACAGAAAACTACACCTGGACCATAGAAACTACACCTGGACCACAGAAACTACACCTGGACCACAGAAACTACACCTGGACCATAGAAATTTACACCTGGACCACAGAAACTACACCTGGACCATAGAAATCTACACCTGGACCACAGAACGTACACCTGGACTACAGAAAACTACACCTGGATCACAGAAAACTACACCTGGATCACAGAAAACTGCACATGGACCCCAGGAAACTACACCTTAACCAGGAAACTACACCTTAACCACAGAATACTACACCTTGATCACAGAAAACTTCACCTGGACCACAGACTACACCTTAACCACAGAAAACTACACCTGGATCACAGAAAACTACACCTGGACCACAGACAACTACACCTGGACCAGTCCTTCTGTGTTTGTCTGTGTCTCTTTCTTGTACTCTTAAACCTCCGCTGGTCAAGGCAGAGGCCGATCCTGAGCCTGGTTCTGTTTGAGGCTTCTTCCTGTTCAAAGGAAGTCATTTCTTCCCACCGGCACCGACCCGCTGCTGAGACCGACAGGCTGAAAGGAAGATTCAATCCAACCTGCTGGCTTCATTAAACTGATGCCCTGTATGTTTTAATAAATTAAATTAAACTGTGGTTGTATCAGGTTGATATTTTTATTGTACTCTCTGAGACAACTTGTTGCTTTTAAAACAATCCGAATTGAACTGAACTTGCAGCATGCAGGCGGGATGTTCTGGACACTGAAGCCTTTCTAACGGGGTTATGGAACGAGGCTCTTCCAAGGCTGAGCTCTGCTCAGGGCTGCAGGCCGTCACGGCCCGGCCAATAGGAAGCCACAACCTGAGACTCTGAACACAACAGCAGCCTTTATGCTCCGCTGGTCACTACACTCTGCTTCAGAGTCCCAGCTACGCCCTCCATCACGCTGCTCCACTGTGCACAGATGAACCACGCTGCATGTACAAACTCCGAGCAGAGTTATTTACTGCGGTGCATCCAGAGCCACGTCGGGCCTCGCTGCTACTGTGAGATAAAACCACCAAACATCTAACCAGAGTGGATTTAAGGCTGTTGTTGGAGCAAATGGTTACACAATATAGCAGAGAAGGTAAAAATATATAGGCGTGGTATTTTTAGGCGCTAGAAAGTAAAGAAAATTTATGAGGGGAGTAAAAATTAAGATTGTTAAGAGTAACCGTAGAGCAGGGGTGTCCCCCTGAAAATCTCCACTCTGAGACCTGGATTCAGAAACCTTCAGTTTTAGAGAGAGTGAGGCTGTTGTAAATGAACGGCCGAACGTTTCTCGTCGTGTAAACGGGGCCTCAGACTGACTGCCACCTGTCAATCAAGAGACAAATTTCATAGATGGATGATCGGCTGACGTCTATTTTTTAATGTCATGCCATCTACCCATAATACCTTTGCGATCGACATATTGGGCACCCCTGCTGTAGAGGAAAAACAAAACATCCCAAAACAAACTAAAAATGTCAAACCATAGGCAGCTCAAACGCATCGTTAGGTGGAAATGTGCATCACAAAAGTATAAATCTGTGGACTCCCACTGAAAGAAGTAGAATCACAGAAATTGGTCTTTAAGATTCACAGATGCATCATGCAGTAAATGAGTTTGCAACTAATACTGTGCTGAGTACAACAATACTTTTACCGGTCAGAACCTAAAAGCTGCACAGAAGAGTGGGCAATGAAAACGGATTGATGTTTACATGGATACTTATTCACTTCACCGCTGGTGTTTTTTGTGTGTTTTACTGACGGTGGTTTTATTAAAATCACCTTTACCTCGGCGCAGCGCTTGTTAGTTTATAAAGTACTTGTTAAATAAATTAAAAATGACGTCCACGCTCAAGCAGAACCGCGGTCCTCTACAGCAGCTTTGACGCGACGAATGCGCCGTAAAAATAATTACACAAATAGATGTTTGTCCCTGAAGGATGTGAGACGGAGCACAAACCATGAGACAACCTGTTCAGCCTGACAAAAATAACCCTCTTTAAGGTGCCTTCAGCTGCTGGCGGTGCATACCAACGCTCTCGGGTCAAATCTGTCCGGTGGACTTGTCGCTTCCTCCTCCAACAAAGGCGCTCAGTCAGCCTATCAGACGGCCTTAATGAAGGGCTTGTTAGCCGAGCTACCGGCAGCAGATCCACTAAACCTGGAGTGTGTGTTGACCATCAATCCGCTCTTGTGTCTACAGCGGGCTACATCCACTCCTCCCCTCCACCTTCAACCCCTCTTTCTCTCACAAACGGCCACATTTACAGCAGCGAGCCTCAACAACTCCCCCCTCTGCCCCACCTCCACCCACCGCTCCAACACTCCGCTGGTCGTACAGTGCAAACACATAAAAACCTGCACACGTGCAACAGAATGCAACCTACTCGGGTTAGTTAGCTGCATGTGAGGAAATGTGCGGATTAATGCAATCAGAACGTGCACACGCAACAACAACACACATGCATGCAAGACTTGCATTCTGCTCGAGTAAACTAAAGCTACAACTTAAACCTTCGTGTAAATTTCACAAGTTGCTGCTAGAAACTACTTTATTTATTTTACCATTTAATTATTAGTTAAAAGACAAAATGTGAGTCTTCTATGAATCTTTTATGAACATCCATCCATCCATCCATCCATCCATCCATCCATCCATCCATCCATCCATCCATCCATCCATCCATCCATCCATCCATCCATCCATCCATCCATCCATCCATCCACCCATCCATCCATCCATCCATCCATCCATCCATCC
>NC_056501.1:5434199-5436307 GCF_014905685.2 Nematolebias whitei | reverse complement strand
CATCCATCCATCCATCCATCCATCCATCCATCCATCATCTTTACCACGTCTTCCTTTTTGGGTCATGGGGCCATGTCCAGCATCACTGTGCGAGAGGCAGGGACACTCTGGACAGGTCTCCAGTCCATCACAGGGCCTAATATATATATATTTTTAGTCTTGCACGAGGAAGACACTTGAACTTGAACCAGACACTCTCACGTGGTAAACCAACGGAGCCATTCAAGCCGGCCTAAAGTGTTGCATTGACCAAGAATCGAACGCGAGCCACCCGCGTGGCAGGTGACAATTCTACCACTGAACCACAAATGCAAAATGATTAATAAAACATAATGGCTAGTCGGTGCTCTTATTGGGATTTTTTAATCTTAAACTCAGACAATTTGTGCCCTTTTTTAAGTCTGATTGCTTCAAACAAAAACATATTAAGTTAAAACTAGAAATTCCTGGAGAAATGTTGACGTGGACTGCCACGTGGCGGCCATTTTAAAGTTGTGATGATAGAAAACTATACGTTTTGATATATAATAGGAATCTTAAAAGATGCGGTGGTAGGAGGAGTTTGATCGAGGATCGTTTTGTTCAGAGACCTTTTCACTGTGGCCGTTAAGAGGTTGTGAAGAGTCGGTGTTTTTCAATGAAAAAAATGGTGTCTTTGTTGCATATTAATCGCCATGGTAACTTGAAAGGCCAATAAAAGTACAGTAATAGGACTCGTTTTGGTGCAGAGCCGGCCATTTTGATATAACATCCGTGGGGGCATACGTTGAGGTTCGGGCCTCATTAAAGTTGAAGGAAGAGCAAGACTCTTGTCAGGTGGATAATAATAGGTGGCTGCCTTTCGAGAAGATCCTAAATTTAAACTACTTTAAATGACCACCTAACCCCATGCCCTTAAAAAAGGGAGACGTGCTCCACTCTAAATAAAGATTGAATGAATGAAAATTCAATTTTCACAGAGGAAATTAAAAAAACACAAAAGTCAAAGGACACAGGGGATGCGAATCCCAAACACTCGAGCAGAAATGAAACGTTTTAAAGAGGAAGTGTCTGCAGCGTCAAGTCTCGACCAAAAGAAACGAGGCCCGACCGCAGCTCCACGTGAAAGCCATTTAGGATTACAAGGCACGAGCATGACGGAAGGTTAAAGAGAAGGAGGTCAGGTTAGGCACCGAGGGAGGAGCGTCATGAAGGGAGAACGGAAACATGATCACAAACAGCAGAACTGTGCACGGCTGAACGTGCACACGCTCGTGCTCTCAGCAGATGACTTGAAGTTGCAGAGAAAGGAGTGATGATGATGAAACTGAGATTTTATTACGATTAAGAACATCACTCTTCTATTAGTAAACCTTTCATATTAGTTTCTGGTTTGGTGAGTTCCTTTAATTTTCATAAATGCTGTGAATGAAAACTTCTTGCCTAAAGTCTCCTGAATACCTTCTGTTTGAAGCATACGGTTTTGTCTTATGAGACCCTATAACCATTTAATGTTTTGGAAAAACCCATGTGGGACAGCACCTGTGCTGGGGCCCCATAGTGTTATGATTATGTTTGAGTGTTATGTGGGGTACAGCTGGGCCTCAGTTTTCAGAGGAACATTTGTGCTCAGTCCTGCTTGGACTTTATGAGAACAGGCATGACATATTTACCAAACATGTCCATATTGAAGTGACCTGGAGACATTTGTGTGTGTATTTGTGGTAACATCAATGTAGATGAAGATCAAAATGTGCTAAATGTCCTTTTTAAAACTTGGTCACCACAACTTTTATCATTCACAAAACATAATACACACAATGGTAGCTCAAATGCATTAAAAGTGCACTGATGCTTTTGGACCTTATAGAGAAAATTATTATTATTTTTATTTTAACATATAATTAAATTAAATTAAATTAATGGTGACATCTCAATCCATTTAGACAAATGTTATTTAGAATTAAGACAAAACACAATGTGACATACAACATATAATAGCCAATCAACCATTCTGTTAGCAACCCATGAGCTAACCATGAGCCAACCAACCAACCATAAGCCAAACAAAGACCAACCAACCAACCAACCAACCAGGAGCCAACTAAAGAACCAACCAACCAGGAGCC
>NC_056501.1:5420256-5434189 GCF_014905685.2 Nematolebias whitei | reverse complement strand
GCCAACTAAACGACCAACCAACCATGAGCCAACTAAAGAACCAACCAGAAGCCAACTAAAGAATCAACCAACCAACCAACCATGAGCCAACTAAATAAATGACAAAAGAATCAACCATGAGTCAAATAAAGAAATGACCAAAAAGTCAGCCAGCCAACCAACCCACCAGGAGCCAACTAAATAACCGACCAACCAACTAACCAACCAACCAACCATCAGCCAACCAAGGAGCAACCAAAAAGCCCACCAACCAACCTTGACCCAACTAAATAAATGACTAAAGAATCATTCAAACAACATGAGTCAACTAAAGATCAACCAACCAAAATGAGCCAACTAAAGAGCAACTAACAAGTCAGCCAACCAACCATGAGCCAACTAAAGAATCAACCAAACAACCATGAGTCAAATAAAGAAATTACCAAAGTCAGCCAGCCAGCCAACCAACCAACCAACAACCATGAGTCAACTAAAGATCAACCAACCAATCAGGAGCCAACTAAAGAACCAACCAACCAAAATGAGCCAACTAAAGAGCAACTAACAAGTCAGCCAACCAACCATGAGCCAACTAAAGAGCAACTAACAAGTCAGCCAACCAACCATGAGCCAAATAAAGAAATGACCAACCAACCAACCAACCATGAGCCAACTAAACAGCAACCAACACGTCACCCAAGCAACCAACAACCAACTCTTCTAGCCAAAAACCAACCATCAAGCCAGTTAACCAAACAACCAATCTTGTTTGTGGCCCACATAATGTAGCCATACCTTGTTAGAAGAAACTTCATGTTGGGTATAAAGGAGAGCTCCTATTTCCCAGCAGAAATATAATGTGTTCTCACTATGCACTTTACACATAAACAACACTGAAGGCTTTATGCATTTCAAATGTAAAACTAGGGCCAAATGCTATCTGATCTGTTGCACTGCGCAGGCTATGACAACATTAATGATTCAAACAGAGAAAGAAGTGTTTTCTTCTCTATTAAGCAGGGTCAACTGAAATAACATCCACCAAGTCAAGAGCCAAAAGGCTCGTAAGGTAGAAGTGAAGTGTTAAAGCAACACAGGAGAGAGGTGTTACTAGCTCTATTCTCATTGTTTTTGTTAAACTGTTAATAACTGATAACTTCCACTAACTGGCTTTTATAATGTATGTGAATGATTTTGTACAGTGCCCTGAGACGACTTCTGTTGTGACTTGGTGCTATAGAAATGAACTGAACGGAAGTGAATTGTAATGCCACTGTTATTCAAACAGCAACATGCTTTGTCGAAGCATTTTTTGGTGACTGTGTCCTTGGTGATAAAAATCTCTGCAACAACAAACACCAAGTCATAAATCAGACAGACAACAACTCAGAGCCAGAGGAGGAACAGCCACAACCACAACAGGTGTTAAGAGGAAACCATTTGTCACCCTGCAAGGGAGGTTTTACTTGTGTGTGTGTGTCAACACAAAAGACTATTTATGTTCAGGCTCTTACGATTTTTAGTTGGTGGAAGCATGCTTCTGCACAGCCTGCTTAGGCTTCTATTTAAATAGGGGTTTAACAACAACAACTGGAACTAAAAGCAGGTAGAACAAGGGTCCAAGCCCCTTGAAGCACATCCCCCACCCCTTCTCCAACCTATGCAACCCCAATCCTCCAAGGACCAGCCAAACGGCTTGTAGAGTCAAAAGTCATAATCTTGATGCTATTTGTGTTGCCAAGCCCCTAACAAAGTTATAAGATTAGTTTACAACACAAACCCCAACAATAACCCCAAACTCCACCGCACAACCCAAAACAGCTGCTTTTTTTTTTTTTGTATAGAAAATTGTTGGGTTTTAGAATGACATGATTAGTTAAACTGAATCAGCACAAGACATACTTTTTACTGCTTTTAGAAGAAAATCAGGCAAATGATTGAACTCAAAAAGTCCGTTTTTTTTAAGTTTAAGAATTATAGTAGTCCCTCGTTTATCCCGGGGGGATCCGTACCCTGAAGTCCCGCACGATAAATGAAAAACCATGAAGTAGGAAAAGTAGTACAAGTAGTTTATTTTAGTATTTATATAAATAAAGGCGTTTTAAACCCTTCCCACACTCTTGCAATATTCTAAACAATGTATCTAAACTCTAAATGTTCAAAATTTTTAGTATCCCTGATTCATGCCAAAATTTTATTGTGCTTATATATATATATATATATATATATATATATATATATATATATATATGTACAGTTTTAAATTTATTGTGTTGAAGCCCTCTAAAGGAAATAACGTTAAAAGCTTTTTTGCACATTTTGTTCATTCACAAAATTATATTGAGCATAAAGTACTTGTTGGTGGGTCAGAGAATTCAGGAGTTAACGACCAAAGTGATTCCGTCATTCACAGTAGCACCACCTTTCGGTTGATGCATGTTTTTTGCTCTAAAGTATTTATTTTACTTTATTTTTCCTATAACATCGTCTCAGAATCTCTAACACTTTGGCTAGATGTCTAGTTTTGTAATAAGCTTTCTACGAGACGCAATAAGGTTCAAGATTCTTTATTGTCATTTGCATCACATACGGTACATGAGGTGGAACAAAATAGTGTACCCAAGGTCCCAGTTACAACCAAAAATAGCAAAAATATAAAGTATAAAAATAAACAGTATCCAAGAAACTAAGATATACGCTAAACAATAATAATGTAAAATAATATGGTATATTAAGCAGCAGCCTGAACATGAGTCTGTGAGCAGATGGGTATGAATACAGCAGCTTAAAGGCAAGTGATCAGCAGCATGGATAAGTCACGTATCACCAATTAAAGTGGCATTACAGTGATTTTTTTAAATAAGCCACACCCACTTTAATTGAGCATCATTACATTTTATGTGTGACCTGAAGGCACTGTCCTACTGGTCTGGGCAGATCCGAGTAGCCATTTTTTGCAGGAAATTCTTATTTTCTGCTTTACAGCTCCCCCATAGGTCAATGTTTGTCAGGATTTGGAGTTACGGCCACATTCTCTTGCCCTCCTGTGGGGTTAGACCCCTAAAAAGTATTTTTACATCAATTATGATAAATGTACCACTGTCTCATCAAGTTGCAGCTTACGGTTTACTGCAAGCTCAGTAAATCCTGCACTGGAACAAAGCTGCTCTCACAGGCGTGAAAAAGCGTTTCAAAAAACCATCAGTGAGTTTGAATGGATGTCAGCCGTGCATCTCACACACCTGGGTTTGGACCAAACAACTTGAAAAAGAAAACAAGTCCTGTCGTCATTCAAGTCATCCATGACTCCACAAAAAGATTTTGTACCTAAAGCACCTGAATGTTGTAACGCGGTGAGATCTCGTACGAGGGCGCACAGCAGGGTTGCAACTTGTCACCACCGCGGTGACATCAGCTTCCTCTTCTGTGCTGCTTAACGCGGCTGCGTGGAGGAATCTTGTTTTTCTTTCTCCTCCTTTTTGTCAACGACCTGTCAACGTCTGCCAAGAGCTCATTACTGCTGTGTTTTCGTATTCCGCTTCCTGGAGGTCACTTGTCAATCTGGTACCACGAGGGAGATCCGTGACACCGTCGTCAATACGTTGCCTGACATTTTTTTCTTTTTATCCCCACTTGTCACTTGTTTTCAAAACAATTTACAAAGGAAATATTTTTGAAACTATTCATTCATTCAACCTTTATTCATACTGGTTAGTCTCATTGAGTCACGACAACTCATCATCAACCTGTTTTAGTCAGACAATATATAAAGTCAGACAACAATAATAATAAAAAGCAATTACAATCAAATAAAACAAGTTATAAGTTATAAGTACAAGTTATAAACAAGTTATCTCAGGGGCCGAGATGGTGTAGAGGCAGGGCAGCCGGCTTGGGACCCGAAAGTTCCAGGTTCAATCCCCAGTCACTGCACATCACGTGGCGTCTCTGGGCAGCACTCCTCATCCCCAAAATGCCCCCCGGGCGCCTTCAATAGCTGCCCACTGCACCACCCAGTGGTGGTTGGGTTAAATGCAGAGACTAATTTCGCCATTGTATGGAAACATACAGTGCTGACATTGTGATGACATTATTATTATTATTATTATTATTATATAAACAGTTAAATCAAGATGCCATATAAAACAAGGTCAAATACTAAAAACAAGCGCATATTTGCTTTGATGTTTCTATTGACCTTATCAAATGCTTAAAATCCCTTAAAGAGGTCAAAGTTGACAGCTTCAGGTTTTTCTGTAAGGTGTTCCAGGATACAGAAGCAGAGGACAAAAAAAAGTCTTTTTGACAAATTCAGTTCGCACTGAGGGGACGCTGCAGGTAATAATGTCCTGAGAGTGCACGTCTTAACTGCACTGAGGACGTGACATGAAGGAGATGTGTGAAGGCAGCAGACCAAGGAGTGATTTAAAGATGAAAATGTACCAGTGAGAGTCTGTGTAAAGTTAATGATGATCAGTTAACCAGTGAATACTGGGTACAGTGATGGGTACGGTAGTTACAACCAGTTATGAATCTTAGCGCACCATGATAGACAGCATCCGACATCTGCAAGGTGCTGGCAGGAGCATTCTATGCCTCTTGTATGATTGTCTATTGTTGTCGTCCATTATTGTCATCGCTCTTTGTTAAAGAAATCAGGTCTCTCTTGTAAATCTTGTCAATGGGATTAAACTGTATAAATAAAGGTTGAACGAAAAATTAATGTATGTACTGTATCTGTTATCTATTGTTGCTCAATAAAAAGATAAATAAAAGAAAAAATCATGTAAATAATGTCACAATAATCAATGGCTGGTAGGAAAGTAGCAGCTACAAGGTGTTTCCTGGTGTTCAGAGAAGATCTATTTCTGAAAAAGAAACCCAGTTTTAATTTCAGTTTCTTTATCAAGTTTTCAACATGCGGCTTAAAATAACGATGTGCGTCAACTAAAACGCCCAAATATTTGTAAGAATCCACAAACTCAATAGGAACACCACACATGGACGAGATAGGAGGAGGAACTGCTGGGACCAACTTTCTGTTAGAAAACAACTTCCCTTTGGTTTTATCAGCATTAGCACCAGTTTGAGATGGAATAAGTCTGACTGGATGATGTCAAATGCAGACGGTAGAAGCTGGAACTTGGCAACTGTGTTAGCTCGACAATAAATAACTGTATCATCAGCATAGAGATGCACCGAGAATGTTTTGACCTACGAACTAAAACATAGCAAAAGGCAGGGAGAGGTATGTGATGTAAAATATGTAATAACAGCAAATAAACATTCTTCTCAGTTGGCGGCTCTTAAGACATGTTAATGATTATCAACGAAACATGAAATTAAACAACTAAATGTGACCATGCATGGTTTTTCAACGAAGCCACAACAAGACCGGGACTTCGTTTATCTAACGGTGCAATATTTCCCCCGGGTCTTTTCTCGTCAGGACTTGATTTAAAACAGCAAGAAGAAGAAGAGAAAACAGAGTGGCATCACAGTTTGTTCTGGAGGCAAGTTTAGCCCATTTCCTTCTCCTGACAACGTTGCGGTTACAGGATCGAATGTTGCTTCTGTTTGGAGGAGTGATGGCAGAGGTGAGGAAAGAGCGCCAGGAGCCATTTTCTAGCCTGAGCGTTAAAGATGCGTTGCGGGTGCAGGGGTTAGTGGGAATGTGAGGTTTGGGAAACCAGATGTCACTCCAGGCAGGTGATTTTAACAAGTTTCTCGCTCCAAGCTGACAACAACCGCGTCCTCCTGACTGACACCCCCAGCCCCCTTCCTTTGAACCAGCCTTAATTTTCTTTTGAGCAAGTCTGAAATGCCAAGAACGTAATAAAATCTGAAACTTTTAGGTAATCACTCTGAGGACAGAACCGTTCTGATTTCAACATTCTAATTTTATATGAATACCCTCCACAAATCTTAGAAACGATCAGTACGCCAATGTCCCCCCCACCTCTGAGGGACCTGGAAAGTTAACGGTCGTAATTTTCAGGATGAGTGTTTTTCTGGACTGGAGTCAATGGTGGCCTTGGACACCAAAGACAAGTCAAGTCAAATTTATTTATAAAGCACATTTAAAAACAGCAGCTGTTACAAAGTGATTAGCAATGAGATCAAAGGCAGTAATAAAAATAATAAAAAAAAGAAATTAAAAGCATCAAAAGAAAAACATAAAAACACAAATTGTTCCAGAGTTTAGGGCCCGTGACTGAAAAAGCCCGATCTCTGAGCTTCAACCTGGTTTTTGGTACAACCTAAAGCAGCTGGTCAGATGATCTCAGCGCCCAAAAAGGAACATATGGTTGAAGTAGGGCAGAGAGATATGAGGGTGCAAGGTCATTTATGCACTTAAAAGGTCAACAGGAGAATCTTAAAATCTATTCTGATACGTACAGGGAGCCAGTGAAGAGAGGACAAAACTGGTGAAATATGTTCAAACCTATGAGTTCCTGTTAAGAGCCGAGCTGCAGCATTTTGAACGAGCTGGCGACGTGAAAGGGAGACCTGACTAACCCCAACATGAAGAATGTTCCAGTAGTATAGTTGGGTTGTAACAAATGCATGGACTATGTTTTCAAGGTCAGATCTGGTCAGACCATAGGTTAATCTTTGGCCACCCCAAGAAGAAGAAATATATATATGAGCTCAGGGGCCAGAAATCCAGCAGTTATTGTCATTAATTAAACTTGTTTAATGGTTTAATATCTAGTTTTTTTTTATTAACCCAATGGTGGGCCAAACTGAGCTCACCAGTGACCTTGATTTGGCCCATGGGCCACCATTTGAATATATCTGGCCTAAATGATGCCACACACCAAAACGGAAGTCAGCATGTTGCTTATTTTTCAAGTTACCCAGCTCGAAGAGGGACGAATGGATGAACGGAAGGTACTTCCAAGTCCCCTGTTGCCTCTGGGATGGAGGACAACAAGACTATGGTGAAGGTCAAAGAAACAAACCTCAAGGTCAAGGTTTCTTTAATGTCATTCGCATCACATGTGGTGAAACTAAATTGTGTACACAGGGTCCCAATTACATCCAGCAAAAGTATAAATTGTAAAAGAAAAAAACAGTAATAAGATCTAAGATCTGAACTAAGAAATACACTAAACTAAGAATATACTAAAACAATTTTCAGTGTTGCTGTCATTTGTTACCCACGCATTTTAGGTTTCCATCGGCCTAATGACAAGAGAAGCAAAATTACACCAACATTAGCATTTTGTTAACAAGTTGGATCAATCAAAACAGACCTTTAGCTTTATGACCAGGCATTTCTATACAGTCATTTAAAAAAGATCAGAGATTTGTGTGAGGATCTATATTGCTTGGAACACAACATAATGATATTCCCATGATGTCATGGGTGACCAGAACCTTTGGAATGTCATCAGTTCCATTCAAACCCACGATGTAAACTTCATCAAGTGTTAACAATCCTGTCTATTGTGTCTTTGTGACGTCCTCTAGTCTGGTGACCTAAAGTCCCTGTTTTGATTGATTGTTGAATGAGTTGAGTTTAATCACCTGCCAGATAACACTAACAGTATGCTCCCATACTGCCTGTTCTAGATGTGTCATCTTTGTGCTAATTGTATCAGCATCAAACTATACCCAAATCAGACCTCTCCTTCTGAGTTTTTAATGAGTGTAATTTGTGGCTGCAGTCTGTGGGTGATCAAATCTAGAGTTAATGTACAGTAAACTGTACGGACTGGTGTTTCCCTCAAGCACAAACACTCACTTTGAATGGATGCTTTGGTAGTGAACTTAAAAATATATATTTCTGGCTTTCCAGTGTTGTAGCAGACCAAAGCCCGACCAAAGCCTTTATTGAAGTGTCTAAACAAAATGATCCATGGAAGAGAGAATTCATTGTTTTTGGGCCAATGATTTTGTAGATAACCGTGCAAACATTCTTGAGCCTCTAGTTTTATTCAGTCTTCTGACACAAATCTTTGTGTAACCTTTGACAACACCTAAATTGGACAATAGAGTCTGTTCAGTTGTAAAACCAGGTGTTAGTTACGTCTCTTAGTCAACGAAACACTGTGCTTCTATTTAAAAAGTTTTGAAAAAGTCAAGTCAAATTTATTTGTAAAGCACATTTAAAAACAGCAGCTGTTACCTAAGTGCTCAATAATAAAAATCAATGGCAGTAATTTATAGAAGAAAATAACACAATTTAATTAAAAGCATAAAAAGAATAACATAAAAAAAACTAAATAAAATCACACTGTGTTAAAAGTCAGTGAAAACAAATGTGTTTAATCATCAGGATAACAATGAAAAGAAAGACCATGTTTCCTCAGGATAGACCCCAAAAGGAGCAGATACAGTGAAAACAGAAGGGGTCCAAGAATTGAGCCCTGTGGAATCCCGCAGGAAAGAGGCACTGAAGCAGATAATACATTACCAACATTAACATAAAAGCTAATGTCACTCAGATAAGAACGGAACCATTCTATGCTGCACCTGTAATCCCAACCCAGTGTTCCAAACCACGATATAAGGATACTGCGGTCAGCAGTATCAGAAGCAGCGATAAGGTTCAGGAGTACAAGGATCACAAACTGACCAGAATAATTTGCTAAAAGAACATTGTTACATACTAAAGCTGTTTCGGTGCTGTGTAATTGTTTAAAACCAGATCTAAAAAATACCATTCCCATGCAAAAACGCATTTAATTTAAGAAGTCACATGTACATTTATTGCGTTCACATTATAACTCCTTACAGAAGGGCATACACAGATTTCACCATCTGCAGACGGTGCAAAACAAAGCTGCTCGACTTTTAACCAGAAAAAAAAACCGTGAGCGTAACCACCAGGGCTGGATTCACTTCATGGTTTCCTGTGCGCTACAGGATTTTTAAAACACATTTTATTGATGGTCTTTAAGACTCTGGGTCTGGCTTCATCTTCTCTTTCTAAAACACTGAAGTGAAATAACCAAATGCTTCTAGATGCTCCAACATCCAAACTTCTGCCATTGCTGCTCCTGTTTTATAAAATATTTTACCTCTCCTTGTAAGATCTGCTCAAACCTTATAAAACTTTAAGATGCTCTTAACTCTCCTGCTGCCCTGGGGTTAAAATTACCTGCAAGGCCTCAGTGTTGAGAACCATTGCGGGTTGTTTTGACCTAAGGGCAGCAGGAAAGTTCAAACCCACTCTGATCACAAGCATTTAACTCAAATAGAGCTTAGTTATCTTGTACTTTGTTTTTTTTAAATCGATTTTTATCTTTTAAGGTTTTAGTATCATTATTCTTTGTATTGCCATTTCTACATCGCAGCACTTTGTGTTGCTTGAGAACAAAACGACATTGTAGCACAGATTACAACGAGTTGACTTTTTGAAGTTCTGCTTCAAGTAGAAGTGCAACCAGTCACATGTGGTTTCAAAGATATCCTTGTTTATTTACTTGCTCATTTGTTGTATTTGTCCTTTGGGGCCTAATTCCTGTAAACACAGCTTTATCTGCAGAGCCACGTTGTTCTGTTATCTGCATCCTGTTTTTTTCTCAAACTTCCCCTCGGCGATCAGGGAGTTTAAAGTTTCATCTAATCTAATTTGATCTTTAGCGTTGGCATGTAAAATATAATGCCCACGCAGGTGAGAAGCAGCTTCCTTTCTACCTGTGAATTCTTATCAGCGGGACTGAGGCATGCCTTTGAGTTGCTGCGTGGTTTGAAGAGCTCGACGGCAACTCACAGACGAGACACGGCACCAGAAAGGCCGATGTCAAACACAACACCTGATAGCTCGGGATTGGTTTCTCACTGCATACCTCCTCCAGGTGTAAGACTGCTTAACCCCCCCACCACCACCACCACCCATCCAGAGCAATTTTGGGTGGGGGTTTCTCACTCGGCTCTCAGTCAGAACAGGGAGAGACTTTGTCCACTAAGGATATGAGGTCTTATAATCAGAGAGTCAAAAAAGAAGTTGAACGTTTTTGTTGTTAGAATTAGTTTTACTTTGACGACAAAATACTTCTGATTAAAAAGTATTAGATTTATTAAGATATCCTCACCTCCTTCTACAGGTGTGCAGTGGAGAGCATCCTGTGCTCGGGCATCAACGTGTGGCATGGAGGCTGCACAGCTGCAGAAAGAAAAGCTTTGCAGAGAGTGGTGAAGGCTGCACAGAAATCTGTTGGAATCAGCCTCCCCACCATCACAGACATCTACACCTCCAGATGCAGGAAGAGGGCCACCTGCATCATGAAGGACCCCACTCACCCAGCACACACACTTTTTGCCCCACTCCCCTCAGGAAGGAGGTTAAGGAGCATTAAGTGTAGAACCACTAGACTGAGGAACAGCTTCTACCCTGAGGCTGTTAGACTCATGAATCTCTAACTAGAATAATCACTGTGAAAAACCATATCATGTTGCTGCTGATCTGTTTCATGTTGCTGCTGATCTGTTTCAATGTTGATGTGTTCATGCGTGCACATCTGCTCACAGACTCATGTTCATGTTTGTGCTGATGTTCAATGTTTTTATGTTATGAGTGCTTAGTGTATATTTAGTTGATGTTTTTCTTAGTTCATATCTTAGATGTTATTACTGTTTTTCTTATACATTTTATTGTTGGATGTAACTGGGACCCCGTGTACATAATTTTGCTCCACCACATGTACCACATGAGGTGCGAGTGACAATAAAGAAACTCTGACTCTGATATACAATATATAATGTTCATACATATATACATTTTAGAACAGAGTGGAAAATGGGGCGGCACGGTGGCACAGTTGGTAGAGCTGTTTCCGCTCAGTGAGAAGGTAGCTGGTTCAAATCCCGACCCGGGGCCTTTCTGGGTGGAGTTTGCATGTTCTCTCTGTGCATGCGTGGGTTTCCTCCAGGTACTCCGGTTTCCTCCCACAGACCAAAAACATGCATGTTAGGCTGACTGGTAACTCTAAATTGTCTCTAGGTGAGAGAGAGAATGGTTATTTGTCTCGTTTGTCTCTATGTGTCTCTGTGATGGACTTGAGACCTGTCCAGGTGTCCCCCGCCTCTCGCACAGTGATATCTAGATGAGCACCAGTGACACCCCCCCAAAAAGGAAGAAGCAGGTAAAGACAATGGATGGAACACAGTGGAAAATGACTTCACAACACTCCAAATTATCCTGAAATGTTTTATGGTCAAAACCCATCAGAACTCAAAGAGAGACATCCAGACCAAGTATTTCGTAGGGTTTCAGCTCTTTGCAGGTTCCTGAGTCCAGAGTGGCACAAATGAGCAACAGCTGGAGATTTTCTGACTAATGAGCACCAGGGGTATAAGAGTCTGCAGAAGAGCTCCATTCCTTGCTGGAGCATTACATGCCAACTAAAACTTGCTTCTTGAGTCTGCACCCCTGGACCGCTCCCCAACCAACCTGAGTCTTTACGCCTGTACCTGCCTGTGGATCCTACGTTGACTCCCTACTTACTCCTCTCATCTGTTGCACTCAGCAAGCCTGGACCGATTCTTGTTGGAAATCTCTGCCCTCCTCTCAACATCTCAACTTGCTCACCTTCCTGTAAGGAACCAACATCAGTATACTCACCATCTTTCTCCTCAGAGAAACTGACCCTTCTCCTCCATCCCCAGGGTTTCCAGGTCCTTGTTGTGTACATAGCAATATATTCACTGTAAATAAATCACCTTTTGCTCTTTACGAGTTTGAGTCCTGTTTCCCCTCAGTCTCTAGGTATTCACTATTTTTAACATAACGCCGTTAGCAACAGTCTTTCAGTGCTGTTGTTTCCAAAAACTCTGCGCTCCTCAAACCACCCTCATTAAACTTTTACCTGTTGCTGCTTTTGTCTCCTGGCTCCAGCAGCAGCCGTTCCTACGCTTTGTTACCTCTTATGTTTAGCTGTTCAGTAGTGCATTTGCAAAATGGATTAAGGAAGTATTTTATTTTGTGCAATTTATTTCTTCTGTTATGTTCACAGGAATGTCCTTCTGAGGTACAAGAACACGTCTTACAGGGAGTCCTGGTCAAGATGGTGGAATTGTTTTTCTTTGAGCTGTTCCCTTCGTCAGGGGTCGCCACAGCGAGGGAACTTGCATAAAAGATTTGTTGTTTTACGCCGTTCCTGATGAAAAACCGGGCTCAGACCTGCAGCCTCAGGATTAAAAGGCCGGGCTTTGATTTAGTCAGGATGGCGGAGTATACTCAGATTAAAAACAAAATTTAAATTTTCAGTTTGCAAAATGTCCAAAGCAACATAATCCGATAAAACTAAGACAATGGCAAGAGGAATTTTGCCATAAAGACTACCTTGCCCTTAAGTCAATGCTGGGCTGTAACTGTAGCGCCTCCGGCCGCTGTTTTCTGCCAAACAGTATTTTTGCAAAGCGAAGTCATGACTGTTGAACCGGCCTTTCAAACGTAACATTTAATTCATGTCACATGGAAAACACCAGAGTCCATGCTCAATAATCCAGGTATAAAATCCAACAATGTTCAGTCAGGTCATCTGGACGGTTTCTTTTTTTGTGCCGAGATGTTTCCCCTTCCATCCAGAAGGCTTCATCAGGTGGCATCCTTTAAACTGTGCCACCATCCCAATCCCTTGATTAAACTATACTTTTAAGCAATATAAAAACTAGAAAGCATAATTTCCTGAAATGATGGTGCGGTCAGTTTACATATAAAGATATCGGTGGCCGTCTTGGATTTTGACTTGGCGACGCAGTTTCTGATGGTGGCCTTTCATACACCTAGATGCAGCCACACGCCAAAATGGAAGTCACTTCTTTTACAAGTTATCCAGCTCACAACATGCATGGACGGAGGGTATTTCCAATTCCCTCCCTCCGCTCTGCGGCCAATCAGAAGACAGCGTGAAATCTTTATAAGGTTCTCAGCCCTTTAAAGTTGTAACATATTCTATACCAGGAGATTAGATTTGAGGAGTACAGATTATAGTAGAATGTAGTGATTATTAATTTCTGCCAAACAAAACACGAGACACAATCGTGATGTTTCTTGAAAAACAAGATAATGGAAGGAACGTCTTCAAACCGTGACAGTCCAGATTCTAAAGCAAACAGAACAAAACTTCCTGTAAGGGAAGAAGCTCTGAAATCTACATCGTGAAGCATTTTTCTCCAAACTGTGGCCGGTTTCCTAGAATTTCGAGGTCGTGCCACAGAAAACAGTAGCGGTTTATCTTCACGGGGCAATGTGAATCACGCGAGAGACGAAAACAGAGGAAGAAACCTTTGACACAAAGGGACGTTTGTACGGAACGTCTCAGTCCGCAGTGAGAGCACGAGGCAGCTCGGTGACGCAGCACAGACACCACGCTCCTGTTCATCAGCCTGTTTGTTCCCGACACATGCTACGTTTATGAGCAGCAAACCCCGAAACGAACAACACCTGATGAGGATCAAGGCTAATGTTTCAAACTCACTGAGCGACGTCACAAACATCTAATCCAGAAGTCCTGCTTTGATGAAACCAGCCAGCCAGTCTGATGCAGCCTGCATGCATGTGGAACAGAGTTTTAACACCGAATGTTAACTTTTGCACATGACGAGTGAGTTTTTGCTCCTTAATCCAAACTAAAACAATTTTGCCGGGCGAGACAAGAGGCGGGACTCGACGGTGACGTCTGGCGGACAGAAGGTACTACTTCTGGAGAGAGGTGAACGCCGTCTCTTGCTAATTTTCTACAGAGTCTCTCAGATCTGAGAGCAGTGGACTAATATAAAAATTTAAAGTAAAAAGAAACAAGATCACTGAGAGGAATGATTTGTTTTCTGATAAACACGGGATTAAAACTTGTGTTTATAGTGCAGTCCATTTCCTTGTCAGGAACACGAGAGTGTAGTAAAGTTACTGTGAGATTAAGAGAGCATCCATCCATCCATCCATTCATCCAACCAAACCACGCCAACTATCAACTAACTCATCCATCCATTCATCCAACCA
>NC_056501.1:5406616-5419856 GCF_014905685.2 Nematolebias whitei | reverse complement strand
GTAACCATCCATCCATCCATCCATCCATCCATCCATCCATCCATCCATCCATCCATCCATCCATCCATCCTCACAACAACAAAGTCACTTATTGACCGAGTAAGTAATTTTTGTGTTTTGTAAGGTCAGCTGGATGTGGTGGCCATCATGAAATGGGTTGACTCCAGAGGTTAATAAGTGGTTGTTTCACATCTAATGATTACTTTCTGATGGTTTCACCAACAGCTTTCAGATATTGAGACATTTTTCTAACCAACACACGAACAATTGCTCACACACAGGCATGGGCAAAAACATTATCGCTCCACCTTCATCTTTAGAGGTGGGTGGTAATTATGAAGCTTGCAATAGATTATATAAGATATTTTGCTAACACATTCAAAAGAACACCAACTCACACATATTCAGACAATCATATGACCACCCGTTACATTTCTAGCTCACCTCTGCTCCTGAGTACTTTTCGGTCCGAGTCACCAGGTCGTCGAGGGACACCTCCTCTGCCACGGGCATGTTACGAAACTGGAGGGTAAATATCTCAAGTCGGGTCGCAGCATCTGGGAGAGGCACGTAGACGATCCGATCAAGACGACCTGGACGCATCAGAGCCTGCAGGACAGAAAAATAGACACCATCTATGTAAGACTTTTCACGTTAAACTAAAACTTTCAGTTCTTTTTTATACATGAACACTTTCAGAATAGAATTCAAAATCTTACTTCTAATCTTCAAAGCTCTCAACAACCTGGCTCCATCTTATATTACAGATCTTATTGTTCCATATTTTTCCAAAAGAGCACTTCACTCTCAGACTGCAGGTTTACGTGTGGTTCCTAGAGTTTCCAAAAGCAGAGTTATCAGTTCTCAGGCTCCTCTCTTGTAGAACAAACTTCCAGTTTCTGTCCATGAGGCTGACACATTGTCTACTTTTAAGATTAGGCTTAAGTCTTTCCTTTTTGATAAATCCTAGTTAGGGTTGGCTTGGGTTTCCTGAGCTATCCCTGTTATTCTGCTATAGGCTTAGACTGCTGGAGGACAAACCGACCACATTTCCTCACTCTGCTGCTGTCTTTACTTGCTCTATCTGTTTTTATTTGTAATTATTTCTATCTTAACATGTTTTTTTTTAGTTTTTCCTCTTATGGAAAGTTCACCTGGACCTGTCATTCTGTGTTTGTTTCTACTTCCTGTCCTCTCAAACCCAGCCAGTTGAAGCAGATGGTCGCTCATCTTGAGCCTGGTTCTGCTGCAGGTTTCTTCCTGTTAAAGGGAGTTTTTCCTTTCCACTGTCTCCTTTGTGCTTGCTCAGGTTGGGAGACTGCGTCGAAATGAAGATTCAACACAATCTGCTGCTTCCTTAGATAAGTAACTTTTACTAATTGGCTTTTAATATATGTGAATGTCTCTGTACAGTGCCCTAAGACAATTTCTGTTGTGACTTTGAGCTATAGAAATAAACTGAATTGAGTTAGATGGCACAAAGGCACAACCAAAACACCTTGAAGATGACCTCTGACTTCTTTAGTGCTTGCTCCCTATGATGAAGGTCCAGAAACAGGAACAGTTCAGTTTTTACACAAACTTAGACAAGACAAAATGCCTTGGATTTAAACTGCGTAATTCAAGTTTTCCACTTCTTGCGGTAAGCGTGCTGACATTATGTGATAAACCCCCACTTCCTACAGATCACTTCTCCGTGACCCCGAAACAGCCTCTGAGTACCCAAGGCCGCCACTGTCTCGCTTGTCAGACATCATTAGGTGGCAGGCGCCTCTCAAACGCAGACAGACAGATATGCCCCGTCTCCACTTCCTGTCTTCAGCCAGGCTCTGACAAGCTGTGGGGAAGAATGCTATTTGACAACTTGCTGCAGGACAGTGGGTTGTTCTTCAGTTACTGCATGCATCTAAAGCAGACTAAAATTAATGCACGCAAAGAATAAAGACTCCTGAGAAAGTCAAATATAACCTGAAACCTGTTTGTTCGTTATAAACGAGCGGAGGTTCTGGATTTAGGCCAGTCTGAGGAGAAGCAGGGGATCCACTCAGACTCCAGCCTCTCCGGTCACGTCAGCAGTGATCAGTGTCGGCTGAGGGGCTGAAGTGGCCGCCTTTCAGCTCGTCTGTATAGGATGCTGCTTTTCTTGCAGCTCTACATGCATCAAATTTTACATGCAATGAACATTTTTCTGCTTTTCTTCCCTAAATACCAAACATTTGATGATGTTAACATGAGATGGCCAACCCTTGAAAATAACATTACAAATACAATCTATGTGATGCTTTCTGGAACCGTACAAAAGTATTGAATAAAGAAGGTTAAACGTCTGAGTCTATCCACCTTATTTCTGGAGGCTCTACTGCATAAATGATTCTGGGTACAACTTCCTGTCAGACAGGAAGTAGCAGTAATCATTGGTTAGCCATGGTAGTGGAGCACGGACCGCGGTTTATTTGAAAGTAATTTACATTCAGTTCAGCAGATAAAACACTGATTTTGTTTTGTTCACATTTATTTAACAACCATAAAGTTTATTAAAATAGCCGTGCTGCGTTCAGGTACCTGTTGTGTTCACGGCTGCAGAACAACCAGACCAAACTAAATCAGTGGCTACAACAACAGAGTTTGAACACAGACCCAAAACAAAAAGAATTCCTGTGAAAAGAGGTTTAGTTTCCATCTCCTACCTACAGATGAAGAATTAAGAAGAATGTGGCTGAAAAATGTGAACTTGAAGAGACCACCCAAACTCTGTCTGTGAGCTCATTTCACTTTGTTGACAAATGGCCGACAAAGGAAAACCTGCATCCTACTTTGTGTCCGGACGACAATAAACCACCGGAGAAGAGACGCCGGATCCTCAGAAGGATTGAAAACAGTGACGAGAACATGAAGGATGATTTCAGGTGTATGGAGGTCACAGATTTATAGTGTTTGTTCATCTTCAGTTTTATGATTTTCTCTGTAATGAACCCAAGCTCAGTGATGGAGGACTTCAAGGCTTTGTCTGGACTCTGTGTCTGATTTAAGGTCAATAAGATTGTGTCCCAACTCTTTTAACAAAACACCACCGACCTTATTACTGTGGAGACACTGATACACCTCAGAGCTTTTCAGGTTGTTCATCGCTTCACCGTCGGAAGAACCAAATCCATGAAGTAGCTAAACATGCTAGTAGATGTAATCTGCATCCACTGTTCAGGTCGTCCTCAGCAGGCAGTGGTATGATTATATCGTCCTATTGGAACTACACTGTTTAAATTAAATCCATGATGCTCAAAGAAACTACATTAGCTCGTACTGTCCCCCTCTTACAATGCTGTTATTGCTAGTATCACTCAGCCCTCTGTGAATAGTAAACAGCCATCAGGTGCTAATGATCCATAGTTAGGCTGATGGTCCTTCTTGATCATGTGAGCAGCTGGTTTTGGTTGTCAGCAGCAAAACTGGTTGATCCACTCTGAGAAGGTGCTATTTAAGAGACTGAGCTGAATACAGCACCTCGGACTGAGGAAGTCTCTCGGATGAAAGACAAAAATGTTTCTACATTTTTTTGTTGTTGTTTTGCTTTTTGAATGTCCAGAGGACCAGACTTAACTTTTTTAGATTTTTCTACCTGGATTATTGAGCATGCATCAGGATATTAGCTCGTACTGTTCGCACATAAACAAACACCGGTTCTGGTCCACATCAGAAGTTGCGCCCATAATTCATGCAAAACAGCATGGGGGCTAGGAATAAGGTGGATACGTCTCTCTGGTATGAATTTTAAATGTACATAAATGTACATTAAGATAGTTTCACCTGTTTGAAGGTTGATGAACAATCGGGGTTCAGGATCTTAAGCTGTTAAATCTTGGGGCGGAATATTTTACCAAACTATTTCTTACTGTGTCCTTACAATTTGCTGACGCAGAAGTATGTACCACATTAAATGGATTAGTTGAGCAGTGTCCAATTCTGATCCTGAAGGGCCACTATCCTGCAGTTTTTAGTTGTTTCCTTGTTCTTCAGCAGGTCTTTGATTTCTGCAGAAGCCTGTTAATCACTCATTCATTCAAGTCAGGAGTGTCAAACCAGACGTCACTGGTTAGTTACCTGACTGTTGAGTTACACAGCCATTTAACATCCTTGTACATTGGGCAGGTACAGGAAATGGGTAAATCTGTTTTAAAGAACGTCTCTCAATCATTGTACGAGTTTCAGTCCGTCCTCTGGATGGTTGTTTATAATCCAGGGGTGCAGAACACAGCCGTACTAAAACGGTTTCCTTCCTGCTGCAATAAATAAGATGAATAAATGTTACAAATTCGTTCCAATTCGTATTCCTAGTAAAATTGGTATTGGTTTTATAAATGCCTCATCTTGCTACTAGTCTAGTGGGGCATTGTGCTTCTGAATCTTATTATTCGATAACCATGTTTTGAAATGGGTACTGAATTATATATTTTGTGGCAAAACAAAATTACCTGCAGGTATAAATACAGTTTCCTCAATCTTACCCTAATTTATTTATTTTCCTTTGAACAACTGTCTGTGGCAATGCAGTTTCCTTGCCTTTTACCTACTGCTGTTCCCGTGTACATCTGTGGAACATCAGAGGATGGTCACTGGAAACTAACATTAATAGCTACCCTTCGGTAACCACAACACAGACCTGACTGACAAGGGTGTGAATCATGGGAGAAAATGCTCTCAATTTGCAGTACTGTGTAATTTATCTGGTTTATTCAATTAAATTAAATTCAAATTCAATTCAAAAACACTTTATTAATCCCAAACAGAAATTAAGTGTTGTCATAGCTCATCATCCTGGTTTCATTCAAGAGTTGTTAGATGCTGATAGCTGTGGGCAGGAAGGATCTCCTGCAGCAAATCTGAAGAATCTGCCCACAGATACCAATACGTTCACCCAGTTCCAGCTTGCTGTCAGATCCGGCAGGCCTCTCGGTCCTCCTGGGCAGCAGGACTGCCCCAATGCCAGGCAGAATTCCTCCCTGAACGATGGTCACTTCTCCCAGCAGTCTGCCGCGCCCCTCGGAAGATGAGCCCGGCCCTCCCCTTGTCACAAGCTGAGTTTCCCACCAGTTCCAGGATCTCAGCGGTCAGGTACTGGAGCATCGCCACCAGGTTGACGGAAATTCATCCACGGTGACTCCTTTTCAACTCATTTGGGATTTGGGGCTGTAGTTGAGGTATTTGAGCTTTTCAGATGTTAATCAGCTGCTTCTGGTTGTTAAAAACACCTTGTTGCCATGGTTACACATCATAACAAATGCCCAAATGTAAAAAAGGTTTCCGTAAAAATCCTTCCAGCTGCACAAGATCCGATACCAGAGGAAATGATCATCCGGAAAATGTGATTTACATCCAGAAAAAGAGGGATTAAAGTTTTCAAAAACAATAACTCAGAATGAATGCAACAGAGCTACTCCAACATGCAGCCACCCCGAGCGGCGCAATTCTAAAACTTATTTGTCTTATTATTATTGTCTTATTTGCTAGAACTTATGGGGCAGGAGGTTGCTGTGAGGGACCAAATTTGGCCATAATACTGTACATATATAAAGAGGTATAACTTTAATCCAGACAACTGGTGGAAAATAAGAACTGTCAAGATGGAGACCATGGCTTTAAATCCAAATGATATGGTTTTTGGTTTTGAATCCTCTTGCAGGTGAATGGATGTTACGGGTGCAGAACTGTGTTCCGGAGGTGAAGTGGGTGTAGTGGAGACTTCAGCTTGTTTATCAGAGCAGGTTGAACCAGTAGCAGTGCACCGTGTTGCGTTATTCAGAGGACGTGCCAGGGACACTTCCTGAGCTGCCTCCACTGGAAGTATCTGGCGGCTGCATGCCAACACAAACCTGCTGACCCCCTTGCAAAACAGCTCACACAGTGAGTCGCTCCCATGCTTGCTGACAAACACGTGCACATACGGTCGCATGTGCTTAAGCACACAAAAGCCCTGGTAAACACCCTGAGCACAGATCTTTTTAATGCACTGATCCAGTTTTCTGGTTTATGAACTATTATGTCTCCCCACAAACATTGAAAAAGAAGAAGCCTACAGCTTTCAGGCACTCGGGTTGTGAGGTGCCTCCAGAAAGCAGAGCCGACCCTCAGCTTTGAGGCTGCTAAACTCATCTGACTGCCCTGCAGGGAAGAAAAAAAGGCCCTTTTCTCTTTCTTTCCTCCCAGCAAGAGAAGGGGGCCCATCCATCACTTAACAAGATACACTTCCTGCTCTCAAGGATTCGTGGGTAGTCGTGGTGGCTTGGAATAAGACAAGGAGGAGGTAATGGGGGGACCCGGAAAAACAAATACTTGGCATGTCAGGCAAGCGTTGAATCGTTCCACCTAAAGCCTCCACTCAGTTGGTAGAAGGAAAGCAAATAGAAAAGAAACAAAGACGAAAATAGCTAAAGGCCACAGACACGTGAAACAACCACAGGACCAAACAAATGTGTTGTGTAATAGAAACACCAAATCTGCACAGATAATATGTGCTTAAAAATGCACTGTTGTTTTAACATGGGTCCGCATGATGGATTGCATCCACCTGACTGCACCACTGACATAACAGGCATCATTACACACGAGCCATTAGTGATTAGAAATGCCCCCAGGTAAGCAATACCAACGAGCTTCTAGTCAACAACGATGCTTTTGTAAATCTGCATAATCTGGGGAATATGCCAGTGAATAAAACGGTGCTATGGACCAAGGCTCGGTCTAACTCAGGGATCTGCAACCCTGACCCCTGAGCTAGAATGACCCCTAAACGGTTGTTTGCAACTTTGTCCAATAATGACACAAACCTGAGAAATGTTCAAGTTTAGGCTGTTTTTAGGCTGACAATAGAAATGGGTAACTCTTTACAAACTTCAATGAGTAGAAGAAATGGCAATGGAAAAATTACTTTTCCAGTAAGAAAGGTTGCAGATTCCTGGTCTAGCTGATTTAAATCTAGAGAAGAGAAAAATCAACGGTTCTCTTTGTGCCAAGTTTCACTAGCGATAACAACAGTAATCATTCCAGGAATTGCAATCCTCCTGAAGAAGTGATTACCCCCTAATGACAGATGACTTCCTATCTCTGAAGGCCGGTACCTCTCCTTAACCACCAAGGAATGTTGGGAATCTTCGCCGCTGCTGAGCACATTCTTGGCCAACTTCACTTTGACCCGCACTGAGCGTCTACAAACTGTTTACAAATGGACGCCCCCGCAATTCAGGTGTCTATTCTTAGTCTCAACTCTAGTTGTGGTTGGATCGAGATCAGATCTGCACATCAGGAGAGAAATTAAAAAGGTTGAAGACAGTGAACCTACAGGGTAACTTTTTCCCTGCACAACCATCAGAAATGAGCTCTTATTTAAAAAAGTAAAGTTTTTGTTGGTGTTTTTTTCCCCTTAAGCAAACAACGTGATAGCGGGCTGTCTGCTTGAGTAAGTGGCTTGCCCGAGGAGACACGAGTTGACTTTGTTCCCTGCCTGAAGGCATTTGCTGTATGTGGTTTCCTAACCTGTCAGTCCGCAATCCTCAGAAGCTGTGATGAGTCATACTGACTCGGAGATGGGCCATCTCAGATTTATGCAGAGAATACACCAAAGAAACAATCCAGAGAGCATGATGGCGCCAAAAGAACCCCCAAAAGTCAAGAAGGACTCTGATGGATTTGGAAAATGCACTAAATGTTCACTTCTTCGGAAAGTTTGTGAAATGTATCAGCTAAAATGTATTAAAAGGCAAGCTTGTTCCTTGATGGATCTCTTATCTTCTGTTAGAAGGCGCAACATTCACTACAGAAACATTGTGAACCAATTTCCAGCCTGGTTGATGCTCATAAATCTTAAGTGTCTACAGCAGTCCCTATCTGCTGCTGAAGGTAAAACCCAGTAAAGGTTTGTGTCTGCATCAATTGGTTTAGCAAAATATCTCACGAGCCAGTGGACGGGTTTGAATTCGACCAGTTATAATTCAGCCACTGTTACAGATATTTAACCAGAACTTGATGGGATAATGGCACATACTTCCCAACACATACTCCAAGCTCTACATCTTGCACAACATATCTACTTACACTTAGACAGTAACTATGGTCTGTTAGCCAAATATCTCATAAACCACTGGACAGATTTAAATTAAAACTCATTGGATGTACATCTACAACTAATTAATTAACTTTTGAAAGTCCAATTTAAAGTATGCAAGCTCAGCAAACACAAATATAACTATAACTCAGTCAATGTTATAGTTATTAAGCTAAAGTTTGGTGTGGTAGTAGCTGGGAGTCATTCACAACACATGGATCTCAGAAAATCACACATTTCATAAAACTGCATAATATTATTTACAAGATTTGACCAAAACTGCTAAAACTCTATCCCCTCTTATTGTAAGATGATCTTAGGTTAAAGCTGTGCAGTTTAAAGGCAGCGGGTGACATGCATTCCTTTAGAAATACTAGTCCTTTCATTTGGGACTGTTTGTTTTTGTGTGGCCTTCACACAACTGCGCCACAAGCACGTCATTTACAAAATGTGCTTTTGTTACCTTCCATTCAAAACAAAGCATACCTAACATTTCTAGAATGATGTTTCATTTGCCACCGCTCAAAAAGCAAAGGGGCTCTGTCGTGGCTGGGCGTGCAGCATTTATGAGCATTGTGTCATCAAAACTGTTCCTGACGTTTGTTTCACGGCGTTGCACCACAAACATCAGGCGCTGCTCAGCTGACGATCCCACCATGACCACGGTCGTGTTAACCAGAAGACCTTGTATTTTATTAAGAGAAACGCAAAGATTTAACAATTCCCTCAAACTCTTGAAAAGAATGACCTCATTGTTTGAAAAGCTCTTGAAATGTCTGGGTCATTGCAAGGAATGTTGTTTACTAAATTATTCACATTACAGACTAATATCTTGTAATTTTGACTTCACAGTTAGGTAATTAATTGAGCGAACACTCCTTTAATGTTTTAAATTGAGCAATGAAGTAAAAATACACTTAAAGGATAAATATGTGTACATAGTCAAACAAATGTGTTGGTACTGTTTCAAAATGACCCTAAACATCTGATGTGACTTGTCAAAAAGCTCCAGTTTTGTCTCATTAACAGAAAATTTGTGGCTTTGGGTCATCATCTACGGTACTTTGATGATTTTCTGTCAGTTTTTAAAAAATAGTTTTTTTGCCAACATGGCAGCCATCTTGCATCTTCTTCCATGGACACCAATACTGTGCAAAATGCAAAGGATGTTGCCATCAGAAAGTGGT
The DNA here is from genome assembly GCF_014905685.2 of Nematolebias whitei. Classification (NCBI taxonomy): domain Eukaryota; kingdom Metazoa; phylum Chordata; class Actinopteri; order Cyprinodontiformes; family Rivulidae; genus Nematolebias; species Nematolebias whitei. The sequence goes on along the minus strand of NC_056501.1, from coordinate 5,410,574 downwards.
GTAGCTTCACCCTGGAGTTCAACTTGTATGGCTTTGGATGGGGTGGCACGGTGGCGCAGTTGCTGCCTCTCAGTGAGAAGGTCACTGGATCAAATCCTGCCAGGACCTTTCTGGTTGGAGTTTGCATGTTCTCTCTGTGCATGCGTGGGCTTCCTCCGGGTACTCCGGTTTCCTCTCACAGACCAAAAACATGCACGTTAGACTGATTGGTAACTCTAAATTGTCTCTAGGTGAGAGAGAGAATGGTTGTTTGTCTCGTTTGTCTCTATGTGTCCCTGTGATGGACTGAGACCTGTCCAAGGTGTCCCTCACCTCTCGCACAGTGACTACTGCAACCTGAAAATGAAGAAGCAGGTAAAAATAATGGATGGATGACTTTGGATGGTTTCCTTAGATCTTTTTCTACCGTTTGATCAACCTGGGGTTGCATTTCGTATTGCGTCCATATCCTTGGAGGTTGGCTACTGTCCCATGACCCTTTCCTCAGAGGAACCTGAAGCTGTTCAGAGATGATCTTGTAGCATGTATCACATGGATATCATCTTGATTTCTCTGCTCCATGTTCAGTGTGGTGTACACAAACACACCAAACCAGCCAGAGTCTGTTTGTTCTCTTAAAACAGGTTGAATGGCTGATGAAAAGCTTGAACGCACATGTGATGCTAATTAAGGTCAAATACTTTGAAACATGATGGTAGTGTGAGGATTACTAGTCTCTTTAAGGGTACCAACAAGTGCCTGTATACATAAAACAAAAGCCTAGATTTAATTAAAAACAGCTTTTAAATCAAAAAGTCACACTTAAAACTTTTTTGGAATTTTTTTGTACAATACTTACTATTTATTTTTCCTTTGGAAGTTATACAGCAGCCACTTTCCAGCACAGTAAAGATACCGGTATTTTGTGTCAACATTCAAAAAAAAAAAAATATATATATCACAACAGTTCGTTCAGGTCTTTAAAATCCCACAGAATAGATTTATAATCGCCACAGAAGGATTTTGTGCGGTACATTCCTGCACTGAGATGACATAACTGTGCATGAGGCCTTGCTGTCTGCAGAGGGGACACCAGGCCTGCTTCATGTCAGTTCGGATTTTGATGTGGGAGAGGATCAGAGGAGGAACGGAGTGTGAAGAAACAGAGAGTAAATCACAGGAAGAGGGGAGGGCTGAGAGTGACAGGGAGGGAGAGCCGGTGAGCTGCAGCGAGAACAGAGTTGGCAACCAGTCAAAAACATGAGAGCCTTTCACTCTGGATTTTGCCCTTGAGTCAAACTTGCATCCGGCAAGCGAGGCCACCGTGTCCAAGAAGCAAATACCTCTGCCGCTGTTAACCCCCTACTGTCTCACATACTCCACACAGCCAGGAGGAACTCAGGGACCGCAGTCTTTAAAACGATACAGTCAAATGTTCTTGTTAGGAAAAATACAATTAAAGCAACTTTTGTTTGTGAGAAAAACAAAAATAAAATATTGCAATATACAAAACGAAAACTGACAAACTGCACAACGCTGAACATTTCATACAGCTCATGCAGAATGATTTTTGTCGCCCGTCGCGGAGCGAAAAGTGGAATTACAAACACCCTTTGGCCGTCCGTCCATCCTGCCAGTATGATAACCTGAAAAACAGGAGATGTACCAACTTCCATTGTGGTATGTGGCTGCAGATCACAAACAAAAATTGGGTTGGCACACCAAAATCCAAGATGGCTGCTATAAATATATGTAAACAGGACACCCACTCATTTGAGGAAGCTATGCTTTCTAGTTTGTGTGTGCGTATATATATCTGTGGTTCTCCTACCATTATACAAGCAGGGTGCACCGCCCTGTCAAAAGAACCAAGCAGAGACAATGGGGGGGGGGGGGGGGGGGGAGGGGGTTGGCGGGGGGGGGGGGGGGGGGGGGGGGGGGGGGGGGGGGGCAGTGGCGCAAAAGTTAGAAAAGGTAAGTCTGTGATCGGAAAGTTGCTGGTTCGAATCAAAATGTGGGTGGGAAAGGTGAAGCACTCACACCTGCCTCCACCCTCATTTGCCCGACTCTGGGCCCTTAAGCAAGACACCCCCTTGAGGATTTGAGGCTGGTATCAGACCCAATATCGATGTCAGTATCAGTATCAGTGGGGAGTGGTGGAGCAGAGGTTAGAAGATGGGCTTGTGATCGGAAAGTTGCAGGTTCACCTCCCGGTACCGTCAACATCAAAATGTGGGTGGAAAAGTTGAAACACCCACACCTGCCTCCACCCTCATTAGCTCCACTCTGGGCCCCTGAGCAAGACCCTTAACCCCCATCTGCTCCCTAAACAGGTCTCTCTTGAAAATAAACGATAATGCCAGACCACATTCTACAGCAATCACAACATCATGGCTACGTAGGAGAAGGATCCGGGTACTGAAATGGCCAGCCTGCAGTCCAGAACTTTCACCTATAGAGAACATTTGGCGCATCATAAAGAGGAAGGTGCGACAAAGAAGGCCCAAGACGATTGAACAGTTAGAGGCCTGTATTAGACATGAATGGGAGAGCATTCCTATTTCTAAACTTGAGAAACTGGTCTCCTCTGTCCCCAGACGTCTGTTCTAAGAAGAAGGGGGGATGCCACACAGTGGGAAAAATGGACTTGTCCCAACTTTTTTGGGATTTGTTGACGCCATGAAATTTGGAAACAACAAATTTTTCCCTTAAAATGATACATTCTCTCAGTTTAAACTTTTGATCTGTGATTTGTGTTCTATTCTGAATAAAATATTAGATGTTGGCACCTCCACATCATTGCATTCAGTTTTTATTCATAATTTGTTTAGTGTCCCAACTCTTTTGGAATCCGGTTTGTAGATGTTTTTTTTTTAATGTGCAGTCCCAGCGGGAGTCACGCTCCGAACAACAGATCAGAGGTTTGTGTGTATTTATGGACAGAGTGCATGCACAGCGTGGCTGATCATACAGTCATTACAGAATAAAAGGTCACACCTTTTTAATGTTTTACGGGATATGTGTGTGCGTTTGAGGGTCAGAGTCATATGGAGACCAGATGAAGATGCTATGATGGGGGGGGCGGGGGTGAAGGGGGGAGCAGCAGCTGTGTTGCTGCTTCTTTTGGTTCTGAGGTGGAGGGTGAAGACTCTGGAGGGGTGGGCCTCACACCCCTACAGCTGCAATAAAGTCTCTGTCAAAACAAGAGTGAAGAGCTGGCCATCAGACCTCCATAGGAATTAAATTGGCCAAAATAAACTCTTATTTTGAAAGGAAAAGGTGGGAAGAGTATCTGAACGAGGGGGAAAAAGAGGTGAAGAAAAGCAGAGGAAATGAGAGCGAGGCCATGTTGAAATGTGGCCCAAAATAAAGCACGGTGAAGTAGCTGCCATAAAATATGTGTATGTTTGCTTAACAAAGAGGCGTTTCCTGTGAGCTGTCTGCAGTTCTGCTTCGATCTGCTGGGCCTGGTGTTCAAATCTGCCCCCGAGCCCGCGGGCGCCCAGAAGACCCGCTGCCTCAAACAAATCGACACAAACCACCAACGGTTGGTGATTTTTCTACGACCTCAGTGCCCATCCTTCACTGAGCTGCTGGGATCCCTACAGGCCCATAATGGGACAATATTAAAGCTTTAGGTTTTGGTTCGTCATATTTAGGTCAACACAAGGTCAAGAATGCAATGAAATGAAATGCTCAGGACGAGAAGAACCGTCTTGACTTGCCAAAAAACAAGAACAAATACCAAAGCATGCAACAAAAATACAAAAACAAGGTGCCAAAAGTGAAAAATAATCTACAGCAGCATGGTCCTATTAGCAGAGTGGTTCTGTTTTCAGTGATGTTCTCTTAGAAACATGGTCCTGTTAGCAGCATGATACTGTTAGCAGTGCGGCCTTGTTAGCAGTGATGGTTTCTTAGCAATATGGTCCTGTTAGCAGCAAGGTCCTGTTAGCAGCATGGTCCTGTTAGCAGCATG
>NC_056501.1:5406434-5406606 GCF_014905685.2 Nematolebias whitei | reverse complement strand
TGTTAGCAGCAAGGTCCTGTTAGCAGCATGGTCCTGTTAGCAGCATGACACTGTTAGCAGCATGGTACTGTTAGCAGCATGACACTGTTAGCAGCATGGTACTGTTAACAGTGTGGTTATGTTAGCAGCATGGTACTGTTAGCAGCATGGTACTGTTAACAGTGTGGTTCTG
>NC_056501.1:5406240-5406424 GCF_014905685.2 Nematolebias whitei | reverse complement strand
TAGATCTGTTAGCAGATAGTTTATTTTAACAGCATGGTACTGTTAGCTGTGAGGTTCTTTTAGCAATGTGGTTCTGTTAGCAGTGTGGTTCTGTTAGCAGTGTGGTTTTGTTAGCAACATGGTACTGTTAGCAGTGTGGTTCTGTTAGCAACATGGTACTGTTAGCAGTGTGGTTCTGTTAGCA
>NC_056501.1:5389096-5406230 GCF_014905685.2 Nematolebias whitei | reverse complement strand
GCAGTGTGGTTCTGTTAGCAGCATGGTACTGTTAGCAGTGTGGTTCTCTTAGCAACATGGTACTGTTAGCAGTGGTTCTGTTAGCAGCGTGGTTCTGTTAGCAGAGTTGTCCTGTTAGCAGCATGATGATAATAACGACTGTGGCAATGGACCATGACTGCACTCTAGAACCGGGTCCAGCAGACACAGAACATCCAAGGTTTCCCAGCGGAACTGAACTTTTCCGTAGACTTGGGTCTGTGCAGGCAGATGGAGGATCATGGAGACGGCCTCCATGACCATGACAGGCTGGAGCCTGAGCCCGAGGCGGGAACTGAACCACGATGGCACGATGTAAAGGCAGCGACACACAAAACTCCAAAAGTGCGTCGCGGTCATACCCGTAGAGCGTGGGTGTGCAGTGTAGGCGCAAAAACTTAAAATAAAACGAAAAGAACAGGAACAACTCAAGAGTGAGTCCAAGCGGAGGACCCCTCAGTGCTGCCATACTGCAGTGCACGTGACATCACTGCACGTGACATCACTCCTGGGCTGACAACGTAAATTAAACAGACACAAAATGCCTCAAATTTGCGGCGTTTTATGGTCAGCTTTCGTTAAAGGAATGCATTTTACCGGAGTTATAAAACAGAACCATTTTATATTAACGGCTGCTTTGGTCCAACCTTGGATATAATTTTAGACACAAACTCGAGCAAAATCTTGCTCGATCCATTAGAGTGTGTTGTAATGACTGTCAGCTACTACCATGCCAACGCTGAGCTTGACAGTGAATTTCTCCCAGGTATAGCCATTTCTGTGTTAGCCAAGATCGATTAGCTGTGGTGGCCATCTTGATTTAGTTGACTCTAAAAGTTAATCTGGTGTAGATGTCAATCATATTACTTCTGGAGTTTTAGTAAAATCTTTTCAGTGTTTTATGAGATATTTGCTAACGTACAAATAAACAAACACACGAGAAAAAACTTCTCCTTTTTAACTATTCTTATTGTTTTCTTATTTGAACACTTTAAATCATTACCGGCCACACATGCTGGACACACAACATCCCAACACACACAAACACAGAGGCCCGTCCAGACTGCAGGTAACAGGCCCGCCTCGGGGTCCCTGCCGGGCTCTCGTTAGGCCCGGTGCCATTCAGGCGCCTGCTAACACGCAACCCTGAGTGCTTTGTGTTCCTCTGACATGCCTCTTCGCCCTGCGCACGTAGCGGTGGGAGAAAAAAGAAAAGAGGAATTCAGGGATCGCTGCTTTGGAAACGTTGACAGATCCACAAGGCGGTGACTCTCCCTGCACTTTAAGCAATTTTAAAGATTTTTTTTTTAAATCTCATTAGCAACAAAGGACATAATTTAACTTTACTGTGTTTGAGTACGCTCTGTATTTTAATATATCACATAAGACATATGTGCCATGTTTTAGACGGAGATTTTAGATTTTAACATAAACTGGTAAAAAAAAAAAAGCATTTTTTTATGACCCCTCAGTTATGATCACTGATCTTTTTATAGATATTAATGAACATGTGTCAACCTCAGCACCACATGTCCCCATAAGTTCAAAGCTACTTCTGGTATTCAAGGTTGGGATTCAATTCTAGTTTTTTGGTCCAGGGGGTGGCCAACGGAGGCCCTGCCCATCATAAAGTAATTTTCATCCACCCCAACGACCACCTTAATCATTTGATGCAAATATACTTTTAATAAATATAAAAACTAGAAAGTATAGTTTCCTCAAATGATTGGGGTGGCCTTTGATTCATCTATGGGGGCCAAGGCCACCATTGGCCCACCCCCATTGCACCTGGTGGTGGATAAAATTGCTCCCTCCTCTCACCAGGATCCGTCACTCTGCACTGCCTGGGACAAAAAAAACTAAAAACGTACCCGTCTTCTTCTCCACAGTGCAACTCCTACCCACTTGAATATCTTGCACCGAAAACACTTAGGTTTACTTTCATTCTCTGTTCAGAAAAACACTCAAGTCCAAAACTACAAACATTCACTGTTCAAATCTCTCAGTGACGGGGACATCGCCGTACCGCTTGTTTAAATAAAAACGTTTAACTTTTGCATAAAAAGTCAAATACTTTATGTATGGCTTCAAAAACTTTCTCTAGGTTAAAATCATGTATTTTTTGAAGAGTGAACCAAGTTCAGCTCAGGCGTATCTGTTTTTACGTGTGACTGCACCGCACACAATAAGAGCTGCACGCTAAATGTAATCTACAACATCGGAGCAATTAGCCACCTCCTGCACGAGATAACGGCAGAGGAAGAGGAGGAAAAAAAAAACGCCCAGCATGTGAAAACCTGTGTCAGATTTCGCCATAGACAAGGTCACCCTGTCTTGGTCTCGCCTCGGTGCCGTGGCTCGGTAATCGGATCTTGTTCAAAATGGCAACAAACCAGTTTCTTCTTTTTGTCCCTGCTTGGTTTACGCTCTCACTTTGTTTACCGCTGACGCACCGTTTAACACGACGGAGCCTTTAATTTACCTGTGCAGAGCTCCAGGAGTTGTGTGAAACTATGCACAGCTGTGGACACCTCTTCAAACATTCCACAGACACATTCGTGCATACAAACACCGAAGGAGGAAAAAAAAACCCAGAAGGCCTGTTCTGGAGCCGAAGCATCATCGCTGGTGTTATGCTACACAGCCAAGTTAACACTTGGTATGTTTGTAATTGTGCTGCCCATGAAGCTGCACAGTAATCCCTTCCAGCTGCCTCCCTCATTCACCCCCCAACCCTCTCTTCCCTTTCAGAGAAACTGTAGCTGCAGCCCTAAGTATGTTTTCCACGGGCCCGGGTGGATTCATCCTGTTGACAGCGCCGATCCTTTTATGCAACAAAAACACGGTATTTGCTTTCAGGCGGAGAGACGACGGACGTGGAAAGGGAAGCCGAGTTGTGGGGAAGCGCAAAAGACGTCGAGCTTTAAAATCTTCACATCTTTACAAAAAAAAATTATGATAATAATAATAAAATTTAAAAAAAACAAGTGAAAAGACGGGCAGAGAAAAAAGGAGGAGATGAGGGATCAAGAGAAGAAGTGGAGCCAGGAGGAGGAGGAGGGAAGAAGAAAAAACAGACACAAAGGAGTGCGTAATTAAGACAGGAAATGGGAGAAGAGAGGAGGGCTCTGGGGGCTTTCAGAGAGAGGCAGGCTGGGCTCGCTTTACCAGAGAGCGGAGGAGTGGGGCCGATACCCGAGTCGTCTGAATGGAAATCAGATAATCTGCTAACACAAGGCATGGCCCAGATCTCGCCTGCAGACTGACATGGATAGGTCAGTTCCTGTTCCAGTACGCTGCCGTGGCACAAAGTGTTGCCAAGGCAACCAGATGTTCCGGCCAAATTGTGGCCCTCGCCGAGCCGGAGGTGGAAAAACACGACAGGTGGGGCTGCCAGGCGGGCACAAGCAGCACCGAGGTGCTTGGGAAAACACGGAGCAGAAAGAATTTAACGCCGGCCGCCGTGCAGACAAAACACTGCTGAACTCCGGCCGAGCTTCGGCTGCAAACACGTTGTGTTCCAATAAAAGTAGCTTAAACACAATCTACAGCTCCAGTTGTGAAGAAGCCGGGAGGCTGTGTAAAATGTAAAATCAGAAACTGATCCGCACATTTTACAACCTAATGTTTTATTCACAAACAGATTAAAGCAAACATTAACTGTTGAATCTAGAGAATTGTAGAAATTGTTCCTTTTTTTTTGGAGAAAAAAAATGGTCACTTTTGAATTTTAGGGCACTATTAGATCTTGGAAAAGTTAATACGGGCATGTTTACCACCCTTTTTTAACAACTGTCTGTAAACGTCGAGGAACAGATCAGCTGCTGGGAGCGTTCGGAGGGAGACCTGGGCACTCGTTGCTGGATGGGAGCATAAATTACTACAAAACCTTTACGTACTTTAATGTGATGGTACCTTTCCAGATGCACCCCCATACAATCAGAGAGGCTGGCTTTTGTACTGTGTGTTGGTAACAGGCTGGATGTGTTCAGGCTACTGTTTGTGACTTGGCGCTAAATAAATAAACGGAATTGAATTGAATTAAAATTGTTCCGTTATTTTCGGATGCAGTGTTCCACTGACCGGTGAACCTCTGTCCATCTTTACTTCTGACTAATTCAGCCTCTCTAAAATGCTATTTTTCTTACCTACCTTAGTCCTCTCACTGACCTGTTGCAAAACAAACTCCATTAGTTGCAAAGTGCTCTTCCAGTTGTTTCTTATTTGCAACACTTACTTTAGCGGCCATTTTTTGCCGCGGTCCCAACTGTTTTGAAGTCACATTCAGAAAAATCCAAGTTTCATAACTTTAGAAAAAATAAAAAGGTACAATTTCTTAGTTGAAACATTTTATATGTTTACCATGCTCCATGGCGCATAAAGTATGGGTCAACGAGTATGCATATCATTGCATACTGTGTTTATTTACATTTAACACAATGTCTCAACATTTTTTTAAATTAGGTTGTAAAATCCTGTCCGTCTGTACAAATGCAGAGCTTTACTATTTATTATCCAAAGTTTTACAATAATTTTTACTGATGGGATTTCACTGTTCGCCAAAGACAAAGACCCCGTGGAAACTCCTTACAACATGCATACCAGACTATAATAACTATTATAATGGCACTGTTGGAGAAAATGCTGTTTTTCAGTCTTTCGATTGTTGCAAATTAATATATTTCTACTTGGCCTCACGTTATTGAGATATTTACTGTATATATGTGGATCTGGTATTGATTTTAAATTGACTGAGCTGTGAAAATGTTACACCTACTTTTAAAAACGGAGCTATTTTTTGCCATTTAGTTGAATTTTGCTCAGTTTTTTGTAATACTTGGCATCATGTTACCTTACATGAAGGTTCAACGTTCTTTGTTGTCATTTGCATCACAGGTGGTGCATGAGGTGGAATGAAATTGTGCACTCAAGGTCACAGTTACACACAAAAATAGCAAAATTATAAAAAAAAGAAACAGTATACAAGGATCTAAGATACACGCTTAACAATAATAATGTAATATGGGTGAACATGACACATACATCAATATATTATCAGCATATATAGTCATCTTGACTTCAGAGTGTAATTTATATCTGTTAACTCCTATTTCTGATGTATGAACCCCTCAATATAATAAATCACAACTCAGATCATTGCAGGCTGCTACCGCGGCTAACTGGTCACATGATCACATCTGGTTAATATATCACATTTTCAACACGTCTTATTTGATCGAAGTCAAACACGTTCTTCATTTACCCAGGCTACAACACCACAGACGGCTCGGCCGGCCAAATTCAACAGTCTCCCTTTTCCACATCTTTCCAAACAGTTGATTTTACAACTTTAAACTCATTTACATTTTTGTGTGCTTTGTCACCGGATCGTTTGCTGCTGCTCTGAAAACGGGCCAAGGCCGAATGATCTAGCTAACGGTGGTGCTGGTCCCAGGGAGGTGCTAGGATCAAACTCTCCCTGCAGCGCCATAAAAGTGTTATTTACAATCGTTTGAACAACTTTATAGATTCCCCTGGAGGTGAACAGAAGGCCAAAGCTCTAAATCAGAGCTGGTTAAAGGTAGCTATGTAAACCTTTTTAAATCTGAACGGTGTTCACATTTTGTAAGTGTGGCGACTTAACAACAAAGAGGAACAAATCTTGGCAATAAAGCCTCACCACTAGTTTCCCCAGCCTCCTAGCTGATTATCAAATATCAGACCTCCTACAGGACCTCCACCTCTGCTCCCATTCCACGAGTGAGGCAGCGCAACATGCAACGGCACACCGCAGACCAAACTTCCCCTTCCTCTTGAGGGGAAGCCATTTTATTGTGTTCCACTGAGATAATTGCCGGTCCTTTTAAATGAAAGGGTTTTCTCGGTGCTCAAGTAATTACTAGATGTGCAACAAGGGTCTTGTGAAGGAGGGGGGAGGTAGAGGAAGAAAAAAAAAAGAGCAGGAAAAATGACAGGCAGGTATTAAAATGTAAAGGGTGGGGCAGGAAGGAAGTCAAGACAGGGATGTGTTGAAACAGAGAGAAGGAGGGAGGCACGCCGGGCTGCTGTAGCCTCCGCTGTGGGGTTGGGGAGGGACATGTTTATGGTTTGAGGGTTGGACTTCTTTTTGTTTGTTTGATCCGGTGCAGCAGCGCTGTGCCAAACGCTGGAGGCACATCTGTTTCTGGGCAATCTCTTGGCATGGCCAAGTGATTTATGTGGTGATCACTGACCTCTTTTCCTAAATCAATGATCTTTTTTAGGAACCCTCCATCAAACATGGAGCAGCTGAGCCGAGCTGAATAATTCTTTCAGACAGCGCAAATTACACACTGCGCTTCCTCCTCGGTGTTGTTGAGGAATGTTTCGCAGTGATGATGGAGAGACTGACAACCAAAGCAAACCATAAGTGCACATGCATTTACACACCTCAAAGGTTTCTGGGTCTCCTGGCACCGTTTCACAGCACGACTCGCTCACCTCAGGTAGACACACACAGGCAGGCAGAATAATTGCTGGGTGCAGATGTAAGGATTTCACACGTATTACTTATTACACTGTCACACTTTGAAAAGGGTTAAGTTTCTCTTTAGCACAGATTTAGTTTGTTTTCTGATGGTTTATCAACGTGACACGATGTTTGTCAGGAAAAATAGTTCAGTTTAGGACGTTACAACTGTATCGCGAGTTGAGTCGATGCATCTTCGCAAAAAATTAGAATATCATGAAAAATATATATTTTTGTCAGTCAGTTCAGAAAGTGAAAGCCACAGCCAGCTGTCGGTGCCTTTGTCAGTGTGGGCCGGTGCAGAGTCCTGCTGGGAAATAAAACCAGCATCTTCATAAAGTTCGTCAGCAGCAGGAAGCCTGAAGTCTCTAAAATGTTCTGTTAGATGCTTCGTGGACTGTGGACTTCAGAAAACCCAGTGGACCAGCACCAGCAGAGGACATGGACCCAAACCATTACTGACTGTGGAAACTTCACTCTGGATTTCAACAACGTGGATTCTGAACCTCTCTACTCGTCCTCCAGACTCTGGGACCTTGATTTATAAATGACGTGAACATTTCCTTTCATCTGAAAAGAGGACGTTGGACCACTGAGAGACAGTCCAGTTCTTTGTCTCCTCTGCAGGTAAGACACTTCTGATGTGTCTGGTTCAGGAGTGGCTGACCTTGAGAAATTAGACATTTGTAGCTCATGTAGAGAAGGTAATCAGCTGATCAGGGTGTGACACCAGGAGTTCACAGTATGGAACATCTTCACAATATTCTAATGTTCTGAGACACTGAGTTTTGTTTTTTCATTATTTTAAAGTTATAATAATCAAAACTACAAGCAAAAAGGCTTGAAATATTTCACTCTGTGCATAATGAATATATTTAATCTTCAGGTTCTAAAATGATTAACAACAAAACTGAACTTTTTCCAAGATATTCTAATTTTTTCAGATGCACCTGCATTTCTTTTCTTCTCTTCCATTTAAATTTCTTAACAGTTGGAGATAGAAAACTATGCATTTTATTAATTGCATAGTTTCAATTATAGGGGTGACGAGAACACCGCCATATGGAACTCCGGACCAGCTACGTTTCTTCCCTTTTAACAGTTTCTAACCATGAACTGTGATTAGCTTTTGAACCAGAAGTGAACGAAGCTCATCAGTATTGCACATCTACTTCCTGGTTGGTGCAACTTTAAATAATGTATCATATATGTTAGTGCTGTGAACTGCATCTTGTCAGGTTGTTGCTTTATATTCCAAACACACCAATAGTGTTTTTTAAAGTGTGTCTTGCGTTTTAAGAGAATACTGTAGTCTCGGTTTGTATTAAATGCGCACAGAGAACTGTTTACTTCTGAATGCTATCCAAGGTAATCTGGGTCCAGCAGTGAAGTTGTCATGTAGTGTTGACAGGTATGCCTGCCTATCAAATGATCTACTTACATGCCATCAGGTATCATTTACACACTTTCCCCTGTGGTCCTCTGACCCTGGAGAAAGGCTCTTCAGATGCCCAGAGAGGCCCCGGGCTTGTCAAAGACTTGCCTGTTGAGCGCCTGCTGGCCTGGTGGAAAAAAGGTGTGCTCCGAGCTTGTTATGTGACACGGAGGGGAGACAGGCCAGAGGAAGGTATGGGGAGGAGTGCGGGGTGAGGGTGGGGGTCAAGGCACACAACAATGGCCCCTCTCAAGTCAGGAGGGCCCATCAGTTAAGTGTGTTTTCCTGCAATTTGAGAAAGTGGAATCTGGTCAAATTGGTGTCCTCTTGAGTTCCGATTGCTTGAGTTATGTGACTGAGGAAGGGCTATGACAGGGGTGGGATGGGGTCGGGTATGAGGGGGGGGCAGTGCTGCCACAACTGATAGTTTCAGCTCTTTGGAAAAAGGAGAGAAACACGTAGCAGCGGCGTTCCAGGTCAGTCTGGCTGTCTCCATGGCAATGATAGTAAAAGAGGGTGAGCTCTGCTATTTGTGGATGAGACTAGATCCTGGAAATGGATATGGAGTGGCAGGTCAGCGCCATGGGGCACGTAACACGGGGCAGCCACAAGGTCACCAGACTGCAAAGGCTTAGGCATCTTTCAGTTGAGCAAGGAGATTTGTGAGGGTGGGTTCACCCAAAAGGTCAAGGGTTGTGATAACGTCACAGCTATGGATATACTTCATATACTGAGAGCTAACGAGCTAAATAGTTAAGAGTCAATAAAAACTGTAGATTTTGTAGTTGGCTCGAATGACTCATGCTCATTTTGGTCAAGATTCAATTCACTTATCCCAAAAATGAATTGCTGTCTTGTCTGGAAGTTTGGCTCTTCTGTCAGGAGAGTATTTGATCAAACACTATTGATTTTACAGCTAAGTTGGTGTTTTTTAATACATAAACAACAAGCATGCACTCATGTTCATCTCAAAAGCTTTTCTTTGAAAATTTGAAAGCTTAAAAATCTACATTTGACTAGTGGCAGAAAAAGGCCCTGACGCATTACATGGTACCATTAATATGGTGGCAAAACACAGCAATGATGTCAAAGCTAGAATAAGGAAATATGACAAATTTCCTGCCCTTATAAAAAGTATTGGACGTTAAATATGAAAACAGCCAATGTTCCTGGACTGTGGAACAAGATAACATTTATTCCATCTGTCCAGCATTAGAAGTATAACAGTGTACTTTGTGTGCTACTAGAGATTGCGTGGGAATACTGCAATGTGATCTATGGACGTTTCGGAAGCTCGTGTGGGCTGGCCACCTCATGATGTCGACGTAAAAACTATCAGTCAAACAAAGCTGACCCACTGACAGAGAGATCTCAGAGTTCTAATTGCATTTATTCACGATCCCGTTCATTCAGTCTACTCAGCAACGCCCTGTTTGCAGAGACATACATCCTTCCTCTTACAAGGGGATATTATTTTACAGTCTCCTGACCTTGGGCAGACGGATTGAAACATAACACCACCCACCAGTATATTTCTGTATTTGTCTTACAGTAAGCTGCTGGTAATTGAATGAAGCTTCCCAGGACTACTTTAGATGAACGGTGCGGACGCATTCAGATTTGGTCACAGTCGTTGAGAACAAGAAATAATCTTAAACCTACTGCATATATTGAGGTAGTGTGACTCTAATATGTAGATTTTTCCTTCACATTGTTTTCTTTTAGTTAAAGTGAAAGTCTTTGCATGCCAACTTAAGTTCTTTGACTGTAGAAATAAGGTGATCCATATTAAGACAAAATGTTTTTGCACTTAATTCTTAAATAAGCTCTATGCCATCTTTTCTCATAATCCTAAAAGATTAATATTATATATAGAGAGACCTATGATGGCAACAAAAACACAATGCACTTTAAACATGACAAAGCATGATAAAAAAATGCTGGCAAGTGAATCTGGCAACAAAGAGTGTTTATATGACTCATCTTTAGCACACAGTGTCTTGTGACAGATTACACCCAAAAGTTAGAATAACATCAAACAAAAGAGAAAGCTAGTAAGCCAAAAGACAAAAACAAGCCTTTTCAGGTCATCTGTGCAGCTGACTGATCTAATATAAGTTAATTAAATAAAATAGAAAAAGTTTCCTCAACATTTGTCATAATAAATCTACAAACTAACCGCACCTCTGCTTGTGTAACCACTCCGGATCTTGGTGATTCCCTTTGGCAAAAAAACAACAACCTTCCATTTCTAAAGATAGAAAAACTGGTCTATTCGCATGCTGTCAGGTACTTAATCTCAAAACTAACAAACCTTAAACTGAAAGTTACCAGCTTTCCAACAATAAGACACTGCTTCTCCACCAAAGGTCACTTTTGCAGATAAAAAATTATATTAATGTGTTTTTAAAATAATGTTAGGAACAGATCAACTGTGCTGCGCCGGCAATAAAATTAAAAAACAAGAAGTGTTTGACAATAAAACTCTAATTTGCTGTTACCTGGCTGGAGTTCTTGTTCTTTTTTTTAATTTGCCAGAGGGTCATTAAAGTTTTTCAAGATTCCTGGAGTCATAAATCGTGTTGGAGAAATGAGACATCTGGGTCTGGATGGATGGATGTTGGCAGTCAGGGTAAAAACAGTCTGTGTTTCTCAGACAAAATGAAAATGAGGTCTTTCTGAAGCAATCTTTTTTTTTTCCTTGTAAACCGAGCATTGTTTCTAGAAACATTTTCATCCACATGGAAACACAGAAAATGACCCAACTGGTGCAGCAACTATGCCAGGCTGGTACGTGGCGCTGTAAGACTGCCATAAAAATACCATAATTTCCAGACTATAAGCTGCTACTTTTTTCCCCACGTTGAACACTGCTGTTTATACAATGATGCAGCTAATTTATGGATTTTAACGAGCTAACAAGATTCATGCCATCAAAACATTGGGCCTCGTCACACCCGGGCGCTTACATATAGTACCTTGCCAAAAGTATTCGCTCACCTGCCTTGACTCACATATGAGATTAAGTGACATCCCATTCCTAATCCATTGGGTTCAATAAAATAAACAGCTTCAACTCTTCTGGGAAGGCTGTCCACGAGGTTTAGGAGTGTGTTTATGGGGATTTTTGACCATTCTTCCAGAAGCGCATTTGTGAGGTCACATACTGATGTTGGACGAGAAGGCCTGGCTCTCAGTCTCCGCTCTAATTCATCCCAAAGGTGTTCTGTCGGGTTGAGGTCAGGACTCTGTGCAGGCCAGTCAAGTTCATCCACACCAGACTCTGCCATCCAGGTCTTTATGGGCCTTGCTTTGTGCACTGGTGCACAGTCATGTTGGAAGAGGAAGGGGCCAGCTCCAAACTGTTCCCATAAAGTTGGGAACATGGAATTGTCTAAAATGTCTTGGTATGCTGAAGCAGTCAGAGTTCCTTTCACTGGAACTAAGGGGCCACGCCCAGCTCCTGAAAAACAACCCCACACCTTAATCCCCCTTCCACCAAACTTTACACTTGGCACAATGCGGTCAGACAAGTACCGTTCTCCTGCAAACTGTCAAACCCAGACTCATCCATCAGAGTGCCAGATGGAGAAGCGCGATTCGTCAATCCAGAGAACGCGCCTCCACTGCTCTAGAGTCCAGTGGCGGCGTGCTTTACACCACTGCATCAGACGCTTTGCATTGCACTTGGTGATGTATGGCTTGGATGCAGCTGCTCGACCATGGAAACCCATTCCATGAAGCTCTCTGCTCACTGTTCTTGAACTAATCTGAAGGCCACATGAATTTTTGAGGTCTGTAGTGACTGACTCTGCAGAAAGTTGGCGAGCTCTTCGCACTATGCGTTTCAGCATCTACTGACCCTGCTCCATCAGTTTACGTGGACTACCACTTCGTGGCTGAGTTGCTGTCGTTACCAAACACTTCCATTTTCTTATAATACAGCCGACAGTTGACTGCGGAATATTTAAGAGCAAGGAAATTTCACGGCTGGATTTGTTGCATAGGTGGCATCCTATCAGTTCCACGCTGGAATTCACTGAGCTCCTGAGAGCGACCCATTCTTTCACAAATGTTTGTAAAAACCGTCTGCATGCCGAGGTGCTTCATTTTATACACCTGTGCACCTGAGCATGCATCAGGATAAAATAGTGTACCGTATTTTTTGGCTTATAAGTTGCAGTTTTTTGCATAATTTACATGCCCTGCAACTTATAAACTGAAGCGACTCATTTAGGGATTTTTTTCTCTCCATATTTATAAACAATTTTTGGCTAAGATATGACCACTTTCATTCATTCTGACTGAAAATATTGAACACTAACATTTTCACCCACTAGATGGCACTCGAGTAGTATGGCACGCCATTGTGTCATGTGAAAGGTAATAGTGGCTATTAATGACACAATTGGCTTGCCATAATCTGCCACCTTCGTCCAGCTCGCCTGGAGCAACTGTCAATATAGCTTCATTTCGCTGTGCCGCCCCGGTGAAATTCAGCTAATTTGACCAATGAAGTGCATTTATTAAGTAAAAGTTCAACTGAGACACACCTTTACTATAATGTTGAGCAAACAAATACTGTTTTAGGTGCTTATCTTGTTAAATTGGCAGCACAACGGCTCAGTGGTTAGCACTGTTGCCTCACAGCAAGAAGGTCTTGGGTTCAATCCCCGATTGGACCTGGGGTCTTTCTGTGTGGAGTTTGCATGTTCTTCTCGTGCTTGCGTGGGTTTTCTCCGGGTACTCCAGTTTCCTCCCACAGATCAAAAACATGCATGCTAGGCTGCCTTTAGGCTCAGGCCTCCCTAGCAAAAGGGATCTGTGATCTCAATGGGATTTGCCTGGTTTAATAAATAAAGGTAAATAAATGTTAATACATTTCGAATAAATGCGCAGCGTTCCTCCTTCCTGGTTTTCTCCATGTCTGCGTGCTCCTGGAGCACCGAGGCATCTAATACTTTTGAAATGCAACTGATTTGACCATCAAAGTGCATTTATTAAGGAAAAGTTAAACTGAGACACATCTTTACTATAATTACAAGCAAACAAATAATTGTTTTTAAGTGTTAATCTTGTTAAATTCTTGTTTAAGTCCTCCCATGTACGCTCCCGCAGCCACCATTTGGCAGCCAATCGATTTTTGGCACAACACCAGCCCACATTTCCAGGTTGTCAGCGGTGACGCGTAATAAATGCGACTTATGCGGTGAAGCGACATGTACGACGGAAAATACAGTAAGTATTTGTGTATGTTACCGGTATGTATTTAATTTAAAAAAAGTTATCTTTCTGTGTAAATTTCTTGTGTTCTTATGGACAGTTTTGTAGTTTTGGAGATGGCTTATACACAAGTGCGGCCTATATATGTACTTCTTTCCTTTTTAGTTAGCGAGTGCGGCTTATATTCAGGTGCGCTCAATAGTCCAGAACTTTTGGTACACAAGAAACTGGAAAGAAGACGTGGATTCAAACTGTAAACCCAAGAAGAACAAGCGGTATGTCGACGTCCCCCGTCACTGAGGGATTTGAACAGTGAATGTAGGTTTTGAGATGAGTGTTTTTTCTGTACTGGAACTTGAACAGGGAATGTAAGTAAACTTAAATGTTTTTGGTGCAAGATATTCAAGTGGGTAGGAGTTAGAACAGAGGTAGGCTTTTTTTTTTTTTGCTTGTCTGAATTAAAGCAGGGCTGCACGGTGGCGCAACTGGTAGAGCTGCTGCCTCTCAGCGAGAAGGTCCTTGGTTCAAACCGCGGCCCGGGGGCCTTTCTGGGTGGAGTTTGCATGTTCTCTCCGTGCATGCGTGGGTTTTCTCCGGGTGCTCCGGTTTCCTCCCACAGTCCAAAAACATGCATGTTAGGCTGATTGATAACTCTAAATTGTCCCTAGGTGTGAGTGAGAGAGTGAATGGTTGTTTGTCTCTATGTGTCCCTGTGATGGACTTGCGACCAGTCCAGGGTGTACCCCGCCCCTCGCACAGTGATTGCTGGACATGGGCACCAGCGACCCCCGTGACCCAAAATGGAATAAACGGGTAAAGATAATGGATGGATGGATGGATGAATTAAAGCAGAGTGACGAATCTTGGAGGGTGGAGGGAACATTTTCATCCACCACCATGTGCAGTGGTGGAGCCAGGGGTGGCCTTGGATATCATAGAATAATCTTCAGCCACTCCAATCATTTGATGATACTATACTTTTAAGCACAAAAAAAAAAAAAACTAGAAAGCATAGTCTCCTCAAATGATTCGGGTGACCAGTTTACAAATATTTATGGTGGTGGCCATCTTAGATTTTGATGTGGCAACCTAAATTTCACTAGCAACATTTCTTATGACAAGATGCAGCCACGCGCCTAAATGGAAGTCAGTACCTCTCTTATTTTTCAAATTATCATGCTCTCAACATGCATGGATGAACGGATGGAGGATGTATCCAGCCCCCCCCCCCCCCCTCACTCCATCACGGGGGACAAAAAGGCGGGGATGGCCAATACCATAGCAAATAAAACCTGCAGAAATAATGAACAGTTTTTGGCCTGGTATCCAGAGTGGAAGCTGGGTAAATTATACACATTGGTCTTTAAAAAATATATTCTATTTTGAATAAATATATACATAATATATATTGTTGTTTATTCCTGCAACATTTATTTTTATTTGGCTTTAGTTGAGCAACTTGCATCTGAAACACACACGAAAAAACTCCTAAAACACTGTTTCTGTGTGGACACAAAGCTGAAAACCTCTGCTTTTCCACACAATACTGTTCCTGCGTGGATGGAGTGCAAGTATCAGACCCCAAATTGGAGACCTTAGAAAACTTTCAATTTAAACAATGCATTTTAGAGCAACTACACAACATCACAGCTACAAGAGCTAACCACCAGTTGCTCATATGGTTAAAGCTAAAGAGCATCAATCTCAATAAAAGTAGGACTTCTTTGCTGCTTGCCATCTGCTTGCAATTTTAAGTGAAATCCTACGGGCAAATCCTCCAAGATAGGCATCTTTTTGGCCAAGCTTTCTCAGATGAGGGTCTCAGGTCTAATTTGTGACCATTATCTGCATTTATGTCCTCTGAAGGGTAGTTAAGTTGTTTGCGAAAGACCTGCATGGTAATAGCATTTACAGTAATACATGCATTTTGAGCTGACTTGACCTGGGGGGTCTGGTGCATTTGATGGGCTGAAAAGCGCCGCTATCGTGCGGTTTTCAGGTTTAGCGAGCTCTTGCAGACCCAGCGTGATTAGGCGTAGGATAAGGCATTGTTGATGGGCTGTGGAAAAGCTTTTTATCAGCAGAGCATAATGGCGTGCATAAAAGCCATGAACCTGCACTGAATAAATAAGAGGCAGCATACATCCCCAGAAAGACAAATGTGCGAGCACGCCAGCATGCACATTTAATTTGTGAAGAGTAGCTGGCTCTGTGGGGCTTTTTCTGTACCCCTGCCTTGCTTTTCAGTGCATGTGTGTTTTATCTTCATGCATGCCCACATGCACTCCTTCCCCCTTTCCCTCCCTCTGTCTCCCTCTGTTTCACTCTCCATGCTTGAGTGCAAGGTGAGAATCACAAAAGGAACACCTGGCAAACCCGGATGTGGTCCTCCTTTTGTCACACCACCGTGCTCCGAGTCCTCCCCATCTCCGTTGACTCCCCCTTTCAGAGAGGCACTTGCAAGAACGGCAAACAAGGCTTTCAGAAACAGGAGAAAGGAGGAAGAGAAAAAGAGGAGGAGCACCCCCCCCCACACACACACACCTCCACCTCTCACTCCCTTCATCCCTCTCCTAGCTCGCCTTTCACACGCCAGGAAGTGCCTTTCAGACCAGGAGCTGCATGTACATGTTCCTCTCAACCAGTTATACCTAGCTCCTTTCTCTTTCTCCCCTGTGGGTCTACATGTGTGCGCTAACATGTGAGGCAAAAAGTAATACTAGGAAAAGGGGGAACAAGAAAGCAAAAAGAGAAGTAGAAGTAGAGTTTGTACAAATGTGAGCATATTGTTTTAAGTGTATAAATAAATCCTTAAAATGCCTCCCCCCCAAAAAACCTCTACTAAAGTTCAACTTGTGCCATAATTCACTGGAAGTTTATAAGAACACACTTTGAGTCCTCTTGAGCCACAACTTGCTCAACACAAGCAGAGGCAGGTAAACTTTCCAGCAAGATAAATTCAAGTTAGAAGCAACACAAAAGACTGAATTACGAGGCTTTCACTTCGATCTCTGCGGCGGCCTGACAGTTTAATGGCTCAACAAACAGAAAAATGTTCAACTTGAATTCACCGTGCACTGCCATCATCCTGGCTGAGACTCTACGCTTCTTATTATGACTGTCTCATATCTTATAAAAAAAAAAAACACGTCTCTCCCCCCGCACATTCACAGGTGCCAGTAGTCAACTTTACATTCTTCAGAAGCACTGCTTTGTCTTCGGGTCTCACGCAGCCTTGTGACCGTGACATTCAGCTCTTTCTGTACAGGGTCATGACAAAATGACATCAACTTTAACGAAAACTGACACAGGACTTTGCTCATATCTGGACCTGATATGTTTCATCAGAGGAAAAGGGTTTTGATTTACGCGTTTGGCTGTTATGTTATAAAACTTGTACAGAAAGTGTGACAGTCATGGAAAAAGGAAGTCCACCCTCTTCACTTTTAGAGTTTTAATTATCTATTGAGATATAATAAATTATCTAACCTTTATCAGTTTCTAAAATTATTCAAATGTCACCTCAAGTGTCCAAAAACACACGTTAAATTCCACCAAACAAAATCGAAGCCATAATGGAAAAGTAGGTGTGAAAAACTAAGTCTACCTTTGCTGTTCCCATAGGATTTATGAGGAAAAGTAGCAGCCAGGTGCTGCTGATCAAATGTATTTATTACCTGATCATTATTAGGGTGAGCACTTCTTTACAAGCAGAAGCTGTGCTTTGATGCTCTTGAGCACACAGGTGTGTGTAAACACAATGTCAAATGGAAAAGGGAAATGTGGAGGGGCATTAAGTGTATTACAGATTATAAAGGAAGGAGCGAACAATGCCCCAAAGACCCATCTCTGCCTGATGCCCTCAACAAGTTCTATGCACACTTTGAAGACCCAAACAGACCAATCAGCACCAAATTCACCTCACCAACAGATGAAGAGCATCTCAGCGT
>NC_056501.1:5318576-5386496 GCF_014905685.2 Nematolebias whitei | reverse complement strand
CCATCCATCCATCCATCCATCCATCCATCCATCCATCCTACCTACCTACCTACCTACCTACCTACCTACCTACCTACCTACCTACCTACCTACCTACCTACCAACCAACCAACCAACCAACCAACCAACCAACCAACCAACCAACCAACCAACCAACCAACCAACCAACCAACCAACCAACCAGCCATCCATCCATCCACTTTTACCCGCTCATTCCTCTTTAGGGTCATGGGTTGCAGGGGCCAATCTCCCGCTGTCACTAGGTGAAAGGTGGGGAACAACTTGGACATATTTCTAGTCCAACACTTGGCCATGTTGGTGCTTACAGTTAACAAAATATCTGTAAGTCCCCTTAGTTCAAATTTGTTGTCCAATACCTTTTTAGCTGATTCAAATAAAAACCTGGTTCCCATCTTCGAAGCATTTTTAAATCAGAGTGCCTTTGACAAAATTATGCAAAACCGTTGGGGTGGTGGCCCTTTGTCAGCAATCTCAAGTCTTATTATCTTTTGTGAAATCACAATAAAAGAAAACAAAAAGAGGGAATGTTGACAAAATGGTGGGGAGAAATGCTTTTGTTCCAGACTCTTCAAAGGGGAAAAAATCAGGGTCTGAACAGCAGCAAAGCAGCAAGCGGCTCTTGATGGGATTAAGATCCTTTCACACTTCAGTACAGGTACCAGTATGTTATCGGAAGGAACAAAAGCCCTTTTCTCTTTCTCTGAAAGTTGTTGTTAGGGTCAGGATGTTGTTCTATCCACCCCCTTCTTCAACCATGGGTATTAAAACTATCAAACTCAACCATCAGTAGCATGAAGCCTGTATGTGCTGTATGAGGGGCCATGCAGGACAATTTTACTGTTTGAGTCTTTATACGGGTCTTTATATTATGATGGATAGTCCTAACAGGTGACATACATGGGAAAAACAGAAGTGCTGATGATGTTTTTGTTTATTTTACAATATTAAAAAATAATGTTTTGACTCAAATTGGTTGCACACAATCTCAAACATTGTTTACATTTTAAAAATTTATTTTGAAGCATTTTATTTTGATGATTTAAATCAGGGGTGCCCAATATAATAGGGGGAGTGGTGGCGCAAGAGGTTAGAAGATGGGCCTGTGATCGAAAAGTCACAGGTTAAACTCCCGGTACCGTCAACATCAAAATGTGGGTGGAAAAGGTGGTACACCCACATCTCCCTCCACCCTCATTCGCCCCGCTCTGGGCCCCTGAGCGAGGCCCTTAACCCCCACCATCTGCTCCCTAAACACGTCTCTCTTGAAAATGAGTCCTCGTGGCTCAATAAGACTACTTGGAGAAATTAAGGATAAATAAATAAAATATGTCAACCACGATCTACCGGTCGATCACAAAGGCAGTTGGAGTAGATGACATGGCGAAATAGACATCAAACTTAAAAAAAAAATATATATATATGTACATTTTTATTTGTTAAATAGACATCAGCCAATCAATCCATCCCAACTGTGCAATTTGTCAATTGAGTGACATACAGGTTAGCCAATCTGAGACCGGACCTTTTCACTTTAATTAATTGTTAAGCACAAGAAGTCTTTTCAAGACGGGGAGATGCTAAAAGAGGCATTTGTTGAATCAGCTGACTCGTTGCTCCGAGACTTTAAAAACAGACCAGAAATATTATCTTTATAATATTATCTTTTAAATATTATCCTCTCTCAAAGCCCTCCAGGTATCAAGCAGTACGGTTACGGTTACAAGCCAGCTACACTGTATATGGCGATGCCCATCTCAGATTTTGGCGTGGCGAACCAATTTGCGATAGTGACCTTTCTTATGCCTAGAAGCAGCCACACACCAAAATGGAAGTCAGTACTTTGCTTATTTTTCAAGTTATTCAGCTCAAAACATGGACAGACAGAGGGTATTTCTAAAAGTGAGTGCATGTTTGCTTCAGGAAGATCGTGACAATTTTACTGCACAGTCAAGTATTTATAACCTCCAAACTTTTAGAGCCCTCTAACCCAGGGCCCAGGCCGCCTGTTTCTGTCGGTGGGCTTTGCCAGAGTGGGTCCTGACTGTACTTTAACTCCACAGCACTTCAGGCACTGTAAATCTCTCAGTGAGTGGACTGCATTGCATGCATGTGTGTGCGCACACTTCTGCTATGACAACATACGAGCCATCGCAGCCTTAAGAGTGGCTATTTGGCTGTCAAACTAAATCCTGGCTCGTAGTTTGACTGGACGTGGCTTTTACTGTCTGTCAAGAAAGAGGGAGAGAAAAAAGGAGGGGAGCGGATATATCTTGGGTGGAAAGTGGTGCATACCACGAATAACTCAACTTTCACAGCTAGGAGTCCGAATTTCAGTGGGAGGCATGTTTTTCTCTTTTTTGGTTTGTGTGCGGAAATGACTATTTATGTACCAAACACTGCAATGTGTAATTTGGGAGATCTAGTTTCAAGCCTTGTGTTCATGCAGTTTAGATAGTAAAATACTTATTGTCTTATATCCTGTCGGTTGTTTACTTTCAGTGACAAACCCAAACACATCATTTGTCAATTTTAACCCTTTCATTCCCCCACCCCCCCCGGAGGGCTTAAAAGACGGATCTCCTTTAACAAATCGCTGTTGTTCAGGAAAGTTTTTCAGATTTTTAAAGTCAACACTGTGAACCGCCATATTTTATTACTTTTTGTAAATTCTTTCAGTCTCTTATGACTTCTATGTGCTGGTAAAGACATTTTTTCCTCAACTGTACACAGCAGATTTGAGGTAGATGTTAGTCCAAACACTAAACTCAGGACAAAGTTGCTCGTTTCTTTTTCTGTCCTCACTTTGATCCTCAGTCAAAAGTTTGCACTGTGTAGAAAAAGAGCATCCAAACTGCGTTTCCAGTTAACTCTGGCATTCTGGTCTTCTCAGAGGGAATGCACAAAATATTTCATCTGCAGTGACAGCCATATGGAATACTGCGCTGCTCCACAACTCCAGAGCCACCGACCAGAAAAGATGATGAAAAAAAAATATATATATCCATCCAGACCTGGAAGTTTTTCCCTCTATCTTGATAAAAATGGAAAGATTTTTAGACGCGCTGGCAACAGCACACATCGATGATAAAACCCCGGTTAAAATATAGCCTCACGAATGTTTCCCCAGAAAACTCAAAGAGGTTTCTGCATCTTTGACCACATGGCTATAATTTGTAGCTAGAAAATAAAATTTGTTTATCCAGCCCTGGTTCCAACTGTGTTTGGGGGAACGTGGAAAGTAGCTGCACTGGTTTTTAGGTGAACATTTTAAGGAATAGGAGAAGCATGGGGTGACAATGATGGAGGTGAAACACTCATGCTGTTTGAAACAACAAACCATGTGGAGTGGTATGTTGTTTTATTCTATGAAATGATGGACTTTATTCATAACAACGAGACAGGAAAAGCAGAGCGTTGACTTTGAAGGAGATTGCAGTAAAAATAAAATGCTCTGCAGGATTTTGGTCGGTTTGGAAAGAGATGAAGACATTTCACAGAGGAACTATCAAATGCAGAGTTTTAGATTTAAGTGAAAATTTCTAATACTAGTATAAACCAGTCTGTTAATGACTTGTTTAAGGTAAAAAAAAACAACTCATCAGGTCAAAATTTGCTTTAAAAAGTTGTGCAAACTGCCACTGCTTTAGCGATCAACAGTGTGACAACACAACAAACTCAGCTAAAGAGTCAGAGTTTAAGAAAGAGTACCCAATGTCTCCCATTGCTGAGGGAATATATAGCAATCATAAGAAACTGTAACATCAGGAATTGGGGTAAAATTGGCTGAGGTAGAGTCATTTTTGTGTTATTAAGGTGATTTGGCTGTAAAAGCCAATGTACACCTAATAATTACTTTCATAGTTCCATTAAAATTAATTGAGCGGTTTATGATCTATATATCCAACAATCAGGCATAGTTGACATTAATTGCCAATGGCAAAGTTTTAAAGGCAGATTTTGTGTGAATAATTAGCACTTAGTCACCTATATATCTAACTGGGGTGAACCCAGTTCACCCCATGGTTCCAACCTGGCCGTGGAACACTGGACCAGCTCTTTCCCCTCACTAGGGTCCTCTAGGGGTCATGGGAGTTCGCCTATCCAGTCTATGTGTTTTGTGGACTTGGAAAAGGTGTTTGACCATGTTCCTCAAGGTACACTCTGGGGGGTGCTCCATGAGTATGGGATTGGGGGTTTGTTGCTACGGGCTGTTCGATCCTTATACAAGCGGTGCGAGAATTTGGTTCATATTACCGATAGCAAGTCGGACCCCTCCCAGGGCTGCCTGTTGTCACTGATTCTGTTCATAACTTTTATGGACAGAATTTCTCGGTGCAGCCAGAAGGTGGAGGGAGTCCAGTTCGGTGTCCTCAGGCATCACTGTTGTTTGCAGATGATGTGGTCTTGTTTGCATCATTGTGCCGTGGATCTCCAGCTCTCACTGGGGAGGTTCACAGCAGAGTGTGAAGCAGCTGGGATGAGAATCAGTATCGTCAAATCTGAGGCCATGGTCCTCAGTTGGAAACGGGTGGATTGCTCTCTTTGAGTTGAGGGTGAGGGGCAGCACAGTGGCACAACTGGTAGAGCTGCTGCCTCTCAGCAAGCAGATCCCTGATTCAAATCCTGGTCCAGGGGCCTTTCTGGGTGGAGTTTGCATGTTCTCTCCGTGCATGTGTGGGTTTTCTCCGGGTATTCCGGTTTCTTCCCACAGACCAAAAATATGCATGTTAGGCTGATTGGTAACTCTAAATTGTCCCTAGGTGAGAGAGTGAGAGTGAATGGTTGTTTGTCTCTATGTGGCCCTATGATGGACTTGTGGCCCATCCAGGGTGTACCCCGCCTCTCGCACAGTGATTGCTGGACATGGGCACCAGCGACTCCCGTGACCCAAAATGGAAGAAGTGGGTAAAATATAATGGCTGGCTGGCTTTTAAACCCCAAAATACATTACGGCAAAGACTGGTTCATCCCAAAGATCCAGTCCCCCGGCACAAACAGAGCAATGTTGTGTATGCTGTTCAGTGTCAGGAGGGCTGTGATCAGTCTTACATAGGGGAAACTAAACAGCCACTGGCCAAAAGGATGGCCCAGCACAGAAGATCAACATCATCAGGCCAGGATTCTGCGGTCTACACTCATTTCCAGGCCAGCGGTCACTCTTTCAGGGATGACGATGTTCACATCCTGGACAGAGAGGAACGATGGTTTGAGAGAGGAGTAAAGGAGGCCATCTTTGTGAAAAGAAACCGTCCATCATTAAACAGGGGTGGAGGCCTCCGGGTTCAACTGTCCCCCTCTTACAATGCTGTGATTGCTAGTATCACTCAGCCCTCTGTGAGTAGTAAACAGCCATCAGTGTGCTAATGACCCATTGTTAGGCTGATGGTCCTTCTTGAGCATGTGATCAGCTGGTTTTGGTTGTCAGCAGCAAAACTGGTTGATCCACTCTGTGAAGGTGCTATTTAAGAGACTGAGCTGAATACAGCTCCTCAGACTGAGGAAGTCTCTTGGATGAGAGACGAAACGTTTCTAGATTTTTTTGCTTTGTTTTGTTTTTTGTTTTTTTTGAATGTCCAGAGGACCAGATTGAACTTTTTTGGATTTTTCTACCTGGATTATTGAGCATGCATCAGGATGCATCAAATATTTTGGTACACACACTGAGGCAAAAACATTATTGTGGCACCTTCTGCTTTGGTGGTGGGCCATAACTAACACTCAAAACTGCTCAAGATTAAACACGTTCTGATTAAATGATGCATTGAAACTAAATGGTAAACAATTTAAAATGCTTTGACTTATTTTTCAAATTGTTCAAGCAGGTACAAATATTCTTACAGAGTGTCAAAACCATTTCATGCTAATTAGCACGATTCAACACTGACCAGCTTGTTTGTTGAAATAAAACAGAGAAACTGTCACAGCTTCATTATTCCTGGGGATTTTAATAACTCATGTTTTTATTGGTCTTCTACTTGCATCCCACACCTCTAACCTTCCCTCCCCCACGGACTCCCTGCTCCACTGCTGACAGCGCACTGGCACAGACGCAGAGTTCTGGAGCCCCTCACAGACCTAATTGGTACCCCTATCCACCACCATCACCACCACGACTAGCCCCTGAAAACCCCAACCCCTGCCTCCTCATCTCCTCTATGGTGTTTATCCACTAATTGGGCCACTTCCTGAGACAGAGGCCAAACAGGGAAGGGAGGAATGCATGGCAAAAGGCCACTCAGACAAGCTAGCGTCAGAGCTAGAGGGGGCTGGTGGGGGGGAAGGGGTTTATAGAGATATACAGGGGCAAAAGATAGGGGTTAAAACTGAGACATATGTTTCTTTTATTCTCTTTTTGATGGAAAATCAGAGCAAATCTTTCTTTTATTCAGTTTTTATTCTATTTGAGCACCAACATGAACACCAAGGCGATGGTTAACACAGTCTTCAATGTGGGACGGCAGCAACACTATTATGTTTAATGCACACAAATATTTTGATTTGACTACAACCCCTGTGGTTTCTTTACAAAATGCTGGTAATGTTTGGAAAAATTGCACATTTATCACCCAACTGACAAACAGGAGGGTTCATGCCTTTTCTTCTTTATGTTTATCCCGGCTGACCATCTACGCTCTTTGGTTTGTTTGATGTCCTGGTCCTTTGAAGTTGGCCTACCAGGGTCTATTGGTGTTTTCCTGGGGTTAGACATTTAGCCCCCACAGCATTTAGGACCATTCAGTCCAGTTAAGAGATGCCAGATGAGTATCCCATATTTCTACAAGGTCATTGGATTATTATTTTTTTTATATATATATAAACTACACAGTTTGTTAGAGAGTCCCAGGACTCCCAGAAAACAATTGGAAAATTAAAACAACAGCTGAAACATTAAAGCGAATAGTTTTGAAAAGTCTTAATGGGTACCATTTCCTGTTTTGACTATTGTTAAAATCCTTAAAATTCTCCCAAAACCTGTGGGTCACAGTAAAATAGAAATTGCAAAATGACAAATAAATAAAACAAGCTAGATAACTTAAAAAAAACGTTTTGTTGAGTAAAAGTCATTGTTGCCATCTTTTATTTTTTTCAGTTCAATTCAATTCAGTTTATGTATACAGCACCAAGTCCTAACAGAAGTCATCTCAGGGCAGTGAACAGAAACATTCACGTATGTAAAAGTAATCTAAACAAGTTAAGTCAGGTCCTCTGGATGGGTTCGAAAAACAAACAAAAAAATTGTAGAAATGTTTCGGCTTTCATCCGAATTGAGCACGCAATGGGATATATAAAAGTAAGTCAACCTTATTTATCTGAGGAGCAGACTGCTTTGAGCTTAAGTCCATCACAGAACTCTCATTTTGAGCAAGCATGAAGGCGACAGTAGAAAGGAAAAAGGAAGGAACCTTTAGCAGACCCAGGCTCAGGACAAGCGGCCATCTGCTTCAACTGGATTCGAGAGGAACAGGAAGGAGGAACAGATACAGATTATTTGCAGTGGGACACTAAAATGTATCTGAACCCGTGTGAATGCATTCCATCTTTGGTTTGTTCAGACAAAAGTTGGGTTTAACCTCCGAAGCCATACAGAGTTCTGCCCCGTCTCTTCAGGGCATACACCACATCCATCATGGTCACTGTCTTCCTCTTAGCATGCTCGGTGTAGGTAACGGCGTCACGGATCACGTTCTCCAGAAAGACCTTCAACACACCGCAAGTCTCTTCGTAGATCAGACCCGAGATCCGCTTAACTCCACCACGGCAAGCCAGACGGCGAATAGCGGGTTTTGTGAGTTCCTGGATGTTATCAATAGAACTTTACGATGGTGCTTGGCGTCTTCTTTACAGAGTCCTTTCCTGCCTTGTTCTTTTCCTATTTCCTAATATTTCAGATAAATAATGTTGTTAACTTACTTTTATGTATATGAACGTTTCTGTACTGTTCCCTGAGATGACTTTTGTTGTGACTTGGTGCTATGTAAATAAACTGAATTGAATTTTCCTGACATTTTTGCTGGAGCTCTAAAAATTACTTTCAATGAATGACCCAGAATAACCAAATTAAACAGGTTAAGTAAGTTGGTAAAAATGTGGTAGGTGATGGCAGAGGCACACAGACATGTTCTTGTTGTCCTCAACAGCAACAATCAAGGACACACTCTTATCTACCAAACTTCCTGACCTTTTGAATCCCAGGGATTCTCAGAACAAGGAGCTCGTCGAACAGCTTAACATGCCGTTACATCACCGGAGGTCACTGACAAAAAGCTGAATAGTGCCCAGAAGATGCACATGTAATTATGAGCTGTGAGTCAGGGCTTTTTCTCTATTACAACAATAAATCCCGAGACTGTTCCAAGATGAATGAGAGCACGAATGAGCTCATAGAGTTTGTTTAATCACAAGTTGAAGTAAGCCAGAAGAAAAATACTCAAAGATTTCATCGAACCATAGCTGCCAAAGATGTGGGAATGTGTTCCAGTTGTGTGCGGTGGAGTGGTTTGGGGGGGGGGGGGGCATTGATGGACAATGAATTTACAAGAGGCAAAAGAGGCAAACACTCATACAGAAAATATCATGATACTAAACATAGTAGTGAAATGCACATACCAATATACTACAGTGTTTCCCCCAGATTACTTGTCTTGGCAGGTCGCTCATCTCTTGCGTGATTTTGTTGACTGGGGGGTGGGGGTGGGGGGAGACACGCCTGTGTTTTGCGCGCTGTTTGTACCGACAGTTTCGGAATGGGGGTGGGGCAGGCTCAGTGTGAGAGAAGCAGAGTGCTACCTCCAGCTTTTTAGCTAGTGCGTCTGTGTTGCACACTGCTAGCTTAGTGCTACGTCAGTGCCGGCAGTTGACGGAGGGGCAGGGGACAGTTCGGTTTGGTAGGCAGGGTGCTCCGTTCTGTTGACAGGGCAGGTAGCCCTACTTGTTTAATGGTAGGGGAAACACTGTACTGTGTATTTTGAACCGGTAATATTTACAAAAGTGTAACCATGACTTGATGCTAATTTGCCTCCATTTTGTCGATTTTAAACAGTTTTAAAATTCTGTACATAGATATAAAATAACAGCAATTGTTTATATAAAAGATGCATTTAACTCTATACATCCATCCATTACCTTTTGTTACCTGCTTTTCTTTTCCAGTTTGCGTGAACTGGTCCTAGAGACAATTTAGAGTTACTGATCAGCCTAAAATGCATGTTTTGGATCTGTGGGAGGAGACCAAAGTACTTGGAGAAAAGTAATGTGTGCACGGAGAGAACATGTAATCTTTACTCTGAAAGGCTGCAGGTCGGGTGACAATCCTGCAACCCTCTCACTGCAAGTGTCAACTCTTACCATTGCACCGACATGCCGCCCCTTCTTCAAAACTAATTATTATCCAAATGTTGTTTTTTAAACATATGCAGCACTAATAACATATGTTATACTCTATTCATATTTTCATTACTTATTTAAGCTTTTCTTTAGAAGTGCATGTCTTCTGGCATCCATCAGTGGGACTGATGCAGCATTCTGCACCCCTATTTCCCTCTGCCTCAAACCTAACTCAAAAGTGAATTATATGCAGACAATTTATCAGAGCATAAAGTAAGTTATGGTTATTATTCCTGCTAAAGACATCCCTTTAAAGCTAGCTTTCTTTAAAAAAATGATGCCTTGTTGCCAATTGGAAGACAGATTCCTTCAGAATTATACACTTTGGGACATTTACCTTCAAATAGACATAAGAGCATGCATAGTGATAACTGTTTTGTTTTGTTTAAGAGGTATAGCCAGAGTGAGAGATAGATCACAAGACTAAGAGAAGCTACCATGAGCTCAACTGTAAGAAGTGTGTGACATTTGGCTGCCATTCCTAGTCTTTTGGCAAATGTGATCCTACAGTCTGCAGGTGGCGTGCAACAGCATCGACACTGGCCAATGGCACTCCAAAACAGGATGTCTGAAACTCCCCAGGCTTGGGACTTCCTCTCCCGGAGCGCCACAGTCTAGAGTTCAGCCAGCTCCCAGCTCAGAGGAACGCATTACAGATCTGGCATGTGAAACAGTCTGCTGCTCACAAGTGAACAGCATGCCCTCCCACCCCCCACCTTCTCTTTCTATGGCCCAGTCCAATCTTTAACAATTTTTAACTGCAGGAATAGTCCCTCTGGTGCTTTTCCGAAGGAAAGAGTTATTATTTTTTGCGTGCGCGGTTTGCGTCACTGAGGGCATCAAGAGTGCAACTTCTACAACGGTAATGAAACCAGTCCTTGGCAGCAAATGTGGCAAAGTAGAATAACAAAAAAAATGATTCAACTTTGACATGAACTAGAAAGAATTATGGAGTTTGCAGAAGATACGTGCATCTTCTTCTTCGTTCAGCTTTTCCCTCTTCAGGGGTCACCACAGCGAGTCATTCTCCGCCATCTCACTCTGTCCACTGAGTCCTCTGTCCTCACTCCAACTACCTCCATGTCCTCTCTAACTGCATCCATATATCTTCTCTTTGTCTTTTTCCTGGCAGCTGCATTTCTAACATCCTTCTACCAATATGTAATCACTTTCCCTTCTCTGGACATGTCCAAAGCATTGTCCCTTCTCTGGACATGTCCAAACCATCTCAGTCTTGTCTCTCTAACTTTATCTCCCAGTTGTTCAACCTGTGATGTACCTCTGATGAACTCATTCCTAATCTTATCCATCCTTGTCACTCCTAAGGAGAACCTCACTTTTCTAAAGCTAAGAAACACTTTGAAGCTGTTGCAGCTATATACAAATGCAGAAGCATTGCTCAAACTTATAGCAAACACAGAAGATACATTTACTTCTAATGGTGCTGATAAAGCAGTTGGGATGGGAACTTGGATTAAAAAATGCCCATATTAGAGAAAAACAGCAGTTTGCTGGGAGCTAAAACTAAAATGGGGGATATCAGCATCCTCTGACCTTTACAGTCTGGCATATTTCCTGATATGATCCCTCTATGTATCAGCCGACCATTTGGATCACAGCAAATTCATTAAGATGGCTTGTTGTTCACAAGTGCGGTTCCAGTCGGGCCTAAACTGTAAATAAACCCTGCAGGAAATGCAGCTGGGTGACAGACCGTTCAAAAATAAAGAAATAAAGATTAAGAGATGTGTATGTGGGCTCAGGAAAATAAAACACATGTGAGACGGCAGAAGGAGAGGAGGTGGGGGCATGATTAACGACGCCAACACTTTGAAGACAGGAAGACACCTGGCGACCATGTTGTCTTTGTGGGTCCTGGACAGACGGTAACACTTTAGTGTGTAGGAATTAGATCCTACTCATCTCACAGCTTTAACATGGAACCACTGGCCAGATGGGGGCTAAGCCAGAGGAATTGAGGAAGACTACAACTGTCACACGACTGCTTGCCTAACCAAATGCAGTCTTAACCCGTCTGGCAACATAGTAAAGGAGTGATGGATAGCATGTCAGTTTGTGTAGTAGACCTTCCTTATTGACTATGACAATGTTAAACCTTTCTCACACCCATGCTGGTGAAGACTAATGAAGTGACTGAGCTATGTGTATTTTCCAGAAAGGATCCTGTACACTTCCTGTCTGTGCCGATTTACAAACAGCCATTGTTTTATAGTGCCTTGCACACAATAAATATCAGGCGCCTGAAAAAGTCTCCTGACTGCACAATCCTAAATATACAAGCTTAAAAGCCCGGACTCCCACACGACATACAGGCAGCTAATAGGGGCTTGGAGGTAAACATCCGTGTTTTACAGCTCCGTTGTTTCAGGAACGCATAAATAGGATTTGTAAGTATCATTAACAAAACAGTTTTTCATCTGAGAACTACTGCCTTCTCCTGAGCTTTGCAGTTTAAACATTACAAGACATATACAACAATTTGATCTAATTTTTCCCAAGAAAAGCATCAAAAGGCCCTGGAAACTGTGTTGATCAAATCTTCTGACCAATATACACGTAGTAAAAACTTCAGCTTGTCAAATTTTTTGCGAGTTCTGCGATGGAGTTAAATTCAAAGCAGTATGCTCCACGCATAAAAAGTGTTAACTTATATATTTTTTTATATATATATATGAATGTTTCTGTTCAGTGCCCTGAGACGACTTCTGTTGTGACTTGGTGCAAAATAAATAAACTGAATTGAATTTTAGAAGGTAATAAGCTTGAACAGGAAAAACGGTAGTGCAAAGCTAGACCTGGAATTGGGAATGGCCTCGGCCAGCTGTGGTTCTGTTAGTTAGTGCTATTAGATCCAATGGGTGGGTGTGACAGAGCAGGGATTGTTCCTGTGACATCCATACTGAGTGTCTCTTCCTAAGGTTGTTGTTGTAAGTAATTGGTCTGACAGTTGGCCACAGTTTGGCATCTCTACACAAGGCCCAAGGGGACAAACCACTAGCCTATGTGTCATTACTAGACTCCCTTTAAAGAGACCAAAGATAGAGCTTGGCCATTTGTTATGCTTTTTATCTTTTCCTGTTTCTTGATAATTCGTATATTGCTGGTGACAAACCCTGAACGACTACTTGTGTGTTTGATGATTGTCTGGGGTCAGACTTTGACGTGCAGCAGTTCAGGTCAGAGTATAGACTTTAGTTGATAGCATGACTGAAAATCACATTCCACTCAAAACACATTGGCAAATCATATGTAAGAAATGCATAATAAAATAAAAAAAAATACCAAATACACTATACAAATACAGCATGCACTTTGTAGATGCTTTTTGAAAGTGGTCTTTTAATGTATTTTAATACATTTTAATGCTGTCCAAGTATACTCCCATGAAATGTTTTGGTTATGCGACACACGCTACTCTTGTCCATGTTACCAAACTTGAGGGCTTTGTACTTTGAAGTTAAAACACAAATTTCGGATGCAAAATAATTCAAACTTTTTCCTTTTGACAAATTAGCACATTATGAATGAAACTGTAGACCCATAACCCACTGACAAGTATGCATTTGATCACAAAATAATATATACTCTGACTGGCTTCTTCATTAGGTCTCTCTTGCTGGTACTGGGTTGGGCCCAGTTATGTTGGACTCCGTTTAGCATTCAGCACTGTCCTAATTCTTTGTGGTACAGATTCAATAAGGTATTGTAAACATTACTCAAGAGATTTTGGTCCTCATTGATATGACAATTGTGCAATTTGTCAGAAGCATATATATATATATATGACACAAATCTCTTCTTCCACAGCATGCTAAAGGTGTTTGATTGGATTGAGGTTTGGTGACTCTGTCCAGAGAATAGAGACTCATCAGACCAGGCATTGTTTTCTCAATCCATTATTTTTCAATGTTGGTGAGCTTGTCTGCATTGACCTCCTGTTTTTAGCTGACAGGAGTGGCACCCGATGTGGTCTTTTGCGGCTGTAGCCCACCTACTCCAAGGTTCAACAAGTTGTGTGTTCAGAGACGGTATTCTGCAAACCTTGGTTGTAATGAGTGCTATTCTAATTATTGTTGCCTTTCTATCATCTCAAAATAGTATACCCAGTCTTCTCTTACTTCTAACATCAACAAGCCTTTTTTGTTCAGCTGATCTCCATCTCTTTCTTCTACCATTTATCTGTAGTCAGGTCGCAGAGGCAACAGGTCCAGAAGAGGAAACCCAGACATCCCTCTCCCCAACTACATTTTCCATCTTGTTCTGGGGGAACTCAAGTTGTTCTCAGGCCAGAGAAGACATGCAGTCTAAATGCATTGAGCTATTGCTATGTGATTAGCTGATTAGCTAACAAGCAATTAAACATGTATACCTAATAAAGTAAACCTAACAAAGTGGCCAGTGAGTGTAAATACACAAATGTTTTTGTACACATGAACACAGATGCTATGCACAAGCCTTTATAATACTGTGAATAATGCAGAGTACCTTGGAAAAAGTATATATTGAGGACACAGGAGTGATTTTTTAAAGGTAAATATTACAACTGATTCAAGTGTACTTAAATGACACACTGGCATTAAATGCAGTTCAAGTATAGAGTGGGATAATCTTAAGGGATTTTGTGGTTTAAATTTTGCTTCTATCTACTTAGTTTCATAAATTTCCTCTTCACTTGCCCAGAAAAGTTAGATGCCAAATATGCTACAAAGAATCGTCTCTTTATTTGAAATTTAACAAGACATTTATACATATTTCCTGACAAATTCAGTTAAATTAAGGTTCAACATCCTGAAAATGATTTATGTAACATTGAAATGTCCACACAGACACTTAGAAAAACATTAGCAACTGGCTGAAGAAAT
Source organism: Nematolebias whitei (assembly GCF_014905685.2). NCBI lineage: Eukaryota > Metazoa > Chordata > Actinopteri > Cyprinodontiformes > Rivulidae > Nematolebias > Nematolebias whitei. The sequence goes on along the minus strand of NC_056501.1, from coordinate 5,372,208 downwards.
AACTTAAGAAAGAACAAGTAGTCCATGTACATGTGTCATGACCCGCTCTCTATAAATACACACATGGTGGGCCAATACCCACAAAACATGCCACAAGAAAGAATGGTCCTTTGCAGTTGAGTGCAGAGGAACAGGCAGCAGCCCCAGAGCTCTGCTCCAAGCAGGTCTCAAATCAGTGCTTGGGGAGAGCAAAACATATGTTAGCTATGTTATGGTTAGAATTAGTATCCCTGGTTTTTAGCGGATGTGGGTTTGATCCCCTTGGCCTCAAGGCTCAATCAAGTCAATCTAAAATTAGTGGGCTGCCTCTTTCTTTCCGGAAGACAGATAATTCCCTCTTGATTGTGGAGAAAGAAAGCACTGGGCAAAGCAAACATGTTAAGGAACACAAAGAGTAGGTGAGCCAGAACTATGAACGCAACACAATAATGGTGACACCATAAATAGTGACAGGTGCGTTGGTCAAATATTGCAATAAATGCAGTCAGACTAAAAATATAAAGACACAGAGAGATGGGAAAGCTCTGTGACAGCTTCTCAAAATCTGAAAATTGCATTCAGGGGTAATGAGCTATTGAGCCAAGCAAGAAATTAGTCTTTTCCCAATAACTCAGTATATCTGGTAAGGCTCGGATGTCCCAGCTTTTTAGTAGCTTTGAACGCAGCATTATCTTTATGCTTCTGATCGACAAGAAAGCCTCAAAAGTCACATTCACAAGCAAGCTGATCCATGCACTTGTGTTGACAGATTCGTGCGCATGCATTTCACAATTTGCATGTGCAAAATAATCCTAATTGTGCAAATTGAAATGCGTACATTCAAAAATTGTTTATGCATTTGTGAATCTTGTACACATTTGAAAAACCTTTGGTATACTTGTAGATCTAATTGTACGCATACAAATCTGTGTGACTACTTTTGAGACTAATTTATCTTTATTTATTTGGCTCTTTTGAACATAACAAAACCCCAAGGCCTGTTTACTTGCTTTGGATCTGAATAGTTGATTTTTGAAGATTAAACAATAAGAAAATGACACAAATTCCCCTAGTTATACATAAAATAAAATTAAAACAAACCATTAACTTTTTAGACTACCATAACATTTTCTTCTGCAAGTTATGTGGATAAACTGTGTGGATATTTGATGGACGACCATACCACGCTGTACTAAACTTAGATCTGAATAAAAATCAGACAAAATTAGAGAGGAAAATACTAATAAAAAATTTAAAAAAACACGGCAGCCTTGGCTGCCGATGTCAATGGATCCTCGAGTGTTTTCTCCCTCTCCCAAAAAGGAAAACTGACAGAAGAAATATGTTGCAACGTGCTATCCTGTTTTGTACATTTCCTGAAATTCAAGGTGTACAGTTCAGGAAAAATCCAGTTTGAGAGGAAAGGTCAACATTCTGTGTTAGAGGCCTGGAAAATATATTAAATGGAATGGAAGGAATGATACAAGGCCTAAGTTACTTCCTTTATTTCTTTGTTTTACTCTCCAGCATCTGAAATAATGGTTGGGGTGTTTATTATTCTTCCACTGAGTTGATAAGTCACCCAATGAAGCTTTGGGAGAGAATTGTGGAAGCTAGACTTAGATAAGAGGTGACTATTTGTGAGCAACAGTATGGTTTCACGCCAAGAAAGAGCACCAAAGATGCCATCTTTGCTTTGAGGATGCTGATGGAGAAGTACGGAGAGGGTCAGAAAGAACGTCATTGTGTCTTTGTGGATTTAGAAAAAGCATCTGACAGAGTGCCGAGGGAGGACGCGTGGTAATGCATAAGGAAATCTGGAGTGGCAGAGAAGTGTCTTAGACTGGTACAAGACATGTATGAGGACAGTAGGACAGTGGTGAGATGTGCTGTAGGAGTGACAAATAGCTTCAAGGTGGAGGTGGCATGCATCAAGGATCGGCACTGAGCCCCTTCTTGTTTGCTCTGGTGATGGACCAACTAACAGATGAGGTCAGGCAGGAATCCCCGTGGATTATGATGTTTACAGATGACATTGTGATCAGTGGTGAGAACAGGGAACATGTGGAAGAGCATGAGATGGAGGAGGACGACTCGCTATGGCGATCCCTGAAGAGGGAAAGGCCGAAAGAAGAAGAAGTGTTTATTCTTCCATGGAGTATCATTGAGGGTACTGCTGAGTAGGAAGCAATGAAAGGATTAAGGCCACAATTGATCATTGTGAAGTTGTGACAGAATGGGACAACTGTCTAAGTAAACGGAGTGTGAAAACGTAAGTTTTTATTGTTTCAGTCTTGTGTCCACACTGCAACACTCTCTTGTAGTTTTGTGTTCTTGTAGTTCAATGTAACACAAAGCAGAAGTTCCACTTTGCTGTAAGTCAACAAAAGGACTTGGTTCTGGTTCTTGTAGTTTCTATACTTGTCTTTTTCTTCTTGTGTTCAAGGTTCAAACCATAGACTGTACAGTATATTATATACAGTACAGTCTATGGTTCATATTAAAAAAAAAAAACAGTTTAAACAACAATTAAGCTTCATGCACATAATTCATGTCTTGTTTCCTGTTTATGGTGTTTTTATGGGAGTGGTGGGGCAGAGATTAGAGAAGGTGGGCCTGTGATCGGAAGATCGCCGGTTCAAGCCCCGGTACTGACAACATCAAAAATGTGGGTGGGGTAGGTGAAGCACCCACACCTGCCCCCACCCTCATTCGTCCCACCCTGGGCCCTTGAGCAAGGCCCTTAACCCCCCACCATCTGCTCCGCCGCAGTGTTTCCCCTACCATTATACAGGCGGGGTGCCCCACCCCATCAACAGAACTGAGCACCCCGCCTAACAAACTGAACTTGCCCCTCCCACCCCCACCCGGCACTGACATATCACTAAGCTAGCGGCACAAAATACAGGCTCTCTAGCTAAAAAGCCAAAGGCAGCACTCACATTGCCTCTTCCCTCATGTTGAACGCCCCCCCCCCCCCCGCCCCCACTCTAAAACTGTTAGTACAAGCTGCGCTCAGACATGTCTCTGTCGCCCCCATCAGCAAAAATCATGGATGAGATGAGCACCCCACCATGGCAAGCTAACTAGGGGAAACACTGCTCCGGGTGTCCTAGATAGCAGCTCTCTACTCCACACAGAGGGCTGTGGTAGCTCGGTGGTCTGTGGTTGCGTAAGGAAGGACATCCGGTGTAAAAATAAATAAATAAATAACTGCCAAGTCTTTGTGCGACTTAGTTCACTGTGGCGACCCCTAACGCAGGGAGCAGCCAAAAGAAGAAGAAGCACATAATTCATGTCTTGTTTCCTGTTTATGGTGTTTTTATGGCAGCATTACAGCGCCACATACAGGCTTGGCATAGTTACTACAGCATTTTGAATTCTGTGTTTCTATGTGGATGAAAACATTTTTAGAAATTGTGCCTTGTTATTGAAAATACTTTCAGAAACAATTTTTTTAAAAAGTTATTGTATGGAATCGTCTTAGGTCTGTTGCATTTTTTCCTGCTGGTGTATTATTTTATTATTTGATTATCACAACAACAAAAAATATATAAAAAGGGAAACACTGCTTGTAAAATAAAGCCAAGAAACACTAAAGGATTTAGGACTTATTTTAGAGCTCATCTGGTCTGAATATTTCTTTTTTTAATAATCAATACAAATCAATTTTTTTTTGGTTCGTCATATAAAAACAATATCCGCAGAGCAGGTTTTATTGTACTACAATCATTGCCAGGAAACTGTTTAAATGGTTTTGTGATATTTGGCTCAGTTGGCTACCAATTTCTGCACTGCTTGTCTGTTTTTACCACAAAAGAACAAAAAACGCCTTGTGTATCCTCAGTTTACTATAGCAGCTCAAAGACAAGTGTTCTGGGTCATTCTGCCAACTGAACAGCATTACTTTGGAAACGTTTCACCAATACAGGCCCAAGGCTTTTGTGAGCCCACTGTTAGGAGCAACCCTGTGGTTTTCCTCAGGTGCTCAACGTTTCCCTGCAGCCTTCCAAACCAAGCGCACTGGTTAACCACCCAAACCACTCGAGCATAATGCAATCTTCAATTCACAACACACAAAATGCATTGGCAGCTATCCAAGGAACCTAATCCAGGAAGTGGAAACATTTCTGCAAACAAACTCTTGTTGTAAACTTCTAATGAATGGTTCCTCATCTCTCCTGAATAGTGTGAAGTCCCTCGAAAATGTGTGCTTTTGTCCCCCCCCTTATCCTGAACCACCAATGATGGAGAGAAAAGGGACATACAGTGCTGGCTCTGAGCAACAAAAAAAAATTACAAAAACAGAAAGCAGCTGTCCTGGAATGTGAACTGGCATCCATGCAAGCACTGAAATTATGGTTCTGGTCATTGGTAAAGAAAATAAAGTTGATGCAATCTGTAGAGCATGCAGCTTTTAATTAGTGGCTTCCGTCTTCTAATTGGTTTCTCTCCATTTCCCTCTGCCTTAACTCAGGATTGGACCAATTGGCCATGCTGCATTTAGAGTGCTGCGTTTGTCTTGAAATAAACCATACACTGTAATCAAAAGTAGCAGAGTGCAGAAAAGAGTTCGTTTTCTTGTATTCCCCAATAATAATAATAATAAAACTATATAGGGATATCTTCTTACATTGCTTGTTTGACCATGCGAAAAAAATCAGAGTAAAAATTCTCACCTCACATTTATTTATTTTTTATTTAAGTGAAGTTTAGATTTGAAATAAATCATTATTGTGTAGTAAAAGATTAGATTCATAACTTGCTGACACATTGCATGTTCAGGAGCTGACGAACCTTCATGGTGCATTATTGTTGGACTTTTTAGATATTGGGGGGGATCTGTGTCGAAAGGAAACATGTCTCCGACATTCATGGACCAGTACCACCAAGTTACAAACAAGAATTGTGATGAAGAACTCCACTTCAATCAACACTGTTGTTTTAACCTGATTTTTAGGGTTTACTGGTATAAACCAAGAATACAATGCTAAAGTAGAATAAAATGCTAAACAAGGATATATTTCGCATATATATATATATTTTTTTTTTGCTTAAATCAACAAAATTCACAGATTAAAGCCTTATAAATACCTAACGAGACTTTTCCTGTTTTTGATGAGCAAGTAAATTATTTTAATTATCTGAAGGCCGATACTTTGAACAAGCTACAAGTGCTCTTCATGATGATTCGTGGAATGCACATGCAAATGTTTACCTTTGACCTAACAACTGAGCCACGTTTATTGCATTCAACAAAAGCTAAATGGGAGTGAAAACACACCGGAGAACATAATGCCAAATGTGTCGTATGATATGTTTGCAGCAGTTTTCTGTGTAGATTAAAAAAGCTACAAAGGTGGAAACTTTAACTATAGACAAAAAGGTATGGTTTCCCGTTTCCAAAATAAAAGCGTGGTAATGTCAGTTAAATCATCTTTCCCAAATGAACTATTGTTGGCCTTTCAGTGTGCAGAAGAAGTAAGTGTGGGAAAGAAAAAGCACAAAATCCCAAAGAGGGAAGAGGAAAAAGAGATAAGAGCAGGAAAAAGTGCAACTGTTTGGCTGCTGACGGCTTGCAACCGGGCTCCAGGGAGCAATCAGTCGAGGTCAGGGACAGGTCCGGTTGCCTGGCACTGGTGGATTCTCAAGTCTCACACACATTCCCCCTGTGTCGTCCTGCCTCATGTTTACCGTTTCCGCTCACTAACAAACCCATTTCCTCGTTTCTTAGGCAACAAGAGAAATTTACTGTTTAGCAAAAACTAAAAACAAATAAATTTTAAAAATATTGCTTCCCGTTTGCTTTCTAGCACACAACTCCGTTCTATCAAGTATAACTTTGTGATCAATATATAAAATACTATATTTAAAATATAGGGCAATTATATATATATATATATAAATATATTTTTTTAACGGGTAGAGTGGTGACTCAGTTGGTAGAGCTGTTGCCTCTCAACGAGAAGGTTGCCGGTTCAAATCCCGGCCTGCGACCATTCTGGGTGGAGTTTGCATGTTCTCTCCGTGCTGCATGGGTTTTCTCCAGGTACTCCAGTTTCCTCCCACAGACCAAACACATGCATGTTAGGCTGATTGGTAACTCTAAATTAAGCCCCCAGTATACTGCTGCGTACGTCCATACGCAGAGGTATGCACGTACGTACGCGGAGGTACGAGCGTACCACCCAGGGCATGTCCGTGCAAAGCTCAAATTTTTATGACCGCGTACGCAGTGTCGCACAATAAACTGCCCAGCGACGGACTGTTTTGTATGCGACACCAATGTATTAAATTCCCCTTCTTCATCCCTGATCTGGCCTTTTCTTTTGTTTTTTTGCTAAGAGGCAGTGATCTCTTCCTCCTCCGTTGATGCCATGACCGAAATGGTGAGAAATTAAGGAATTTGTCACGAGCTAATTAAACTCAGGTCCAGCATGGCTGCGGGAGGGTCTGGAGATTTCCTGGTGTACTGGTCTGATGTGTGGGCTGTAGAGCCAGCGCTCCCTGTTTTTTTTATTTTTTAGATCTTTTTATTAACAACATGTAAACATAGAACACCGCTGCGGCTGAGGCTGCCAGCGCTAGTTTTTTTTCTTCTTTTTCCGACCTGTCAATCAATACAGTAGGCGTGTCAGCAAATGACCAATCGGCGACCTCAATTTGTCCCGAAGGTAAACGCCCCTTGTCTGTGAAGCTGCTCTGCAGCTGCTTGGAGTGTATGCTGGAGTACGAAGTCTGAACCCTCTGCGTACAGTACACAAGTACGTACGCGTGAACGGACGTACGCAGCAGTATAATGGAAGCTTTATCCTGAGGTGTGAGAGTGTGAATGGTTGCTTGTATCAGTTGTCTCTATGTGTCCCTGTGATGGACTGGAGACCTGTCCAGGGTGTCCCCTGCCACTCACACATTGATTGCTGGACATGGGCACCAGTGACCCCTGAAGCCCAAAAAGGAAGAAGTGGGAAAGATAATGGATGGATGGATTTTAACTAAGCATTAAAAACTCTCAATTTAATTTATGGCAAAGGAAATCTGTTTCCCCCCCCTGCACATATAACTTGAGGGCCTGGAATAGAAATAAAATACAGCTAAGTCCATTTCTGGAGAGCAGAACGACAATTCAAGCATGCGGCTGAACTCTGGTTAACATTTGAGGGCATAACATAATTCCATACAACGTTTAGTGGTGAAACAAGACACAGATTGCCCAGGCATGAAAGTGGTGCAGAAAAAAATAAGGAAAACATAAAAAAAAAACAGGAAGGAAGATTTAGAGGGCAACTAGAGAAGTTATTACAAAATCATAAGAAAAGAAGAGAAACCTAAATTTAAGAGACAATGGATAGTAAGGATCCTAGAGTTGTTCTATTCTGCAAGCGGTAAACGTTTGAAGGTCCTTCTCTGTCTCTTCTGTCTGTTTACAATTACTGTGCCGCGAATGAATCTTCCACGAATGACCGCTCAACTGGCAGCCCTGACAAGCCAGGAACAAGGGAGCTATTAGTAGAGGAACTGAGGAAGGAAGGAAGAGGGGAAAGCCAAAATGAAGGCAGTCCAACTTCAGAGGCCCAGGAAGGGAAAGGAGGAGAAGGGAGGGAGGGAACAAATGGCTGCGCTTCGAGGCGAAAGGGAGGGAGGTGATGAAACAGCGCAAAGGGATCAGTGGAATTATACAGCAAAGAAGGATAGGTGATAGGAAAGAAGGGCTCAGCCACAGCTCCCCGAGGCAAAGATCTAACAGAGGAAGAGGACAAGGAGGTGCTAACAACTGCAGCGTCCCTCATCCCAACTGCCCATCCCACCCTTCCAGGCAATAAAATGAAAAGATGAAAGAGATTTTGTGGTCTGACCCAAAGGACAGTGGACAGGCTTGAAAATTCTTTCATTTTTCAGCCAACAGGATTTAGGATGGGACCTCCCCTTGGCCTTTTGACACAAGAACACACGAGAGCATTTCGCGGGTTGACATTCTCTCGACCCATTCCACCTCCAATCTGACCCACGTCGAGGCTTATTTTAGGCCTGGGAGAGCTTCAGGGGACTTCCTGACAGCCATAAATTACTTTGGCTTCAGAGATGACAAGGTGGGGAGAAAAAAAAGTGCTGATGCTCCTCTTTTCCAACACCTTCACAGACATATACAAACTGGGCAATGTGCAATTCCAAAGCTACAAAAAAAAAGCCAACGTTTCACACGGTCATTCATCAAGCAGGTTTGGGAATAAGGAAGTGAGATGACATCCTGCCGTCATCCTCTTTCCGTTGCATCTGCCAAGTCCTTGTAGCAGGGACACAAGGCCCTCCCTGGAGACCTGCCTTTTCTGTTGTATCTCTGTACCTGACCTCAAGGGTCAACTGGACAGTATTTATTATTAGGCTCTCCTTGCAATCATCAACTTACCTTTATATTTAGCAAAGAGCACTGCTCAGTCTAGTTCTTAATGCTGCAATTATGAATGAACCAAACTCAAAATGGGTACGCATGTAAGCCAGAAGAATTTAGCATGACTGACTCCTGTGCCAGCAACTGTTGAGGTCAGGCATGGTCACTGGCGCTGTCCTCAAACAGTTAGGTGGTCCCAATTTCCAAAGCAAACAAAGGATAAACATCTTGGTAATTACATTTTTGTAATCATTGCCACATTGCTTATGTTCGAGGAAACCAAGTGGCAAAACTGCCAACTAAAGCAAATTCAATGCACATGGACTGTAAAATGATAATTTCACATTTCACAAAGAGTACTAAAGAGTGCTGACATGATCAGTCAACAAGACATTTAACAAGAACAACAATAATCTGTACAGTTGGTTAAATGCTTAAATGGTACAGCAGACAAATGGCAATGCCTATTTACTTCTGCAATGAATTAGCTTGCCACTTTTACTTCTTACTTCTGGCTTGGCAAAGCAACATAAATACTTTGAGGATGTTGATATGAGCTCCAAATAACTTATATGGTAATGGTTTACATTCCACAGTATTTTATTTTTTCAACAATTTAACTACCAAAGAGTTGTTTACATTAATGCATTAAGAAGTGTGACATTTATCATTGGTCACTGTTGCAATTCTCATGTTATTCATTCTTATTCAACACACAAAAAAAGTTAGTTCCAGTACAAGGAAACAGAACCCGGGCTCTGACAGCCAAATGGTTGTCTTCACAGAAGGGCCTGATGGGATTCATTTCATTTCAGCTACAATGGGAAACTTAATCCCGACGAAGACGGCTGAAGCCAGAAGAGGATATACTCTGGTAACCCGTTTCTCCCCAAGCCTGGCCAGCCTGGCCTTTGAAACGACTGCAGTAAATAATAGCCCATTTGTTTAACTAGTCTCCAAATATGGCACTGGACCTGTTGAGGCTCACATAAAAGAGAATACATACTCACATTTTAATTACAGGAAAAAACGGGAGACGCTTGTTTTGCAACATTAACGTCACCCCCTCCTCTTTTGGTTTTACACATTATCCACTTGTAAGCAGCTCTTAATGTGGTGTTGGGATCCCTGAAGCAGACAGCCAGGCTCAGGGGGGCTTCAGCAGGAGATATTGGAAACATACAAAGGGGGTATTATTTGTTGAAACCCCTTATTGGCCCCCATTCTGTTTTGTATGAGGCTCTGACTGTATCTTGATGGTAGTGAATGATGACTCCGTCCTACTCTTTGCACAGACTGGAGACAAACCAATCAAGCTGAACCCTCTTCCTCCAAGCTGAATATTCAACCTATTTAGTTATAATAAGACCTTTTTTTTTTAATCTAAATGCAGAAAGGAAACTTTATCTCAAAGTTCCAAGTTTAAATAGAACTACTGACATCATATCATATTTCATATTTCTTGGTATTTGGACAAAACTTCCCACAACCCTCAATATGTATCCTGTTAGTGCAGTTATGCAAGAGTGTTTGTTACAAAACTAAATTGTTTTAATAAGAATGCATTAACCTTACGAAACTACTAATACTAGCAGCTAATGCTAAATATGTTGCGAATATTGAATATTTCTTACAAGATGGTATTTTGTTGAAAAACCTCAAGTCCTGGGGTTCATATAGATTCTACTTTAATCTTACAACCCACCTTACAATACAATGTAATAATACAATACAACTTTATTTATAAAGCATTTTAAAAACAACACCGTTGGCTAATGTGCTGTACATTGATAACACAAAAAGGCAAGCATAAAAACTATAAAAATCAATCGAAACCATGAAATTAATGAACTGTTGAAATCCAAAAATAAAACACAGAAAACAGTAAAACAATAAAAATAAATAAATTAAAAACCGTAAAAGCAAACATTCCAAGCTGAGTTAAAAGCCAAAGAGAAAAACAAGTGTTTTCAGAGATTTAAAAACAGGAAGTGAGTCAGCTTGTCTGACGTGCAAAGGTAGCTTGTTCCACACGGGACAGCAACTGAGAACGCTCGGTCACCTCGCAGCCTCCTGTTAGACTTTGGGACAACCAACAGCAGCTGATCTGCTGACCTGAGAGAGCGTGAGGGAACGTACAGCTAGAGCAAGTCAGACAGATACTGTGAGACAATGAAGACATTTAAAAACAAATGAAAGAACCTTAAAATAATCCGGAAACAAACTGGGAGTCAAAGTAGTGATTCTAAAACTGGAGAAATGTGCTCTCATTTTTTTGATACCAGTTAAAAGGCGAGCAGCAGCATTCTGAACCAGTTGAAATCGAGTCAGTAATAACTGGCTTGGCTCGACATAAAGTGCAGTAGTCTAAACGAATTGTAATAAAGCATGGATTCAAATTTCAAAATGATGTTGTGAGAGAAATGGTTTGACCGTGGCCAATTGTCTCAAGTGATAAAAGCTGGACTTGATCACTGATTTAATCTGTACATGAGTTTAAAATCATTGTCCCACCCAGGTTAGCTGCTGTCTCAGTCAGATGTTGTTAAAGGACCCAGATCAGCATGGACTTTGGAACCATCACTGGGCTTAAACAACAAGCTCTCGATTGCTTGCTCATTAAAATGTAAAAAAAGTAAGTGACATCCATGCTCTGACGTCTGGAATACATTCCAAAAGTTGGTTCACGGAGTGCTGTCTATCTTGTTTTAATGGCACATAAATTTGTTTGTCATCAGCATAAAAAATGAAAAGTAACATATGTTTCTGGAGAATATATCATTAAAGGGAAAACAGAAGGGTGGCAATTATAGATCCCTGAGGTACTCCATATATGGGAGGTGCTACAGAGGACTCAACTTGCAACTCACCTTGTTGCAAATTACTCAAGCTATCCAATACAACATGACTTTCCACCATGACATTTTATGCCATGCCACTGGAGCACCACTTCCAATGACTATCTTGAAAAGTCTGACAAAGAACCTAAATCTTCAGATCCTAACCTGATCAAGCTTCCATGGGATGTCCTAAAACAAGACTGATCCACAAATGCTTCAGATCTCGTAGATTATCAGGTGAAGTCCCATGTCCTTACAGGTTCAAAGGAGATCTATCTAAGCATATTTGGTTATGTATGTGTGTGTGTGTGTGTGTGCATGCATGTGTATGTGAATTTATAAACATTGTCTGGCAGATGCATTACAGGTGAACCCTGAATGCAGGTGTACTGCTGAAAGCAGTCTAACTATTTTTAAGTCCTCACCACAGAAACAACTGGAATGTAATTTGTTGAACTTTAAAAGTAATTTTTTTTAGGTTTGATTTTGCAGTTGGGGCTTTCCAAGGTTGAGCAGAGCCATCTGTGACACAGCTGTATGGTGACTGGTCGAAACAAGGACACTATTCATAAATCTGTGTGTCTGGTGTCCAGGTATTAATTTATTTTATGACTGCAACGCAAGTCTACTCTAGACACTCAACTGACAAATGCTTGGCCTTTCAAAGACCACAAAGGCAGGATCTGGAATCAAAAAAGCCAGCTGCATTGTCATCATAAGAAGGTTGTGAATGGCGAATTTGACAAAACCTTTCACAGTTGTTGTATTGAGCAATTGAATGGAACAGAAGTAGTTATCAAACTAACAGACTGTGGTGAACTTGTGTCAATACACCTTATGTCAAAATGTCACAACTCAACGTTTTGATAACGGATCAGCCGTGGCTCAGGAGGAAGAGCAGTCATTTTTCAGGCGGAAGGTTGGCTATTTGATTCAGTTTCTCCTACTAAATATTGACATATCCTTGGGTAAGACACTGAACTCCATGCCGTCCCTGATTCGTGAATTGAGGACCTGGTGTGTTTATAAATGGGTCATTGTGATTTGTGTGAGTTGTCATTGTACTTGTAGTGTAAAAGTTCTTAAAGGGATCTGTATCAACGCAGAACTTCTACCGTTCAACAATGTTCTAGACACCTCAAGACAAGAAGAAACAGACAAATAACAAAGGCAGAAGGCCATCTCTGCAGAGAACACCACATACATTTGATGAGTCATAAGACCTGACTGAGAGTCCATAGCCTCTTTCACAAAACAGCTGTGTGATATTGAACAAAACAGGCTCCTCCTTATGCCGCCTCTGGCTGTTTATAAATCACCAGTAGACCCGGCCAAGTACCATGTGAAATCTCATAACTGGCACTGCAGAGCCATAAGAGAAGTTTGAGACTACATAGCATAATCGTAGAGCCCTGCGCCTAAAGTGTGTGTCAGATATGTCCTGTTTTGAATCCCACAGCTGGCAGGTCACACAGACCCTCAGTCATCACTACATCACATCCAAGAGCCATGATGCTGGTTTACTCTTTCCTGTGTTCACCGTCATGGTTCTGTTACTATTTTGCTTGCTGACTCAGAGGCATACAAGTAGTGGGATGACTAATTCTCCATGCCAACCCAGTTCTTTACTTACGAAAGCTTACAGAGTCCACAAGAAGGCATCTCGGGTCCTGCTGTTTTGTGAAAAGGGCTACAGTAGATGTGTTTCTGACCTAATGACATGAAAGGCAGGCCAAGATGTAACTGCATGTGTGTACATGTTTGTTTGTGTAACTCATGAACAACTGGACAGATGTTACTGAAACTCCTATCAGGCTTTTGGAATTATTCTGATTCAAGATGGCTACCCCATCTATATGACCTTAGCAAACATAAAAAAAGGTTATACAGTAGTCCCTCAATACTTCATGGTTCAACTTTCGCAGACTCACTCTTTCGCGGGTTTTCAACACGAGATTGTACACATTGTTTCCCGGTGGCCTGGCCCGCTCAGTGATCGCCAAGGGGCCCCCTGCTTTCTTTTTACGAGGCTGTCTGTCACAGTAGACTGTGATAGACAGCGTCAGAAAGAGAAAGGAGGGGGTGGGGGTCTGTCTTTCCCCATCACTGCTGTGGGAGCTTCAGTGAGGTGGATCCCAGAGTGAGTGGCATGGATTGTTTATTTTAAATAAGTGTGACCCTAATCGAGCCTTAACCCAAACCAAGCTGGGACATTTCCTGAATGGTGATCCCAAAGGCCAGTCTGCCCCTGGGTTCTGATTGGCTCAGTAACCGTAGCATCAGCCTGTTTGTTCTCTTTCACTGTGCTCTTTTAGAGCACTTAGAGAGTTTAGAACATTGTTAAGAACATTGCAAAAGTGTGGGAAGGGTTTATAAAGCCTTACAATATATATAAATAAAAAAATCAATATACCGTCCCTATTCGCGGATTTTCACTTATCGCGGGGGTGTCTGGAACGTAACCCCCGCAATAAATGAGGGACTACTGTAACTCAGTCAGTTTTACAGACATTTAGCTAACATTTGTTGTTGTAGTCGCTGAGACTCATCCTTACGTATTCTGAGTGGTAATGGATTTGGCAAGATTTCTGTTTAAAACAATGTTGTGCAAGTTGGTGGGAGATATGCCTTCCTTTAAGAAATGTTACTTCTACGTTTTAAAGTATTTTGATTAGTCAAACTATACTGACTATATTTATTTAACAAATTAATTTCTGCTTTGGTTTGAAACAGCAACACAGCAGGTTACAACAATGCTACAGAGAAAAACATTGTTGCTCTTTTTACACTCCTAGTTTCCAATAATACCTATATTATCAACGATTCTTACTAAAATGTTGGTCCCGCCTCATATGCAGGGTTTCTGAAATGCTGCTTGGACATCAGACTTTCATATTCTGGCTCCAAACATTTGTTTAGGACATGCAACAATACAGAAAAGGGAATAAATAGTGAGGGAAATTAAGGAACATGTCTGTAAAATAAAATAAATAAATAAATAAAAAAACACAAGCTCTCCAGCACTATTGTGAAAAGGGGTTAGAAGTAGCATTTATGAGAATAAACGAGATTTCCTGAACTGAGAGCATTCCAAGGGCGCCGGTGGTCTCAGCTTGCCAAAAGGCAAGACGACACATGCTGGAGATGTCTGCCAGGTAGCAGAGCACAAAGAGCCCTCATTTCCTCCCTGTCCCTCCCTCCTCTTCATCCCCCATACACACACCTCCCTCCTCCAACTGCGTGTCTTTCTCTGTTGTTCATCAAAACAGAGGAGTAGCTGATGGACACTGAATATCTGTATACTCGCATGCAGCTCGGTAACAAGGAGCAGCGTGGAGAAAAGCAGAATGTAGTGAGAGAGAACTGAAATGTTACAGGCGTTTTTGTTAGTCAGGAGCTGAGAGGTGCCAGGTTAGCCTCGGTACTGTATGTTGTTGCACTGGAGGCATTTTATGGTGGTATTCTTGGATGAACACGAGTGTAAGCTGACACTAATACAGCCCTTGAAGTCTGATACTTGCCTTGGGATCCTGCTCTCCCAGTGCTCACATGCACGCACGCACACACACATGCACAAACACACCTTCCCAGAGCTCATCCATCCCTCGGCGGTGTCCCATTTCTTGCATGCAAACACACACAAACGTACTTTTCTGTGCTTCTGCCCCTTTTATTTGCCACTGTAGCCGATCCCGACTTTGCCTTGTCATTACTGCTTGGAAGCATGACAAGGGCAGGAAATAGTTTCAATATTTTCAAAAAGCACAGATGAAACAACATTTAGGTACAGAGAATAACATCCCATGATTGATGTTAAGAAATGGGGCTCCAGCTCTGGTGCAGAGAATATTGGCTGCTCTGCTCAGCTTCAGCAAGACACCCGGCGCTGTGGCAGCAAGGTCCCATTCAGAACTGTGCAGTCAGGAAAACACTGAGAATACACTCTAATCCTTTAAGACAGCATCAATGGAGATTCCATCATGCTTGGCTCGTCACGAGAGAAGAGCAAAGCTTGGGAGATGATAACGTCAGTCCAGCACAAAATAAAATATGGCTTGTTTTGACTGGCTGGCTTATAGGTGCTCTTTCAGCTAAGGGCCGTTTCCTGTTTAGGAAGAACGGCTCAGGAGGAGGGTTCTGCTGAAGAAAAGACAAATTAAAAAGTTGTTTACAGAGAAACGCTGGAGAGCCCCAGAAGCCCTCGTGTGAGATTTATTAACAAAGACTGAAATGTTTTGTGTGTTGAAGTTGAAACAACAAAATGGAAGATGAAACAAGCGGTACGTTGATGTTCCCGCTGTGAAGGATTTGATTAGTGAATGTCGTTTTTAACATGAGTGTTTTTCTGGACTGGAAACGAACAGGGAATGAACATAAACTTTATAGTTTTTGGAGCAAGATACTCAAATGGGCCGAAGTTACACGGTGCAGAAGAAGAGTTTTTTATTTTTTTTAAATATGCAGCAAGTACAATGGTGGAGCCAGGTGTTGACCAGTGGTGGCCTTGGCCACCAAAGCGTAATCTTCAGTCACTCCAAGGTTCGGCCCAATCATTTGAGGAAACTGTACACAATGTTAAAAGTAATAAAATCAAACTAAAACATTTTGATGCCTCTAGATGCAATCATACATCGAAACAGAAACCGGCTACTTACTTTTCAAGTTATCCAGTTCACAAGATTAACGTAATTACATATATGGTGGCAGCCATCTTGAATTTTAACATGGAAACCTAATAATCAAAAGGAACGTTTCTTACACTTAGAAGCAGCCACACATCAAAATGAAAGGTGGTACCTCACTTATTTTTCAAGTTATCATGCGCACAACACGGACGGACGGAGGGTATTTCCAATTCCTCCCCGCTCTGCGACGAGGGACAATAAGGTGGCATTAATGTGAGTCAGCACATGCAAACACATATTCAACAAAAAGTCAACTCAGTTATCAGCTAAAAGATAAATCAAAAGTCAACAACAAAGTCTGTGACAACAATAAAGTTAATCTGATGAGAAAAACAACTTTGCAAAGTTTCCTTTTGAATAACTGGAGACTGCCTGAAGGCAGCCTCTTTATTATCCGCCTGAAAAGGGTCTTGATCTTCTATCAACTTTAATGCAGCCTGAACCTCAGCGTGTGTGTACCCCCACAAATATATCAAAACGACCGGCTCGGCACCGTGACGTGTGCTTTTACTTTTATTGACGTTTTGAATTACCATGGCGACGTAATTTACAAACAAAGACGCCATTTTTCCCTCACTCAAAATGCCTGAAAGAACATTTAACAGCTTCTAGGTCACATGACCTAAAGGGCAGAGGTCTCTGAATAAAACACTGATTAACTTTTGGAGCCATTTTGGTTCAAGATGGCTGCCACAGCTACCTCAGAAAACTCAAACATGACTATAACCCAGACATTCCTTGAGACACTGAGCTGAAATGTGTTATGGTCGTAGCTGAGAGCGAGTTGTTCTACAATCCTAATGCAAATTAAAAATCCAAGATGGCCGCATAAGCTTAAAGGGGGAAAGTATGGTAACTCAGTTATTTTAAAAGATATTGAGCTGAAATTTGTTGCGGTGGTAGCTGACAGGAATGTACAAGGAATTCTGAATTCAAATCTACAAATTCCTGATGGCCATCAAAGCTAATTTCAAAGGGATATACAGTAACTCAGAGGTTTTTAGAGCTATTTATCTGAAATTTGGTGTATTGGTGTCTGAGAACGATCCCTAATAAACTCAAATTGTAAATCAAAAATCCAAGATGGTTGCCTGAACTAAAAATGAAAAATACTATAAATCAGCCATTTTTAAAGATTCAGTATTAAGCTGAAATTTGGCGTGGTGGTAGCTGAGAGAAATGCACAATAAATAATAATAATATAATAATGTTTTATGTGTTGTCATCATGAGCAGGTCCCTGGTTCAAACCCCAGTCGGGGGGTCTTTCTGGGTGGAGTTTGCATGTTCTCTCCGTGCATGCGTGGGTTTTCTCCGGGTGCTCCGGTTTCCTCCCACAGACCAAAAACATGCATGTTAGTCTGGTTGGTAACTCTAAATTGTCCCTAGGTGAGAGTGAGAGAGTAAATGGTTGTTTGTCTCGTTTGTCTCTATGTGTCCCTGTGATGGACTTGCGACCTGTCCAGGGTGTACCCCGCCCCTCACACAGTGATTGCTGGACATGGGCACCGGCGACCCCCGTGACCCAAAATGGAAGAAGTGGGTAAAAGATAATGGATGGATGTGTTGTCATCAATGTATGTTCCTATACAATGGCCAAATTGGCTCTCTGCATTTAACACATCCACCCCCAGGTGGAGCAGTGGGCGGCTATTGAGGGTGCACGGGGAGCAATTGCGGATAGGGTGTGCTGCTCAGATGTGCAATGACTGGGGATTGAGCCTGGGACTTTCGGGTCCCGAGTCGGCTGCCCTGCCTCTACCCCATCTCGGCCCCACACTGAATTCAAATAAAAAATCCAAGATGGCCACCAAAGCTACATTTAAATGCCTTTAACTCAGCTATTTTTTACACATAGAGCTGACATTTGGTGTGATTATAGCAGCGAACGTTCCCGATCAGAGCAAACCCAAACCCATAGTACTGTCAAATTAAAGTTTTAAAATGGTTGCAACATGGCAGTCCCGTCTAATATTTTTAAACTTACCCTTTATTATTTATACAGGTAGTCTCAGTGAGTCACGAGAACTCGTTTTCAAGTGAGACATTTTTGGGAGCAGATGGTGGTGGTGGGGAATTAAAGACCTTGCTCAGGGGCCCAGAGTAGGGCAAATAAGGGTGGAGGCAGGTGTGGGTGTTTCACCTTTTCTACCCACATTTTGATGTTGAAGGTACCGGGAGTTGAACCTGCAACTTTCCTATCACAGGCCGATCTTCTCTAACTTCTGCGCCACCACTCCAAAATCAAACTGTTTTCCTCTTTAAACGTTATTTGTCTTGATCGTTTGGAAGAACTAGTGAACTAGTCTTTAACATGTCAGTGAGCTTTAATCATTTTTTTATTAAAAAAAAAACAAAAAAAACATTTATGACTTATTTGTCAGTTTCTCATTCAGCGTGTAGAAAAGACCATTCTGGTCCACATGAAGCTGAAAAAAAGAATATAAAACCCTTTTTGAAAAACAGCACAGATTAGGATCACTGGCATGCAAACATGCATCTCACGCGCAGAAAGAACCGCACGCAGTTTGAACGATGCCGGGACACAAGTAAAATCAAATCTACTCTTTCCTACAAAAGACCAACTGAGCGCAGTCTGGGAGTCACTGTGATTACAATTAGCAACATCCAGACTGGCTGGAAAAACACTGACAGATGTCCAGGAAGCTCCGGCTGCTCCGGTCAAGTATTTGTTTTGGATTACACACAAGAACAGAAATGGAGATCTTTATGAATGAACTCCTACCAGCATGGCCATGAGCGTCAAGTTAAAACGTAGAGCAGAGGAAACTCTTCAGGTTCTGTTGCACAGTTAAAAAGCTGCACGTCGTGATCCACATTTTGCAGAAATATAAAATTACTTTGTATGCGTGCAAATTGTTTCAAACAGAAATCTATCAGATCCGAGTTCCTTGAAACGTCCTCAGGTTTGATGCTGCGCATAACGTGGTGTGACCTTTACGAACAGGACAAACACCCGACCTTCCAACTGGAAAACATCTACTCAGCCCTGCAGAGACAGAATGTTCCTGTGCAGGTTGCATCACGAGTCAAACCATTAAATTATAAGAAATGCACAGTTTATTTGAATTAAAGTCCTGTTTTCAATTTGTTTCTAAAGTATAAAACATTAAAGTGCTGCCAGACACAGTACAACTACCTGACAAGGTTTCTTATTACTTTTACTAAAGTAAAACACATTTAGAAACAGCCAGTCTTTAAAAAACAAATAAAAAGCCTTTAAAAAACTAACTCCTGTCCCATCTGGCACCACCTCCTGTTCAGAAACCACACTACAGAACAGGCGGCAGCTTTCAGAAGGATTAAAACAGAAGAAATGGGCAGAGCCTAAAAGATGTCGTGATCTGGTGGATGACTAGTTACTCAACAGTAAAATGACCGGAGCGTGTTGTCATCAGAAATCTATCATAAAAATGTAACTAGTGAGCTCAGAGTTTTGTTTTGTCAAACAAGAATCACCTTCATGACAGATGGAGACAGATCTTAGTTTAAAACAGTGGCACAAAAAGTGATGAGCAATATGCATTCCTTAAAAAAAATCCAACTTTTTAATTGTATTACAGCTCAGAGTACGTGTTAGGAATGATTTTCAGCTGCTTTCACACCAAAATTTAGCTTAGCATCTGCATAAATGAGTGAATTTTAGCTCGTTTTGTGTTTGCTAAAGATAATTACCGTAATTTCTGGACTATAAGCTGCTACTTTTTACACACATTTTGAGCACCGCTGCTTATACAATGCAGTGGTTAATTTATGGATTTTTACGGGCTAACAAGCTTCATGCTGCCAAAACCTTTAGCCTCGTCACACCCGGGCGCTCATATAGCTGGCTAATAATACACGTCTCTCTTGGGGGGTGGGTTCTTGTGACTCAATGAGATTACCTGCATATAAAGGTAAAAAAAATCTGACCAATTAAATTACTGAACAGGTCACAGTGAACCAATGAAACTTGGAACAAAGTCCCCACCTCCCCGTTCTCTCCTCCTCTCCCCATTGTGCCCCCACCCCCCACATTGTGGGGCACAACAAAGTATTTGCAGCTACTTGTCATAAGTGTGAATCGTGAATTTAAAGTGACACTCGGAGCTCGATGGGAGGCTGGGATGACTGGCGGCGACGAATTATTGACCAAAACTGGCTGCATGCGAAGAGCAACTTTTGTTCAAGTCTGCCAGTGGATCCTGACAGTGGATCCTGACAGTGGATCCTGACAATGGAGCAGTGTAGAAAAATCTTCTATCACCAACGGGTTTGGAAAGACAGCTGCACGATGAAGAGGACGGCACAAGCTCAAGGGTGCAGTGCACAGAGGAAGATGAAGATAGCTATCAATGACTTCCTGGTAAGCTACTGTATTTTTTTTAAACCAGCCGTGTTACAGGCACTGTTCAGAAAAAAAAACAACACAGTACATATTTGTGTATGTTACTGGTATTTAATTAAAAGTTTAAAAAATATTTGTGTTACAACGTGGACACCCACAGCTTATAGACAAGTGTGTATAAATACTATATATGCACAATCTTTTTTTCTTTTTAAAGTTAGTGGGCACAGTTTATATTCAGGTGTGCTCAATAGTCTGGAAATTACGGTAGTAATAGAAACCATCTTGGCTCCAAAGGTGAATCCGTTGTAAATCTAAACCCGTTGAATTTGTTCTGAGAAATGTGCTCAGTAGCTACAGACAGGCAGGCAAACCAGACAGAGCAACACTGACGTCTTGTTTGTGTCTGTGCGTTTGTGTCAACAATCAGAGTGACGGATTCTTCCCTCTGAGCAGGGAGGACAAATATTCCTGGTGGTGCTAATCAATCACAACTGGGCCATGGCAGGTCAGAAAGGGTGCATCACAAAGAGAAGAGGAAGTGGATGGGATGGTTTAAAAGCAGATGGGAGGCAGCGGGGTGCATGTTTGTGATGAGCTGGTGGTGTGATCATGCAGAGGAATGAACTTGCACTAAAGCATCTCTTAAGAAACATTATCTTACACAGATGTGCACCAACAAAAGATCTTAAATATAACTTTTATAGCAAACATGTTTGGTACAAAGGCAGTTTATCCCTATTTGTCTGCAGACTTAGCAGTGATGAGCATTAAATTAGCCACTATTGTATTTAAAGAAGGCAGGAAATAGACATTGTGTCTGAAGATAACAAATACAGTCTGAAACTTCATTTGTTATCTTTAGTCAGGATGTGATTCAGCTGCATTTCTATGTGGATGCATTCCGAGCCGTGACTGTCATCGAAGGAGTACAAAGACCGCAGGAAGTTTTAGACCTTTGAAAAGGTACAAAAGAACGACATGTCCAATTGAGCAAGTGGATTAAAAAATGTTGACTAAAAAACAAATCAGAACAACACAAACCTACATGTTTCATACGAATCCAATAAATACGTACTGACAAAAACATAAAAACACTAATGGACTGAAGTATATTTGAACACAGAAAAACAGTGGATAAACAAGTAGTACGTCAATGTCCCCTGTCACTGAGGGATTGAATAGTGAATGTTTGTAGTTTTCGAGATGAGTTTTTTTCTGGACAGGAACTGAACAAGGAACGCAAGTAAACCTTAAAGTTTTTGGTGCGAGATATTCAAGAGGGTAGGAGTTACACTGTGGAGAAAAAACAGAAGAAGTTGCCTGTCTGAGGCGGCACAGAAGTGACGGATCCTGGTGAAAGGAGGGAGGAAGTGTATCCATGACCAGGCGCAATGGTGGAGCCAATGGTGGCCTTGATTACCATAAAAATATAGTGTCCTCAAATGATTGGGATGGTCAGTTTAACAACCCCCCCCCACACACACACACACACAAGCTGGGAGTTGGTGCAGTGGTTAAGTCGCACGACTTTGGTGCAGGAGTATCAGGGGTTCAGGGTAAGAATCCTTGTGCCAACTGTCGAGCAACTTCTGTTGCAGTATGAGCGAGAGAAAAAGCAAATGAGGCCATGCCGGCTCAGATGACAGCCGGACTAACTAGATGTCAGATGTTGGGGAACCAAGACATTCTGATGAGAAATGGACTACTGGAACAAGACATGCATGGACAAAGAAAGAGAGCTTAACACTGTTGGAATGCTACTATGCAAGCATGTCTACAGTGAGGGGCTAGATGGGAAGGTTGTGGCAACTATGGAAAGGTTGATATCATCCAAATTGACCCAGAAACAATTTTGGACCCAATGTTCAATCAGTTGAGCAAGGAATCTGCTATAACACCAAGACATTACTGAGGTACAACAAAGATGCTACAGCAAGGGGGAGCCAGGATGACAGGTCAGGGGGGATACTATCATCCCCACCATCAGAGCATTGGTACCAAGCCCCAATGAAACGCCCTGGAGAACTGAATACAAGGGCAGCCAAGGCCAGAAATCCAGGGGAAACAATTTATGTATGCAGTGTTCCCCTACCATTATACAAGCAAGGTGCCCCGCCCTGCCCGCGAACCGAACTGTCCTATCCCTGTGCACACCCCCCACCCCCCAGGTTGACAACACTGACGTAGCGCTAAGCTAGTTGTGCGCAATACAGACGTGCTAGCTAAAAAGCTATAGAAGTAGCGTTTTGTTTCCCTCACGGTGATACACCTCCCGCCGAAATAAAATGCAACAATTTGTGTTAACTTGTCATAATGTGACAATAACAGTGATAACATCTGCTTAACAAGAAACAGGAAGGGTGGGAAATAGTTTTTCTAACAGCAATGATAAATTCAACACCAGTTTGTGGATTTAACTCATCTCATACGTCTTAAAATCCATCTGTTCAAAAAAGAAACTAGTATATTTATGTAGTTTTAACCCAAATGAGAATGTAAAAAAATAATGTTTTCTGAAATTATAATTTCCACCTCCAACAACTTTATTCCTTCAAATAGAAACATGATAAGAAGCTGAAATCTACCGTTCTGATGACTGAAATGAACAACAAATCTTCCTTCAGAGTAAGTATTACTTTCTCTTTCTCTCTCCATCACACCCACTCTGTCTATCAAATATCCGAGCCCCCGAGGAGCTTCCTCTGCATTACTAAAAGTTGACAATGACTTCATTGAACCCAAGCACCCATTAATCATCATTTGTCCCATCATATCCTGCCATTGGAATGGAAATGTCTCCCAATCTTTGGTGTGAACTGACGGTGCTAGCGGTGGTAAAGGAGTAGTACAATACGTCAGGGTGCTAAAACTGTGACCTGGTTTTGAAGGGTGGGGTGCCAATCTACCCATTTGGATGCTTCCTTTCCTGTTGTAGTTCACAGCTTTTTCATTCAAATGTCTTGAACCTTAGCAACAGAGACAAATTGACTCAGTAGGAGTGAGCGCAAGAATCTGATTTCTCAGCTTCCTGGGAGAAAGGCGGGGGCACTTGGAAGGACACCTGGGGATTTCCATTTGTCCAACTAGGGGCTTGACCTCCTGTCTGTTGCTTAGACTTTCTATCTCTTCATGGATCTCTCTTTATTTCACATACACCCACACTTAAACACACTTTCTTAGCTGTTGCAGGATGAATGGAGTTTGAATTGGGATGCCAACAAGTTATAGGAGTGGAGGAAGTTGCTGTCATGTCTCTACCACAGCGATGAATCAATTCTCCATATGTGGGCCAGACATAAGGTCTGGTGTCAGAGAAGAGGGTTAGCCAGATATTAGATGTGGGGAAATTGTGTTAACGAATAACAAATGGTGAGCTATTAGTTTAATAAAACAATGGTCAGCTCGTCTCGGAGCTGGAATGTTAACGTGTTCAAAAGTGTGCTATTTTAAACTTAAGCACTTTCTTCTAAAAAGTATTATTTTAGGTATTATTGAACCCAGAAGAGGAGGAAGCCCAAAGACAAAAGCAGCAGCCAGAGCAGGAGCCCTAAGAGCGCCGCGACATTCTCCTTTTCTACGTCCTTTCTGAGACGGGACTGACTCTGTCTTTGATCAGCACTCAGGAAATTTCGTTAGGAAAGAGATGAGTGGATAAGAGACTAAATAAAGGTTTTTAGGTTGGGAGGAGGAAGCAAAGGAGATAAAAGTCTGTACCAATAGAAATAAAGGGCAGACAAAATAATATATTAGGGAATTTTTAAATAAACACAAAAATCAGCAATACTTTAATCAAAGATACAGCAGGCAAAGCTGGTTTGTAGCCACTAATAATGAATTAAATAGCAACGAAAATGTTCTTTAAATAAACCTTTTGTTAAGAAAGAAGAGTGTTTTTAGATTAAACAAATAGTACGTCAATGTTCCCTGTTGCTAAGGGATTTGAATAGTGAATGTTTGTAGTTTTTGAGATGAGTGTTTTTGTGGACATGTATGCAATGAACCGATGCATGAACAGAATGAAGGAATGCAAAGAATTCTTTTTAATTTTTGCACAATTCAATTGAGTAGGGGTTACACTATGTAGAAGAACAAAAGTATATATATATATTTTTTCCAAGGCGGCGCAGTGATGGATCCTGATGAGTGAAAGGAGCAATTTTATCCACCATCAAGTGCAATGGAGGAACCAGGAGGTGGCCAATGGTGAGCCTTATTGACAAGCAGGAGATTATGGCCTCAACAGGTTAATCTTTTGCCACCCCAATCATTTTCCTAAACTATACTTTTAAGCAATATAAAAACAAGAAAGCACAGTATCCTCAAATAATAGGTAGTGGTGGTTGGTTAACATGCATTTATGGTGGTGGCCAGGCCCGGAGTGGCTAATTGGGAGGACTGGGAAATTTCTTGGTGGGCTGGTCTTATGCGGGGCTGCATAGAGCTTTTTATTAACAACATATACAGATCGCCGCTACCGCTGGACCAGGGCCGCCTCGCCTCCACCCAGGGTCGGCTGCAGCTCTCGTTTTTTGTTGTTGCACGAGTCGGATCTTCAACGCCACCTGTCAATCAATCCAGTAGGCATGTCAAGAACGGAGATCTTAATTTGTCCCGAAGGTATAAACGCCCCTTACCTGTAGGTGCTGCACTGGGAAAAATCACCAGAAAAAAAATGGTTAAACGTTGTCAGTGGGGAACATGTAATTATTCATACACGTGTTACACTGAGTGTTTAAAGTGGAATACAGTTTATTCCATTTCAAAAACTAAACAGTGTATGGCCACGCCCACTTCTCCGCTCTGCACGGAGCTCAGCTGAAAGGAAGCTTGTCCTGCACACTGGTGCTAAATAATTTTAAATAATTTATTTTAAATAACAATTCCATGCCCATCGTGCGGCTCATCCATCAATCAACCATTGTGTCATGTCCAATCTTATTTTGAAAAACCATGATAGAGCGAGTCCGCGAAAAACTAACCTCGAAGTAGCGAGGGACTACTGTACACAAATCCAAAGAATATCAACAATAGTTTCAGATATATACAGTGCGGTCAACACGAATAAAAAAAAAATATCTTGTGTATGCTAACGTTGCTATCCATCTCTTGTCCATGTGTTCTTTAATATGAAACAAAAAACAAAAGATCAAGTGATGACCCAGTCCCTGACACACCACTTGGAAGACCCTGAAGTCGTATCGTAATGAGTTGTGTGGTGATAAATTAGGTGGAAAAATATTTTTACAAATTAAAATTAAGAACTTACGGTTAAAACTACAAAAATATTATAATTAAGACTATCCTTTGAACGCAATGCAGATACTGGAAAGAACAAAGGGTAACAGCAAAACATTCAACAACTTTTTAGACAGTAAACCAAAATCAAAGCCGCCAGTGGTTTAACTGCACTACAGAAAAGGTTTGAAGTTCATTTTCTGGAGATGAGAATATAGTGTATGTACAAAATGAAACGACTTGGTCCGACTTACAGACATGGTATTAACACAAATATGAATACAAAGGTAAGATCCAAAATAGTAACAACTTTCAAAATCAAACCTTAAACCTTAAAAACAAAAAGTTTACATGGAAAAATATTTATGTACCTCTAAATAGTACTACATAATGAAATTAGTTTCTCTTAAGCTAGGATGAATCTCACATTTGGCATCTAAAAAGCAAATGCTACTTTTAAATGCTCCAAACAAACTTGGCTAAATAAACAGTTACTTACATTACAATCCTAAAAAGAAACAATCTAGTATCTGTAATGACTAAACCAAAGATGCACAGCGCCAATGTCCATATCAAGCAAGACCCGAGCAAGTGACCTTTGACCTCATCAATCACATACAACAAAGTGAAAGAGGGAAAAGGAGGCGAGAGAGACAAACACACATCCCTCCAGCCTTATCAATCACTGACCAAAGAGGATGATGGTGAGATGAAGAAAGAAAGTCGGCGTCTGTTTACCTTATCGATCATGTCGGGCCGGTTGGTGGCAGCCAGCACCGTCACATCTCGGAGTTGCTCGATGCCGTCCATCTCTGTCAGGAGCTGAGCCAGGACCCGGTCGCCCACGCCACTAGAACCCGAGGAGCTGAAAGGGCGGGTGAGAACAGAAGATACATGAATGGAAGGAGACGGCAGCAGGGAGAAGGTGATGTATGGACACACGACTGCAAGAAGGATGAGAGAGCGGGAAAGGGATGCATGTAACTTATCCAGAAACAAGAAAATATATTGGTTAAATTGTCACTAGAGGATGAAAGGAATGTAGACCAACAAGTACAGAAAACCAACAAATATATAACAAAAATGAACTAAGAAGAAACAAAGATAGACTTAAATGTTCAAAGAAAGGATGAAGGATACAAACACAATATAGAAAAGCTTTCAGCCTTCATCACTGATCTATATGAGATGACCTAAAAACCTTTTCAATACATTATATGACTTGTAGCATCACATAGTCAAAACAGCTTTCACGTCGGTGCACACTTGGAGCATTTTAAAAGTTTCCCTGGCAGCAGGCACTTAATTACCACAATTCTTCTTCTTTGGCTGCAGCCTTTCTTCCAGTGACATAAAACTGAACTCAAAACATGATTCAGAAAACAAGCCATCCTGCTGTAAAACAGCAGCTGATTATTGTGTCTCACCTGAACTCAGTGTGAGCTGATGCCCAAACACATTTCCCTCCATGATGTTTCTCTTTGGCTAGAATTAAACCTTTTTTTTCTAACTTCTAATTGAATTTAGTTTGAAGACTGAGTTCTAAAAACTAGAAAGGTACCAAATAAATTCTACGCCCATTGAAAGAGGACATATTATGGTATAGTCTCCCTCCGTCCGTTAACGTTCTCTTGTCCCACCCATTCTACATATATGCATCACCACTACACGGAGTGCCCCATACACTTTTCATGACCCCAGCTTCAACGACAAGGTCACAAATCAAGATCAAAGGTAACGCGAGGTCTTTGCTTGTCTGGTTCGATCCTATAAATTGCCGTATGAATAATAGTTTGTCGACGGGTGTATAATGTGCCATATGTGGCAACTTGTTTTTGAGGTGTGCCAATGCAGCTGCTGCCCAAAATTCCAACATAACCGCAAAAATCAAAACAACTTAAAAATATTACATTTTCATGTATGAGATATAGAAACAGTTGCTATGTGAAATCTACAGGTTGTATTTTAAACATTTTTAACCATGAGCAGCAGAAGACTCTGATGGTTACACATGTAATTTGTTTTTTTATTTTATTATTTTGTATCTACAGTGTTTTATGTAGAATGCATGACAAGTTAAAAAAAAACAAAAAAACATTTTCTTCTAGTTTTGGAAATAAAACTTTGAGCTAATACTCAAGTCTGAAAGTTTGAGTGTGAACTTTCTGCACCCTGAAGGGATTTAAGAGAAAACCATATGTCCTATAGCAGTGAGAGGCAAACTGGATGAAACCTTGTGGGTCTAAGAATGGTTTGCAAAATATTAGAAAGTTTAATAAAGTTCAAAAGTTAGTGTGTGACATCATTAACTGTCAGTATGACGTTCCATGGTAAAAGTTCCAAAAATCACAAAATTTACACTGTGATTGTGTAAAAACTGTAAATATATCAAAATGCCAGTTTGGACATGTAAAGCCCTAATTTCTGAGTTACATTTAAACTTTTAATGAGGTTTCTGCTGTGAAGCATGCTTGAACTTTGAAGTTTCAAATGGGCAAAGTTCTTTCTTTCATTTTGCCAATACCCCACTGATATGTCGAGGCTCATTCACAAGACAGTTCTGCAAAATGGCCGCACAGCCCAGTCCATCTTTAAGCTCCCCCTGGCCATTCATAAATCACAGATGGAGATGGTCAGACACGAGCATTCAGAATTTAATTGAGCATAGAGGAACCACAAGAGGTGTGGAGCAGGACTTGGCTGTGTTAACGTTGAGTGCGACATATTAACTGTGACGGACGTCTCTCTTGTATTGTTTCAAAAATTTTGATTAAACTTTATTGTCATTGCACATGTCAAGTACAAGGTAGTAAAATGCAGTTTGGCATCTAACCAATAGTGCAATAAACAGCAAATGCAGAATATACATTATTGTACTATACTATGAACATGATATACAGATCTGTGGGTAAGATAGATAATAGATAAATATGATAAACACATGATATACAGATTGTGTGCTACAGACACACATACATCATAAAGTGTTCAAAATATACCAGATGGATCTGGTGCATCTTGAATTATGTACAGTGTGGTTTATAAACATAGTGTACAGTGGTATGTACAATGTGAATACTGTAGCACAGTTCAAAAGGAGTGATGGGGCACAGACAAGGACACAGCTCTGGGGTGATAGCTGTTCCTTGGTCTGCTGGTACTGGTCTGGAGGCTCTTGAAGCACCTGCCGGAGGGAGAGAGGACAAATAGTTTATGGGCAGGGTAAGAGGAGTCTTTGTGAATGTTGCGAGCTCGGCATAGACAGCGTTTCCTCTGGATGTCTGCAAAGAGTGAAAGTGGAGACCCTATGATGCACTGTGTTGTTTTCCTCACCCACTGCAGCGCCTTACGGTCTGTGACAGTCCAGTTCCCGTATTACAGGATGACATTACTGGTCAGGATACTCTCCATCACAGAACGGTGAAAGTTCACCAGGATAACTGGGGCAATGTGGTATTTCTTCAGTGTTCTCAGGAAGAAGAGGCATTGTTGAGCCTTCTTGACAAGGCTGGAGGTGCTGGTGGTCCAGGACAGGTCCTCTGCGATGTGGATCTCCAAGAATTTGAAGATGGAAACACGTTCGACTGCCATACTGTTAATGTAGATAGGGTCATGTGTGCCTCCTCACACACAGTGAGCTCCTTTGTTTTATTGGTATTAAGGAACAGATTATTGTCGGCGCATCATGCAACCAGGTGCTGTACCTCCTTTCCGTAGGTTGTCCCATCATTGTTGCCGATAAGGATGAGCACTGTGGTGTCGTCAGCAAACTTTATGAAGGAACTCCATGCACAGGCCTCCAGTTGTGGGTGAAGAGGGAGTAGAGAAATGGACTCAGCACACATCCTTGTGGTACACCTGTGTTTAGTGTGGTGGTGGTGGAGTAGGTGTGGCCTGACTTAACATGCTGAGGTCATTTGGTTAGAAAGTCCATGATCCAGTTATAGAGGGAGGTGTTAATGCCCAGATCTCTGCTCAGATACTAACTTGTCAGGTTTTACAGTATTGAATGTTGAGAAGAAACCAACAAATAGTTTAAGTGTATATGTACTGTTATTGTCCAGATGTGTGAGTACAGAGTGTAGCGCTATGGAGACTGCATCCTCTGCACTGCTATTACAGTGATTGGTAAACTGATATAGATCCAGAGAGGGTGGTAGGCAGTTCTTCAGGTGTGCCAGGACTCAAAACACTTCACAACAATGTGTGTGAGTGCTACAGTACGGAAGGTAGTCGTTCAGGCATGTTGGGTTGAAGTGTTCTGGCACTGGTACAATGGAGGTGGTTTTAAAGCATTTCAGTACAGTTGCTAGGATGAGACAGATAGAAGATATTTGTAAAGACTCCTTTGAGCTGTTTCACACATGCTCTGAGTACGCACCCAGAGATGCCATCTGGGTGTTACATGCATTGATCTGACTCTGAGCGGTGTAGACTTCTATAGAGGTGAGGGGTTGGTGGTCTACAGAGATCTCTTCTTGGTAGCAGTCTCTCTGTTGTCTCTATGAAAATGGGCATAAAAGTAATTGCGCTTGTTCAGGAAAGACACATCTGTAGTTGTCAGGGTGAAATTGCTAGGTTTATAGTTGCTGATAGCCTGGATGCCCTGTCACATATGTTGGAGGGTGGAGTTACAGAAGTGTTCCTCTACCTTTATGTTGTAGCAGTGCTTAGCTTTTTTGATGCCCCTTCTCAGGTTTGTCCGGGATATGCTGTAGGCCTGAGCATCACCTGATCTGGAGGCGATGTTTCCGGCCTTGAGCAGAAGCCACACCTCCTTGTTTATCCATGGCTTATGATCTGAGTACATGGTGACCTCTTTCTTTGTGGTTACATCATCAATGATTGTGTCAATATAATCCATCACTGAGGAGGTGGAAGTGTCAATATCTGTGTGAGTACCACAATTAGTCTGCAGAGCAAACGTACTCCAGTCCGTATGATGAAACCTGTCCTGAAGCTGAATCTGTCCATAGTCTGCTCCCACTGGCCACACTCTGATGGTTGTCAATGATTCAATCATTCAACCTTTATTTATACAGGCTAGCCTCATTGTGTCATGGGGACTCATTTACAAGAGGGACCAGTTCCAGACAGAAATTGAAATTGATTGTTTCACACGTTGCATAAGTTCCGAGTACTTAGGAATGATGAACAGAGAAAGGTGATCTGATTGATTCAGGTAGGGGAGGAGGTCGCAGTGTAAGTTCCAGCAATGTTTGAGTAAACATTGATCCAAAGTTTTATTTCTTCCTGTATTGCAGGAAATTCACTGGTGGAATTCGGGGAATGGTGTCTTTATGTTTGAGTGATTAAAGTCACCAGCAATTATAAATGTGGCCTCTGAGTGAGCAGTGACTATAAAGTTCCTTTATAGCAAGTTTGGCATTAGTATCCAGAATATATCAACTGCATTTATAATTGTGGAAAAGAACTGTCTTGGAAGATAGAAAGTTCTGCAAATTCAAGGTTAGTAGCGTCTCTCAACAGTGTTGAAGTTTGCACACCAAGCTTTGTTAATATAAATGCACTGTCTGCCACCTCTGGACTTATCGGAGTCGTCTGCTACGGTTTGCTCAGAGCATGTAGTGTCTGGCTAGCTCAATAGCATTATTGGGTACATCACAGTTTAACCATTTTCCAATAAGCATCATGACATTACAGTCTGAAGGTTTCTTGTTGTGGGTGATGCAACGTTGTAACTCATCCAATTTATTTGTCAAATTCTGCACTTTTGCTAGAAAACTGCTGGTGAAAGAGCCTCTGCAATGTTAGCTTTAGCTAGTTAACTAATTAGTCTTAACCATCTGCACTTTCTACTCTTTTGTTTACGGTCCCACCGCCAGCTGCAAGCATCCCCCCCCCCCCACAAACACACATACACCCGGCTGGGTAGTGAATGTAGCCGCTGGTGTTCTGGAGATCTTCGGGATGAGTCTAAGTTTGGCGATGAAACTATCCGACTAATATCCAAAAGTTCCTGCCCGGTGTAGGATGTTAAAGACAAACTGGTCTGTATGAAAAGACCCAACTCTAAGAGGAAAATGCAGCAAAATCGCAATAAAGGAAGAGACGTCAGGCCTCATGACGTGCTCGTGCCGCCATCTTGTCCAACTATTTATTTATTTTGGTGATGAATAAATTATGTTTTAGCTCACTTAGCACCAACATAACTGGTTTGTTCCACTTTGGAGTAAGCTGTTGGGGGAAGAATCAGTTTTGTTGTGTGTTTCATTGACTGATGAAGCCTTCTGGATCGAAGGGAAACGTTTCAGCACAAAAAAATAAACTGTCCAGATGACCTGACTGAAAAATGTTGGTATGTTTTAACTCAGTTTAGCAATTCTATACATGATAACTAGACCTTTAAACTAAATACTGTGCCTCATCAACAATATTCTCTTGGTAACATCCAGCTGCAATTTGACTATTATATAAGAATGGGGCTGACCAAATAAAGTGTCGTATATATGTTGGTATATTGAAAATGAGCATTTTGGGACAGAGGAGATGTAACTGTTCATTGAATCCAGCCAGCCTTTAAAAAGAAACAGTGCAGCAGTCAAAGGTGGTTAATTTCTGAAGCACAGCGCAGACAGTCATCCTTCCAAACTCAAACACATGCCCAGTGTCTGTCGAGAAGGCCAGCGGAAGTGCCAGACGTCATTAGCACAAACGAGACCACAGAGGGACACAAAGGAGCTCTGTCACCAAGATATGAGGGGAGAAAAAAGGAGGACAGGGACAAAGAAGAGGAGAAAGTTTGGGTGAGGGGAGATAACAGGCCAGTAAGGAAGCAGAAGAGAAAAGAAGAAGAAAGGGAAATTGTCAGGGAAGTAAATAAGAGACAACAATGATGAAATTGTCTTAAATAAAAAGAATAAAACCAGTAGAAAAAATGCTTAAGTGAAAATAATTGTTGCTGAAATTTGGTGAAGGAGCCGAAACTGAGTTGTTAAAGCTAAAAGAAACAAAACTTTAGCTAAAAGCCACAACAAGCAAAAAAACAAATAAAAAAAAGAATCAAAGTGAATAAGAACTAAAAGTAGCAGATTAGCTAAAGCTAAAGCTCTTTTAGGCCCCTCTGTGGTCAAATCTCTGATAGGGCTGGCTAACAACTTGTACCTAAGTAAAAACTTATAAAATGCTAGTAGCTAAATGCAAAATGTAGCAGAATATAAGCTAAAAGTTGGGGGGGGGGGGGGGGGGGGTCCAGTGGCTAGCTTAAAAAAAACCCTGAAAGTATCAAAACATTAACTAAAAACAAAAACAGATACAGAAATAGTTAAATTTTAAAATATTTACAAACAAATAAAACAGGACAGCAGTGGGAGGTTGAATGCTGGTAAATCTAAAAAATAAAAACATATTTTAGCAATAAAGTACCTCCAGTCAAAAATATTCTCCACAAACCTATAATCTATAAATTGTGTTTTTCTAGATTTTCCGTCACAAGTGAAGTCTGACTGTTTTAGGTCGTGTATAAACGATGAAGATCTGGAGTGAAACTGCAGCTTCTCTGCCTCTTTGTTTCTCATGTGAGTGCACGTTGAAAACCAGCATTGGTGTTGCCAGATAAACGCTAATAGTCCCTTTTAGCCGCCCTCCTATTCTGTGCACAACACACACCACATCTTACAAGCTTCCTCCTCTGACAAAGCACACTTCACTCAGCACGTTTGGATACAACTAGAGAAATTGCATTTCCTGAGAAAATGCAGTGTAAATGCTTATTGCTGAAGAACTTGCTGAAAAACAGCTGAAATTATCTAAAAAAAAACATGCTGAAATGTAGCTGAAATGAAAGAACAAGAAGAAATCAGAAAGAACAAATAATTGCTGAATTAGGTTTAAATTAGCAGAAATTAGCACAAAAAAATTGGAAATCAGCTAAAAAGAAAGTTAAAATGAGCAAAAATCATCTAAAAGAGCCAAAATTGCTAAAAGAAGTATAACCTACGAGAAGTGGAAAGAGCTGAAATGAGCTAAAAAATGTGGAATTATCTGAAAAAGCTAAAATTAGCATAAAACAACTAAATAGTGGTTAAAATGGCAGAAAAAGCTGAAAGGAACACAACAAGCTGAAATTAGCCGCAATTAGTTAATTAGGCTGAAAGTAGCAGAAATTACTATGAAAACATGAATTTATTTAAAAACAGCTGAAATTAGCAAAACAATTCTAAAAAGCTAGCTGAAAAGGTAGAATAAGCTTAAATTAGCATAAGCAAGCAGAAGGAACACATGCTTACCCAACTTAGGATGAAAGAAGCAGAAATTAGCTCAAAGAAGTGGAAATTATATGAAAAAAGCTGAAAGCAGCAACAAGCAGCTGAAAAGTAGCTAAAAAAGCATAAAGTAGCTGAAATTACAAGGAAGTAGACGGAGCCCATTTTTGCTGAATAAGGCTGAAAAAAGTTTAAATGAGTGCCAAAAATGTGGAATTAGCTGTAAAAGCTTACATTTACATAAAACAGAGTCCCTCGTTACTTCAGGGTTCGTTTATCGTGGAACTCGTTCATCACGGTTTTTCAAAATAAGAGTGGACATGACACACAGTTGGCTGACTGATGGATGAGCCACACGATAGACATGGAATTTTTATTTAAAATAAATTATTTTAATTATTGAGCACCTGCTGCACATTTGTGCAGTTCATACTGCAGAATAAACTTCCTGCTGCAGCTGATCAGCTGTTCACCGTGCAGCGCGGAGAAGTGGGCGTGGCCAAGAACACTTGCAGGTGGCAAAGAGCAGAGGAGGCAGGGAACTGAAATCATGCATTTCTGTGCTCTTTAAGAGCGTTCAGAGTTTAGAAACATTGTTTAAAATATTGCAAGAGTGTGGGAAGGTTTTAAAATGCCTTTATATATACTAAAATAAACTACTACTTACTACTTGTACTACTATTCTTACTTTGTGGTTTACATATATATATATACTTTTTTTTTTTAATTCAAAGGAGGTCAGAAAAAAGCTCATCTGAAGTTTACACTTTACACAAGACCAGAACATGAATTTAATTAGGTGGTAAATTAAAATAAGTTTCTATCTTTGAAACAAAAGGAAGTTTCTCTAAGTGAACTCTAAAATCATCTTGATGAAACATAAATAAAAAATGGTTCTAATTTGCACTAACATTTCCTTAATAGTAGAAAAAGCTAAAACTTTCAGAAATAATCTGAAAGGACCGTAACAAGCTGAAATTAGCAGAAATAAGTTAGAAGAAGCACAGAAATGTTTTAGTTAGCAGAAATAATCTTAAAGGAGCATAAAACAGCTGAAAAACTGCTGAAATTGACTGAAAAACGTTTAAATTGGCACAAAGAAGCTGAAAGGAGCTGAAGAAGAACAAAATGCAAAAGTAGCAGTAAAAGGTTGTAAACAGATCAAAAGATCTGAAGGAGGTAAAATGAGCTCGATTTATTTTCTATGAGGAAAGAAAAGAAAAAAAGGCTAAATATTACAAAACGCTAAAGTTGCACCAATCCCAAAAGTCATAGCAGGATTGTCCTGAAACAGCTGAACGCTTTGGCTTATGATTTGTTGAAATATCTTCAAAACTGCGGGACGAGAATCACGCTGAAGAACGTAAGGAAGATAAATGGATCACAGTGGAGTGAATGCTTCATTATTCACATAATAACTTGAAAGTGAATAGTTCTTCATTTCTTATCTGGCAACCCTGCCTGGCATGGAAACTACAGCAGATTCATGTAAATGTGTGTTTTATTTATTTATATGTTGATTTGCCACAATAGACATTGAAAAAAACCACTAACGTTTCCAGAGATCATTCTTGTGTAAACAGGTCCTTATGTCAGTTCTTCCTCCGTGTTTTTGTTTTTTCTTCTTATCCGACAATCTCTGCCTTCATCTGACTGATTGTTCTCTTCCTGTCTTTTGTCTTCTTCTTTCCATTCCACCAGTTTGGACTCGTGGCAGGTAGGCTGACAGATTTACAGGTGCATCTCCTGCCTGGAGATGAAAACGCACACGCACACACTGTACGGCAGCAGAGGCCGTCTGCTCGTGTCAACAGTTTTAAACTCCTGCCGGCGTGCGTGAGCCACTTCATTGATTAAACACGGCAGGAAGTAAGGGGCGATAAATAACCTCGGTGGAGCAGCAGCAGGAGCGTTTCTGTAAACGTGAGTGGCCCTGAGGCACGGCTCCAGTAGCTGCGAGCTGGCAAACTTAAGATCTGGCTCTCACTGAAAATGAAAATCAAGATAAGCAGAGGAAAACTCAATCATACGAAAAAGGCAGAGCCAAGTAATCAAACAAAAAAAAACATTACTCAGAAGAAAAATGTATTTAGCACAGACTGGAAATCAGCCAAAAGTGCAATACATCATAAAAAAACCTGAAGTTCTGTTACAAATATGTATCTGCAGTGCAACTCATTGAAGTTTATAAAGTGTTGTAGTGGTCCAACGAATGAAATATGAGTCTGAGTTTAATCTATTACCAATTTGCCCCCAGGGGGCACCTCACCATGTGGAACATGAACATGGAAAAATCACAACTTCTGGGTTTTTAAAGAAAAATATACATTTGAGAGATGATCGAAAACAACAAAATTATTAGTAGAAAATCTGAAGAGTATGTAAAAATATTTTTAAAAAAAGGTGCTGATGCAGATGATGCATACATTGTTAACAAAACTTTATTGAAAAATTGCCTGTTTTGATGATTGGACTGTCAACAGAACCAAAATCAGAAGAAATGATAAAGCTGCTCCCAGGAACTCGTGTGAATGTTTATGAAGCATAAATTGTTCTTCCGTACATTTTTCGTCACGATTCTCGTGCCACAGTTTTCATTTATTTCAACAAACTACAAATCAAAATGTTCAGCTCTTTCAGGACAATCCTGCTATGACGTTTGGTTTTGGTGCGACTTTAGCTTTTCGAAATATTTAGCCTTTTCTGCCATTTTATTCTCATAGAAAATGAACTGAACTCATTTTCCATCCTTCAAATCTTTAGATCTGTTTACAAACGTTTACTGCTCCTTTCACATTTTATTCTGCTTCAGCTTCTTTCAGTTTCCTTGTGCAAATTTAAACTTTTTTTAGCTACTTTCAGCTAATTTTGGCTGTTTTTTGCTCCTTTCAGCTATTTCTGCTTACTAAAACATTTTAGAGCTGCTTTAAACTTGTTTCTGCTAATTTCAGCTTATTTTGCTCCTTTCAGCTGATTTCTGCAAGTTTCAGCTTTTTCTGCTATTTCAGCTAATATTTAGCTGTTTTATGCTAATGTGAGCTTTTTCAGCTAATTCCACATTTTTTGCACTAATTTAAACTTTTTGCAGACTAATTCAGCAAAAATAAGTGCTCTCTCCACTTCCTTCTAGTAATTTCAGCTTCTTTCTGCCTTTTTAGCTACTATTCAGCTGTTTTTTTTGCTTATTTCATTTTGTTTTCCAGATAATTTCCATTTTTTTGTGCTCATTTTTGCTTCTTTCAGCAAACTTTCTCTTTCTTCTGCTAATTTAAGCTTGTTCTACGTTTTTAAAAGCATTTTTAGACAATTTCAGCTGTCTTCAGATAAATTCTAGTTTTTTGGGTAGTAATTTCTTCTACTAGCCTAATTATTTTTTTCAGCAAATTTCAGTTTGTTATTCTCCTTTCAGTCTTTTTCGCTATTTTCAGTTTTTTCTGCAATTTCAGCTACTTTTTAGCTGTTTTGTGCTAAATGTAGCTTTTGCAGCTAATTCCACATTTATCTAATTTTAGCTCCTTCCACTTACGTTTGGTAGTTTAAGCTTATTTCTTACTTTTCAGCTACTTTCAGCTAGTTTTTGCTCATTTCAGCTTTTTTAAGCTAAGCTAAAATAGTTAATCTCCCAATTTTGTGCTCATTTCTGCTTATTTAAACATAATTCAGCAAATATATGTTCTTTCTGTTTTCTTGCGCTAATTTAAGCTTGTTTTTCCATTTCAGCATGTTTTTAGCTAATTTCAGCTGTTTTTGAGAAAGTTCTTCAGCAATAAGCATTCACACTGCGTTTTTGCAGGAAATGTAATTTCTCTATGATTACAGTTTCCTGAGACAACTATGTTGTGAATTTGCGTTATATAAATAAACTGAATTGAACTGAGTACTGTGGTTATAACACATTTGTGTCTGTCACTCCCTGACTGCCAGGTTCATGAGAGGTAGACAGACATGCAGACTACGAAGTAAGGCTCAAACAGTGGCTGTGCAAAAACTTTGTCAGAAAGTAAAACGATGGTCACACTTCAATTTTTACTTTTCTACGGTGTGTTATGTAGATGATACAAGTAAGAAATCTATGGAAACTTGGTGTGAACTCGGTATTCTAGGGGAGAATGAGCGAAATCAGCAACGCTGGACTGAGACTCCTCGAGACGAAAAGAAACCTGCTCTCTCTATTTACCAACAGTTACGTCACAAAAATTAAGTCATTTTGTTCTCCCGTGAGCTCTGAGAACTCGTTCTTTGCACAAAGTCCTGGCAGAAGTTTTGTCTTCCAGGAGTATGTGTCGAGTATTGTGCGTGTGGTGGATGCTCCTTGGAGTCTGGTCCCTCACAGTGCGATTGGTCAGAACCTGCTTGTGGGCCTGTTTATGCAGTAAAGTGGGTGAACTGCAACGCTGTCATTTGACTTCTACTGCTTCCCTTCCAGATGCCAACTGTCCGCTAGCAAGTTTGAGGAACATCTGGTCGAGGCTGTTTAAAAAAAGTGTCTTTACTTACACCTGTTCAAAAAAGAAATGTAAAGACAGTTAATTGGCAAAGAAGTCTTGGAAGATGAGATCAAAATGGCTGTGTACATAGGGAGGAGTCCGTCAGTCGGAAATGGTTGCAGTCTTTTCATAGACAAATTTGCAAAAACCAAACAGCAGACAGAGGGATGGAGGGGAGGCTCTGATGGGGGGGATAAACAAGGTTCTGGCTCTGTACACTTCTTCACAGTAAAGAATAGTGAGACAACCACACACATGAGTGTTTTACAAGTTCAAATAACAAACACCAGAAATTCTGTGTGAATAAATGAATGAGAGACAGAGGTGATGATGCGACTGCGATCGTCCTTAATCCGTCGCCTTCCTGAAATTCAGCGCTGCAGTTTCTTGTGGAGCAAAAATTATCCATGCCGAAATGAACGCCTCACAACTACGTCAGGGAGCGTGGACTTCCCTTCTCGTGGAGCATGAAGAAGCCCCAAGTCTTACAACAAAGAGTCCAACCTTGTGTGACTCATTCAAACTTTGAACCATGTTTCTACTATTAAGTACATCTGAGCTATAGAACGCCAAACAGAGCTGGGTTTTCTTAAGCTATTCATTGGAATCTCCCTTTTTTCTTTTTCTTCTTTCGGCTGCTCCGTTCTTCAGGGGTTGCCACAGTAAACTAGCTTGCATGAAGACTTGGCATTTGTTTATACGCTAGACGCCCTTCCTGACACAACCACAGACCATCGAGCTACCACAGCCAGAGAGCTGCTGTCTAGGGCACCTGGGGGAGCAGATGGTGGCAGTTAAGGGCCTTGCTCAGGGGCCCAGAATGGGTCTGGGGAATTGAATTGGGGACCTTACGATCACAGGTCTACCTTTTTTAACCTCTGCACCCCCCCCCCCCCAAGTTAATGATTTCATTCACCAAAATCCCATTGACCTTCATTATTTAATTACTCAGTTTTTTGCTAATTTTGTTTGTGTTGCACCGAGTTCTTCTATCAAGTTCTAGGTTCTTTATTGTCATTCGCATCACATGTGGTACATGAGGTGGAACAAAATTATGTACTCCAGGTTCCAGTTACATCCAAAAATAGCAAAAATATAAAGTGTAAAAAGAAACAGTATACAAGGATCTAAGATATACACTTAGATATACGCTAAAGGAATGCTAAACGATGGCTAAAAGATCTAATATGCTAAACACTAATAACGTAAATTAATAACAAAAGTCGTAGTACATTATTCCTGATGAAGCCGCCTCACAATCTGGTGTACAACTTGTAAAATGTATTTAGAGGCTGTGAGACGACGAGAAGGACAAAGATTTTGAACCAGTTTGTAACAAAACCCTCAAAGATAAAGCAGTATTTAAAACTCATTCAAGCGGATTTAAAAATAAACCAAAAATAATATTTCAGATGCAGTACAGTATGTGACTCATTTGACAAATGACCTACTTAAAAACCTTTTTTAAGAATGACCTTCTGGCCTTGCTGTGCTCCGTCTTACAAAGTTTAGCTTCACCACCCGGTTCACCAGGAAGCACGCTGCATATTTGGCCTTTCCCATCTGCCATCAAAGAGCACAATGAAGTGTTTGTGCGCCTCCGGTCTGTGTCCTCTGTCTATCCCCCCCACTCGCCTCTTTCCTTTAAGCCACAGATGTTCCCAGTGCCATCCCACTAAAGCGCTTCTGAACAAAACTGTTCTGTGTTCGCTGGTAGAGAAGAGCCACACAAGTCTGAGGAGGCTCCATGGGAACCAAGTGGCGAGCTTCGTCAGACCGTTTTGGATGCTTGCTCCTTCCGTCATGTGTGAATCACTGTGAGATTTGTGGGGGTGGAGGCGGTGGTGGGTGAAGTAAAACAGGCTGCGGAGATGATTATGAATTTGTCACGAGTGGACGATGAATAATCACCGAGCTGAAAATAGTAAAAACTGGTCTGAAGAGTGAGGAACAGAGAACAACTAGAGAAATGTCATTTCTTGCAAACGCATACTGAGAATGCAGAGTGCTGATGGTCTTGCTGAAACTAAAATGCTAAAGCTCAAAGAAGCAAACAACGGGCTAGCTAAAATCTAAAACTAGCAAATGATTTGCTGATGGTTAAAAATAGCATAAGGCTAGTTAAAAGTGAAAACAATCAGAACTGTAGCTAAATTAAAAAAAAAAAAAACATAGTTAAAAACTAAAATAAACAAAAGCCTAATTAAAAACCAAAACTAGCAGAACGATATGTAGAAGCTAAAAGTAGATAAAAAAGTGCTCACTGCTCAGACATCAACATGATCCCTCTGCTCCACAAAGTCCTATCAGCTTCGCCCTCCATAGACAAAACTATGCACCATGGGCGACACCATGGGCGACACCATGGGCGACACCACGGGCGACACCACGGGTGACACAATGGGCGACACCACGGGCGACACCACGGGTGACACCATGGGCGACACCATGGGCGACACAATGGGCGACACCATGGGCGACACCATGGGCGACACCATGGGCGACACAATGGGCGACACCATGGGCGACACAATGGGCGACACCACGGGTGACACCACGGGCGACACCACGGGCGACACAATGGGCGACACAATGGGCGACACCATGGGCGACACAATGGGCGACACAATGGGCCACACCACGGGCGACACAACGGGCGACACAATGGGCGACACAATGGGCGACACCATGGGCGACACAATGGGCGACAAAATGGGCGACACCACGGGCGACACCATGGGCGACACCACGGGCGACACCACGGGCGACACAATGGGCGACACAATGGGCGACACCACGGGCGACACAATGGGCGACACCACGGGCGACACCACGGGCGACACCATGGGCGACACCACGGGCGACACCACGGGCGACACCATGGGTGACAGGACCTTTTGCTCTGCTGCTCCTCGTCTGTGGATCACCCTCCCCGACCATCTAAGGATACCCCAGACTACAGAAAGTTTTAAGAAAGGGCTGAAGACCTTTTCATTTGAAGGATTTTATAGTGCTTAAAGGTATTTTTAATCCTGCCGTTTGTAGTTTTTTTTAAGTTTTTACAATTTTTAGTCCATGTTTTATTATCTCTAGGGGTTTTATATTGTTGCACTTTGAGACTGTAAAATGTAAATTGCTGTACAAATGTAATAAATTATTATTATTATTAAAGACTAAAATAAAAGCAGAGGAATGGTGGAAAAACAGTACTGGTAACAAAATATAATAATAAGAAAAAAAAACTATATAAAAGTACATAAAAATAGCTAGGTGGAAGCTAAATGTATCAAATGGTTAGCTAAAAATAAAAAAGCAAGCTAAAAGGTGAAAGTAGCAAAAGGCTAGCTAAAAGCTAAACAGATCAAAATAATAAGTAGAAGCTAAAAGAATCAAAAGGTTTGTTAAATTGTAAAAGGAGCAGAATGTAACCAAAAGCCAGAAGTAGATAATTTGCTAAAAGCTAAAGTAGCAAAATACTAGCTAAACCATCAAAGGGCTAGCTAAAAGCTAAAAGCTAGAAGAAAAAAAAAGTTAAGTAGAAGCTAAAAGAATCAAATGGGTTGCTCAATTGTAAAAGGAGCAGAATATAACCAAAAGCCAAAAGTAGGAGACAATTAGAACTATAACTATAATTCTATAATGAGAACTATAACTAGAAGCTTTAAAACCAAAAGGCTAGCTAAAATCTTGAAGTAGCAGAACCCAGCCAAAACTAAAAGTATCAAGCAATTAGATAAATTCTGACATAGCAAAAGACAAATTAAAATCCCAAAAGACTAGCTAGAAGCTAATTGTATCAAAAAGTGATCTAAAAGTTACAAAATGCATAGCATGGGGGAAAAA
Source organism: Nematolebias whitei (assembly GCF_014905685.2). NCBI lineage: Eukaryota > Metazoa > Chordata > Actinopteri > Cyprinodontiformes > Rivulidae > Nematolebias > Nematolebias whitei. The sequence continues at coordinate 5,330,175 of NC_056501.1, read as the reverse complement.
AAGTAGCAAACAATTAGGTAAAAGCTAAAAGTAGCACAAGGAGCAGAACAAAACAAAGCAGAAGCAGATTTGAAAGGCGATGTGATTGAAGACATGTCTGTGTATTTTTATGGGGAAAATATTTGTAAATTAAGTATAAAAGTTACAAAAACCAAAAGTCATAGCACCCATTTCCTGAATGAGCTGAACATTTTGACATAACTAATTAAAAAAAGAACAAAGTACAACGGAGTACCGTAGTTAGATTGTAATAAATGTACAAGACTAAAACCCAGGTAAACAGCCTTCACATGATTCTATAAGAAACTTTAATAAAGGGCACAGTTATTAAGATGCTTTTAGATTTGTTTGCCGTTAATTTCCGTTATTTCTGTGTTTAGTTCCACTTTTTGCACAAACAAACTCTGCGTACCTTCCTCTTTCGCTGGCCAGAGCATCGATCTCATCAAAGAAGACGATGGAGGGAGCGACCGCCCTCGCCTTCCGAAACACCTGCACGCAGAGAATCAGCAACAACAGCTGTGATGAAAACAACAAGTACTCAACAGGACTGATGAATCACTCCGGCACAGAAGCGTGCGCAGACAGAGGAAATACAGCTCATAAATGGCTAAAATCAGAACTCGGGTCATCACCTAAATGACGTCTAAACTGCAAACATTCAGAGTGAGACGCTTCATTTGACTAAAAACTCAACAACCAGGTAATAATAATTTCTTTATACCTGGTAAAAATCACTCAAACAGGGAATGCTGTGGACGTACCTCTCTAACGGCTCGTTCAGACTCTCCAACATACTTGCTCAATAATTCTGGACCCTAAAAGAAAAGATGCCACGGTTTAGGATAACTGACGTCCAGCATGACAAGCAATTTTATTTTATAAAAATATTGAAGTGATATTCATTCCAAAGTGATGTTTTGTTTTACTGCAAAAAACATTCTAAACTAGAGAACCTTTGTAAATAAAATACATCTAATTTAAATCCTTGTAGGTAAGAACCCCCACTGTTAGGCAAAGATTTTCATATGTATACATGTGAATTAATGTAAATGTAAGAAAAGATGCACAAGTAAATATAGTTACTGATCTGGGTCCAGATCGGACTTCACTTGGATCCAGATCTGGGCTGCTGTCTGCTATTTGGAGATCAGAAGAATAGTCTGATCCATAAAGACCTCAAAAGAAGGTTAAATCATTTCATCTGGACCAAATGATTTAACCTTCTATTGCTTTCTACCTGGATGTTTGAGCCTACAAACCTTTTTCATAAAGACCTAAGTGCAAACCTTACAGGAGCTCATTGTTATGCTGATGATACTCAGTTATATTTGTCCATGAAACCCAATGAATCCAATCAGCTGCTTACAAGCATGTCTTAAAAGACAAAAACCTGGATGACCTTTAATTTTCTGCTTTCATCTTATATTACAGATCTTATTGTTCCATATTTTCCTAACCGAGCATTTTGCTCTCAGACTGCGGGTTTACTTGTGGTTCCTAGAGCTTCCAAAAAACAGAATGGGAGGAAGATCTTTCAGTTATCAGGCTCCTCTCTTGTGGAACCAACTTCCAGTTTCTCTCCGTGAGGCTGACACATTGTCCAGTTTTAAGACTGGACTTAAGACTTTCCTTTTTGATAATTCCTATAGTTAGGCGGCTTGAGTTTCCTGCGCTATCCCTTAGTTATGCTGCAGCTTCGACTGCTGGAAGACAAACTGACCACATTTCCTCACTCTGCTGCTGTCTTTACTTACTGTACCTGTTTGTATTTGTAATTTTTTTCTATTCTTAACATGTTTTTTTTTTGTTTTTCTTTCAATAGGAGATACACCTGCACCTACACCTGCACCTGCACCTACACCTGCACCCACACCTGCACCTACACCTGCGTCCTGTCCTCTAAACACAGCCGGTCAAAGTAGATGGCTGCTCGTCCTGAGCCTGGTTCTGCTAAAGGTTTCTTCCTGTGGAAAGGGAGTTTTTCTTTCCACTGTCGCCTTTGTGCTTGCTCAGGATGGGAGATTGATGAAGTGAAGATGCAACAAAATCTGCTGCTTCCTTAGATAGAGAACTTTTTCTAATTGGCTTTTGTATGAATGTGAATGTTTCTGTTCAGTGCCCTGAGATAAGTTCTGTTGTGACTTGGTGCTAGATAAATTGAAATGAAAACTGAATTAAAGGATCTGTTCCTGACGGCCCAGTACCGAACACCATAGCAGACCTCTGGGGGTCTACCGGGGTACTCAATGGGTCAGGGTTGTTTAGATTAAACAAACAAACAAACAAACAGAAAAAGCTTCTCCTCAATCTCATTTGGCCAACAAGTTTGTAGCCATTTCTTTCTGGTTTGGCTTTTTTTATATCAAGAGAAAAATAGAGATCATTTTAAAAACGTGTCGTTGAAAGTTTAAAAGGAAGTTTGTTTTAAATGAAACATTTAAAAACAGGGAAATCAAGACATATTATAGCTACAAAAAACACTGTAATTCAATCTTTATATATATATATATATATATATATATATTGGTAAGTAGAGCGCAAACACGTGACAAAAACTCTGCAACTGAACCATTTTGTATTTGCACTTTTTTCTTATTAACTTCACCCCCTTAAACCTTCTGTACCCTCTTGGTCCTGTTCTTCCAAAGTTTTTAACCGCCCTCAGTCAGAACACATAAACATCCCCTCGGTCTTCAGAAGAACTTCCTCCGCCGCAGTCTGCTCTGTCAACACCTCTGGGTCGACGGAGGAGACGACACTTAACTTCCAGCCCTTTTGTCTCCTGCAGTAAGTGTGCAGGTTGGCTCATTACTCCCAGGCCAAACGGCTGAACGCTGCGAGTTTAGAACCCACAGACGCTGTAGAGATACAGGCTGCGCAGGTATGCATCTGCGGATGTTTTAACGGCTGAAGGGAGGAAACTGAAACTGACAAGATGATAATAGGGCTTTCTTTAACACAGAGGAAACCGGCTGAGCCTTAAAGTATCTGCATTTAAATCGGGATAACGTATCCTTGTCAAAGCAACCGCTGCACTGGAAAAACCTGATACGGTTATTGCGGATGGCTGAGAGTGGCTTTCAGCAGGAGGGACAGGATGTTTTTTATGCCCCTTAATAGATCAGATTCTCTTTGTGATAACTTTTACCTTGTTGCAGAGCTATTACACAACAACTCTGGATTTGCTTCAAATAACAAGATCTCCAAAATGAGCAGAAAATTGGAAATAAAGATGGTAGCTCTAAATGTACACTATATAAATAAGCGGTGCACCGATGTCCACCGTCTCTGTGGGGTTTTGCTACCGTATTTTCCGGAGTATAAGTCACACTTTTTTGCAAAAAATTTGCAAGTCCTACGATTTATACACCGAAACGACTAATATACGTTTTCCACATATTTATAACCCATTATTTGACTTTGAAATGTTTAATCATAGACATGAACCAGTAAACATTACCAGTTGCAGCCGCTAGAGGGCCCTCTAGGCTTTTAAATGTTGTTCCTATACCCCGTATTTTGATGTTGTCAGTACGGGGAGTTGAACTGGCGACCTTACAATCACAGGCCCTCCTTCTTTAACCTCTGCACCACCACTCCCCCATAAATGATGGTTGAAGTTTAATTGTTTGTCCTAAATCCAAGTTATAACAACAACCAAGCAAAAGTCATTTTAAAAATTATTGCAAACAAGTACAATAAATTAGTGCATTTTGTTTTGAATTTAGTATATATATTTTTATTTTTTAATTTTTTTTTACTTAAAGGAGGTCATAAAAAGGCTCGTCTGAAGTTCAGATTTTACACAAGACCAGAACATGAATTTAATTAGGTGGTAAATGAAAATAAGTTTTTATCCTTTTTTAAAAAAGGGAAGTTTCTCTAAGTGAACTCTAAAATCTTCTTGATGAAACATAAATAAAAAAAATGGTTCTAATTTGCACTGACATTTCCTTAATGATGCTCGCTGAGAGCTTCTGTCTTGACTTCCTGTCTTTTCTAAATATTCACCAATCATCAATTCAACAGGGCAATCAATCAGCTTCTGTCAACACGTCCTGGATGAGGAGGAGGTGAGGGTGACAGCGGGAGGGGTGGGGGGTGGGCAGAGAGGATGGGGTGATGAATGAGAGAGGACAAACATGAGGTCAAAGGTCAGAAGAGGAAGCTCTGTGCAGAGGAAGCTTTACAGCCACACCACCCTCTTCCTCCAGCTCATCGGGGTAAAATCAGCTCGACGGAAACACATCTGATATCTCTGGAACGTGCAAATTCATTTATAGCCTTTGTTAACTTTCTATGAACACGCACAAAAAAAGTGTTTTAATTAAAAAAATATTGCTCCCACTTTATCACCCTTGAAAATACGTAGTTATGGTGGGAACACAAGCCCAGTTTGTGAGACAAGTGATCAAAGTGAGCGACATTAGAAGTGCAGCCAGGACAATAATATAAAAAAAGACAGAATCCTTTTGGGGTTTTTTGAAAAATTTCTCCACGTCCTATGAAAAAAGGAAAATGCAGCTAAATTTGAATAAATAAATAAATAAATAAATAAAATTAAATAAAAATCTTACCTGGACGGACAAAAAAAAAGTCAATCGACGAGAAAAAAAACAAGTAATTTGATGAAGACCACTTACTTTAACAGCCAGAAAGTTGAGCCCACTTTCATTAGCCAGCGCTTTGGCTATCATAGTCTTGGAGCAACCTGGGGGACCATAGAGCAGGACTCCTTTAGGAGGCTGGATGCCCATTCGGGTGAAGGCCTCGGGGTGCCTCAGGGGCCACTCCACGGCCTGTTTCAGCTTCAGCTTCACTTCTGCCATCCCCCCAACATCTGACCAAAGCACCTGGAGGGAGGGGACATGGGGTACATTTACTTCTACTGCAAAATGCTGATGGAGACCTTTTAAGATTTGAACCAAAATATCACAAGATACAAGATAAAGGGACGCCATGAACAGGTGAGTGATGAGAGACTGAAAGAAACTCCTGCTTTATGTCTACATTTAAAAATACTTATATCTGTGAACACAACATTGCAAACAAATAGTCACAAATTCAGGAAGGGACGGTTTTGCAATAAAGCATGTTCTAAATCGTTAACCTGAAGGAGCTGGTAACAAAAGGGTTCGACTAAAACCTTTATCCGAGCAATTTGATAGAAAATGTTTAAAGTATTCATTGTTTTCAAATGATGGTTTTTATAATTATTCCACTTTTACATATCTGAGATACAATTAGGACAAAGGTTTGACAAGTAATTTCTGGTTAAAAAATGTTGCTGAGGGATTTGAATTGTGAATGTTTGTAGTTTTTGAGATGCATGTTTTTCTTGACTGGAACAGAACAGAGAATGTGTTGGTGCAAGATATTAAAGTGGCGAGGACTTACACTGTAGAGAAGAACAGAGGAAGATTTATTTATTTATTTTTGCTTAAGGCGGCGCATAGTGACAGATCCTGTTGAGCGGAGGGAGCATTTTAATTTTATTCACCACCAGGAACAATGGCAGAGCCCGGAGGTGGCCACGTGGGCCTTGGTCACCATAGATTATTCTTCAGCCACTCCAGCAATATAAAAACTAGAAAGTATAGTTTCCTCAAATGAACAAAGGTGGCTGGTTTACATATATGTGGCGTGGTCACCTTGGATATTGACGTGGCAATCCAATTTTTGACAGGGCGCTTTAGATGCAGCCACACACCAAAATGGAAGTCAGTACCTCACTTGTTTTTCAAGTTATCCAGCTTACAAGATGAACCGGACTGATGGAGCACAGGCAACACATCAATTATATGTGATGAGGACATGCCCCCTTCACATTTTAAAAATATTCATTTGTCCCCTCCCCCCTCCCATTTACCATGAAATATTAGTTCACTCAGCACTCTTTATTCTTTGTGAACAAATCCATTCCACTTGATTAATAGGAGAATACTTAAACCACTAAAAGTCCACTCCGGGTTTTCCTGGTTACCTACAACAACTCGCTGCTTGGCAGGATGATCGTATCGTCTGTTTTTTTTTGTTTTTTTTGTGGATGGGATGGGGCGAGGAGGGGGAGACACCTCGGTGTTGCACACTAGCTTAACGCATACACCAGAAATGGCAGGAAATGGCATTTACGTTATTCCAAAATTTCAGAATAAAATACCCACCAGTGTGCCCCCCTCACATTACAAATGATTCTAACACCAATGGAAGGGAGAGTACTTCCATTTCCTCTCTTCGATCTGCGACGGTGGATGAAAACAGAAGTAAAAATGGTAGTAGTTAAAACTAAAAGACTAGATGCAGAACTCTACAGTTAAATGTAGGATTTACCAAATTCTGTCAAAACACAGCACAATCTAAACTGTGTCGTGTCTAGTGCGGTAGATTACGTCCATCCACTCAGAGAATAGGTGTCTTGCTCAAGAATGCATAGGAATGGCGGGGAATCGAACATGTGACTTTCAGGTTCCAAAACAGCTGCCTTACCACTGCTCCACAGTCGTGTTGTGAATTATTTCAGCTACTACAACAACAGATTTTAGCTCAATATTAGTAAAATAGTCTGAGTTATAGCCACTTTCTGTTGGCTATATTTAATTAGCAGTGGCATCCATCTTGAATTGGGTTAACTCCAGAAGTTAAACAGCTGCAGATCAAATCATTACTTTCTGAAAATTTTAATAAGATCCTTCCAGTGGTACATGAGATATTTTTCTAACCAACACAAGAGATGCTGGGTTTTTTTAAATATATGTTTGATACCTTCTCATATCTGGTGCTGGAAAATAAACATATTTAATAAAACTAGAAAATTTGTTTTGTTCTTGTGAACGCTTATTGCTGAATTTGGCTGAAAAGTGCTGAACAAGCTAAAGTTTACATGAAATCAGAATCAGAATAAGCTTTATTATCATTGCACTTAAATACAGTGACATGCTCATACAGTCATCCGAAAGATGGGCAGAGTGCACGTTGCTGCTCCTTAAGAGCATGACCCCTTATTTTTTTAGATAGAAAACAGGAAAAGGCCATGAGGAAGGATAGTGGAATTACAAAAAAAAGATCTCTTCACACCTTGTCCTTGTCAGGACATGATTTAAGAAAAAAACTCTATCAACAAGCACATTTATAAACACATTACATTTGCATTTGACAACAAGATGGTGAGATTTGTCCATGAAGCCCTTCCACATAGCACCATTGTCCTGTTAAGATGTTGGTGTCAGCCGGTACAGCTCTGATGAGCATTCACAGAAGTTCTCGGGGGGGTTGCGATAGACAGACCCTTCTCAGTTTACACATATCCCAGGAGAAATTTGATAAGTCAGCCTGCTTCGAAGCCGAACAGGGGAGTCAGATTCAGATAAGCCACAGTTGTTGATTTTTTTTTCAGGCAGACTGTTATTTCTTGTCAGCCTTTGAGTTTCGTTGGTACTTTCGATTTCCAAGATAAGACAGATTTGTGGGCATTCCACTGGTCCGTGATTAGTAGCTCCATCCAAGGTTGTCCCCAACATGATGGCGAATCCCAGAAGCCGCAAGTGGCCTGCGATTCTCACAAATTGCTTCCATCTTACGGTTTAGCTCATAATTCAGCTGATGTTGAGTGCTCGAAGCATGAACCAAACCTTCACACAAGGTCGACAGCTTTGCCATGGACAAAACTGCTTCCGCCGTCTTCTTTAATAGCCGATAACACAGGTATCCGAAGAAACACTGCTTTCATGATTCCAATTATATAAACATCTTCAGCATCCTCCTGAGACATTATGGAAAGGCACATCAACTTCCAAACCCCGCATGGATCCATGTCATACCCTTCCGCGTGCGTCTCAGTGGGGCATGAGGGCTCTCCAGGACCCTGTTGCTTGGTTGAAAACATGTTATCGATTGCAGTGCAAGTCCAGCTGACCAGATCCATGACAGTAGTTTACGATTCGGAAGATGTGTAAATAGAAGCTCCAATACACAAGACAGAGAGCAGAAAAGCAGGAGGAGGACGAGAGAGGGAAGAAAAGCATCCGTCTTGCTTGAGAGCGAGTGAGGAAAAAAAAAATACAATAATCTCTGAAACAATGGAACAACTTGATTTTTTACTTAGCCTTCAGGATCTCTCTCGAACACAACAAATTTTAACTACATATGTAGAAAAATACTTGAGTTGAAACTGAAATAAGGTGTAAAGCGTGTAAAAAAGCTAAAATTAGGTAAACAACAAACTAAAACAAAAACAACACAAAGAAGTAGTAGAAAAATATGACAAAAAAGCTCAATAAGTGTCATTAAAAAGGTTAAAAGTAGCAGAAAGAAGCTGAAAATAAAAGCACAAAAAGCTGAAAGACGTTCTGCTCCCAGATGCTTCGTGTTTCTAAAACCTTCAGAGTGAACTGCAAAGAACCTCTGGTCCTTCCAGGCTTCGGCTGAAGGACGGAGGAGAAATCTAAAAGCATTTTTGGAGGAGCTGGGAGGTTTGGGGTGGATCGGGGAGATTCTGGACGGAGCGAACAACAACAGAGTGAGTCTGCCAACAGCTGGAAGGACGGACGAAGAGAGAGAGAACAACCGGAGGAGATAAAGCAGATAAGAAGGATCCAAAACCTTCTACCCCTTTCAGTCTCCGTCAGTTCTTTCTTTACTTTCAGCACTTTCCTGATGTTTTTTTTTTCTCCTTCCCCTACGTTCACCTCATCTTTTCCCTCACTCCATCTCTCTTTCATATCCTTTTTGATCTGCTCTCATATCCCCTCCATGGCCCAGTTTGTTATCTCTGGTATCTCAGCATCGCTGCCTTCCTGTCCTCCCCCCACTTAGCTTTCTCTTATTACAATCTTCATGCACAAAGATGAAGAGGGGAGAGATCAGGTTTTCCAGGAAGTCGTAAAGGTTGTCTGGTTACTGTAAAATATGTAAACTGTATACACCAGGAAGTTTCCGATACTTCCCTAAACTTGACCTCAGCTTAGTAAACCAAAAGAAGGGAAGAATATCCAGCAGGTGAAGACACTTCCTCCATGTTTTATTTCTTCCCCCTAATCTTCTCTGTTTCGTCTATCCTCGCCTGACCCTCTTACCGTCCCTCCATCAAACACTCCGACTTAAATATCAGTTCTAGTACTTCTTCTTCCCCTCCGTTGGACTTCCTCTTCTATCCTCTTGCATACCCCCTACCCCCCACTCCATCCAGAAGTAACACATCCCAGGCCACCGGCGCCGTGTCCGGGGAACAGAGCACCTAATGGAAACCTGGCGTCCGGCCACATACTGTAAATACCGAACAATTTACGGCTGAGCCGGAGAGAAAGAAATGCACGGAGCGAAGGGAGGCGGGGGTGGGGAGCCAAAGTGCTCATTTTGAAGGCTCAGAATAAATGAGATGACGGGCTAAGTGGACGAGGATGAAAGGAACTGTGAAGTGGAAGAAATACAGGAGACGAGCGTGCAAGATAACCACAAGTAAGGAGGTGGATGGAGCAAATAGACAAGCAAAATAAAATCAAATAGACATTTTATAGTATTTTACAAACAGAAATAGAAAACATAAAAAAAATGACAGTGACAGACACTCAGAAATTAAATCCCAACTTTATTAACTTTTATGAAACAATCTTATTGGTCCAACAAGTGAAGTCAGGTCCTCTGGATGGTTTCTTTTTGTTGAAACGCGTCGTCTTTCAAACAAAAGACTTCATCGGTCTGAGGAGCAACAACAAACTCCATGCTCAGAATTATTGAGCACGAATCAGGATGTTTTGAAACACTTCGTCCATGGCTGCCTCAAAAGAGTCGGCAGGGGAGAGGGTGGACTCCAGAAACCATTTGAGCACCATCAAACTGGGTGGCCCACTATGGGAAGGGGCTTTTGATGTCAAGGGAATTTTGGTAAAGGTGTTATCACTGCTAATGTTAAATTAATGTTGAACTATGTGTGTGAGTTCAGAGAGGAGCCTGCAGGCACCTGACGCCGCCGAGTCTGAGAGGCCGAGGTCATCGTGCTGATAAGCGTGTATAAAAACACCTTGTACACTGCATGTTGCAGATTCTCATGACGGGGTTCTAAGCATGTATCGTATTTTTATGTCTATAAGTCACAGTTTTTTGCATAATTTACATACCCTGCGACTTATACGCCGAAGTGACAAATTTATGGATTTTGCCCATATTTATGAACCAATTTTTGGCTGAGATATGACCGTTTTCATTCGTTGTGATTAAAAATATTGAACACTACCATTTTCAGCCGCTAGATGGCACTTGAGTAGTATGGCATGCCGTTGTGTCATGTAATAGGTAAAAGTGGCTATTAATGACACAATCGGCTTGCCATAGACTGCCACCTTCGTCCAGCTCGCTTGGAGCAACCGTCAAATCAGCTTCATATTGCTACGCTGCCTCCGCGAAATGCAGCTGACTTGATCATTGAAGTGCATTTATTAAGTAAAAGTTCAACTGAGACACACCTGTGCTATAAAATCGAGCTAACAAATAATTGTTTTAAGGTGGTTATCTGGTTAAATTTCAAAGAAACTGACAGCAAGTCCCCCCGTGCACGCTCATGCAGCTTTTGAAAATGCAGCAGATTTGACCCTCGAAGTGCATTTATTAAGGAAAAGTTAGACTGAGACAATCCTTTACTATAATTTTGAGCAAACAAATAATTGTTTTTAAGTGTTAATCCTGTTAAATTCTTGTTAAACTCCGCCCGTGCACGCTCCCGCGGCCACCATTTGACAGCCAATCGATTTTTGGCACAACACGGGCCCACATTTCTGGGTTGTCAGCAGTGATGCGTAACAGATGTGACTTATATTGCAAAGCGACTTATTTATGGATTTATCCACTTTATTAGACATATTTAGACTGATGCGACTTATAGGGCGGTGCAACGTGTACGGCGGAAAATACGGTAACTTTGAACATCAGTATAAGCCTGGTTCATGACCGTCTGCCCTTGTCGTCAAGTGTGGCTTATCTGATTAAGTAGATAATGAGAGGATATTTTTATCCAACAGTTTATAAGACTGAGTTTGTTGTGGCTCCTCAAACTGATGACGTCTTTTGGATGAAAGACGAAATATTTCAACATAAAGAAACCGTCCAGAGGACCTGACTTAACTTTGTTGGACTATTCTACCTGAATTATTGAGCAAGAATCAGGAAATCTTAGTGGTGTCACCTTTGAACTTTAATTATTCTTTAAAAAGAAGCTGTTTAAAGGTGACTTTCATCAGAAAACTGAGTAAAAGAATGATCTGGAAGTTTTTTTTAAGTATTTGGGGATAAAGGACGTATAAACATTTAAATCTCAGCCAGAAGTGAGCCAATTCAAGTAGCTGATGAGCTGCTGACAGCATGCAACCTCATGAGTAAAGAGGTAAATTATCCTTGACGTGAGATTGTTTTAAATGCGGTTAAAAGCTCATTTCAGACGATTTGGTTATTCGTGATTTTAAACCGAGTTTGTGACTTTTCATAACCTTTGCCTGCTGTTCAGCTGGTCTCAGCTGTAGTCCTGCAGTAAACTGGGAAAATACCTTTTAGAAAATGTATTGAAGTGATCTGGGAGCAAGGCAGATTTCAGAACATTCGCATTTGATCT